>NC_140703.1:84737500-85350000 GCF_050655825.1 Lonchura striata | reverse complement strand
GTGGGCCCGGGAGTGCCCGGACAAGCCCGCCCGCCCTCTGCGGGGACAGAGCGGCTCGGTCCCGAGCGGCCCGGGGGCTTGGGTCTCCTCCTGGCGCGGACAGCGCTGCGGGAGGAGGCTCTTCCACCCGCTGGGCGAAACCATGAGGGGCAAAACCACGCCGACCCTTGCGCTATAGTTCCCTCCTCACTCCCGGGCGGGCTGTGGAGATCTGTCCTTTTCCAATGGATGCGACCACCCGGAGGTGGGAAGCCTGCACTCAAATGCTCTGCCACCCTGATGGTCACCCAGGACAGGGGCAATGGCAGAGCTCAGACACCGACGCCACTGCGGGGCCCGGGTCCGTGCCCCAGCGAGGCGCAGCCACCGGGGAAGGCCGCTGGGGAAAACCGGGATGAGGGTGATGAAATTCCATTCCCGCTTCTAGCCGGTTGTAACCCTCCCTCGGTATTTTCTTTTTTTTCTTTTTTTCTTTCTTTTTTTTTTTTTTTTTTTGGTCAATTAATCGGGGAATTGATTTTTTCCAGCCCAAAGGGATCCTCTACCACCTTCTCCGTCTCGGAGACACGTGGAGCTGACAGATTAATTGTATTGATTTTTTAAAAGACATATTTGGACCAAAATAATTAAATACATAAATAAACTCTCCCCACTCCTCCCCGAACCTACCCGAAGCTGAAATCTCTCAGTCAACCCAATGTGTTTGTGTAGGTCTAGAAAGCTCCAAAGCAAACACTAGCCGGGTAAAGAAAGGGACCCACGGCCAAAGAGTTTTTAGCAAGGTATAAATAAACATCCCTGGGAAAAAAAAAAAAAAAAAGAAAAAAGAAAAAAAAAGGGGAAAAAAAAAAAAAAAGCTATGTAGCACTTGTTGGCTCCCGTGCGTTGGGTCGCATTTATTTATTTATTTATTTATTTATTTATTTATTTATTTATTTATTTATTTATTTGAAGCCATCAGGAGGAGGGTTAAGCGTGTCTCTGTGCCCTTGGTGGAGCAAAGAGCGGAGGTTTGCCGCCGTGACTGCGGCGGTCGCTCCTCTCAAAAGTTGTTGGTCTTTTCATCGGCCGGGCTCCCGGGCAGGGTCGGGGCTGGGGACGCGTGGCCGGGGCGGGCTGGGGGCTGCGTGTGCCTCGCCGCGGGCTCGGGGCTGACGCCGTGTCTCTGCCCCGCCGCCAGGTCCAGGCGCAGCTGCAGCTGGAGGGCGTGGCCCACGCGCACCCGCACCTGCACCCGCACCTGGCGGCCCACGCGCCCTACCTGATGTTCCCTCCGCCGCCCTTCGGGCTGCCCATCGCCTCCCTGGCCGAGTCCGCCTCCGCCGCCGCCGTGGTGGCCGCCGCCGCCAAGAGCAACAGCAAGAACTCCAGCATCGCCGACCTGCGGCTGAAGGCCCGCAAGCACGCCGAGGCCCTGGGGCTCTGACACGCTTCCCCGAGCCCCCCATCACACCCCGCCCCGGGTGCCCGCGGCGGGCGGGCGTGTGACCCGCACGGACCGCCGCTCTGCCCCTCCGCTCCTCCTCATCCTCCTCCTCCCTGGCTGCAGGGCGCGCAGCGAGCGCTCCGGCCGCCCTGCCGCCTTATCTCTTTTTAAATTTTTTTTTTGTTTGTTTTGTTTTGTTTTTGTTTCTTTCCCCTTCCCCGAGGTCGCCCGCTCGGCCCCAGGGACTCGGCGGCCGGGAGGTGCCGCGTGGCGCGGCGGGGACGCTCCGCCCGCCGCGGGCCCCCGGACACAACACACGCGAGCAGCAAACACGCACCCGCCCGCCAGAGACTCCTCGGAGGAAAAAGTAGGTGGGAGGAGAGAGAAAAGAGAGTTAAAAAAAAAATTATAAAATGAGAAAAAAAAAAAAAAAGGAAACGATCTCTAAATTATGTTAATCTGTGAACATTGGGGACACTTTGGATTTTTGACCCTGGCAAAAGTGATCGCTCCGGCATAACGTCATCTGCTGCTGTCAGTTTTGCTACCTTGTGCATGTGTCAAACTAAACACGTTTTGAAGATCAGAAATATATTAGAACAAAACTAAACAAAACAAATAGTAATAATAATAAATAATAAATCCTTGGGGCTGGTCTCCATTAAAGATGACATTTCTTTGTTGCCAACAGTATTATTTCACTGCCATGAATCTCTTCCATCACTGAGGAGCTGCTGCTGCTGCAGAACTGGTTTGAATTTAAATGTGGAATTTCAGATCTGAGGCAAGGCAGATTTTTATTTTCCTTCTTTTCTTTCCTTAAAAAAAAAAAAAAGAGCAGCAATAACAAAAAAGTGTGTGTCTCAAATGGCTACGTCTTTTGAAAAGAGAAAAAAAGAGAGAATAGAATTTACTAATTGTTAGTGATAACTTGAAAGATGGGAACAATAAGAAATGCACCTGTTTGCCAGAATTGTGTGAACTCAAAGAGATGTATTGTGCCACAGAAACAGGTCAGTTTTTCATTTTTCCCCCCAAATGCCTAGATCTTTGAATCAGAATCTCACCGTTTTACAGGATGTAGAAAGAATGAATTTTACAACAAAGATGGACATATGGTTTTAAGGCATAATACTGATGCAGCATTAATTTTAGTGAAATGCAATTAAGTGCAGTAAAGTGCAATACTGTAAATATTATAGATTAAAAAAAAGAGCCGTACTTATTCCATTATCAACCAATTCTGCAAGATCCATAACTTAAATCCTTTATGCTCAGACTGGTGCATTGCAGCTCCTTGCCAAAATGACAGTCCGAGTCTTCTAGGAATGGATAAAACTATATGTGTGGGAAAACGTAGATACTATGATTTCTAGTCAACTTAATGTGCCATATTTCTCGGAAGCAAGCTGAAAAATCTGTAAGACACTTTCACATGGTTTTAGGTAAAAAAGCAAAACAACAACAAACCCAAACAAGTTAAAATAATCCATAGAAGTGTTCTGTGGAAGAGGACAAGTTCAATATTTGGCCATTTTAATTTTTGCCTGTGATTTGGACACCAAGTATTAAGTTAATGCTTAAGCAAAGAAACGACGACAAATTCAGCAAGGATAGAGAACAGGGAAATCCTTTAAATTGTATTACCAAAGTGTCTGGGTTTACTGATCCTCCTCTCCAGTTTTACTTTTTTTCTGTTATTCTCTTCTAATTAGGTTTGGATTTAAAAAAAAAAAAATTCTGAGGAGGAGAGAGGAAGGTACAAATAGTGGTCTTGTCTTCATCTAACAAGATAGTTATTTGTTGCCTTCACTACCAAGGTCTGTGTTGATGGAAGGTTATCCTCTGAATAGCACCGTTATTAGGCCTGCTTTTTATGTCTCATTTAGCAATCCATTACTACTTTTGGCTTTTGCTGATATTTATCAAATCAAAATATTACTGTAGGACAAAAATTCATGCTTAGGATAATTTTTAGAGACTTTTCTTGTTTTTGTCACGTTTTTTTCTCCTTCAAATTTTGATATTTTCTAGCAAAAAAATTGTCTGGAATGTCAAAATTGCGCCATTTCCCTTCTATTTATTATGTGAGAAGTAGTTAATGTCTTGGATTTGCTGGGGCTGATAAAAGTTGCCTGCCTTTTTTACCTCTCTGTGAAAGTCTAGTACCTTTTTAAAGCAAGGCCAAAATGTGTAAGTAGCATTACTTGTTCCTGAGAAATACAGAGCAAATCTCAGGCAACTAACAATTTCTTAATGAAACAAAACATTGTCTGGAAAGTAAAATGTTATTCATGATGATATCTGAAATTCTAGCTAGAATAAGAAATATTTGGTGTGGTTCTAGCACTTCTAAAATGCTGATCTGAAAAATAATAAACATTAGTAAAAAGATGGTTTAGGCTAAAGTAAGTAACTTGTTTTCCTAGACACCCACATCCATCGAAGGAGAATTAGATACATGGTGTTGAAGACCAAAGGCATAGAGCTATCGACTGAGTGGGGGCTGCTTGTTATCTGTACCTCTAATCTGTTAGCCTTTCAAATCCTCTTTTGAGGATTTGAGAGAGGCTTACATGATTATTTTGCAGTCCTGTAAAATAATGCAGGACTTTCAGGGAGGAGTGATTTTTACCCTCAAATAATTCCATAGAGTGAAATTGTTGAAGTTACAGGGTTGGGATGTGAATTTTCTCAGACATCCAAGTGAGATGCTGAGAAGTGCTACCAATCTCACAGTGTTACAGATTACACATACAGCATCCACATTGTATGGGAAGGAATAACTTTCTGCCTTTGTTATTTTACTAGATATAAAAAGAGCAAAAAATGCCTGTACATTTCTCTCAGAAATTTTCTTCTTTATGGTATTTGAAACACAGTGGCAACATAAATAAAATTCCCTGCTAAGATGAAACAAGGCTGGTAGTGTAGCATACATCTTTCCAGAATGAAATACTTTTACTTTTTTCTGAGTGTTTTCAATGGATGTCTCAAGGACAGTCCTGCTCTCTACCACAGAAGGGAAGAAGGTGGCAAGATTTATCAACATAGGATACTTTGAAGGAGGTACCACAGCTCAGCCTGGGGAGAGGGGCAGGGTGCTGCTGGGAATCTACCAAGGTGATTCATGCTGCTCTTGCTTTTCATTTAGCATGAAAGGAAATGAAAAGCACTGTGTAGGGGCTGATGCCAAAAGTGGTTCTGCTTTGCTTTCATGAATGGACCGATTGCATTAGTGGTGGTGTAAAAGCTTTGCCTTGTTTTGGATGATACGCACAGGTGACCTCCTCGTCATCTTTACATCAGTGGGAAGAAATGAGGCATCCTACCTGGGCTACCATGTATTGGACTGTACTTTTCTTTAAGTGTGGCTCCATTCATCATGTGGCACTCCAGTGATCCATACAAGTTGGGATTTGGACCAAAGCATCTACTCCATCTCTGTTAATGTGTGGTCTCTTTTTGTTTATTTGTTTGTTTTTGTTTTAATTGTTTTCTAAAGTAGGTTGGAGGTTGAAGAAAACAGTCATGGTCCTGAGGTGCTTATTGAAGTTTAAAATACCATAATTGTTTGAAATCCTCAGGCATGCCAAGCCGCATTTACTGTCCATCATCATCAAGCCTGATCTTTGTGTAATCTTTGATTTGAGAAGTGTGAGATTTCCAAGATCATCAAAACAACAGCCACTGAGCAAAATTTCCTTGGAGGAGGCCTCCATTTAGCATATGTGGATTGCTAAAGAATCTTTCTCAGAAGATTTGTATGGTATTTGAAAAATAACTTGAATGAATACCAAATGAATAATGATGTTTATACGCGAGACTATAAAAAAGGCATCATGCCTTAAAGGGGCACCTTTATAATGGAAAGAATAGATTAAGAATAGGTTCTGTTTTTTTTTTTTAACTGTCAAATAAGTTAAAATACTTCATTCATCTGTACCAAAATAGCCAGCTAACTCCATGGCTCATTTTTATTGACTTGGGAATATGTGAAAAAAAATTTACTGAAAGTTTTTTTGCTTTGTAGGGTCATATAGATGTAGTGACATTTTGGTTAATATCATAATACTTAGCACTTATATAATATTCATTTGCAAAACACTGTATGTAATGTCTATTATTTAATCCTCACCCATTATAAACTAGGTAAAAATTGTTGTCCCCATTTTTGTAGAAATTAAGGCATATAAATGAAGGGCCAGGTTCCATCACCCACTGTCAGCACTGAGTATGATTACTTTTGTTTTTGTAATGTAGCAGCATCCCCCAGGTCATAATCTGACATGAGCTTTGTGGTGGTAGACAACGTTTTACATAGCCAGTTCTCCTTGAAATTTAAACTCTGTATCTGACTTCAGCAAAAGTTTTAAAGGGCAAATTGAATGTGTTTTGGAATGTCAGAATGTGCCTGTGAGTTATTTCCACAGAACATGAAGTTACTGTCCAATTCTCCAACCCTGTATGCCAGCGAGAATTCTGTTTGACTCAATGCTTGTATCAGTGCTAAGACTAAAACCAAATTTCCAAGTTCCCAACAGCATGCACAAATTGCTAGGAAACTCTGATTTCCAACTTCCTCTACTATAAATTTTTCACACAGACCAAGTGTACAGATGTCAATTCTTTGCATGCTTTATCTGCTATGTCTTTTAGTCCTATGTTTGCCTATAAAATAATAATAAGAGTTGATTTTGAATTGACATAACATTGACACATTGGGACTGTTGACTCAAATCAAATAGACATGTAGTAGTGCAGAAATCCAGATCCCTAAGGCAAGCCCAGGTTATGGATTTATTTATATTTTTTTTTTGTGATGAAAAATGTGCATGTTTTCTGCTTGTTTAAGTGTGCTAGCCAAAATAATTTTTTTCTAAACAGATAATTTTAGTTTTTGGAAGCATTATTGCTTTGGAGATGGCAGGCTTTTTTTCCCCTTCAGTTTGAGGAAAACTTTTAAAATATAGGAAAAAGAGATAACACGTTTTTCTTAGAAATGTGTTTATTTTTATAATATCTAATGATCCAGGTGGTGATTTTGTTATTGCTACTTTTACACAACTCTATAAAGTGCACACAGCCGATATGGTTGGAAATTTTTTGTGTTCCTGTTTAAAAAGGGTGGTTGAAGTGCCCCACTTTTCATCTGTGAGCAACCTTCTCATCCCATTATATTGTTTTCTTTCCCTGATGCGACAGCATTTTCATGGCAAAAAAGTTTTCAAAACAGCTGTAGATAACATGGCAACAGCTTCTCATTTGGTCCTTTGAAAATCTCTACTGATTGCAGTTAGATGTGATAGGGCTGGAGAAGGCCTGGTATTGCTTGGAAACTAAAACAAAAATAAAAAGAGGTGTGATGTGCTGCAGAGAGTGATCTCTTCTCCTTCAGAGACAAATATACAGCCTTCTGCTTTATGCCTTGTGCTTGTAAAATGGCATCTCTAAGTCACTTCTTTAAAAGGTACAACATGGGCCCTGTCAGTGTAATGCTGTGGCTAATTTGGTATTGGTTATTTTTGCTGGTTGGCTTTTTTAGCTGAGTGAGTGGAAGGCCACAGGCTTTGGTGTTTGAGGTATTCTTCAAAAGGGATATGATGCCAGATATCCCTCAAATTCTTTTCTGTTAGATGGATTTGATGCTAAAAGTTGATTCCTAATTTTAGTAAATTTGCTGATTTCCAATAAATAATTGAAACATAATGGTAGTTCATACACCTTATATTGAAAATTGATATATAACTAAAATCAGTTGAAGAATGTAGAAAATATCAGATTTTGAAGCTGAAGATATTTATTGAAAGACAATACTTTCATGAATCTAGGCTTATGGTATGTATTAATTACATCAAAGACAGGCAAATATCTCTGTTTCTTTGTATTAATGTATGTGGATGTTTTATTTATTTTTTGTTTGAAAATTCTAAATGTGTATTATTTTAATTATGTTGAGTGTAAATTTGACAATGCTTTGCATTTATTTTTATATTTTAAAACCCTGTTGCTTTTGCAAAAGTATGAGCAGCCAGTATGATTTGCAGTACCATAGCATTATTTTGTTTATGTACTCACAGTGTGTCTGATTTACAGACATTTCAGGGATTGCTAAAATGAAACAAACAAACAAAAAACCTTCAAATTGAACTCATCTTAAAAGGTTGTACCCCTTTGTTATTGTGGAAGAGAAAAAGAAACAAGGAAACAACCTTTTTTTAGGTCTTGATTATGCCAGCATGCTCCTACATGAATTCACCAGACATGTTGAGTTCCATTTTTTGGAGTGTATTATGTTGAATCACATTATATGAATGTACATCTTGTAAAAGTGAGATATAAATAAACTTATAAATATTTGTAGTCACGTGTTAACAGATACTCAGAATAACTACTACCAAAGGGAATGTAAATAACAAGATATTTCCCCTTCCCTTAAAACAGAGCTTTTTCTTCTGTATTTAATACCTTTTCAAGCACCTTATTCACTTTCTCCTTGCAAGGAATCAAAGCTGTGCATCGCATTCTGTAGTAATTTTATTTCATTGTCTGTCATTGGCTTTTATGCAAACTGTACAGAGCTTAGTGATGGTTAATTAGAAGTTACTTTTGTACCCATCTAATAATAATAATATGATTTTTTTTGTTTTATTTTGTTTGCTATCCTATATTCTTAAAGAGATAATAATTTTTCCCTGATGTCAGGAGGAATAAAGGAGCCTTCATAGTGGAACATCCTAGGGATTGGATGTGATGGCTCTGATCTGTTGTCTGTTCAAATCAATAGGAAAGGCACTACATCAGGCTTTTATTTTTCAGGCGATTAAGGAGTGCTTTCCATGTCCCTGCTTGTTGGTATGTTAGATGCAATTTTCTACCACAGTTTTATTCTTTATAGTTGTAATGCAGCATTCTGATCTTGAAAAGTATATTTAGGGAATCCTTTGTGAATCAGGTTCTAAACTTCCAAACTAGTCACAAGAGTCAGATTAGACTTTTCTTGTTTGAAAGTCAGTTTATATGACACATAAATGGCATTTAAACTTTATAAACCTTGTGATAAAGGGTGGTTTCATAGCCCAACCCTCCCCACAAGTCCTCCCAGAATCTCTTTATTCTTTCTTGTCTGCAGCTGGCTGTATATGCTGAAGTCAGAACTTGTACGGACCTTTTCCAACCTTGCATTCTCTGAAAGTATTTACATTTATTGGAGTTCTGTCATGGAACATAACTGGAAAGCAGTTGGTGCAATATTCCCACATCATGATTACTGTTTTTCTCTAAGCCAACACCACAAACTGACATCCTGTTTTTCCTGTCAATAGCTATGTAAGAGACAGGCTATTATAAGAAAATGAATCCTTCCTTTTTGTAGCTCAAAGATACATGGGCAAAGATATATAGTTGTCAGTAGTACATACTGTAAGAGTTATCAGAAAAAAATACAAGGTGTAACTGTGTGTTGAAAGATTAGCTTTACCAGAAGACCATCCACTAGCCATTTTTGAACATATATGCTTTATTTTTTTATTTTTTGTCTATTTATATTCAGTTTACATGTTGAAAAGAGTTATAAGTTCTTTTAGCAATTTGGTTATTAAGAAGAGATTTTTTTTCCTCTCACTTTTCATTAATTAGCATGTTCTTTTCCAGTGGCTACTTTTTGTATTGCTCTCTGAAATCATTGACAGTTCTGAGGGAAGTTTCCTCTCTCTTGTCTTTGGGTATATTTTTCTTCTTCTTTGCAGGAAAATTTATTTTTAATTTAAAAATTTATATTTTGACCCTATAGCCACTGGCATTTTTGGCTACAGTCTCTAGATCACTCTAAATTTAATTGGATAAAAATAAACACAGTAACTAATTCCTCACAAATTGTCAGTAAAATTTCCTTTCTTTCTTGAGTAGCTTTTCTCAGACTCTTATTTTTTGAACTGAAATATCTGAAAAGAAAATTATGAGGAGTTACACAGGAGACAGGGTTGAGTATCTGCTGGCATGAATACCCTTGAACTCTGGAAATTTTACCAGTATGTGTGGTTCAGTACTATATTGCCTGCATATCCAAAAGTCCAGTTAAAGTTAGAGAGAAATCTGTATACTCAAGTCTGCAGGAGCAACCACAGAAAGACAGAGCTACATTCAAGGACCACATGTAAATTACTAGAGATTGGATAACAGAACAAAAGGAAATGTATGTAATTTCATTTCCCTGAATCAAATACTCAGACTTCATTACCAATATGATTAAGGGTAATGATCCTACTCTTACATTTAATTGCTGGTTTATAATTGCTACCAAGAGGCTATAAAAATACAAGGTCAGAAAATTGGATCCAAAAAAGGGACTTAATGCCTCACTCTAAAGTTAGACTTCAGAGGAATTTAAGCACTTAGCTCCAAAACCTTAACACAGGACTCTTGGCTACATCTCAAACTCTACTAAAGCCTGAGGGCTGCAGGTCCTCTGTTTCCACTTTTAATTTCTCCATGTGCCTTGTGTTCTACTTGTGTGTGTGCCTGGCACCTGACAGATCTCTCTGGCTGGGAGGCTTGCTCCCTTTCTGGCCTGATTGAATTACAGAAATTAGGCATCTGTTTCGTTTTGCTTATCTTCAGATATTTCCAATTCAGCCAGGCACATCAGAACTTGTCAGTGGAAGCAAGCAGATACTTTAGCCAAATAGACCTCTGGTGAGTATATTATGGTGTGCCTTAGAAGGCTAGCTCAGGTGTAGGCACTGTCTCTGTAGACGTCTCTCTTTGGACAGACATGTCCAATTCCATGACAAGTCTCTTCCACATGCTTCCTTTGTGTGTCCTCCTCTGCACAAAGGACAGTGGTTTCACTATGTTTTCCTCAGAGGGCAAGATTTCCTTTTACAATGACTCAGTGACTAATATATATTAGCACAGGACTCTGCAGTCTGTGTTTTAGTGACTTTCTTCATCAGAACAGATGGAGTTGCTGAAAAGTTAGAGCTCTTGGTCTTGGGGAAATACTTTGCAGAACAGGATAGACATGGATTACTTGTGCAAAAGTGTAGCCCAAGAATGTAGCTGATGCCAGTTTGATGTCATAGCAAGCAAATGACCTTTCTGCTATGATTTTCAATCTAGCTGGTTTCCCTACTGGGATTTCTGATATTATTATTAGTACAGTAAAGTGCAAATTGCTTTTCTACACATCTTTTTTTTTTGGAAAAGAATTATCTTATTGTTTTCCCTAGGTGGGGCTCAATATGTATTTGAATATTTCCTAAATATATCAGCTTTGCACAATAGACTTCCTAGATTTCATGAAATTTCCAATTTTCCTCTCTTTCTGGTTACAAAAAGACCTCTTCAGATGAAGGATTTAGATGCACTTATACAAGAAAAATTAAAAACCAAATCCCTCAAAACTTGACAGAATTTTAATTGCCACATACATAGCCTTAGAGTCTTTCAGGAAACAACATCTTTTGATTCCACCTACAATGTATATTCTTGTCACAGGACCTCTGCTTCAGCTTCTGCAATGAGGTAAACTGTGCTCAAGGAATGAACTGGGATGTGTAGAGAGGGAAAACATCTTCTAGGAGTATTCTTCACTTGCCTGAGATGCCAGTAGGTGTCTGTATGTAGACGATGAAGGAAAATGGCAATAGGAGTAAGTTAACTTTATCATCTGCACAATTAGTGATCATACAGGAGAAGTGAATCTAGCCTGCTGCAAACTTCCAAGATGATATGCTGATGGCAGCCAGACATTTCCAGGATATCACTGAATGTGTGACTTTCTGGATTAAGGTCACAAAACTGAAGTATGATTTACAGAAGTGCTCAGTGTTGATTGTTGTGACTCTACAAGTGATGTAGGTTTGGGACTTCAGGGGAGAAGCCAACATTAAGTGGCAGTGTAGATTCATGCAATAGACCCCTGAATTACTGTCTTAGATTAGGCAGATCATTGTGTCTTTCTGCTTCAGCCTATAAAATAGGTTTAATGACACTCTCTTAATGTGTACATAGGAGTGACACTCTCCTAGTGTGTACATAGGAGGACTGTGACCATAAATTCATTAATCCTTATAGTACACTGATATACTAGTTTTGGGATCATCAGCACAAAACCCATGAGGCAACAAGTAACTCTATATTCAATGCAACGTTCAGAGGATGTGCAGTAAATAAAGCATGAGGGTAAAGAGAAATATTGGGCAACTGCTTTATTCACTGAACACTGTGCACTGAATAAAGCTGGGGTTCTGTGGAAAAAAAAAAGAATTATATAATTACAGAATGTATCATTATGTGTATGCACATGGGAGTAGAATCTGATTCCACAGTAAATGCCAGTAGTGGCACTTCCTGACTTTTGTCTGTTTAATGAATTAATGAATGCTTATTTTTTTTTCAGCTTTAAAATCCTTCGATGTTTACACACACAATGTCTATAGTTATCCCTAGTCAAGCCAAAAATAAAAAGCTGGACAGCATACACTATAGAACCATTAATACTGGGACACTGGACTCTCTCCTGAAGTCTAGAGGTCACTAGATACACAAAAGAACCTATGCTTATAAGGAGAGAAATATGGTTACAGTGTCTGAGGCTTATACAGGACTTGGGCATATGGGACATATGATGGGGTCTTGAACTCACTGACACCAAATGTACAGAGATTCCATTTTATGGGAATTCTAGTCCACTGCTATGAGGGAAAATTTAAGGGAAAGTGCTTTACAGCCTCTTCTGATTAGACATCAGTTAAGAGGCAGGTTTTCAGCTCACATAAGCTTCCAGTGCAGCCTGTATCTGTGTGCAATATTAACAGATATGAAAGGATCAGAGATAATAATTTTGGCCAAACTGCATTTTACCTTAGACAAACTGCATTCACCTCATACAAATTTATATTTCTACTTGGGAAAATTAGTCCCAGTCCCCTTTTGTTTTCAACCCATCCAGATGTATCCCAGAGTGACCCATACATTGTGGAATGTTCTCCAACATCACTTGTGATCTAGTGCTGAATATATAAATGTTCAGGATGCAGAAACCTCTAGGCTGCAGGAAGAATCTAAACTAGCTCAAAGCAAGGGGAACATCTGAGAAATGCAGAAGCTGCACCAATCTAAAGTGGTTTCATCAGATGCGCAAACTCTAACCTGGCATTAGAGGGTGAAATGAACAAATATTTTATCACTGGTTGACAAATAAGGGCTTTCTTAAAGAGCTAATTTAACTTATTTTAGATCATGTTTGCCAAGGACTTTTAATGTGTATGGGTATTTGTGGATAAACAGACTTTTCTGTACATCTGAGCCTTAGGACTATTGTTCATGACAAAAAGTTTACAGGAGATGCCAGCCATTATTAATAGAGAGATTGCTATTGCTCCTCCTTTAGTTACTGTCTTCGCTATAAGAGGAAGATTGTAGTGTTCATAAAGTCTTGAACCATTTCTCAGTGTGGTAGAATTAGGATAGCATGTGATTTTTGGGGAATATTTATTTCTAGGACCATGGTACTTTTTCTTTAGCATTTGAGACTTGCACTTCTACAGGGGTGCATAGCTTTCTTTGGCTAGAGATGGGCAGGTACATTTACTGCTTTAGATAGATGTCCATGCCTTTGGAAGTCCAGCTTGGAGAAGGTGTGGGAGACAAGGCTTGAACTAGGATGTTGTGCTCATGGGAGCCCTTCTGTTTTTCAGAGAGGCACATGATTCATGTGCCTTGACATTGTTTGTCCCTTCATCCTTATTGCTGAAGGGTATGGAGCATTTGGAAATGTTGCATATGAAAACAAGTCATGTCTGGGCCAAAGAAAATATATTTTCTTTGAGAAGGATTCAGCATTTTATTCACAGAGAAGAGGGAAGAAATTTTTTTACCATTAATATTTCCCAAAATAAATTATACACTAGAAGATGTGAGATCTGGAGAAATTTTGATAAACAAGAATATTGGAAAATAAGGGAGAAGATACTGTTGAGTTCAAATCACTAATCTCCTTTAAATGTGCAAATACTAGTTCTTTGTCAAAATTATATTCATCTCAAGAAGTGAGAAAAACCAGGTTCTTAGGCCTAATACCGTAAATGTGTTTTTCTGTGCCTCATTCACTTTACCTTGGAGTCTATGCCTTTTACTCTTCTTGACCAGTGATAGTTCCTCTCAGATTATTTTATTAGCTTTAATTTATCTGCATTCTTAGTTCATAGAATCACAGGATTATGTAATAGTTTGGGTTGGAAGGGACCTTTAAGATATCTAGTTCCAACCCTCCTGACATAAGCAGCAACACTTTCTACTAGACAAGCCTTCTACAAACCTCATTCAACCTGGCTTTGAACACTTCCAGGGATGGGGAATCCACATCTCTGGGCAAGCCTTGAAGTGCCTCATCAACCTCACAGAAAAGAATTTCTCTCCTAATATCTAAATGATTTCAGTGTAAAGCTGTTACATCTTGTCCTTCCACTACATGCCCTTGTAAAATGTCCTTCTGAAGCTCTCTTGTTGGCCCTTTTTAGGTACTAGAAAGTCCTACAAAGTCTCTCTGGAACCTTCTCTTCTCCAAACTGAACAACTCCAAGCCCCTCAGCCTCTTTGAAGAGATACTCCATCTCTCTAATTATTCTTGAAGCTCTTCTCAGGACTTGCTCCAACAGGTCCACATCTCTTTTATGCTGGGGGCCCTAGAGCTGGATACAACACTCCCAGTGAGGTCTCACCAGAGCAGAGTGGGACAACTCCCTTGAGTTGCTGGCCACGCTGCCTTTGAAGTGGCCCAGGCTGTGTTTGGCTGTCTGGGCTTCAAGCTTGCTGATATCTGTCATGTTGGGCTTCTCACCAATGAACATCTCCCAGGTCCTTCTCCTCAGGGCTGCTCTCAATCCATTCTCCAACCATCCATCATTTGTGCTTGGGATAGCTCCAGCCCAGGTGCAAGGCCTTGTCCTTTTCTTTGTTCATCAGGTTTGCATGGGCCAACCTTTCCAGCCTATCAAGGTCTCTCTGGATAACAGAGTGAGTTACTTGGTGTTGCTTTATTCCTTTCATATGCATACTTGCTCTATATCCAATTTTGTTTGGAAACTGTAATCTGCAGTGGTCTTTCTATAAATAAAATGAACCCAGATTGCATAAGTTTTCAGTTTCCTCAAAAATGGTGAGTCCCTCACTGCCAGAGCAACACTGAGTTTTGAAAAAGTAACAGCCATAACTGTTATCATGCACCACAGCACAGCTAGGTTGCCAGCTAGTCTAGACTCGGCCTTTCACTTGGGCTGTAATCTATGAAGTTTAAAGGGCCTAGCAAGATATACCTTCTTGATCTAGGTGTATTTTTTCTTATGTGAAGGGAGCGTATTTCTAGCTAGTATCATTAAACTATTATAGAACACAGTAATGTATTGCAAATAGAGTTACATTTTATGTTGACTGAAATGTTAGAGTCTCTTGGTGTAAGCATCCTTTTCTCAACAGTAACTGCTTATTTGTTTTCTGTTGATATTGGATGAGCTGATTTCAGTGTTTAAATCTTTGTGTGTCTCTAGACTCACCTACATAGAAGTCCAAGTCTCTCTTGATGTTATGATTGGTCAGTAAAGAATGATTATGCTGAAAACCTTACACTGTATAAAGATTGTAGCTGTCAATGTGTTCCCTTTGGGACCTACTTCCTAAAGTGGTTCAAGACAGTTCCAATCCTTGTCCCTTGAGGTATGCTGCAAGGCACATCTCTGCTTTGGTGCTTGGGCATTGATATGGCCTGCTTTTCCTCTTTGTTGCTTGTACTTTGAGAAAGGGTTCTTAAAAAGAAGAAAACATGTTTAGAATATCCACATGTCTTTCACAACACTATAAAAGCTGAGTGCTGCTTGCATACTTCAGTGTGGTTCTACTAAAGATGCAAGAAAACTGCTGATTTATATCCTCTACATTCCAGGCTGGTTTTTTTGGTCCCAGCTATAGGCATTTATTATCATTCCATACCTGCCTGATCATCGTCAGAAGAGGACCAGGATTAAACTTGTATGATGCTTTTTCTCCTCACTCGTATGGACATTTGTGTTTTATTTTCTGTGGTATTATTTTATTTTGTCCTCTTTTCACCTGCTTTGCATGTATAATAGTTGACAGAGAAGCAATCTCTAGAAATTTAGTTTCCTCCCTAGTACTAAAAGTATGAGATATTTTCTTTGCGACTGTGTGTTTCCTTCAGAACTTGTGCATGAGGCTACTGTAGTATAGACATGACAAGATTTATTTCTGTGGACAGTTTTCTAAATTTCTTGAACTGAGTACTATTTTTGGAAATCATACACCACACTTTTGAAAATTACCCAAACTCTCTGTGCTGCAGGAGAACAAGGCTAAAACGGACTGCCCAATTAATCAAATGAAATTAGTCCACATTCAACCCAGCCGTGAACTAGAAGGTTCCTTTCCAAGTGTTCAGAGACATCAGGATTAGAATACAAGAGGTAAAAGAAGCACACTGTGGGAAACTTCCTTTATATATAAATCTTTCCTTGTACCCCCAAATCTTTTTAGTGAAACTCCTCTTTCTTATATTTTACACAATGGCAAGAGTCCCGATAAGGTCACTCTTTTAAAGATTGTATATGTGCATGCCATGTTGTGTTTAATAAACTTTGAGAATTATCCTCTTTCATGTCACTTAGATGTCTGCATGTTGAGGTAAGATAGATTTTTTTTCCTAATAAGATTATTATTTAAATAGACTGTTGTGCCCACAATACCTTTGATTGGAAAAGGTGTCATAGTTTAGCTTTTTTATGTGGATGTAGGAATGACAAAAAAAAAAAATGTTTATTTCAGAAAATAATGGTATCTATGGCAACAGATGCATGCTGTGTTTCAATGGGAAAATACAAGCAGCCATGTTAGAAAATAAGAGGTTATTTCAATAATGGCTTTTCAATAATTCATTGCACAAATTTTACAAGTCAAGAAGTACTGCCACAGTCAAACTAATGAGTATTAAGTTAATTTTGATACTCACCAGTGATTATTCCTGCAATTAAATATTCTTCTCAGGTTATGGTTAAAAAACTGCCTGAGAAATATTTTCCAGAGAGACACTAACAAAAATAAAGTTTGACATTTCTCAAGTGGAAATAGAATACAAACTTTTTATAGCTGTCCTTGTTACCATTTTATATCCATGGTGTCTCTAGCAGGATAACAAAGATTTCTAGCTACATGTCCACAGGCAGAATGGGTTATAGCTGAATATTTATTTAACTAGTACTTAAAAGCTTACCTAATTCATAAACATTTGTGTTAGGGGTATGTGGTTCCTACAGGCACATTAGTGGGGTTTCTTACTTAGATTGTTTCTTGTTAATAATTCAAAATAATGACATCTTTCCAAAGCCTTAGGTGTTGTCCCTGGCTGCTGTTTTGCTTGTACGGTATCTGTCTGAAGCTCTACGTCCCTTTACCCTCTTGCAATATGCACTGCTTCCAAAACCGCAGCAAGAAACATGAGAAAGCACTTTATATCTTTGTTTATAGTAGTTATGGAAAGCCAAGGCTGTATGCTAATGATCGCAATAGTGAATAATGAGTAGTGAAGTTTTCAAGCAGGAAGATGTTGAAAGAGATGAAATAGCAGAAGTGAGAGAAAAAGACTAAATCAGACCACCAGCATTAAAACCTTACACCAGCAGCCTGGAATTTTCAGGTGAAATTCACACCAGTTCAGGAAGTCACAATAGGATATATGCCTCAATTTTCAAACACTATTTTAATAGCTGTTAGTTTTCAAATTAGAAATCAGAGAGAATTAGGAATTAAAAGGGGGTGTAGGTTCTCTACCATTTCACTGTGAAAGGATTAATTTTATCATTAAAGAAACATGTAAGGATAGGCATGTGTAAAATGAACATAGACCTGGCTCAGATACACACTTTGGCAGCAATTCCAAACCTAAATCCTTGACAGGCTACTTTCTTTGTACATGTATATCTTAGTATGTTTAAGCTAAAATTCACATGCAGAGTTGGCCTGTAGAGAACTGGGAATGTGGCACCAGAGCTCCTGAGTGGCTGCTCTAGATTAGTGATGCTTCTTCTTCATCAACCCCTCTGGACAAAGGAATACCATTTTATATGCTGGGTATGCTTCATGGTGAGTGAGGTGGGATGAGGCTTTTCTCCTTTACATATGTGCCCAGACAGCCTGTAAAGGCCTGAAGGCACTAGGAATGTGATTTCTCACCTTGTGAAGGATTGCAGAAATTTCAAGCACCTTGTCCCCAGTGAGTCTGTTATAATAAAGAGTGTTTTCATTCTGAAGAAATTCGCCATTTAAAGGAAGAGTCTGATATATTCAGTTTTTCTAAAGACATAATTTTACCTTCTCTTTCACTCCAAACCCTTGAGCTAAATCTTTGTTTGTGGATGTGGTATGGTTTTCTGTGGTGCTGGTAGGGCAAATCTAGGTTTTGTTCAAATGCTATTCTATACAGAAAATTACATTTATATTTTAAATTTACTATTTCAGAAATAAACACTACAGACAAAATTGTTTATCCTGACCTACACAGCTCTCACATCCCATAGTCTGTTCTTCCTCAATGAGGGGAACTCCCATTGATGTGTGGATCTGAGAGAAGAATTTTGCCCTAAGGGCTCAATTTTGCTCTGAGATTGACATACGCATATCATCAGAAATAGAATAATCTATGCATTTGAGGAGCTATCCACAGCTCCTGTGCAATGCTGTTGTTCTTGAAGATTTCTGACATCCTACTAAAATGTGTGATAGGCTGAGAGTTATCCTAGGTCCAATGCTTGTCCTAACAATGCCTCCTTCAAAATAGATGAGGTAGAAATAAAGGCTGATCTTATTTTGTTATTGTAATTAATTGTATTATGACATATCAGGCAAATGTAACAAATGTTTTTCTTCTTATAACACTTTCTTGGTTAGGTCTCAGTCTAGAGTCTCCTCAAACAGGTACTCACTCAGGACCTATCTGGCTGCACAAGTATTTTCATGTTTTTTTGACGTTCTCTGAGACCCATCTACAAAATATGGCATTTGTGACTTTTAGAGGAAAGAGTGGATTACACTGGATATAAGACCAGGATTTCATTGTGGGTGGGAGAGTACTTCAGTGCTTTGCTCTGGGGTGTTTGTGTATTTAGAAAAAGTTACCTAAAGGGCAAAAGCCATCACCTCTCCCTGCATGGCATGTGTCTGTGCTCTTTCTGATGGTTTTTCTCCAGGTTTTCCTATTGGCCTGAATAATACGGCCACAGAGCTCCAGTGAGCACAAATTTGGCTAGAAATCAGTAAATTCCTCTGATTTTTCTAATTCATTTTTATTTCCATTCATTTTCTCATACTTCCTTCTTTTCTGCTGGTGGGGAAGTTCTGTTCATCTCAGTTACAGTTACTTTCAGGTATACTAGGCATCTAACAAGCACATTCATAGTCCAAAATAAAGTGTCTTGATGCAGAATACCAGGAGATGGGTGTCATGATTCACTGTTGGGTGGGACCAGGTGAATAGCTGGGGCTTGAGGGGCAGGTTTATTGTGGTTTTTTTCCAAAACTTTATCCTGCTGTCCTGGAGCCAGTGACACAGTGCTAGCAGAGCAACACCTCTTAAAGAACTTGTTAGGTGCATGCCACTCAGAATTCTAAAGCTGACCTCCCTTTGCCTAAAACAGATCTTTATTATGAGAGAAATTGATAAAGATTTTCCAAAAGGATACAAAATTAACTCTCTCTGCCTTGTACTAATATCTGTGAGAGCAGTTAAGACACAGTGTCATACCATGAAAAAGCTTTCATTCTGTTTTTTAACTCCACCTACTCTATGATCTGCCTCCCTGTTGAAAGTTTCAAAGGAAGCAGGTTCCTTTTCTTGCTATACAGCTGGAAAAATGACTGGATGCTCTTTTTTCCTCTGCTGTGATTACAGAAAGGATCCTTTCTCATTGAAATTGGCAGGAATAACAGAACTTCCTTTTCCTCTGGAGGAGAGCTATTTCTTCCAGAGGAAGATACTGAAGAGCAGTTCCCAGCACTGCCTACTGGGTCCCCTGTACTCTCCCAGTCTCACACAATTCCTCTAGAAATATCAAAAGTGTTCTTCAGTGGAATTGGTAAAAACATCCAATTTTTAAAATAAATGGAATGGTTTGTAGTTCCCAGGGACTGTGCTACTATGAATATTACATTAATTCTTTAACAAAGACCAAATAATAATAGTTTGGGAAAGCTGGTTTATGTAAACAATAACGTAGTTAAACCCCCTATTGGTTACAGCTTGGAGTGAGATACAGCCTGGCCTCCATGTAGGTGTTGATGGTGTTTATTTCTGTGTTAGCCCAATGCTCACACAAGTTCATTCACTCAACAGAGTCTAGAACAGATGCCTGGGGACTGACTCACTCACAAAGGGAGATGTTATAGGGTAGCCGAGACCTCCAAGTGAGTTTTGATGTAAGACACACGAAGGAACTTCTGGCAGGATATCTGGCACATTGAAGGATACACCAGAGTATCAGAAATGGCAGCTATCTTGCCACAGGTCTCTCCAGTGACTAGACTGTCACCTTGATCTTTTGCAGCCATCCACAACATCAACCACTAAATTTAGGCATCTGAATTTTCATCAAAATCTCCACTCCAGAGTCACTGTGCCATGACTAATTCCTGGAACTTGATATGTTGACTATGACATATGATATATATGACATTCAGTGGTATTCCTTCTGATTTTGTTAAGGGATGTTTATCAAAGGTGTAGAAACTTTAATAAACAGTGCAAAAAGCTTATCTTGTGAATATGGATTATAATTTGTTCTTTGGATGTTCATATTAGTCAGTGTTTTTGAAAAAAGAACCTCTTAAAGTATGAATATTTGCATTCAATGCACTAAAGTGGTTCCAAATATCATGAAAATATAATTCCAACTGTTACTTGAATCTGTGTTCAGGGACTTGTTTTTTCATTATACAACCTGCCTCTCTTCCCACTTGCTGTAGTGATTCTTATTTGCTTCTTGCACTTAAAACACACCTTCTCCACACTCTCAATTTTGCTTAGGCTAAACTTCAGAAAAACCTGATATTTCAAACCTTTCAACTTCAAAATGCTTCACACACATTTAAAATTAATGACAACCATATCCTTCAGTAGGAAATATAATACATATTACAGGTGGGGAAACTGAGACAGAGACAAAATAGCATCCTGAGAGAGCACATGAAATGCTCAATCTGCTTCAGGCCACTAAGCATGCTCCTAGGCAATATGGAAATGTATAAGAGCTATAAGGCAATTGCTAGGGTTATCAAAAAATGTGTTTACCAGAGATAACACAGTATGCCCACAGTGGGAATGGCTGGTGACACAACTACAGACACCTAATGTTTTGCACCAGTGGATGGGCGTGCTGCTAGGACACTGACAAACATTGGCTGATCATCATACTCTTTACATCAGCCACCTCTGAGGGAAAGCATATGCTTGAAAGTCATAAACAAACCATTGATTTTTTGTAAATAAAGCCTCAAGGTCAACAGATCAACATATATGTGGCTGAAATATGATTTGATTCCTGGAAATGGCACAAATGCCAGACTTGTTTCTGTAGAACACAAACCTCAAATCTTACGTATTAGTAGATGTAATCTCTGATGGGGAAAATCCCACCTCCTCAAACTGATGAGGCTAATAATGAAGTGTCTGTCATACTTTTGATGAAGACAACAAAACATTTCCTGTAGAAAAAAAGCTGTTACCAAAAAAAAATCATTTGTAGGAATTCATATAAGAAAAAATTGTGGCACAAAGTTGAATCTCTAAAGTAACAGAAACCTGAACTGAGAAATCCAGCAGACTGAGAAAACACCTAAAACCAAATAAAGCACAAAAATCTGCAACCTTACATTTTATGCAATACAGCTGAGTGCATCTGTAGTGGGCACTCTAGAAATCACTTTTTATTAAATCATACTTTTCCTGCCTTTAGTTTGTTCCATATGTCCTAAACCAATATTGCCTTACTCCTCTGGTCAGATGAGCCAAGCAGCTTCTCCTAGTGTCAGAGGAGACTGTAGGCTGCATCCTGTCTCCCTCCATGAGCACTGGAATATAGCACAGTAATTGTCACTGCTTGTAATATTGGCTTTATTACACGAGGGTCCTGGGCTGGTGCTTCCCAGAATGTTGGGCTGGCTAAGACTCTGCTAAACTAATTTTTGACTCAGGAAAAACCTCACATGCTTCAGAGGGGTCCAGGAAAGTAGGTGAGTGAGGATGACTGCCATGATTAAAAAAAAAAAGCATATTGCTTTTAACTATCTTGTTGTCTGAAGACCATTCCCTGTCACTTACAAAGGATTAGGTGAGCAAACGGTATGAATTATCTAGCAAGACTGTGAGCTGGGTATACTTTTAATAAACCAAGGCTCAGCTGGAAATTTCTGAAGCACTTATGGATTGAAGGAGAGTTTTTGACTATCAGCTACTGAAGTCTCCTTTGCTAGGTCCAGATTGCCAGCTGCAGAAAATGCACATATTTATTAACAAAACCCATTGTCTTGCACCCTGCCTTAGGGCTGGATTTTAGCTATTTACTGACTGGAGTGGGAATATGACATGACTTAAGAAGAGACAATTTAGTCAATGGAAGCAAAAATCCACCTGTTTTCCTCAGGTTTGCCATACTATTCCCTCTCTCTGGCATACATGGCACGGCCTATGGCTCCAGCATCATTAGAACTAACTTTACTTCCCTTCCTGGAGCTATCACTTATGGATCATGATGCTCAGAAAAACTACCTTAAGGGTAGAACAAAGATATAAGTAATTTTTCAGTCATAGTTTCAGTACTGGAAGGCTATTTAATTCCCGTTATTATGTAATGTATTTTGGATTTTAACATATGATTATCTGAGAACAAGAGAGACAGTTCTTTGCTCCTGGTATAAATTCTGCTTTTCAAACCTCAAAGATAATAAAACTTGCAATGCTGATGTCAATTTATTTTATTTGCCAACATTAGAAAGTGTAATTCTATTTATTCTTTTAGATCTCTTTTCAGCAAGCTCTTTTCCCATCACCTCTTATTTTTCTCTGTCTCTTGGGGCTCAACCTTGTCAGTGGTCTAGCTCATTCACATTTCACATTGTTGGTCAAGATAATGTGCTTAAGGTTATGAAATGTTGATGGATGGCCAAAAGAAGCTTCAATGTCATAGACCTCTAAATCTATTGTATTTAATTAGAAATTTCTTTGGAACTTTTAATCCTTTAAATTCTTTCATAAGTAAAACCTATAGGGAGACATGATATTTTTTTCTGTAAGAGCCCCAGCAACGGTGGAGAAAAAGTTTGGTATTGATCAAAACCAGCCCACTGAATCCAGGTTCTTCTCAGAGGGGATTGTTGAATGAGCCAAATCCTATGCTGTACAGGCAGTTCTCTCTGCATATGAGGTTGGTCACAGGACTTTTACTTAGTCAGTGCTGCCTATATATTGCAATTACCAGCTTTGACAATCAGGAATAATTTACAACTTCTATGCATTTTGAGAATATTGGACACAAAACTATCTTGTTAAGGATACTGCATTATGGAAAATAAAGGATCAGATCATACAGTATTTTGGGTTGACCATTCCTAATGTGTCATTCTCCTCTGAAGCTAGGAGTTAGATGGTAACAGTAGGATTGGTAGGACTGTACTTCCCTATCCCCACCAGAGTATATACAGGGCTTTCCATACCATGTAACACAATGTCTACTTTTGAAAAACTTTTTCTAAAGCTTCTGAGAAATATTTCATAGTGAAAGCAATTGACAATGCTCTAAACTTCCTTTTAGGTGTCTCTAACCCTTAGCTGAAAACTTTTCAAAAGTTTTTTGATAATTAAGAAGGAATACAAATTATCCTGGTATTTAAACAGTTTATAGTAGATGAGAAAATCTCTGTAAGTAATCCTGTTTTACCCAGTCTCTAAAATGGTCCTTTGGCAGTAAAAATGATCATGTGACATCTCAGTTTAGTGACAGATATGTTTTGGAACTAACACTGACATTTGGAAGATTAATTTAGTCATTTTGCAATTGTGCACATGTGACCAGCCAGTAAACTTTTCAAATTAAAAAAAAAAATATTGTGAGCAAGTTTTTGTGACTTAAAATGGTACTAAATATATGGCTATATCTTCAGCCAGCATAACCACAGTGTACCTTGAATGATGTCAGTAAAACCACTCTTGCTTTTGTTAAGCACACAATAGTGTATGCAGTTCCAACCTGAAATAATCAGCTTTCTCACTCACTTAGGAGAACACTGCCAAATTCAAAACTTTAATACTTTTAAGCTGTGAGGGTTTCAAGTGATGGATTTGCTCAGGGTTGGGAGGAAAAATTTAATCTGACTTCTTGTTTTGGATTAAGAAAAGTGCTTCCAGAGTCCTGAATCTGAGTGAAGGTTGCCTCACATTGGACCATAATAGCAGCATTTCTCTTGGAATCTGTAGCTCTGCAGGGATTATGAGAACATGGAATTTGGAGAAAGAAAATTTGGCTAAGTCTGATTATTTCCCCGAAAGATGGATATTCCATAAACAGATGAGAGACTAGCCCTTATGTGTAAATCCTACTGAATTTACAGAGAGGAGAAAAAAGCTGGAGTAGCAGCTACTAATAAAGTATTTGGGTTGTGATTGCATGAGATAAAATTTTTTGTATAAATTTCTTCACTGTCCTGGAGTATGTTTCAATTGATTGTAAAGATTTTAGTTATAATCAGGTGTCCTGAGAACCTGGAGAAAGTCATTATGATGGTATGAATTTATTGTCAGCTAACTTGAAATTCAGCTTTGGTTTGTTAAGTGCCTTAACAAAATCTGTGTACAACCCTCCTCTTGGCAGGAGCTCATGGGCTGAAGATCCATCTTTCTCAGTAATTATGTAGAAACAGCTTTATTTATGTGGTTGGGAGACAAAAAGCCAAAAATTTGCAGAGTTACTCACTGTGCCAGCTCTTGAAGCAGCCTCAGAGCTTTTATAAATTTGGAGATAAGCCTATATATGATGTTCATATGGATCTTTCATTTTTACCTGCATATCACTGAGGTATATAATGCATTCAAAATATTTCAGAAATAAAAAGTAATTTTCCTTTTTTTGTTTCCTTTCTCCTGGCTCTGCTTAAAACTACATTGTGTCAAGTTTTCCAGATGATGCCCTTCTGTCTTTTGGCAATTCTAACCACATGGAATCTGAAGACTGCTTTTATATATAATGGATTTGCAGATGTTTGACAACCTGCTTGGACCTAGATGCAGTTTCAGCCTTGCTCATCATGTTCAGAGATCTGTCATCCTGAACAAGGGTGAGATAGTCTTAGAAGCAGCAAGCCTGCAATTTCCATGAAGTGTATGATAAAGATGTAGTCAAAGACAAGCATAAGGAAGTAATATTTTCCCACTTTGAGGTATCTGTTGTGGTGTTTGCCTGCTTCTCTTTTATACCAAATGTGTGAGTTTATTTGTCTTTCTTATTTATTACTGCACCACTGATCCAGGACCAGGTGTTCTAAGACCTGTGCATGTTGAGAGCAGCAGGTTTACTGGATGTGTGCAGACCCCATGCACATGTAACAGATCCACTTCTTCTAAGAACTGTTAGGTTTATGAAACTTGTGGCCTGCACACCTAGGAAATGGTGAGAAGAATTGCCTAGATCTAGTTCTTCAGAGGGTTTAGAAAGAAGAAGATAAATGTCTTTCACTGTAGGAAAACTGACCTTCAAGAAGGAGGAATATTTCCCCATTTGGGAAACTTATTCTGTGAGTTTGGGCAGAAGACAAATCCAGCGGCTGTGACAAACCTTAGTATCTGAGGGAGAAATCTGTTCAACAGTTAATATGGCTTCAGGCGCTATAATCCCCCGAGGCAGGAAAGCAACCTCTGTGCCTTAGAAACTCCTTCAAGGTGTCAGCCTTGTCAGTGTGGCACTTGTGAACCACTGCACTGGAAAGCCACAGGGCGTGTAAAGGCTTCGGGTCCCAGACGATCAATCTGGTAGAGAGCGTTGGAAGTGATGCAGCTGTCAACAGCAATGGGAAACGGGAAGTTACCAGGTCATTTTCTTGTACACAAATTAATCACCAGGCTGTAACTGATGATGCTGAAAATAAAAATAAAGGAAGAAAGCATCTCAAGTGGAATAATGCAGCAATGAAGAATTTCACAGCCGAGAAAATTTTGGATGAGTGGGGGATAGCAGAAGGTGTGAATGACTCCATACTCTTTATCTGCTTACAAAAGGGAAGGCAGTTAAAAAATAATAGCTGTTATACAATAGGTTGTACTGAAGTCCTGAGAGGTTCCTTTGGTTTCCAGTTACTTAGGCAGTCAGAATTAGCTGTGAAAGTGTTCAGGCCTATTTCACTCTGAAATACGTTTTTTAAAAAAAATTATTTTAAAGAAGTCTGTATTTAAAAAGAATGTGAAATTTGTAACAGTGAAAGTCTGTGCCTGAAAACTTCACAATTTAATGAAGCAAGAGCCTGATTACAAAGGAGATTGTGACTGGATCTGGAACAAATCATCAGAACATCATGAAATAACTCTTGACAAAGTACTTAGAGTTTGTCAAACTAACCAGGTGCCCAGCTCAGAATAAAGGAGAGGACATAATTGAGAATTCAAAACAGAGCAAAGAAAGATGCTTGATGAAGCCATAATGGGAGTCCTACAAGAGCAGCATCTGGGACTGCAGATTGCATGGAAAAGAGCACAAGCCATAAACTGGAAGAAGATATGCACTAGATTACATCACTGTGAAATAGCGTGTAAGAAGCAGCATACAGGAGATCAATGACAGCACCGTTTGCTCTGGGGGATTCTTCATAAGAGCAATTCATCAGAAGATGAATGGACTATCACCCTGAAAGCAAGTAAGACATTTATTCATTTTAAATTGGATACTGGTGCACATGATGGTGTGTTGATTGAAATAATGTTATCCTCCTGACAAGAAGCAGATAATGGAGAGTCAGGGGAGGTTTACAGGGGTAAGATAATAGCAACTAAAGTTAACATGAGGGTAAATTAAGTGGACAGATAGAGTCTGTATTAACTTTATGGAGAAGAGCATTCATTATAGAAAAAATGTGTCAAAACTTTGTTCTCATCAAGACAATGTGCTCATGAGAGAGGACAGGAGGACAGCATACCTGAGGAAGCATCAGAAGACACTGGCTAGGGAACAAGCTGTCTTTGAGCAATACACACATCAGAGGAGAGAGTAAGCCTTCCTCCAGACCCTCTTCCTATTCGTATTCCATTCCTCTGAAGGAAGAGGAAAAAAAAAACAAAACAGACATGGGTGAGTTTATTATCCCAATAGTCATGAAATGCATAGGAGAGTGATCTGTGGGTACACTCTTTATTCTCCAGTAAAGATTTTCTCTAGAGAGAAAAATGGAGACAGGATGTTTTCTGTCTGGATAGACAAGAGGAATTGAATAAATACAAATAAAAGAAAAAAAAGTCGCAGTAGTTGTTTGGGGATAATCTTCTGGTTGTCTAATACCAGATTTTTTTATATGCAGGATGTATCAGCAGGATTCCAGGGAAAGTCTTTGGAAGAACACAGCACATGTTTTATGAGTTTTCCATATCTTGTTGAGAAAACCCTATTTCTTCAGACTTCCATTTATGTTGTGCTCAGCATTCTATTTGTATAACAAAAATAAAAAGTTTTGATAACACAGAAGAAACTGGGGCACCATGGAAGATATTTTAATATGGGAAAAACACTAAAAGAAACTGAAATGTTGGAAGAGAATAACTGGAGGCTCTGAGCATCCTGGAACTGAATCAAAGATGCCAGGTTAGTGTGATGCCAGCAAAATGTAAATTTTCTGTAACATAAATAACACACCTGAGAAAGAAGGTTATTTGGCAAGACATATAGGTAACAGTGAAACCACTGCAGTTGACAAAGAAATAGTAGATTTCTGGGAATGATGGATTACATTAGGACAATTGTGCCTTATACTGCTGCCTGAATAAATAAATAGAATGCTCCTACACAATGACATTGCCTGACCTTAATAAAAAGTCTAAGAAGTAAAAGGAATTAATTTGTGAGGATGGTTTGCCCAAAACTATATTGTCCACAGGTGTTTCCAAAAAGTATTTTGTGATTTCAGTGCAATCTTGCAGGAGACTGGTCACAGCTAGAGACCGGTGGTTTATGAATAGTAGATGCTAACAGGAAATGAGAGTTAATAAGCTCAGATAGAAAAGGAGGCTTTGGCATGGTTGTAAAAGACTTCATGTCTTAGTTGTGGGAGGCCTTAGCTATTACTATTTTATTAGCTGAAATCGACTGCAAACCACTTATTGCTGTTACTGAAAATGACCTTGTGAACACTCCAGAGAATTCACAGCTTACTTTTATTTTTTTTTTCAACTACAAATGGATGATTTGTAAATTGAACTTGAACCTGGAAGAGATTTGGAGATGCAGACTCTCTCTTCCAATTATTTGAAGTTCAACATTAGTCTGTTTTGCAAATAAAAATAAAATCTGTGTTTTGAGGTGAGCTAAGGACCTTGAGTTTCAGACTACTTAGGATGAGATTCTACACCAAGTAATAAAGATTAAAATTATAGTGGCAAACCCAGGTCATCACTCTTATCAATGCAAGGGGAGCTATTACCCCTGCATGAAATCCTGTTTCAGGATCTATACTACTAAGTTATTAAAAAGTATGTGAAAAGTAGTCGCAGAGTCTTGTGATGCACTAAAGAGGTTGATAGGAGTTCTTTGAGGAAAAAAAAAGTAGCAGAAAGAGGAGAGTTAATTTGAACTTAAATGAGGAAGCTCTTAAGTTCTGCTGCATATGCTAGAACTAAAGATCAAGATGCAGGAAAGTTTTGTACTGATGGTACGAAATAAAAAACTGTCTGGATCAAAGAACACATAGATTATTTACAGAGATTAGGGGAAAAAAGTCCAAAACAGAACACTATGAGCTATGTACTTACAATTATTCTGGCTCCCATGAGATGTTTTTGTTGGGAGATACAGATAAGGAGTTGATGATGGACATCAAAGACCTTTTCTTTCCTCATACACCCTATTTAACAGCAATAGGCCATAATTAGTTATACAAGAATGTGAGCAGTGCAATATTGGTTAATTTTCTGCATTGGGTTTGCATGGCAAGATGCTGGTAGCAGGGGTACTACAGGGGTGGCTTTTGTGAGAAACTGGAAGAAGCTTCTCCCATGTCCAATGGAGCCAATGCCAGCTGGCTCCACTGAACCTGCCAGTGGCCAAGGCCAATCCCATCAGTGATGGTGGTGGCACCTCTGGGAAAACAGATTTAAGAAGGTGGGAAAACTGTACAGGGGCAATTCCTCAGGAGAGAGGAGTGAAAGTATGTGAAAGACACAACTCTGCAGACACCAGGGGCAGTGATGCAGGAGGGGAAAGAGGTACTCCAGGCAGCAGGGCTGAGGTTCCCCCACAGCTTGTGGTGAAGACCACGGTGAGGTAGCTGTGCCCCTGCAGCCTGGAGGCTCCCTCTGTGGAGCAGGTGGATGTCTGAAGGAGGTTGTGACCCCATGGAAAGCCTGTGATGGAGCAGGGTCCTGGCAGGACCACTGGACTCATGAAGAGAGGAGCCTGCAGTGGAGCAGGTTTGCTGTTGTCATGCCATGGGGGGACACATGCTGGAGCAGGCTTTTCCTGAAGGACTGCACCCTGTGGGAGGAATCCATGCTGGTGAAGCTAATGAAGAACTGCAGTTCATGGGAAAGATTCACACTGAAAAGTCTATGGAGGACTGTCTCCTGTGGGAGGAACCCCATACTAGAGCAGGTCGAGAGTGTGGTGAGTCCTCCCCTTGAGGAAGAAGAAAACTGCAAGTAAAGCTGAGTCCAGGAAGAAGAGAGGGTTATGTAGAGGGTGTTTTAGGATTTAGTTTTTATTTTTTCATTATCCTACTCTGATTTGATTAATAATACAGGAAAAAATTCACCAAGTCAAGCCTGTTTCATCCGCGATGGTACCTGGTGAGTGATCTCGACCTGTATTGACAAGGCCTTTGTTATATTTTTTCTCATATATCTCTATATTTTCTTGTGCATCCACAGAGGGCATAGAACAGTTTTGATGAGCACCTGGTATCCAGCCAGAGTAAAGTTACTGCACCAGCTATCTGCTAGTCCCAGTGAACTTTTGTCCAGAAGATAGGTGAACAGTGATGTGTAAGACAGGAAACAAATACACCATGTTTAGACAATAGGTCTCCAGGTTATGAACTAGCCAGGTGAAGCAGAAGTCTTCGCTTCTGACTGGAACAGGTATGATCTTCCAGAGGAAGTGAGACACCACCTCAGACACTGTTGGACAGTTTGGTTATTATTATGACTTCATGTGTTTGCATTAATAACAGTTTTAATTATAGCTGTCATTACATTCTGCCTTGGAATGGAACGTGTGGTATCTGGGGCTGTGCCTTCAAAGGCTCAGCAGCTTGGCAGGGCACTGTGAGGCTCTTGTTGCAGCACACAGACAGCTGGATGCAGACAGAGGATTATTCCCAGTGCCTCTAGTGCCAAGTAGCACTGAAGACCACAGAGAGAAGAGCTACTGAGGGCCAGAAGACAGCCTGGAGGCAACTTGCCCTCCACCTATGATTGATCAGCTAAGACCCTGTGGGAGATAGGCCATTTGCTCTTGCTGGCAGAGGAGATGCCAACCCACCCAGAGAGAGGGATTCTGAGAAGTATCTGAAAGTGGAACCTCAAGGAATGTCCCTCCTCCCACTGGCAGTCATTCCTGTGGGAAACACTGCCTGCCTCGTAAGAAGGTGGTGAGTCCCAGTGACTGTGGTTCCTCAGTCCTTGTGCTCAGATCCTCTCACCCATTTCCAGGGCTGTGAAAGGCCTTTAGGATTTGGTATACGGACAGTAGAAAAGGTAAGACTTGCGTTAATATGAATAGACTGGCAGGTATTGCAGGTGAGATATTTTTCTGGTATGTACAACGTAGCTCTGGCAGGTTGAGATGGTGCGACTTGGTTCCAAGCCTAATAAACCAATAGAACGTGTGTTTACTATGAATGGGCTCATTCATTCCAATGCCACTGTGTGTACACACGTGTTTGTGTGTATGCATGCATGCAGAGAGAAGAGAATCCCTCTTCTCGTTCTCCTCATGGCTTCTATCGTACAGCATGCCAACATATCCAGACTAACAACTCCTTCATAATGAATCTGAAATACAGAGTCCAAGGGAAGTGTAACAGCTTCATGGCATGTAATTCTCTTTGGGCCACATTTTGTTTGTCAGGGAGAGCACAAGAATGAGGCCACACATAATTTAACACCTTTCCCTATTTAGAGCTTGTTAGTTTAACTTTCTCTGAGATTGTTTTTCTTAAAAATGTTTGTCTGAATTTAGTGGTTGTGAAGCAAAGTGACAGCACTAAAGACCATAGTTTTCGTTGCAGAATGGGCACGGGATGAGCTCCAGCAGAGTGCATTTCCTCATATTACCACCCTGATTTGACCTTGAATGACCTGTTGCAGGGCCCAGCAGAATTGGTTTTCCTATCTTTCCAGTCCCTTGCCTTTTTGCGAAGACTGACAGCTGGGCTGTGGCAAATGTGTCAGGGCTTTTGGGAGGCTGATCTGTGTCCAGATCAGAGCCTGACTTCTTTCACATAGGCACAGTGTTATAGTAACCCCTCAGATACTAGGGAGATTGGTGAGCAGAGCTAATGAGACAGATCTCAGGGTAAGTATTTCAACACTAGCAGCCATGGAACTGCTACCTTTCCCAAAAGCTCTATTATTACAGCTGTGCTTAGGTTTTAATACTTGCTGGGCCTTGTACAAACTCAGAGCAAGGCACAACAAAATGTGGGAGAAGAAATGCTTAAAGCTACAACTTCTTCCACCAGATCTATTTAATGAAGGAGCAGAGTCATATAGACATAAAATAGCTTTCTCTACAATGGTTAAATATACTAAAGGACTTGGCTGTTTCAGTGTCCTGGCTAGCACAGCACATTGATCCTGTGGTGTTTTGAAGGTGAATGATGAACTTATGAATTGTGAACCTATGTCCAGCAAGTAGGCAATGACTCAGGAAGCAAATTTATATGTTGCTGCTCCCTCACATTTTAATATATTTTGGGGGCTTTTGAAAACAAAATCCCACTCCTGAATTTACTTTAGCAAAGACTTATTAAAGACCACATAATCACTTTTCTCAGCAAGGACTCTTCAGTCTAGTATCTTCAACCCTTGTGCTGACATTACCACTGGAGCTGGTGTGGTGGCCACTACAAAGAGTTTTGTGTTCACTCCACCTGCACCTCAAGGTGAATATTCTCTAATCCAGAAGCCGGGTGGTTTCAAGGGGTTGGTGGAATCTTCCAGCTTATACAAGAAGACCTACTAAATTGCACAGTGCCACTGAAAAAACTGCTAGAACCCCATTCAAACTCAACTCATGGTGCATCAGTGTTCTTGAAATGTCATGTGCTATTTTCTTCCTGTGTAGGGAAGGAAGTGTAGAGCTGAACAGGACGATCAGACAGGTCATGGGATGGTACACAGTAGGGTCTTCATTCCAGTTGCATTGGAACAGAACCCTGCAGGAAAGCATGGCCTCTATTCCTGCACATCTCTGAAGTATGAGTATTAGGATTTAGTGGAACCCTTAGTTTAATGTAACATTCAGTTCTTCTCAATAACATGTGATAAATATCTGAGTATGGATTTTGATTTAATTGTCTGGAAGCATGACTCTCAGCATTTTTTTCTTCTGGGTATCTGGTAATTACGAGAGAGACATTTAGGGTCTGTTTTGGAACACCTAGCCAAATTTGGGCTTTTTTAGATCGAGAAGGTATTTTGGGTCCATATTTGTAGAAAACTACTCTCTTGTATATAGTCTTTTTCACATAATACCAGTGTTAGCAATGGCTGGTGAAGAAACCACTATTATTATTCATTAACTCTGGTCTCTCAGAGGAACCATATGTACAGAGCAGAGGGAAAAGAGTACTGTTGTTTTTTAATAATGAGTCACTGCTACTGATTTAGTGTTTCTTTATTTTTTTCCTTTTTTTTTTTAAGAAAAAAAGAAATGGAAAAAAAGGTGTTTTTCTGAAGCCTAAATGTCAGGAGAATTGATTTTCTCTAGGTGCCATAATGTCTTCAGAAAGGTTTAGTCCAGTGGGCCACAGTGAGATCAGCCAACACTTGTTTTAAAGGATATCTGTAAAAAATTCATGGTTAGATTTCTGCATCTCAGGTCACAGGAGAGTGTGACTATTAACAAGTTCCAGCTGCTTGATGGAGTTTCACCAGCCATTTGTGGATCTTTAATTTTTTTTAGGAAATCTTTAACTGCCTTATTTTTTTCCTGAAGGCATATTAAACCTTTAAATCAATTTTTTTTTTTAAGTTCACATTAAATACTCCCTTTGTGTCCATGCTGAGGAAGTCTTTAATTATATCAGTCAAAAAAAAAAGGAAGAAAAAGAAGGGATAGTTGTGATTTTGCTCTCAGTTCTCTATGATTGTGGCATCTCCTCTAGTCATGTTTTTATAGATTTATTTTCTCTGCAAGGGGCCTTTTTTAATGTTGCAGCTGATGATCTAAAAATGCGTGAGCTATGTTTTATTATACACAAGCTGCATAATATGGACGAATAGCTCTCCTGGGCCAGCCGAGCTGTGCAGAGCAGCTCCAGTCAAGCCTCTCGCTCTTTCCCTTCCAGGTCCCTGCTGGAGCCTCGGCAGCCTCAGTGACTGTGGTGGCAAGGCAGTATCTGAGTTTAAGGAGGTCCAGCTGTGGCTCCTTGCAGTCTCATCCTGCTCCTCTGGCTGGAGCCCGTCCTGGCAGTTTGATGCCACCCAGGAATGGCTGTACGCTCTCCTCTGCCCTTCTCTGCTCCTCATCGTGCAGCTGCCAGAGCTGGGGAGCAGAGCTGGCCTGTCTGCTCTGCCCCATCTCTGTTATTTCAGAACAGAGAAATGCTGGATGAGAAAAACAAATAATAATGGTGCTGTTTTTCTCTCTAAATTTAGGGGTCTAAATTTTTGGCTTGAAAATCTTTGTTTGGAAATTTGGGCCCAGATCATGAATTGAGCAAACACAGTGACTTACTGTAATAGTGTGTTTGAATTTAAATGAAGGTAGGAAAAGGGATTTCTTCATTTAAAATTGCAGTATTCAGAAAATAAGAGTCCCCTCAAAGATGCATACCATGAAGAAACTGCAAGAATGACCTTTTGCCAAGTGATCATTAGTAGTAACAAAAATACGTAAATTCTTTCCTGTAGATCTGGTATTTGCCATAATTTTGTTTATCCTACTTCACACAAAGCCTGAATACCCTGAATATAAATATATATATATATATATATATATATATAAACATAGATACATCAAATTAATGCAGCTGCATACTTACTGTCTATATATATCTCCATGCACATACAAAAAAAAAAATATATATATATATACACACATATATATATTCTGTATGGAATCATGTTCTATGGTTCATCATTCCAGGTAAAGGAGATAAATGCAGGAGAAAATAACATTTTAGTCAGTACCTATTCAGGATTTTATAGGAAATCTGGGGCATTGCCATGACAATTCCCAAAATGGCTAGTTAATATCTTTTGTATACTTGTAAACACCTACTCATTTACTGCAGCAGCACTGAAAACTTATTAAGAGCACTCAGTCCAAATATACTTGGAAAACTCAGAACAACCTTCCTCCTTCTGTATAATTTTTGTTTTTCTCGACATAAATGTGAATTGATACAAATAAATAAGTTCTAAATACCATTAAGCTCTGCATGTCTACAAAGTTTGGTGTGGAATAGGAAATGCACCTGGAACTTTGTAGCTCTTATGTAAAATTAATAATAAATGTTTTTTTGCCAACATCAATATGTTTATATTATGGTCATGGGACTCTCTCTGATGCCTAAATTATTTAAGACATGAATTTTTTATCTCTGCTCAAGCCTACTACATAAAGTTGCTGAGTTCTGTATCAAAAGTGGTGGTTCAAATCAAATTGGTATTGCATTTTAATTAAAGTAGTGCTAGGACACAGCTCACAGTCCTTACTCAGGCAGAATGTACTGGAGTAGTGAAAACTTTATTTTCCTCTGCTTTCTGTGTTTCCAGACACTTTTAGATTGTACCACTTAAGGCTAAGACACAGGAGAGAAGGTGAGGGCTCACTTTCATTTCCCTTTGTCTCCAGTTATGTGCTTCTTCTTGGTGCTCTTGGGTTGGGTGTATTTCATGTGTGGAAAAACCCAAAAGACAAACAGATGACTGTAAATTACTGATGGGTCTTCTGTTTCTCCTTGTTCTAGTGAGCACACAGACCTTACATCCTTTTTAGGCGAGAGGATTTGTGAAAGTAGGTATTTGTCACTAGCAGAGGAAAAGATTCAAGAGCCTGACCTTCCTCATGGAGACACTAGCTAGTTCCTAGAACTAGGAAGTCCCCAATAAAGCAGTTGTTCTGGAAAATAATGAGACCAAGAAAGCCCCCACCATCACAAATAAGTGGCCTGGGAGTTCTAAAAAAAGTGCTCTTATGATACTTTGAGTCACACTGACTTAAGGCATTAACTTGAGATATTTGAGTTTGAGTAATGCTGGCTCTTAGAGTGTATTGCATACGTGCTTTTCTTATTCTGCTGGTGACTGTGGTGCAGAGGAAGAGGTGAGTAGCCTCAAGAGGGCCAGTTAACCTGTTCCTTCTGTTTTCATATTGATCCTGCACTCTTCTACACTGCATCATTATCTTAAGTTTATAGATATTTAATTCTACAAAGGATAGCTACTTGTTACTATATCTAAATAAAAATATATGACTACCTACGGTTAAGTTGATTAAACCTAGCTGAACATCAGGTGCCCACCAACACACTTTATTGATCCCTCATCAATTGGGTGGGAGAAAATATAAGGAAAGGTTTCTAGGTCAAGATGAGGACAGGGAGAGGCGATAATACCTATTACCGTCATGGACAAAACAAACTTGATCCAGGGAAATTAATTTATTGTCAAATCAGAGCAGGATAATGAGAAATAAAAGCAAATCTTAAAATACCTTCTTCCCAACTTTCCCTTCATTTTGGGTTCAACTTTTCATCTTGATTTTTCAGCCTGCTCTTGTTAAGCACCCCAGGTGGTCAGAGAATGGGATCTGTGGTCATTTCACCACACCTTGTCTCTACTTCTTCTTCCTCAGGGGAAGTACCTCTCACAATTCCCCTGCTCCAGTATGGGTCTCATCCCGTGGAAGACACAAAATTCTCCAATGTGGGACCTTCTCACAGACTGCAGTTCTTCACAAACTGCTGCAGTGTGCATCTTCTCCTTGGGCTGCAGATGGATCTCTGCTCCACCATGAACCTCCATCAGCTTCAGGGGGACATCTGGCCCACCATGGTCTTCACCATGGGCTGCAAGGGAATCTCTGCCCTGCTGCCTGGAGCATCTCTTCCTGCTCTTGCTTCTCTGACCCTGTTGTGTTGCTCTCACATACTCTCTCTTCTTTTTCCACCTGCAGTTGCCCTTGAACACTTTTTCCCCTTTGTTAAATCTGCTATCCCAGAGATGCCACCACCATCACTGATGGGCTCAGCCTTAGCCAGCTGTGGCAGGTCCATGTTGGAGCCAGTTGGCATTACTCCACTGGACATGGGAGAAGCTTCTACCAGTTTCTCACAGAAACCACCCCTATAGTACCCCTGCTACCAAAACCTGGCCACACAAACTCTACTCTATTGTTGCCTTAAACAATTATGAAAATCTAGCAGAGATTAAACAAAAGTTTAGCAAAAAAAATGGACAAAATGGGCAGTAGCCACCTGGTTATCCGATAATGTCTGATCTGACTAAAAAAGCTAAAACAAAGGTTTGGGCAGGTGAAGACAAATTCAGATTATGTCAGGGTTGTCCAGGGAAGTCATGGAGTTGCCATCGCTGGAGGTGTTTAAGAAGTGACAGGATGTGGCACTTAGTGCTGTGACTTAGCTGACAAGCAGTGCCAGGTCAAAGGTTAGAGGCGACGATCTTGAAGTTCTTTTTCAACCTAATTGTCTCTATGATTCAATTATTGCCATGCCTTCTTTCTTGTAAGCTTGTACATTTACCTGCAACTTCTCTAACTAGAAAATACATTTTCTATGTCTGATATTATCTGATGTCTTCAGTAGTCTGCTTTCCTGTATCTGCAATGTCTTTCTCTTATGAATTCTCTTTTGTAGACATATTTCCAAACAGATGCAATTGCTTGCTAAAGATTCTTGGATTAAATTGGAAATCCTTTAGATTCTCTGGATTTAATACACATTAGGCTTTGTCTGCTATACATCTGATGGTGAGTAGTCAATGTGTTTATCCATTCTTGATGAACATGAATTAATTCAGATGACTGTTACTCCATGAAAAACAAAAGGAACCTCAGATACAGCCCAGGCTATGCCTTGAGACATTCGCCACAGATGTATGCCATGTAACTAATTTTACAGACTTTAATTTAAGAAGTTTTTACAATACTTCTGCATTTTTAACGTAAGAACAGATTTTAATATCTAGATTAAATCTCTTGCTGTAATTAATTCCTGCTGTATTCAGCCTATTTATCATGGATGTGGAGAGCAACCCATCCCCTTCCACCTTGTTGTACTCTTTTCCAAGGAAGACTGTTCCAGCATGGCTATCTTTACAGACAGCATGCAGGAATTTGGGGACAGGACTGAAACTCCTGTACCTTAGGTAGTTGCTACTCATGGGAGCTTGTTACTCATCTTCTGTAGTTGAACGGTCTCCGTGATTCCATAGATCCAAGTCTTCAGTCTCATGGCAAGAGTCAAAGTGCACTTGAATCAGTAGCAGCCTTAAGCCTTTACTTACTTAAAGGGCCTAAAAAAAATAAAGAACCCGTACTAGTGCTGACCTCTAACAGATGGTAGCAAAATAACTGCTACAGCAAACACTGTGACATTAGAATCACATCCGGCTTGGCAGCGCTGGAAAGGACTATAGAAAATCCCATATAAAACCCTGAATGTCTGTGAATGTTTATAACTTAAAATTTAGTGCAGGCTTTGAGACTGCTCAGACTGATGGATAGCTGTCTGAACACACTGGAGGAGAAGTGGTCTTCTGCCAGTCTCATCCTCTTTCTGGTTATTAGCACAGACACCTTCCCTCCTCAGATCAGTTATTCCAGATCTCTGCTGCTGTGTGAAAAACATTAGGAAAGGCATTTTTCAACTGCAGATAGTTTTTTTCACCCATCTTCTATGGTTGAAGCAATATGCATTTTTTTTACAGAATACCTGACCCATAATTTCTGACTTTTGTCAGGTTCCTTTACATATGAATAGCAAGGTATGAGCTTATCCTTCTTTTTCTTAAAATAGCATAGGTGTAAAATACTTGTTAATCCTCTGCAATTAGGGTATAGAGCAGAGCTTGAGTTGCTTCTCAGTGAAATCATAATCACAAATATTTCTTGTATTACATTATGCAATATGAAGGCTCTCACTAATTCCTTGTCTCTGTGGAATAGGCATGTGTTTTGGCTATGTAATCCCAAAGTTCAAGACTAGCATTTTTCTGATTCTTGTTGTGCTGCATTTTATAAACTGAGTATTTAAGAGTAGCATGTTTATTTATATATGTTGCTGCTAATCCAAACTGTCTGCTAAACTAATCCCTTGTTAAAATGAAATCAAGTCAGCTATTTTAGATTACAAAGTTAAAACAATAGCTCAGCCAGACACTTCACACATCTGTTTTACTTTTCCTGAGTAGGTATGCAGCTTTTCTTACATTCTTTCTCAACAAAAGTGACACCAATTAGCTATACTTTTCTTTCATTTTCCTTTTGTGACCTAAGTATTGTTTTCTTGGTTCTTTTGCTGATTACTTTTGAAATGCTGCCTTTTTTACATGTTTGTTTTCCTTCTCAGTAATACATTTTAAAATGGATAAAAATTTCATGCTTATTACTTGTTAATATGTTATCATACTCTATTACCCAAATTCGGACCAGAGGTAATTCCAATGTGGGAAATGCCAAAATAATACATTCTTGGAGATGAGATCTTAGACAGATATGCAAACCTAAAGTAGGCTTTGATTTACTTACAGTCTGCAGGAAATGAAGCATTACCGTCAATGTGGTACATACAGATTTTAACTGAAGATAACTTTATTTCCAGTTCTACCTGCTGCTTTGACTTAAAGTACTTTTCACATCATCTAATTTTTCATAAACTTTCACATGTTTAAGCTTTGGCTTTTCTTAAGGGATTGTATAAGTTTTCATTTTGTGCAGAAACCCCCCTCTTATTTAGTACATTTACCAAGCACTTTAAAACTACATCAGGTGGGGGTTGCTCTAGCCTCCTGGAGCCAAAAATGTGGAACAATGGAGTTTTCATCACCACTTTTTAATAAACTGTTTTTTGGACTAGTATTCTGAGAGGATGCCACTGCTTCAGCCAAGGTAACCTTCAGACCCAGTTTGATTGATATAATTTTATTTATCTAATTGTTTCATAAGCCCTATTTGAAAGGTGAAGAAGAGGCAGGTGACCCCATCTCAGTCTCATATTTAGCTTTACATCAACTACTTGGAGATTATCTGAAAAACTTTCAGGACTCACCTCCCCAAGAAATGGGAGTGACTGTGCATCATGGAGAGGTGGGAAGAGTTATTACTTTCTGTATGTCACAGAGAAATGGTAATTTCAGATTGCTCTTTAGCACAGCAATGTAACACTGCATCACTGTGTGATGTAGTTAGAAAGCTGGTCCAGCTTGTCTCCCTGAGCTTGTGGGAACCACATCTATGTTCTGAGCACAACTTTCCTCTCAGCCTCCCTCCTGAGGGTAAATGTCTCATGCCACTGAAATGTGAGTGCTCATGGCTACACATTTACCTCACATTTCCTGCAGGTCTTCTAGCCCTCATGCCCAAATCCCCATGCTGGCTTGAATGGTGGCATGTGGTCTTCCACGTTATTAATAACACATGCAAACAGGCTTTAAATTCTGCAGGATCTTAACCAGAACACATGGTTGCAGCCCTGGATCCAGAAATAACTCTGTAGTGTTCACATAAACTACTATATGAGGTGTGAAAACAGTCCTTACCTTCTCAAAAGTGGGCCAGACAAGCATGGCCAGCATGGGCAGGGACTGCACAGTCAAAGGTCTCCATCTCCTGTGGTAGCTCCTTAGCTGTTACCCTGCAACTGCCTTTGATATGAAGTCATAGTTGCTGGCTCCAATCTTGCCAATACACTGGGGGTGGATAAGACAGGAGATTGCACTGAGCTCATTATTCTTCTCTCTAATGAAGCCCAAACCCTACAGAAATAGTTAGAGAGTGAGTGGTGGTCTTTAAACTGGGACATCAAGACATCTTAATATCTTCTGTTTTGTGGGAGTAGGAGGCTCTGCGTGAAGTCAATGAAAGGGACAAACAACTCCACAATGAAGCTCAGCTAGTCTCTAATGATAAGTTTGATGTCTTCATGCCTCATGTGCAAGAAGTCAGCAATCCCTTCTGGCTGCTATCTCTCAGGGTCTGGCTGGAGTGACTGCCCACCATGGTAGACAAAACTGCCAAGACATAGGGTTAGATTTTTCTGCCTCCTGTGTTTCAGATGTTCTTGATTGAAGGAGTGACTTCAGCAAGTCAGTGGTGTCACAATGATATCCAAATGATGCATCTCCCCTCCAGACCTGCACACAAACCCTGGGTTGCAGTTCCTGCAGGCAGAAGGGCAAATTAGTCCCACACCAAGGTCATGAACTGAGCTAGTGCCACAGTAGAGGCAGATGGGATCACCCTCTCAGTGCGTTAAAGCTGAGTTTGACACTGAGGACACGTGTAAAAATCAGCAGGAGCTAGCCTGTTTAATTTTATAAATTTGCTAGTGCACAAGGAGGCTGTATAGCCTGGTTCAAACTACTGTCACAGCTCCAGTGACACTTCACTCTTTCAGGCCATGTGTCTCCCAGGACCTTGTGTCCTTCGTCCACTGATCCTCTAAAACCTGCTTAGATCTGTTCCCACCAATGGGAATCACTGCCTCAGCTGTCTCTCCTGACAGGTACATCTCAGCTACTCAATGCTCTCTCTGTAGGTGATGGAAACAAATAAACACTTATAGCATATGCAGTTCATATAGCATAGTGGTTCATATGACTTCTGCTTTTGGAGGAAATGAATTTGGTCTTATAAGTTCCCATTTTCTTTCCAACAGCTTTAACAGGAATTTAGGGTAGCTTGCTCTGACACAGAGATCCTACTTCGGAAGACAATTAAATACTATTTTAGCATCCTGAATGTGAAAAACACACAGAGCCTGTATAATGATGGAGGTTTTTTTTTTTTTTTTTGGTGAAGGCTTGTTAAAGTACATGGCAAGTTGAAGGCTTGTTAAAGTACATGGCAAGTTAAAGTGTGTAGTGTTTTGTACACCTAGAAAACTTTCTGGATAGGCTGTTGTCTTCTTTTCTGTTATCCCTGTACTATACAGGATTATTAAGTCCTTAATGAAAACTGTGCAACTGGATCAAGATATTAATAATTTGTCAAGCTGCTTAAAAGGGGTACAGGAAAATTTCAGTAAGTCTGCCATGCCCTGTTATATTGACCTTCTCTTTTCATCAGTAAAAGCAACAAATAAGAATTAGCAGGGGGTTCTCTTCTTAGCTTATGCCAACTCTCTTGCTGGAGAGGAAGATATTTGCCTAATCTAATAAGCAAGTATGTAGCATTTGTTCTATAAAGAAACAGATTTTGAGAAAGACCATGACATTGGGAGGAAGTTGCCCTCTTTCTTCTGATCATAATGTCCAGGTGCCTCTGGGAACTGCAGCAAAGAGTTACTGCCAGCATCCTGTGACCAATAAATACATTGAACTCGTAGTGTATTTCCTGCCTGTGATAGGTGCATATGCAGTAACTCAGCAGGTGATGTCCCAGACATGCTTTTGCTGTGACATCCATTAAAAATTACAAGTGAGTCAGTCCTAGATAATATGCTCAAGGAAATACTGTATTGGTGGTTTGTGTTAGAATAATGTGGTAGATTTCTGACATTGATAATAACGGGTTCTAGTATGCCATTTTAGACAACTGTGCCTGCATATTAACCCTGATTGTTGGCATAAGTCAAATTTAAAACACTTTGTAATATCTTCTTAGACATATCCATTCTTGTAATATAATTTTGCATTGTCAGAACATATAAGTTGAAGGATAGTGGACACAAAAAATTCAGTGATTCCTGTATTCCATTTTTTTCCATTCCACCAAAGTATCTCTTTGGTGATTCTCAGTGCTGCATGGTCTGCTTTTTTCATCCATGTTTCCTCCCTTGGCAGTGCTAATATGATAGGGAAGTGTGTATATGGCTTTCTAAACTGCAGTGTTACCAAAAAATCACAAAAATATTTTAGAGCTCGATTTCTGTTAAATGGTTGAACATACCTAAGTGTCACAACAAGCTCTGTGGCAATGTATGCAGCTTCGAATAGATGAAGTGGGAAAACCTCCAGATCCTAAACTAGAGGCCTTCCTATTGACTGCTTGTCTCTCTGGGAAACACTGAAGCTATAACTAAGAGAAATAGGGAAGGCACAACCAATATTACCCCAGATTTCTCTCAGTTACACAAACCAAACTGAGCTTCATGAGGGGTACCAGCAAAGAAAGAGCTCCAGTAAATAGCTGTGACCAAATCTGTGACAGCAATCTGGCAATGCTTTGCATCACCAGCATGCCATATAGCAGCTGGAGGTCCTTCTGCCTGGCAGTTTCTGCCTGGCAATATCTTCTTGGTGTTTTTACATGATGTTAATGCAAGTAGGTGCCTGAGGCACTCATGACATGCTCCAGTGTCTTCTACTGTGCGTGCTGTTGGTTCTCAGGGGCTTCAGGGGAGGCGTATTGCAGTAATTAGCTTGATTGAAGGCAACATCTTTCACCTTCTCCAAAACTACAGAGTTGAGTCCTTAGTTTATTCCTTATGTTTACGGATTTGTTTGTCTTTTTTTACATGAAGGACTTTTTTTTCCTATAAGTTTTGCTAATTGAAAAGCTGATATTAGGCTGGGGTTTTTGTTCAATCCCATCCTTAAAAAAAGAAAGAGCAAAAGACATTCTCTGTAAGAAGAGGAGGATATTGCATGGGATGGGGGTAGGGAATAAGGAGGGAGGAGGAGGAGGAGGAGGAGGAGGAGGAGGAGGAGGAGAGAGGGTTGTGCAGATTTCCTGCCCACACTTCAAAAGGGGCTCTCTTCTCCTGTATTATTTCCTTTCCCATTAGCTTCACTTTGTTGGCTTATGGTTCCAAAATGCACCAGGAGTCAACTCCAGTGCAAACCTGATATTAAAAACTAACAGGCTAATGCCAGGGAAAACACACTCTGCTCCTGGTTTCAAAGACAGATTTTCGTTTTTCATAAGTGTGGCCATGCTTTTCTAATAAAAATTCATTAAACAATGGTTATGAAAGATGAAGGTTGGGGGAGGGGGAAGGGATATAATCAAGTGAGTCCCTTTGAACTCACTTGACAAAATACAAAAGCAAACAACCAAGCTGTTAGTGTCACACGTTTCCCTTATGAACAGAGAAGCCTATCCAGGTTTGCTCACAGTCCAGGGAATAAAGATGAGTTAGGCACCTTATCTAAATCTCCCCCTCCAAAAACTGTAGGATTTCTATTCTATAAACATGAATGTTGAGGCTCTTTTGTGTTTCTTCAGTTTACATTATTGTGGGTCTAAACGAGCCTCGAAGAGACTGCTTAATTCGTTTATGTAAAGTAAAAACAAATGTAGAAGCCCTCGCTATTTTTTATTGTTAACATCCCATTGGGAGGCAGGAGAGTAAATATTTTAGAAGTTTAAAGCAATCTACTTAAGCTTAATAATAATGCTGGGTTTCAAGTAACAGAGAAGACTACAAGTCACTGGAAGATCAAAGATTATGCTGAGTTTTATAGCAAATCTGGGCAAAGCTCTCTTGGGAGGGGTAAATCTTCAGAACTCTCCTTTCCCAGTCTTTCATGGTGATTGTTTGACATCTATGGAACAAGAAAGTGAGGAAGAAAGAATTCAGGCAGTTCTCCTATGTCCAGAGAAACAGAAGGCTACAAAACTGAAGGAATGTTGACTTTTTGGCTAGTTTAGATCTGAAAAATTAAAAATTAAAAAAAAAAGCAAAAAGCAAAAGAAAAAGAAATGGGTCTGAAACACCCTTTCTTTTCCTGGGTCAGTTTGTAATCTCAGGTAAACTGACTTTTGGATGAGTGAGCTCTAAATAAGATTTATGGCAATTTTCCTGAGTTTATCTTAAGCGCTTGTGCTTTTCAGCAAATATTCAGAATCATTTTCAGAATCATCTATTGAGAGACATTAGACACTCTTTACACTCTTCCCAACAATGTGGTGTCTTTCATCTGAAATGAGAAGAGTGCTACATTTTGGGCCATGGGCATGACTGCACATTGAAAAAAAAAAGGAGGGAGAAAAGACAAAATGAGCAGAAAGACTGATAATGAGTGATGCCACATAACAATACTGTAATATCAGGTATGTATGTCTGTTGATTTGTTCAGAGGATTGATATTTAGACAGTATAATCAAGAGTATCTAATGTAGGAACAGAAATTGGGCCACATTATTTTCCCATGGCTGACAAACTTTCCACTGGCCCGGCTTCCAATTATAAAAACACTGGAGTCCTCAGCCATTACACCAAAGCTTGTAAATTTCCTAATGAATATTTAAAATAACCCTATGGAGTTTTTTAATGTTAATGTATTTCAGCCTTTGACTAACACGAATATCCTACAGGGTTACCATTGTGTTTAGCTACATGGTAAATTTAATTATTTTATTTTAATGCTAAAATATAGTGCCAGAGAAAAAAATAACAAATCTTTGTTTCATCTTCTCCGGGTGTACATTTTATGTTATTGTTTGATTTCTTTTTTTAATGCCACAATGAAGTTCCAGACACAGAGCAGATGCACACAGCCAGCTTCTTTCTAGGCTGTCTTACAGCACAAAAGTGACATGTGCACTCCTCCCACCCCCAAAAAAGCAATTATTGAAAATCAATACTATAATAATGGTGAGCAGTGCTGTGTTTTTTCTTGATAGCCAATTATGAGCAATTTACTAAACTTGTCAACTCGTGGCAAAACAAATAGTGTTAATAGTATAGATTTCATAAAGACCTATCTGTCTTGTTATTGCTGCAGTCTGAGCGGTGTTTCAAGTTCAGGCTGGTAATGGAGCAATAACTCACACAGCGATGGAGAGAGTACCATCACCAACACTGGATGCCTTTGGAGCAGGGGGACTGAGCACTGCTGCCATGCAATATGTCCAAATGTGATTCCCTCCTCGTAAATAACCACCGGCTTTTTATCAGAAAGGTGGGTGACCATAATACCTAGAAACTTCCTGAGTGTTTTTGGGGTGTTTTAAGACAATGTAATAAACCGTTGTGGTATTTTGAGAAGAATTTTGGGACTGTGAAGTTAATGCTGTGTTTTTGATTTTGTACTTCACTCCTGAATGCAGGCGATTCAAATCATGTATTTGCATAGTATCCATCACAACAGGAACTTCTCAGTGCTAGTGTCATGCCATTATGAGCCAAAGTGACATTAATGCAGTACATGAGAAATTTGGTATCAAATCAAACAGATTTCTTTCTGTTGATGACAGTTTTCCTAAGCCAAGTTCTGTCAAAGTGCTTTAACTGTGGGAAGTTGTGTTGCATACATTGCAGCAAACATGACAGACTCCACCTTCTTTAGATTCACAGAGCTGATCCTGGCATTTCACACTCACAAGTGAATTCTCATAAAGCAAGGCCACATGCTGGTTTTTCATGACAGAAAATGTCAGCAGAGAGAAGGGAAACTAAAAGCTCTGTGAATCTGAGGTGCTGCCACCAGGGGAAAAGGTGTGAAGGGGGCAAGTTTCTTTCTCTGGTCCATGGAAAATTCCCAGAAATGAAGGATGCTCATGTGGGGTCAGACATGCTGCATATGTCTGCACAGCTGAGGTTCACAATGAGTGGTGTTTTTCTTTATATCCTTAAAAGTGTGCTAAAATGTATTCTGGTGCCAGTCTGACTGCTGAGCATGCTGGTGCCTCTCAGCATGCTGAGAGGAGGTCCACCTCATTGCTGACCTGTCCAAGTGGCCCATGTTCCTGCAGAGAGCTCCTGGAGGATGGGCAGAACTGCAGTGAGCACATGCCCACCCAGGCTGAGCTCAGCCCTTTATCTCAGTCCAGGCTTTGAGTTAGAACCTGAACTATAAAGCTTGGGTCCAGCCCAGATGATGAATTAAAAAGCCCTCTGGGGAATGGGAATTGTGTTCCAGCTCAGTTGTCCACCTCTCTAGGAAGCCACCATTCCTAGTCCCAAGCTCTGCCTCTGTGTAGGTGCAAAAACAAGGTGTGGGAACACAAACCAGCATCAGCAACTGTTTGCTCCTGTGAATATATGAAGGACTGTTGTCCACAGAGAATTTTCAAGCTGTGTCCATCTTCTGATCTCTAAGAAACACATAAACCCACAAGAGTAAGGTGTTGCTCCAGGAACAGAGGGAGCGGAAACACGAGACTTCTTTTAAGCTCCTACTCTTCCTTCCATCTCAAAGATGTGTGCATGTGTGTGTGTATATTTAGTATTTAAAATAACTTTCTCCCATTTTTATCCCTTCCCTAGTAAGCACTGGAGGAGTGACACTGGCCTTCAACTTGCAAGGAGCTGGCAACAGCTGTGTCTGGTGCAATGTCTGCCACACACATGTGGTGCTCCCTCATGACTGACTGTTGAGAGTCTGAAGACAGCAGCAGCACTTGCTGGCAGTTTTTAGACACTGATCTGTTTTCTTTTAGTGCATCCTGGGTTTTGGAGCAAGTTCATGCTCCACTCTTCCTCCCTAGGAGAATCTGTAAGTGGAAAAGGGGTGTCTATACTGGGAACTCACTCCAAATGCTCCCTTAAGCTGCCTTGTCTGTTTTAATCTTCAATCTCATTTTCCACATACTGGAATAGCTGCTCTGCTGCAAACTCCAGCAGGTGCTCATGGGGTGCCTTTAAATACCTTAAAGTGTTTCTCTGCTGGAGACTGTGAACATCTCCTTTGCTGTAATCCCATATGTGTGTGACAAGGGTGGGGAGTTGTTGTCCTAACTTTTCTGGACAGTTTTAGCAAGAAAATATTTCTGGAAAATAAAGAGTTGATTTTTTTTCTTTGTGACTAGGCACTTTGTGTCTAGATGAGGCAGTCTGTTTCTAGCTGAGCTAAACCTGGCAAGCAAATTTTAGGTGGCTCTTTAAACATTTGCAGATCTCACCAGCAAAGAGGAGGAAGTTTTGGTAAAATAAAAACAGACTGCACATGGAGGAGAAATTGGTAGAAAAATTCCATGTCAGGTTTAAGGTCTGTTTGAAAGCTGAGGTTTGAAACTGAGATACAGAATCAAGTATGGTAGTGCTGAAACCATGCTGAAACTCTGTTCCATGAAATTTCTTCACTAGCAGACATAAATTCTGGAAACCTTAAGGGATTTCTATTATCTTGGATTTTAGAGGAAAGAGAGCTGGAGTTCTCAGAGTCTTGTCATGCTGGATTTGTTGTGACTCTGAAACAGAAGGGGAAGTATCTCATTACTTAACAGTGAGTGGATGAATGTGAGGATTTATTTATCACATCAGAGCAATCTCCAAAGCCATTTAAAGAGATGAAGTGAGGAAGAACAACATCTTCAAGTGATTTTATAGACGAAGCTCAGTGAGGCAATGTTAATGAAGGTTGGCCAAGATGCTGTCACTAGTGCAGCTCTTCTTGAACAAAGAATCCTATGATCTTTAACTGATCATAAGTTGTCAAAGGCAAAAAATAGCTTTGCCAACAATAGGTGAATAAACTGAAGATGTGTCACCAATGAACTTTGCATTACTACCAATACCATTTTTTGAGTCATGACCAGAGCAGCAAGGTAAGTGTGAGTCATGAGGAACACAGCACAGAGGAACACAAGTAGTTCACTAAATTGTTTTTTTCACATACACACATGCCAGTGTTGAGAGTCTAGAGAAAACATCAGATCAAGAATGGAAGATCAGAAGATCTGGGAAGGAAATACCTCATATAAAAATCCATCCGTTTGGAAAAATGTTGCTGTTACTAGTTACTATCTAGTAGATGAAGGATTTTGTTACTGTTTTTGTGTAATTTTCTCTTGGGATTGCTTGCCTGAAAACCTGGTGGCATACTGCTGATCCTTGTAGACCGGTTCTCTCTGCTTCCACATCTATAGATAATTGTCCCACTTGGCTTCTCTCCAATGTCTGCTCCATGATGCTATAAGAAATATTCACAATATGTCACTCTAGGTCCTTAATATGCATATTAAATTAGTAACAGAGACTCATGTTTCCTTCTGTGGCCTCCTCTAGATGGTCAAACAGAATATGAGCCTCAGCCAGCTGCTGTGAATGGTCCTCTGGAGCAATATGTTCTAGAACTTCTATTTTGGTACCTCAAATTTGCAAGCCAGTGTGAGTAAACTTTCTCTGTAAGTTGTGTGCTACTAAACCCATCTCATCAGTGATCTAGTCTGTGAAAGGGTGTTGCTGGTAATGCACTGTTTGGGAAAAAAACAGCAGTAAAACTCTTTGTCTTGAGTAATTTATTTCATACACTTCCTCTTGTCTGGTGTGTGAATTGTGTGTTAATAGCTTGCAGTTTTCTCACATTTGTTGGTTATTTGAAACTATTGTCTGAATAATTTCTGTGAATAATTTTTCATCTGTAGGTATTTCACACTCATTTGACTGGGATTATTTGAAAACTGAAATTAATCTTTCAAGCTGAGTTAGTTTTTATTGATCTCATGGATCATAAAATGTATATATTTTCATGGAATTGACCATTGAAAAATAGCATGTATTGTCCCATGAAGAAAGACATTTGGGTGCATGATGAGCGAATCTCATCTGCTTGTAGGTTCTGTTTGGTTTGTTTGAATGAACTATCATTCTCAAAACAACCATAGTATTAAACAAACTCACCAGTTCACCGAGCACAACTCCCTGCAATCTCAGGTAAACTTATAATAATTCAAACATTTGAGTAATGATTCAAATACTTACAGATTTTTAGGTTATTAATTAGCTGGGACAATTTTTTGTTATGCTTTTGATCAAGCTGCAAGATTCAAGTCCTGAAAATTTTAGGCACTTTCTTGTGGACCTTCTATTTCTCCTAAGTCTGGTGGATGTTGCATGCAGAAAAGTGAGAGACAAAAAGAAAAAAGGAATATAAGAAAGGCAAGATGTAAAACAGGAAGGAATCTCAGGTCCCTGCCATCACCAAGTATAGGCAATATTTTAAAGAGGAAAAGTTAAATATTTATAAGCCTTAGAGAACAGTTTATTTTGGATTAGTTTTGCATATGAAAGTTTGGGTTGGTTTCTTTTTATCTCAGGAGGCTCTACTGTGCCTGTTAGTCACTTCTCTGCAGGAGTAGCTCAAGGAACTTCCTATTTCTTTTGTGAGTAAACTGCAAAGATTCATATCAGCTGGCTGCTTCTTGTCCAGAAGTAAGACCATATGTGGAAGTCCATTTTAATATTTAAGGATTTTTTTTTTCATATCAGCAGTACCATGCTGCATGGCATATTCTCTTCATTCACACTGGAGAAGTATTTAAGTATTTTTTTTTAATGTATGTTAGTGCTAGTGAATACTACAATGACATAAATCTTTTATTCCAGCCTTTAAAATGTTTATCATCTAATAACAAGCAATAAATAATTCAGTATCATCTACACCTCATCCAATTAAAATCCTGGAAATCAATTTTTATGAATCACTATATAATTAACCAATTCAGACACTTGTTTTTGAAAAGTACCCAGGTCTTAAAAGTTCAGTGACTGCTTTCAAATGTTTTGAAATCTCCACCCTACTAATATGAATGTTTCCACTGTGTACCATGGATACAACATTTCTTTGCTCACTATCTTGTCTGGGTCCTAAATGCAATGTTACTGTAAAACAAAGAGACTTTTGGATGTGAGTTTTAGTTCTCTTTTTATTCACAGACCCCTAGCAGGCTGCACAGCACAGTCCAAGACAGTAGGTTATAACAGTGCTATTGCAGAAATGTATTTGGAGCCGTATACCATGTCCAAACCCACAGGTTTGCTGAATTAGTTGAGCAATACTGGGGGCAAACATTACCTGCTATTGGATATCAAGAAATCATGGAACTGAAGGGACCATGGTGTCTGTATCATTCTGGTGTGTGTTTATCTAAGTTACAGAAGTTACAGTGGCCTTGTCAAACAGTCTGTTCTGGTGTTCCACAATCCCTGCTGTTAGAAAGATACTCCTAGATATATATTGGATCCTTCCATCCATTATTTCTGCCTACACTTTGTAAATTCTTAAGCACAAGTATGAGGAAGAGATTATCCTCTTTTTAGAGGAGAACTTTTACACATTTTACACATTTTAAGGCCCTTGTCATGTTTCTTGTCATGTTTATTCTCTAGGTACTTCAAGTTTCTTCAGCACTTCCTTAATTTCAGATTATATCCCCTAGATTCTCATCTTTGTTAGTCTTTAAATTATACCTTAGAGTGCCTGAATAACAGATTCTTGTGGTGACTTTTATACCTAAAGAGGCTGACCTGGAACAGAGGCTAGACGGTGTTAAAGGAAAAAAGTAGGTATTTATTGAAAGGCCTTCAAAGGATACACTTTGGCCAGTACAAGAGCCCGGACATAGGTACACCCAAGATGGATCCAAGAGAGACACAAGATGGACGACTGGTCACAAGTTTTCCCACTTTTATACGTTTTGGTCCATTTACATATTGGAGTCAATTGTCCAATTACAGCTTCAGGTTAAGAAGTCCCATCCTTTCAGGTTGCTTTCCTCAATCTGCTGTTGTTTATGCTTCTTGAGCCTAAAGCTGCAATGGTGTTCTTGGGTCTCAAGCTGGCAAAAGATTGTTTTATCTAACTACCCTGTGAAGAGAACTCACTAACACTATACATGAAGCTCAGAGTCACAGATTAAGGCAGTATAGAATCTAAAAAATATGAAAGCTAAAACTTAAGGCATCAACTTGCCTACTAATGTGAAAACAACTGAAAAACTTCATATTGTGAACAGTGTTTTGGTTTTTTTTTATGAAGTCTGGTACACTGATTGCTTCCTATAGAATTGGCATGGTGCTGTTAACCTGCTGCTAATTCAAAGATAGTTCATGATAGTATTACTAATAATAACTTCTGAATTAAACCACTGCCAGTTCCTAGCTAACTGTGCTTGAGTATCTTAGCTGATACATAGCCATTCACTCTATCATGCTGTACCTATCTTCTACAAAAGATTGCCAAAAACATTACAATTTCTTTTACCTATGCATAAGCACAGCTAGGATATTTGGTATTTGGTATAGTATTTGGTATAGTATTATTAGTATAGTATTTTAGTATTTGGTATAATATTATTGCCTTGAGCTCAACTTGAACAAGTGCAACATATATTTATTACTTGCAAAAGATCTAGAACAAATAGCTTTCCTCAGTCCCAAGTGAGGAAAAAGATGGTTTTCAATTTCTAAATTGTCAATTTGGTTTCAGCATTAGGTTCTCACAAGCTGTGTCCTGGTTATACATGAGGAAATCCTACCTGTGCATAACAGTGCTACAGGATTTCATAATAAGTAAGACCCACATTCAGCATTTACAAACGGAGATCGTGAGCTGGAGGAACACTCAGTGTTGCTTTGCTACTTGTGGACACAACTCCATTGGGGCTGGAACCAGACAAGGTGGCTTGTCTAGGCATTACACTAACCACAGACCAATAAAGAGCCAAACAGGACAAAAGGTTCCAGCAGAAAGAAGACTCAGTGGCATGAATAAGCTCCAGGAGGGAAGATGCTAAGTAGGTATCAGGAGCCCATGGGCTTTTCCTTGCCTCTGCCACTGCCTTGACTCCCAACCCAGTGCTCCTTTAACAATTTTGCACGTGAAATTTTAGACCTGGGACTTTCTCTTGCCCCACACTTGACTAGTGTTTAATAATAGCCTGTACATACTACTGTAATGTAAAGTACACTAATAAACCTCCCTCAGATGTCTTTTGAAGAGCTGTTCAACAAAAAAGTAGGAAACAATATTATGTGAGGTGCCATTTACAATAGCCCCCAAATATTTATGCAGTGTATAATGATGTGGTGACCACAGATAGTTGACCTCACAATACTGTATATCAGCTGCAGAAATTATACCAGTTTAAGAAACAAGAGAAAACTATGATTAGGAAATCCCCTTGAAAGTAAACTGGTCTTTAACTATTTGCCCCTGAGCTGCCTGTAAGTAACTTGGCAAACAAGTAGAAATTTTTTGATATTGGGACTTTCAACAGGAATGGGATCCAGCCGCTCATGCCAGTGGTTACTCTTGTGACTGCTTTTGCTCTCTTAAATATTTTTTGTTTAATTTTGTGTAAGTCTGGACCCAGCTAGTCACTATAAGCAGGGAACCATTTTAATTTCTGTTTTCAGAAGGGGAAGTGCTTGACAGCTCATTCCAGACACCAACTTTGGTTAATAACTGTACCCACCTGCTTTGCCACAGTACATCTGTTTCTATTTTTGCTGGTTTTGATATATCTGAAGTGTTTGATCATCTGTGCAGGTGTACAAACAACAACAGAAGAAGCAAGATATGGACATTTCCAAAGACAATAACAAGAAAGAGATTTCAATCTTTTTACTTGCTCTGAGACCCAAAGTGGGATAGTGCTTAGGTGGTCAGTTGTAGGCACAGGAAAGATATTTTTGAGGTTTCAGGAAACTCTGAGAGGTGGCTGTTTACTTGAAACAAAAGATACAAAGCTCTGACTTGTGCTCAAGTTCTCTTCAGGTATGAGGAGTGAAGGGCTTCAATCCCATTTCTGTACCTCTATAGTGTAAAGCCTCACCTCTGCAAGTATAGGCACACTTCAGTCTAGAGAGGTGACTGAAACTCCTCCAGGCAGATCCTTATCAGCTTTTTTGCTACTTAGTTTATGTGCCAGTAACTGCAGATCCAGAGGAACAGGTAATTCGGAGCTGGCTTTAACAACCAGCACTGTTAGTGATGGGTCACATACTTAAGCTACCCAGCTTTGAGCTCTGTGTTGTCATGTCTAGATGGCTGCCTTTCTAGCCCACCTGCCTGATTTAGTTTAGGTGTAAGATTAGAGGTGTGCATATGCCTCCTGTGAATATTGTGTGCATTGTCATCTGTAAGCCAGTGGAAGTGAACCTGCTCCCAGCTGAGCCTACGCTGTCTTGGAAGGAAAGGAGAGTAGTGAAAGCCTTGATATCAGCTTCTGCTGATGCTGCTCAGTGCAAGATGACTTTGGCTCGGTCTGTTTCTGCAGCACAGAGGGAGGTTTCACCCTTTAATTTGTGTTGCTGAGGTCAAGGAGCCTAATTATGGCTTTCTGTTACTCTGGGACTCTTGGTAGCTAAATAGGTGTGTTGGGCCTCCATCCCTTTCTTCATCCCGCTGCAAGGCAGACAAATAATGTTTTCTATATGGGAAGCAGGTGCTTAGTGAAGGGCATAGATCTTATAGAGCTAAGGGAAAAAAAAAAAAAAAACCCAGAAAACCAACAGTCAGTAAAATAGATGCTAGGGAAAAAAATACAAATCAGTAATTCTGCCACCAGGCACCTGCTGGCATTGTCAGCAAAATTTAGTAAGAGAGGTGTACTGAGCCACATGTTTTGCAAATGCTTTTTTCGAAGCCTGTTATAGGTTTCTCCGCATGTTTATTTATTACTGTCATCACAGCACTTCATTCAGGATTTTAAAATGATTCTGAAAGGCAGGAGATTTAACATCCACAGGTCTGATGTCATGCTTTAACCTCCAGAAGCCTACTAGCAAGGACAGCATCTGGGTGACATTTCCCGCATTGTTCCAGCAGCACGTCTCAGGCTGCCTGGAAAACTGACTGTTTGGGGTGAGAGGAAGGGGTCATCTGCACACTCACACTATCAGTCCTTGACCTTTCTGTTGACAATATCCACAAGATGTCCTTTCTGACAGCTGCAGCAACAGAGCTATTTTGTGATAGGGACACATGTCCAGGCTGAAATCATCAACTAATTTCATCTAAGCTGCAGAGCAGCTAGCAGAAACTTAGCACCTTTTGGCTGCTCCAACAACTGCTCTGGTTTTGAACTAGTGGCCTTTTGGTGACAGGCTCTGCTATCCTATTACCAATTCCCAAGCCATCCAGCTCCTCTGAACACAGGCACACTCAAAAAACAATTACATATAAATATAAATGACTCCGAAGTGCCAAGTGATAGAGACGTGACCCTCACTGGGGTCAGGTGGCTTGTGTGAGACAGTATGAGCTGGAGGTAAACTGACACCTACAGTTTTGTTGTCTTGGCAGTTTCAGAAACAGACTCTAGCCCCACACCCTTGCTGCCCTTTGCTTCCTTTCACCTGCACCCTCCTCATGGACAATAAAAATGAGATGCAATACATCACTTTTTTGATGGCTCTATTTTCAATAGAAATGGGAGATCAGGAACTTGAAATGACTTGTGAGATTTACATTCATCTGCCATATCAGGTTGTTAAGAAGCTGCAGCTCTGGTCACTTCAAAGCACTTGTTATTTTGAAAAATTGGCCAGAACTTCAGCTGGTGTACATCAGCACAGCTCTGTTGCTTCAGTAGAGCTGATTTACTCCAGCTGAGGATATGGCCTCATATCATATGGCTGTTGCTTAACTTAAAAGTATATATATAATGCTGCTGAATACAAGGCAAACAGAGTTCAGTATGAAAGTAAAGGATAATTCTTTGTAGGAGGATCTTGTTCCTGATAAAGACATTTATAGTCAATGATTAGGAAATTATGTGTCCTTACATTTTCTAAGCATGCCATGTTTGGATATAATTGTGTTACTTTGAATATTATTACTTCCATTTACAAAGCAAAATTCTAGCCCTGGCCTTTGAAAATTTGTCCCTTCGTACTTAGTAAATCATAATTATACTATCACAGTGGTTACCAGTGGACCCTGAGGGTCAATGGACTGCTTCTAAGAGAATCACAGAAAGTAACTAAGAAAATCAAACCTATTGTTAATAATGCTGAATTTGTCATGCAAGGATGTGCAGCAGCACTGAAAAATGTTTCAGGGATTGTAATTTGTAAAAGGCTGGAAAGCATTTTCATGAGGTTATATTTCTTGCCACCTTTCTCATTGTTTTTCTTCATGTTCTGGTCCCACTTAATATTCAGTCTCTTTCATACAGTGTGTTTATGTTTTCTTTCCTTTCCTAAGACAGGACCTTGGACCTTTAAAATGTGCCTGACCTGCCTGCCGCCTGTAAGGCATCAGTGGATGTTAAGATATTATCCCTGTCCTCAGAGCTTCAGAAGTGGCCATCTGTGGTGGCACCTGAAAAAAAGGTTTTAGCACAGAGTCATTTGTCAAGATGTGAGGATCACCACACAACAGTGGTGATCCTGGTGAAATCTCTGTCAAAAACCCACAGCAAAGCCCTGAACCACATTTAATAGTAAAAATATAATTTCTTTATCAAATGATGCAAGTGTAGACATAGTGCCTTTAGTGCCTGTAATAGAACCCTGACACAATGGCAACCTGGATAAATGGAAACTCTCTGTCCCTGAGCCTTCTCTTTGTGCCGTGTTCAAATTCTACCATCAGCAAAGCATGCAGCTCTCTGAAGGGGTTTGCTCACTTGCTTTTTCATCCTTTGCTTCTCCCTGGGTTCTTATGGCTTAGCTGGGACAGAGGGAATGCATTTCCTTCAGGCACCTCATCAAACAAGCACTTCAAAAAAAAAAGCTCACTTTTTTCTGGCCATTTTGAAATTTGAGTCAATTTGAAATTTCCAGGACAGATTCTCACACAGGCTGACATATACACTATTGAATCAAAAATCTGTATAATGAATACCAGGATGAATAACTATGAGGATTAAATGCATATAACATTATGAGAATTGTATCTTAGTCTTACATGTATTGTAAGGGAGAAACTTTGCTGCTAGGTTCTCTTCAGTCTGGAGAAATAGTTTGTGTGAGGATTAGTAAGAAGGCAAAGACAAAAAAAAAAAATACACCTGGGGCTACATCCACAGCATCTGTGAGTTAAATGCATTTATTTGCTGGATAGTAACCTTACAAGGGGCATGAAGGTGCTCTGCAGCTAAGGGTCAGGAATAGCTGAGCATAGTGCTTTTTTAAAAATTATTTATTAACCAAGGCATGAGAATAAGTAAAAATTGACTGTTTTTAGTATGAAAGTAGCAACATGTTCATGTGCACACAACTTTTTTTCCCTAAAAAAAGGATATTTTTTCTTTTCCATTCTCTCTCCCCTGTGGTCAAAATGGGAAAAAAAAGGACATAAAGTAGGAAGAAGGGAAGAAGATGAAAAAACATAAATGTGGAAAAGGCAAAAATAGTAATATCCAAAAATAAATATACCTGTTTTCACTGCAAGAGAAAAGAAGATTGAAGGGAAGTAAAATATTCTTATTGTTTTTATCTGGAAATAATTTTTTGCTAGAAAACAATCTCCTTATGAGACCCATGTGTGGTGTTTATAAGCAAGGCCTCATCAAAAACACATAATTAAAAATACTTTTGAAAAAAGTGGAGACTTGCAACTTAAATGTGAAATTGCAATGGAAGAAATCTCTCTAAACATATTTAACTGTCCACCTAGGATTCTGTTTAAGACTTTAACAGAACAAGTTGTTACAATACCATATAAAACTATTCCCAGTTTCCTTCCCAATAATGTGGTTTTGTCTTCTCCATTCAGGGCTGCCCAGAACAGTCGTGCAGTTGCATAGCAAGCTTGACTGAGGAATTTATCTGGCTTAAAAGTAAGTCAGGAAAATAAAAAAAGATTTCCAGATTTCTCACCAAACTATTGGGTGGCCATCAGCGTGAGTTCTGGCACAAAAGAACCAAATATTCTGTCTGGAAACACCTTGGCTTTGCATGTAGGCCTCGTCCCATGTTTTATTAGAGGTCTTTGGGATGCTGACTTTCCCTAGGGAAATTTTGAAAATGAGGTTTTCTGTACTGTGCACTATGTGAGCTGACATGAGGCCACCACAGGACTTTAACTTATGAAACAGGAAATATAGTTTTTTAAGCCAGAGCCTTGCTTCTGCCTAGGCTTTGAATGTGTTGACTTCACTGGAGCTATCTTTCATTCACATAACAACAGGCAGGGAGATATTTAGTGTTGAGTCTCATAACACTTTAATAAAGGAAAAAAATTAAAAATGCATCAGACTTCAAATTCTGTAACCTCTGAATTGTTTTTTTCCAGGTCTCTAAATGCATAAAATTATTAAAAATATCACCACAGCACCTACCTTCAAGGAACACATTATCAGTTCTATTTCTTCTGAATAGGCTGAGAAGCTGAAGCACTGAAAAATTAAACCCAATGCTACAGAGGAAATTTGTGCCACAGCTTGGACCAACACTCAGATCTCCTTCAGGTGTATTTAATGAAATAAGCTATGTAAATGTGTCATTGTAAGTAGTCTAGCAGAATCCTCATAGTGAAGACTGGGTGGACAGAAATGTTTGATCCTTTTTAAACTGGCATGGGAAAAACAAGGCAGGGACCATGCAGTTAGTATCCCTTGGTCTGGTTTTTAACCATCTTGCACATCTTGCTATTTGCCCAGGCTGGGGTGAATGCCTGGCTTAAACCACTTGTCCCAGTACATGCAGAAGAGTTTTTTGTGTACTTGAATTTGCTTTCAGATAATTTTTCACCATGTCCATTTGGACATTTTTTTTAACTTATTCCTTCAGTACCATTAGTGAAGCAGTGCAATGCCATTTTTCTAAGGTCCTGAATGTTTACTTCTCCAGGTAGGGTGATTATGGGCATGATGGAATGATGCCTTTAGTCAAGTGTAGATCTTATCTTCCAATGTAACAAGGTAGCCTAATGAAATGAGTTTTATTCAAAGATCTTGTCTCATAACGCTTCAGGAAAACATGATAAATTGAATGATTCTTTTAGCAAATGCATCACACAAAGCACTGGCATATTGCTTATGAAGTTTAATTTTGTAATAGTTCATGGGGTATAATATACCTGTAGCTATTTCAGTGGAATGAATTTTACAGGCTCATTACAAAAGCAGAACTGTTGTCCCAGAATATTGCTTTTCTTGTTGAAGTGTTGTTCAGATTCAGGGCAATTTGCATGTATAACCTCCAAGGAATTGCTACATCTCACTTTTACAGTTTTTTTTTTTTTCTTTTATTGTTCTATTATTATGAACTGTGGTGAAACTCTTTTATTTAAATAATGAGAGACTAACTGTTATTAGCAGCAGTTTCACTGACTGAATGTGGCATGCCAAATTTAAATCCAGAAATGGATATTTTTTAAAACTAAAAGAAGTTAGGTTGTTTACCAACTTAATGTAAAACTAGACAAAAGTAAAAATATTGTGATTTGGACATAATTTTGTTTTCTCGGATTTCAGATCAGTGGTGTTTTTACCATTTCTTAAGATATGCATTACCTTTAATGGAAAAATGACTGACCCAATTTACTTATGAAAATGAGAAATTACTTTCTTGATATCACAATGTTTCCAATAGTAATTCTGCATTCCCATTACTGTAGAATTGTGCATAATGTATGAAAACTTGGGGGGAGCCTTGAGTGTATATTGCCTTGTACATTTGGACCTTCCTGAGCTCATCTCTAACTGTGGTGGCTTGGGAGAAAAGTGCTTGTCACTCCCCTGCATGCAGGACTTTCATCCACCTGGGATATCCAAGTGTATTTCCAGGTGTGGTGGGGTGTCCCATCTCTTCCTTGCATGAGAACTTATTTACCCCTCCTACTTCAGCAGAACTGCCACGTTTGTGCTTTTGCATCTGGGAAAAATGTAAAAATTGAGCTTATAATTTGTTTCAATGAAAGCGGGTGTGGGGGTGACCTATCAGTCTGTGTAGGTGTAATCTAAGTCACTTAAGTTTTTGGCAAAGCATGAGCTCAGTGTCTCCTGGTGCTCGAAAACTAATACTATAACCATTTCACCATCTATCCTTTCTTAAATACGAGAGTGTATTTTCAAGTGCATGGAGTTGCCATGCAGTGGTGGCTCCCGGAGAACATCAAACTCTCCCTCCAGTGTGTGCTGTGCTTATAAACAGAACATATAACTACCACCACACGAGAACCCCAACCAAATCCGGGGTTCTCACACCTCAGTACCCTGAAAACAGTGTGAGAGCAAGAGCTGATACAAATCCAGATCTTGTACCCATTGAGGTGCAAGAAGCATGGAATCCTAGATTAAGGATCTCAAAGCACTCCCAGGTAGAGCTCTTTTGACATAGATTATAAAACCTCTGGGAGCACCCCAACTGATGGGGCTCCTTACTTTCTTCTAGCTTTTTCTCAGCTCCATTCCTGCCTTTTTCTTTTATATAATATCCCTAGAATTAGCATACTGAATAGTAACAAGGAAAAAAGTAACATGGTTTGTGAAAGCAGGATCAAAGAGCAGAGCTGAAGTCCATTCCAATTGGTGTGAATTTTTCAAAAGGTTAGAATACCACAGGCTCTTTTTGTTCTCTCATTCTACATTGTTTGTATTACAGAAATCTTTAGAGGAGCCTAATGAAACTGGAGCCTTGCTTTGTAAGCCATCTACTACCAAATACTGGCTAGATCCTCAACTTCATTGGACTTATTGGGCTCATGCCAAGCCTGAGTAACAAGGCTCTGAACCCATCTCTTCTGCAAACATCCTACTGGATAGGAAACACCTGGACTCAGGAAGCTCAGATTTGGAGCCTTTACATTCTAGCGTAGCAGCAAAGCTCATTACCACTAATGTTAACGCTGCAGCAGGGGGGTTGATTTATTTGCCCTAAGCCATGCAGTAGGCAGTGGCAGGATTGGTCTCCTGAGACCCAGACTCAGACTCTTAGTCCTTTTCTGTCTGTCTGAGGAAATGCTGTCTGAACGTTGTGCACTCAAGGAAGCAATTTCCACGTTCTGATGGTGAGTGGGAGAACTATTGGGCACAGAAACTAGGCAGAGCAAGTATGGTACCTTTGCTGCAGTCTGAATGCAAACTTGAAATATTTTGGGTTCTGAGGGGTAACAGGCTGGAAAGCAGTGAGCTGTAATATTTTGCAATGAAATGCTCCTTTTACTGTTTAACACAAACCTTTATTTTTTTTTACTCTTGAGTGAATAAATGAACTTTCAGTAACTTGTCTTTGAACACAAAAAACTGTCAAATATATATTTAAATAAATGTTTTTCTATAAATCTGCAAATTATATGCAATTTGAAAATGTGTATTCTCTGTTGATTCTCTTTATTCATTTTTTATTTCATTTCAAAGCACTGAAAGATGTTTCACAGGGTCTGCATCTTGTACAGTTTGGAGTCTACGTCTCTAGATCTTTCCAAAGATTATTGGTTAGGATGTCCATGACATTTAGCTTGCAACTCTTCATAAATAAAACTTTTAGGAGCACAGAACATGGTAGAATCTACCATGGTATAAAAGAGTTAAAAATCTCTATGGAATTGAGTTTGAAATCTATATAATACATGTACTGTATTGTGCATATATACCACAGTCAGTATCTTTAATCACATTTGGTGTTTCTGTCTGTCTGCATATACTTCACAATTTTTTCTTCTGTAGCTTCAATTAGTGTTTAATGAACTTAGCGAGAGTTAATTATTAAAAAGTGACTTCAGGGGTCAAGACTGTTTTACATAGATCCACAAAGACACAGCATGAATGTGGTTTTGCCACTATGAAAATTGTAGTGAAAAGATCATTATTTTTTTTTTAATCAAGGACTAAAAAGCTGACCTGTCTAAGTATCCTTTCCACAAAACATTCTCCAGCATTATTGCTGTACACATTTATAAAGAAGCAATCTGCCCTGTGTTCAGGTATTCCACTCTTAAATATGTAACTGCAAGCATCCATTTAAGTCTGACAGCATCATTCAGTTCTTTTTATGTTCTTCCTCCTTGCTGATTTAAAAATGTTATGAAATTGAAGTAGACTGACATAAGTACAGTAACAATATGTTATTTTCCTATTAAGTACTATGAGATGTGGTGTTACATGCCTTGCTTTAATGCTTGTGATAATTAAACATTGAGGAGGGGTGCCAAATTTAATTATTTTTAATGACATCAGAATCACAATGTTAACACAGAGCCAACCTGCCTACAACATTTTAGATTTAAATCTATAATTTTTTACAGGCAGCATTTGTGTTTTGATGAATGTCTTGCATTGTCCTTTGAACATTTGAGCTGAATCTCAGGCTAGTGTGGGATAGACCTATATTTCTCTTCCATTAGACCTTGTTAACATCTGAGCTGTCAGACCTTGTGTTGGCTTCTCCTGGCCAAATGGGGAGCAGTGGGTTTTCCCTCACCCTGCCTCTAGTAAGGAGAGAGGGGCAGCAGAAAGCTCTTGTACAGCTCAGACCCTCCCATGCCCTACAAGTAACAGGGCATGCAGGGTTAAGGACAGCCTTGTCAGGCTGACCCATGGTGCTTTTGAGTCACCATTCTAGTTGGCTATTTTTGGGGCACAGATAGATTTGGCTTATATGCTGCTTTTCTGTGCAGTAGTATGCCTCAAATCCCAGCTTTCACCAGCATTGTTAGGTTGATTAATGTTGCATGGCTGGTAACACTGCTGAAGATATGCAGATTTACCCCTAATACTTTGATCTAAATAATATTGGGAGCATATTGCATTTTCATATTTGACAAAGGAGTCCAGAGACAATGAACTCTTTGCCTGATATTCAGAAAGGTCAAGTTCTCATTAATCTCCTGTCTTCAAGGATCATTTCTGATGGCTGTTTGGAAGATTCAGAACTGCCACCGCAGGAGCTGATGAAGATGAAAGTCCATCCCCTTTGCACATAGGCATTTGGTGGTGCTCAGAAGGAAGATTCAAAAAACTGACCTTCAGGTTTTCCCACTGTCCTTATGCTACAGGCACGCAGGATGAATTTCACCTGAAGTGCCAAGGCAATTTAGACAAAAATTTTTCAGTACATGTGGTGTTTGTTACTGTGGTGTTCATCTGAGCCTGCACAACAGATCTGAAGGATGGTGAATGTTTTGTAACGATGGAGACTTGTTAATTTGAGATGAAATATTAAGTGCTGACGATAAATGAGCATAGATATACAAAGAAATAAACAATGACAAGGAAAGGTGGGAGACCAGGGTAAGAAAAATGGCAAGGTTTCCTGAGGATTGGACAAATATGTTTCTTTGGGATTATTTTGACTGATGTCAACTCTTCCTTTTATTTGGGAGCAATTTCTTTCAAAGCAATAAATATTTGAAAACTTCATATTTATTAAGTGTTAATTTTACCCCTAGGCCGTCTAAGTAAAAAGTTCAAAACACAAATCTGGAAATACACACAGGCTCCATCTGTTCAGCTCCTGATGCATGCTTTGAAAAGTGTCACCCAAAACCTTCATTATTTTTAGTGGTGCTATTTATTTCAGGTTTTGGATCCTTACTTTATCCTTCAGTACCTGCACCTAGCTTTCTGTTCATGAGCGCTTCAGTAGCTGGTACAATGATTACTCACTGGAACTCAAGGAGGTCAGGCCATCACATGAAGGTGGCTAATTTCCATTTCTAATTGTGGCCTGTGGGCAGGGATCTGTATTCAGGACTTTAGACTGCTTCAATCCAAAGAGAATTTCCCATTGCTGTTACCAGAAAGCTACATACAAAGATGAAACATAATAACACCTTCTTCCAGGCACAAATAAAGAGACATCACAATTATTTAGTCACCTCTTTTGGGATTTAGCTCGTTCTCACAATTTAGATTTTGGGAGCACTATTTTTCTCTGTGTTGCTCTTCTGTCTATCTCCTAACACTTTTCCTCAGTGTTTCCCTTTCTTCAGCAGTCTCCCAAACCTTTCCTGTCTCACAGGCTGAGATGATCAGAATTTGAATAATCAGTGTTGACACTCTTGAGTGCCATCATGAGGGTAAGGCTTAATCCCTTGGGAGGAACAGAGCCCTGGAAACTCACAACTTGCAGAACATTATCTTAAGTTGTCTGCATGCTCAGCACCAAAGGGCTTACAATTTCTTTAGTTGTTGAAGTTCTTTTTCTAATTTTGTAGCTCATTTAAAGAGAACAACTGCTCAGGTTCTGCAGAACACCTATCATGAAAACACCAAGACAGTCAGATGCCATAAATAGGATACAAGCTGGATCTGCTTTGAAAGGTTTTTAATTTTTCTTTTCTTTTTTTTTTTTTCCTTGGGAATTAGATTTTTCGTTGTAGTAAGTGGAAGCTCTATACATCTGGTACTTCAATGTTTTTGTAAAGTCAGTTTTTTTAAAATAAAATATAGATTTAAATGCAACACTTAAAGGTTTAGATCTCACACGTGTATTTTGTTCTTGCTGGGAGGATGCAAGAATTCCTCCTCCTCCTCTGTTTTATACAGAAAAGTGCAAGTACTTGAGTTTTGTGTGATAGCTCTTTCACAGTTTTAAAGAAGGCATCACTGAGGTGTAATTGCACTGCTAGCTCTGGACTTCCTAAACCTTATCAAAATGACTTGAGGAACCTTAGTCTGCTGAGAGACTTGGCCTGTTAGCCCTATGCTTCATACTAGGTAAAGGAAATGCTTGTCTTAGAGAACAAAGATACATACTAGTATTCACTGCAAAGTCACGGTAGGAATTAAACTACATATAAAGATAAAACCTCAGGGAGAATATAATCCTGGGTGGACAAAAAGGGAAGATGCTTTTGAGGAAATACTTGAACAGGCAAAGCTTCATTCTAGGAGGTGAAATTGGTCTCATTAGCTAGCAAATAAATGAGGCTCTGTAAAGACTGTTCATTTGAAAGAAAGCTGAAGATTTCTCATTTTAAAGCCACACTCAACAATGTTGGTAAGCTGATGTTGATCATCGCAAGCAGCTATTGTTTGATAACACTGGTCTTTGCCTGTAATGATCTTGTGAACTCTGGTCCTAGGACTTCTGAGTATAAATTGCTGCAGCCAAACGACTCTAAATTTGTTATTTCCCCAAGTGCAGCTTTGTGTGCTGTTGTCCCATGTCCCCTCTTAGGAGATGCACTGATCCAGGCAGACCACACCATGTGACACAGAAGTTTTCAGCCTTTCTTAATGAGAATGTGCTAGGTCAGTGTCTTGCCTTTCTTGTTCATGCAGTGTTGCGTCAGAATACCTGTAACTTTAAACTGGGATACCTAATTTGCTCCTGGGAACTCTGGACCTTCCCTACCAACTAGGCTGAAACAAGAAATATTTCCCTTGCAACACCTTCCATAGGATGACAACTCATAAAACATGGTGCAAGTGGGAGAAAGCTGAGTTTTGCTAAAATCTCTGTTAAAAGCCTGTAGAAACCACAGGGTTTCAAATTAACCATTCATTTTTTGGTGCATTACCCCAGCAGTAGCCATTCCTGAGGACCACAGCATCTGTCCTGTGTCTGACTCTTTTCTCTCTGGGTGTTCCTCTGCCTTAGAGCTACAAGAGCCTTAAATGGTTACATTTAAGATTTACAACTCTTTAAGAGTCAGTTGCCTCTCATAGAGACCCTTCTCCTCCCTTTAAATGGAATGGGCATCTTATTACAGTTTTCACTGACTAGTTATAATGGATTTGCACTTGCAAATCTAAGTTCCTTTAACAGCTTTTTTAAATTCCAGACATAGGGGTTTGGGTGGAAAAGGTTGGGAAAAGAACAAGAAGTCTTTTAATTAAGTGTGTATATTCCGCTTTATACCCTGAGCTGGTCATAAACCTGGGAACAAGACCCAACTGTTCAGATTCTAACTCCAATTATTCACCCATACAGAATGCTCTTTTTGCCATTAGAAATATTAATAACAATGATTTATCATAATTTCACCTTCAAAAGGAGCAGTGAAAAAAGACAGGTGAAAACATGTTAATGCAAAGAAAAATCACTGACTCCAGATTTGACTTAGAGGTTAGGAAATGTGAACCAATTTTTCTTTTGTAAGAGAATATGTAATTTTAACAATATAATTTTAGTGGTGTATAATTTTTCTTTGTATTAGTCTTTTCTTTTCTCTCATCTGCTGTTAGGCATAAGAAGCCTGTTCTCAGTACACAGCCCTTAGTGCTAGGCATTTTATATCCAAGAACTTGACTTGTTTCCCCACTTTCAATTTATACCTCTATGGGAGATGGTAACATATTGAGATATCAGTCAAGCTATTAGGCTGGCTGTAACTATTTTTAATAAAATACAACAAAATGATAGAAAAAAATATTTGAAAAATGAGGATTTGACCTCTTTACATGTGTTATAGATTCTGAACATGATGTGCAAATGGTAAATTCTGAAAAGTTATCTTCCGTATAATGTCATTTCTGCAGAACTCTCTTGCCTCAGGGTCGTGAATTATTGTGCTGTGAACATTATAGGAGAGATTATTTACAATAAATCGTGTAAAACCCCAAATGTTTTGCAATCAGAATATGTCAAATGCTGAGGAATGAGGAACCCCCTTTGGTTTATAACTTCTTTCAAGCATGAGCCAAAACCTGTACAGTACTGCTCCTAACAGAAAAGCATCCACACCAATCTCTATAAATACCTATCACAGTCCCATAAACTAACCTATTAGAAGCACTTGACATTTTCATTTATACCTGTAAAACTGTTGGAAAAAAAAATTATATAGGCTGAGCTCTCTAATGCTTTCTCAACATTTTTCACATACAAAATAATATAATATAAAGAGTTTCTCATACAATCTTTTGGCTGACTGTCTGTTTTCTAAAATATGATTTATCTGAATAATATGAATTATGCTTCCTCCAGTTTCCAGTTTATGGTGTTAGAATAATTCTTTCTTATTCCTGCAGTGCAACTGGTATGCTGTAAAAATCTACTGGAATGTTCTCAGGTAATATCATAATAGGAGATTTAACTATAGTTGTGAAATTAACAAAGGACCTTATATTTGTAAAATGTTAAATTTTTTAAATCACAATGTCAGGAAAGTATTTCTGATGCATCACTCATCTGCAGTATTTGATATATATATTTATGCTGTGTATCAACACTTGAATTTAAAAAGAGAATCAGAAAAGACTCTGATGGAAAGGATTTGGGCAGGTAGGTCAGCCCACAGATTCTCTTGGACTGACCCAACTTGAGAATTTTGGTGGCAGATACAGAAAACTTAGAGAAAACATTTGGGAGAGCTGTTGAGAGAGCTTCAGTATGCTCAGGACTTGGAAAAAGACCCAAAAATCTACTAAAAAAACCCAGAAATGGCAAGACAGAATATTAGTATTAAAAGTAGGGAGTATATGCCAACATTTTGAAATGTACAATTATGAATGCTGACAAAATAGAAGATGTATGTGGTATATAAGGGGTCACAGGACAGATACTTTTGGCCTTAAAACCATTGAAGAAATGTTGGATTTGAGCCCAGTTGGATTTTGAGTTCCAGTAATACGGAACCTAATGCTAAGACTACATGACAAAGTTTATTGCATTGTTGCAGCCACATCCTTCATTAGCACAACCTTGTGTCTCTCCTGCTTTACAAATAACTTACAACCTGTTTCACTGAATGTGAATGTGGAGATGCTTAAAGCACAACCATAATGGCAATGAGCAGAAAAGTTCCTGCACTTGACTACCAAATACCCAAACACTAGAAACAACTCTGCTGCTTGCATCAAAGCAGTGTTTTTGAAATGAAAAAAAAAAAAATAAATGAAATTTTCTCCAAGAAATCTATCTTTTATCAATCACCTGCATCTATCAGTGTCATGATCTGCTTAGAGGAGCGGGGTGTTGCGATGGTTTGTTAACCGATCCCAAAAGTGCAAAAAAGCAAATGGCAGGGGACTATCAGTTTAATCACAACAAATGCACCTTTATTTTGGCACCAACAGCAAATATGATAGACAGGACAGAAAAGGAAATAAAGAATAGAGAGAAAAGAGGGGATATCGGATTATAGCTACCACTGTCCGAGATGAGGTCCTCAGAGGGCCCACCACATGGATTCGTCATCATCCATGGGGGTCAACCAAAGTCTTCCCAAGAGGTTACAGTTTATATAGTCCTTAGCCAAAGTGAGTGGCATCTGGCCAGAAATGGGGCAAGATCGATGGGCCATTGTGAAGAGTCCACTGATCTGTGAAGCAGGTGCTGGCATGCAGGGACAAGCCACAACTTGTCACAACCTTTTCAAATGCAATGTTCTGTAGAAGCACAGCGAGTGCACCTGCAAACAGTCACTTGGCAAGTGTTCACCTCAGCCAGGCCAGAACTCCTGTCAGGGGTCTTCAGGGTCCAACAGTCATGAGGCAAATGAAGGAAACTTCGGACTGGCTCTTACAGTCATGGAGATATAGCATTTTGGTGGAAAGAACAAATTGTTGCAAACTAGTATTGATTATAAGGCCACATGGCTGCAGCCTCACTTTGTTTCCAGATAGCTCCAGCCTGTTGACTGCAGCCTGGCTCACTGCTTTCGGAAAAGCCTGGTGCTTACACACTACCAAGAAAGTTAAGCAATTTTCTTGGAACCTAAGCAGTTGATTTGGAAGACCACTGCAAGTGGTGTTATCCAATAGTATATGGCAGAGGGTGCATTTTAAAAGAAATTATGTAAAAACAAATGTACAAATGTTATTTCAATTCTACATGCTCACTCTGACATTTAGTAGTTAAGACTGATGGCTAAATTCCACACTCCCCTAAAATATGAGGTAAAATACCAATATGTAAAAGTAAGACTTGTGATATCCATGTAGAGAAACAAATACTATTATTTTTTCAGAAATTTTGATGAAAAATGTGGTTTCTAAAATTTGTAGTAGTATGTTTCAATTTGACCTGAACAAAAGTATATTTCCAGTCAGACCATAGAACATTTTACTATCCAACTTATTTTTGTATTATTTGGGAACTCCTGCATCAATGTTTTTGACAAACATGATGAAATCCTTTGACAGAGAGCAGATTTTTTTTACCTTACACAAAAATTAGTGTTTATTGACAAGCAAATCAAGTAGTTATGTGCAATTCTCTGTTATTCAAGTGAAATTTCTGTAGAAAGGAAGTCTAAGTTCTTGCACAGAAAAATAATCCTCAGTGCATAGGACACCAGCACACAGAACAGTAAATTAAAGGTTGCCAGGAACAACGCAGAGCTCCATAAAATGTGTAGCACATTCCATTACAGGTAAGATAGATTAGCAGAAGACATATCCGTATTTTATAGGTGCTTGCCAGATAAGATATTTCTCTCTTTCTGTTGATGACTGCCCTTTGAGTTGCTTGGAAAATGTTGATTTTGGCTGCTGCATGGTGCAAGCAGCAGCAACTAACTTTCCTTGTCAAAGATCTCTTAAGGCTGCAGCATTTACTCTGGTGTAAATTTTTTCTGATGTGGAGGGAATGGTATTGCCAGTGTTATTGCCAAAGGTGAGGGATATGGGTATGCCATTTATTCAGCACTTATGTGAAACCAGTGAGATTTTCTGTGCTTTCTCAAGAACAGTTTCATGGTTTGGTTCTAGACTTGGTAACCACCTCCACTTGTAAACTACTTACCTCTTGTGACTGCTAGGAGTGTCCTCACCACAAGCACCCTTTGTGCTGACTGAAAGAGCTACAGGTCTGCAAAGGGACTCCATTCCCTTTCCTCTGCTAGGACTACTCCCTATGATGTTTTCATTTGTTAAATCTTTTTTGCGCAGTTGAGAAAGGACAGACTTCTGGTGTCAGAGTCATGTACCCCTTTCCTCCCCTCTATATTCTGTGTTTTCCTATTAAAAGAAAATAAAATGGTTTGGAAATGTATTCCAGACACAAGATTTTTTCCTTAATATATATTTCTGATTCAGCCACATGCTGGGTTCTTTACATTAAACACATTTGGTGATTCAAGTTTACTTTTGAAAACAGCCTGCTTTGTTTTCTGGTTGCTGTTTTGCTTTGATTTTTTTTTTTTTTTTGTCTTTTGTAAAACCATGAGTTCATTTTTTGTACTTCTTGTCCTTTTAAAGAATGCGGGCCTCTTCTTCCATCTCCTCTTGTTTATTTAGTGATTCATGGAAACACACTGGTATTCACAGTCAGAAGCCCATTGTCAGCCTCCTTGGGTTGCCTCTGGCAATGTGGCTCTTAAAATGATGATTTCCATTCATTAAGAGGTAGCTTAATTTTGGTTTGGATTGATCTCATTCAGCTTTAATTGTCTAAAGTTATAGTATCTATGCCAAGCTAGTTACATGGGCTCCTTCTAAACTTAATGGAGAAAAAGGGATCTCCACAGGTTACTCACCTCGAGTCTGTCACCCTGTGTGACTGTCTCTGTTGGCAAAGTGCATGGATGATGAGCTTTGGCTCTGAGTGGATCCTCCATGCCCACATGCATTTTATATTTCCAAGCTGACCTCCACAAGGAAAGGGTGAGAAGCCTGTTTTGCCATAATGTCCCCAACACACACACACTGCATTGCATACTTGGTGCTTGGCCTAAGTTGTTTGTTTCAACTCAGTTGAAATCTGTCTCCTCACTGAAATTTACTAAACTTAGAATTTCAACATTTTTTGGGATATAAAATAGTTCACATGAACCTTTGCTCCTGGTAAATGAAAAGAATGATAAAAATTGGATTGTGTCGAGTTGATGCAACTCCAAATGCAAACAGCTCTAATCACTCCTCTGATTCTCCTTTAGGCATCTAATTTTCCTGTAAAAGGCTGCTCAGGGCCATAGGTTTTTTGTTGGCTAAAGGCTAAACACTTCTAATGCTGTTTTTCATTCTCAAAACCAGAAGTACAGCATACTTCTTTTGCAGTTTCACTCTTCTTGATGCCCTTCATATTATTAGAGGCTCTCTCTTGGGATCAGCAAAATAATATGTGAAGAATATTAGTGATATGGAAGCTTGCTTCAGGGTTGTCTTTAGATATCTGGGTTGAACTCTACAAGCGAGGTACTAAATCTGCCTTGAGACTATCAATACAAGAACAAATGAAAATGTAGGTTTTATAAATAGACTGTACTCCTTTTGTTCTAGGACAGGAGGAGAAACTGAACAGGGCATTGAAGTTGCTGTCACACAACTGGCTTTGCTGGGCTCATACCAGTGCCGCAGCCAACAGAGTAAGGCTACATATGTTTTATTTAAAATACTCTTATATAATAAGGTGTGCAGATAGCAGTGTAAGACACAACAGGAGGTACAAAGGACTTCTCATTTTTGCATACCACCATCCTGAGGTGTGATGGAAATAGTCATGCTATTAGACTCTTTGACTGGAGTATATATAATAATAAATTTACAATAGCTTAGAGAAATGACAATACAGTAATATTGTATATACCAGTCAAAGAAATCAAAATTCTGATATTTGTTATATACTTGTAATATCTTTTACATGGTTGGTGTTTCATCAGAGGGTTAGTAAAACTTCAGTTTTATAATTACATCCCATTATTTGGGCCCACAAGGAGCCTAGTTGTTTTCAGGGAGGAAAGCCAACCTTCACTAACATTTTTTGCAAGGAGCTGCTCTTAAGGCTGACTAAGTCTGAAAGTTTTACAAGAACTGGCTGAGATTTGTTTCTGTAAAAATCTGTGAGGTTTTTATTTTTTTTTGGCTTTTTTTTGATTTTTTCTAACAGTAAAAATCCATAAAAAAACAATGCTTAACCTTCAAAACTATAAAGCTTTTGTTATAAGGCCACCAATAATTATTTTTGGCAAAGTTAAAGTATTGCATGTTTTGCATACTTTGTTTCAGGAGGATTTGCATATATGGAAATGCCCAGTAATACCTTTTGTCTTCGAAGCTGTCTGTTTTAAAAATTTTAGTCTGTTTTCAAAATAAAAATGCAAAAAACCTTTGATGTAGTTTGTGTATAAAGGGATAAGCTGGGGTCTTTTTTCATATTTTTTTCTTCAATTGCCTAGTTTTGTCCAATAAGTTTTAGTGTTTGTTACTAATAACTAATGAAGAACAGGTAACAAAAGCCACAGCAGCATCTTGTACTCATTAAGAACTGGATCAAGCTAACTTGCACATTGCATGAAGCATGCCATCGTGTATAGAAAGCAAAAAGTGTTTGGGGCAGCATACACTATTAATTAGAGCTAAAGCTGGACTTGTGTTGTGGCAATCATGACTTTCATGTTCTATTACTTTCATGTTCTAAAAATACTATGCCTGAGTTGATGTGTTATGATTTATGTGAGTGGGGGGACATTAGACACATTTTGTAAATGGGTGGACAATAGACACATTTCATGAGTGGCTACAAGCCTAAATTCCCCTCACTAAAAGAGTAAAGATGTTCAGCAAGGGCATGGTGACATAAAGAGTGACATAAAGCTCTTCCACTTGAGAGTATGTGTCCGTGGGGGACAGCAGTCCATTATGGGAATTTGAACTCAGTAGGATGAAGTTGGAATAGCTTCCTTACCCCAAATATCCAAACATTTCTGGATATTTTGTAGCATCTTTGTTTTGTGTTTCTGAGGACTGTCAGCGTCCCTGGTGTAGGAGCAGCATCCTTTTCTCATCTTCATATCTGCACTTTGGCTGGTATGGCAGTCTACCCCATTTAAGAATTTCTGCCAATTCCCGGTATTCACTACAGAAATTCTCCTCAGCCATTTCACACTTCCAGTGTTTGAGAGTGGTTGGAGTGCTGTAACAAGATTGACCTGGTTCAGGTCAATTAACTCTGTCTTGTACATGTAATGAATTTATGTATGATCAAGCTCATCATGTTCCTTTAGAGCAGTGATAACGAGGTAAGCAACAAAGCTGTGATTGCAATGCTTTCCAATGTTTGGAGCCTCCTGTTTAGAAGTGATTCAGAAAACTGAAATGTGAAACTTTGCTGTTTCCTCTCTTAGCATGAATGGCTGCAGAAACTGGGTGATGCACAGATGGAGGAAAGGGCTAGAAGGTGCAATTCCAACAGGAGCTCCATCAGAGAGCAGTAGGTTAATAGGATGCAATCAAAGGTCTTCTTTGAACCATGCTTGAACAGATAAAGCACTTATGTGGGTTCTTCAAGCCAAATAATTGTATTTTGTGCTGAAGCAGAAGGGGAACACAAACATAGATAAATACTGCCTTTTACATGGGTGCCAGTTACAAGTAGCTAAAGGGAAGTAAATTCATAAACTGCTGGAGCATGATCCTGGTAATATTGATTTGGTCTTGAGGTAATTTCAAGTAATGGTAATCACAAGTAAAACTCCCTGGTCAGACTGCTTGCATCCTTTTGTTGTCAGAGAACACACTGTAAAATTAATTTGTCATATTGCTATAAAATCACATTACTGATCTAAGGAATTAGAATATTTTTATTATTATAATTTGAATTATTATTTTATGGAATGGTGTTGATTGGATGTTTCTCCATGTAGCTCATTTTATTTTTAGATGGGTTCCAATGCAGTGAAGTCATCTATGAATCATCTGCTCTGTAAATCCTTCAAGAGACACGGTTTAATGACATTATCCTCATGTCATCAGTGGGACCAGAGGACACTTAGAATTGCATAAAATGATAATGCTAGTGTTCATCTTGCAATTTTCTGTACTGGCAAAATCAAGCAGTTGAGACATCAAACAAATTAATAATATCTTCTAAGACCTTTTCTCCTCAGATGAAACTATAAGTGTGAATGGACTTAAACAATGCCAAGGCTCTAATGGAAATGCTTAATATATATAAACATTAAAAAAACTTTATTGAACTTATAATGCTTTGTGAGATTTATCTTTTGACCAAACTGTAAAAAATTTTTGAATAGTTTTTACTTGGTTGCTTCGAGGTCTCTAATTTCTGACATCCTTGTTTCATCTGCTTTCTGAAATGTCCAGAATTTTCCAGGGCTATAATCTAGTTTGACTGAACACAGTCTGAAGAAGGCTGATGTTCCAGAGAACATGTGTTTTGAATTGAAAAACAATGATACAGTTTTGTTTGCACTCATAAATAATGAATCTTTTTCTGACCACAAGTAAAATTGTTTAAATTAGTCTCCTGATTCAGTAATTGATCTGAAGCGTATGCTGTGTCAGAGCCATCAATATACTGATGACTGCATGCATCTCAGAGAGCTCCAGTAGTGTTTATGAAGGACACTATAAAAACATAAAAGGGGTTAGAAATGAGCTTTGTGGATTATCTTCAGTTAATGGCACAGCAAATGTCATTTTATGGACCTAATTTACTGAACATTAATAATGCTACAGTTGATGTAAATCATTTTAATGGCAGGATTTATGTGAATAACACTAGCACTAATTTACCAATGGAATTTACAAAATCCATTTAGCTCTTCTAAAGAGGTGCTAAATGAATGTTATGCCTTCATTTTAGACTGCCACTATCATGGGAGCAGGGCAGGCCTGTTTTTTCTTTCTTCTTTGTGTTTGTGCATAGGGAAAGCCAGAAGATGAGTTCAGCAATAACACTTCAGTGAATCAGAGAACAGTGCTGAGTGATCAACACACTTTTTGTGTGTGTCTTCAGCTAAGAGCAACTGATTAAAGTTATGCCAAAAGAATTCCGAGAACAGGTGCTTGAAGACTGTACCTCCTGCACAATGTTCTCCCTGTATTAAACAGCTTTATCTTCAGATAGCTAAGCTGATGTGAAGCTTTTGTGTGCTTTAGGGGTGCAGAATGCTACTGGGATATGAAGATGATAGGGGTGAAGAAACCTCAATGCACTTGCCCATTTTGCTTATGAAATTATTATGTCCTGGCATTAAATGTAGAATAAACTATGGTGTATCTATGGTGTGAAGCTGTCCAGGATGACTGAAGGTCCTTTCTCTTCCTAAGAGATAATCAGAAACTCTCATGGCAAGAAAGATGCACTGATCCAGCAAGATTTTATTTAGCAGGGGAAGATCCCAAGAAGTGTGTCCTCAAGAGATGGAGCAGTAACACTGCAGAACCTTCTGTCTCCCTCAAGATGACCAAGGTGGCTCCTGCTTTTTCAGGAATAAATGCAGAAGTCAGATATTTTTAACCTTAGGTTTCAAAATTCATAGTCATTTACTGTAAAAAACTTGTTTGATCTCAAAGTGAAATGAGTTTAATTGACAACCCTATGTACTAATCAAACTGAAAAAAGAAAGCAAAAACAGAAATGAAGAAATACAGTGTTGTTTCTGTTTTTAAACACATAGAAATTACTTTGACACTGTCATAGTAGGGAACACATAAACAGAAGATAGATGATAGATAGATAGACAGATAGATAGATCGATAGATAGATAGATAACCAGCCAAAAATGGAAGAAAAATTAATAAACACTGTAGTGTTTGCTAATCAGGTGTCTAGCATGAACATACAAGCTGATCAAATAATGCATAATTAACAGCTTAAAAATTATTGCATAGAACATTTGATTACTCATGGAAAGTTATGGGCTTGGCTGAGTGTGAGATTTTATGCATGTCTGCTGGAACTGGTTGTTTATGATGTGACATTCTTTAATGATAAAATGAAAAACAGCACAGGCTGTGCCAGGACACGAAAGGGTCATAGGGGGAATGAATATTTATGAAGCAAAATAAATATGAAGATGGAATTTCCCTCTCCTTTTCCCATCCCCCACTACTGATATTTTTCCTATATAGCCCATGACATATAATTTACATTGGCTTATATATACCCTGGGCCAGCTCATGTCTGTGTTTAGCTCTGATTAGAGTGTGGTGTTGCAGGTACCCTCTTTGAGAAGAGGGTGCTGTTGAAGGCATCATTTGTCCTTTATTACTTTAAGAATATTTCATGTACTCCTGAAATGCTGCAATAAACCTGTTTTGTAGGGCTATGGTTCTATTTTATCCATCTATTTTAAGGAAATGTAGATGCCTGTTCCCATTCAAACCTCTTGCCATAGGACTTCCCCGTATTCCATATTGTGATGTATTATGTACTTACTGTTAGAGAAGGGAGGGTTTTTGCCTCATTTTGCAAGTGAGGACCAAAGAAAGAGGCAACTAATCATTTCAGAAGCTGACTTTGGCAGGCTGAGAAACCAATGAGAAATGCCTTACAATCATAGCCTGCACGTGGATTTTGTCTTTTCAGTGTTCTCTAGTATTCACTCTTTGGTGCTTCTCATCCACCTGCCTGCATAGGTGGTACTTAACATCTTCCCTCAGTTTGTCAGGACGTAATTTGGGTAGATTTTATGCCATCTGTAATTTTAGACACATAATTGAATTGCTTAAGATTGGTTAGTGTGCTGAGATCCCCTCCACAGTAAATGGAGAGAAACATGTACTTCTGGAAAATGGTTGAGCTCTCCCAAGTTTTAATTTTGACTGTGAAGATGACAATCTCCTTTCCACTAGCAGGAGGTCTACATGGAGGAGCTCCCAGGGTAGGGACTTCTGTTAGGTGACTGAAGTTGGAATGGATGCATGTAAGTAGAGTTTCTTAATAGTGAGACAAAACCTTGATGTCCTGCAGAGCCTCGTGGGATCGTGATGCATTCTAGCAACAATTATCAAAGAGAACTCTTCTAAGGAAATGTGGGTAAAGTGAAAGCAGAGAGACTGCTAACACTTATCTTTACTCATTCATTGAGTAGGTTTTGTGCAATTTTTCCAGAAACACCTCTTTCCAAGAAGTCTGTTTTTCAGTCCTGGGCACAGACAGTTGCCAACTTATCAAATAATGAGGTGTTTCTTGTAGTGTGCACAAATGAAGATGAGAAAAGCACATTCTTTGTAAATGCATTCTCAGAGGAAAAAAAAAAAAACACCAGAATTCTGGATGAGACATGACACATGAAAGCACTCAGTCTGACTCATATTACCACTACCTCATCATCACCTTTCTCAATAAAACCAAGCTGCTTAAAAATTGTGTTAAAAATATTTTTTTTCCCAGGGAGGAACAATATTTCAAGTGACAGAGAGGGAACACAGTAGACAGCAAAGTATTCAATATAGAGAAAATGCTATGGTTTTGCTCTAGGTTTTTTCTTCACGACAGTTTGTTTTCTTCTGAATTCTTTATGGGCTGTGTTCTACAGGGAAAAAAATAGCCCAAACAAAACAAACTTTAAGAAGCAAAGTGAATTTCAAAGACAACCTGGAGAGTGAACATTCAAACAACTGAGAGGAAGCATATCCCTCCTTTGAACTCTGGAGGTTAGTATGAACTGGCAATACTTTCTTTCAGACCGTTCCTCACAATTAAGTACAGCACTGATCAAGACTTAGCGAGGAGATCAACTATGTGATCTGGAAAGAGATTGAACCCATAATGGAGCAATCAAGAGTTAATGCTTTTTGAACATGGGGCTTTCACGGGGATCAAAATAATTGCTTCAACAGTCTGTTTATTTACTAGGGAAGGTACTTGTATTTATTACCCTACTGAGAACAAAGAAACAGCGCTGGTACCTGGTTGTTTTATTTCCACAACTCTGCTATCATCATCAATAGCTGAGACAAGTTCCTCAACAGAAATAAAAATGGGCCTGTCTGCTTGCCCACAGCTAGATGGCTTGAAGCAAGAGTATTACTGTGTAACTTTTTCTTGTCTCCAGCTCTCTCCCACGGAAGAAAGGAGCCCATCTGCACTGCCCACTTCCTTCATTGCCCTAATTTCCTTAGTAAGAGCACCAGAAATCCTCCCTTGAGATGTTGCAGTGTAGGATCTCAGTTTGTGTGATCTGGCTGAGGATTATTATAGCTGAGAATCTTCAAAAGGCAAGGTAGTTTAGTTATGTCACACAGATGAATTTTACTGTCAGGAGATGGGAGTCTAATGGAAAGTTCTGTTTGCATTTTTTATGTTCTGCATTATTTTGCTTCTTGGGATTGAGCAGGGATAATAGATACTTTGCTCTGATGCCTTGTGAAATTTACAGAAAAGAGATCATTTTCTGACCTGAAACGGAGAAGACACCACTGTCCATCTAATTCTGTTTTTGGATGGTTATGAGCAGTGAGCATGGGGCATAGGGACACACAGACTTGAATCTCTAATCCAAGTGACCACTTGAAGACTTTTGTTTTAACATGGGAGCAAACCTGTTGGAATTACTGGATGGGGTCAGAGGTCATAATTTGGTTTTGAGCCAACATAAGGGGGGCTTAGGGATGCATCCACTCATTATGCTAGCATCAGGCAGTCAGAGCCTCCTGGTGAATCTTGCTCATTGTTTCAAATTCTATTTATATATTTCAAAGTGTAGTGAATGGAAAGCTCATAAAATCATGGTGACTGTTCATAGAATTTAGGGAAAACAAAATAAACAGTCACAGACCCTCAGTTAAAAGAATGAAAAAAAGTCCACAGTTTTTCTCCAACATGAGATGTATTCCCATTATGTACATTCTTGGTATAATTCATATAATATAAAATGAATATACACAAGGAAAAGCCACAACACGAAGGAAGAAAAAAAAGGAACATGAATGACTCATTCTCTGGCAAAGAATAATCCTAAGAAAAATGAGTATCTGCAGGACCTATCTGCAGAGCCTCTTCTACTAGGTTACAATAAACAAAGATTCCATATTTTAAAATAAAATGAATTTTTAAATAATGAAAAATATCCTCAGAGACCACACATAGCTTATTAGGATATTATCTAGATAGAGCAGTTAGTACTCGAGGTCTGTATCAAGGAAAAAATTATTTTTCCCTTATAACTTACATTTATTCTCCTACCCACAGCTTTTATATTTCTCATTTTATTGACCTACTCACCTTACTCTAAGCAATTTACTCACACTGTATATGCCCAGTATTTTAAATGAGTTTCTGTGTGCCATCCAACATTAAAATAAGTCTGACGTGGCTGAATGGTCACAGGCATGTCATGATATATGTGGTGTATTTTGTAATTTTTCTGCCCATTTTACAGCATCCACACAGCAGCTAAGCACTTTTGTGTAAAATCAACTCTGACTAATGAAGTCCTTGTCAGCCATGGGGTCTTCCTTAACTGGGGTTATGTTTTATTTATTTGTCCTTTGTTTCTTTGAGTTTCCTTTTCCAGCACCTCTTTTCTCAGAGGGTCCTAATGATTTTTGAAGATCCCCACAGTGGTAAGTTTCTTTCAGGATGGCTGTATTGTTTCAGAGGCTTGCCATGCTCCTTCTAGTGTGACTGAACAGCTGTGTCAGGTAGTCCCTTGGAGTGGCAAGATCTTGCCTTGTTTTGGTCCTCTTCTCACTCTGCCTTTGGCAGCAATTTTTTAGGGTAATAGATTTTAGGTCCTTTGTCCCTGTTGTTCCTGTAAGTATAGATGTATGATAGGGCATAGCCAGCTGAGTGCAGACCCTGTGAAGAGATTCTTGGGGGTCTCTTTGACACCTCCCCATGCTTAGGAAATGTGCACCAGTATATTAATTTTCTTTTTGACAAGGTACAGTGGGAACAAATCTCCAGATCTCTGGTGACCATTTCATCATTAATGATGAAAAATACCTGCACAGTTCGGTGCTCACCACAAAACCAGGCTTTTACCAAAAGTCAAGTAATAATGGACATAAACAATAACATTGCTTCCTAGAATCAATGAGAATAACCTATCAAAACACAAAAACTGTATTCAGATGAAAGTGATGAATAATTTTGACCTCTATCAATGTAATGATTTTATATATCTGGCTATTGTGATATTTTCTATTATGCTTTCTGTAACATCCAAGAGGAAAGTAATAACCTAGTAAGGACAATCCAGAGAAAGTGAGAATGGACTTCTTCCTAAGTTCTTTAAATATCCAAGAACATCTTTAATACATTACATGGAAGTAATTATTTTGAGCAATTGCAGAGAGAGCATTTGCAATTTATCATACACACTTTTGGTCTCTAAGAAAACAAATAATATGAAGGTCAAGAACACATGATATAACCACACTTCCAGCCCTTTCTCTTTCCATATTCTGTGCCTCCATGGGACACTTACATTGCAGTCTTGAATGCATTAGGTCATGCAGTCACATGACTTGAACTCTGGGCCAGGCAAAGATTAATTGATTTCTAATGGAAAAATATGTGCCTGATGCTGTCATCATCTCAACCCATCCTTTCCTGCCTAGTGAGTAGTAACTTATTTTCTATCTGAAAGTTAAATCTGAAGCATTATTTACCCTTGTTGATACAAACTGTGCAAGTATAATACTTCCTTTTCCCCTGCATCATATGGTAACATATCAAAATATTTTCATTTGGTTCATGGTGGATCCTTTCACTACACAACTTCTAATTTTAAAAGTCAGTCTTGTGAAGAGCTGTCTTTCTTTCAGACAGGCTGTGTCCTGCTGCTGTTGTGTTTTCTTCTAGGATATGTACCAGAGGTGCACACATCTAGCTAGCAAACAGAATAAGTATCTTGGATGCTTAGTCAGGAACAGACTGACTAGACTGTGTGTCTGCTTTTAGGGAGTTGGTAGTGAATGTGCCATGTGTTCTGCCACCCGCTTAACCCCTTAAGCTGTGCATCTCCTGCTTCCCTCACAAGGCCATTTAGAAGTGGGCTAAGTCCAGCTCAAGGCTTTTCTCGAGCCTTTCTCAGCACATTGAAGATCTTCATGTCTGGTGTATTGCTATTCTTACTCTTCACTGTATGGCTGGCCAGACTGGACTGAGCTGCAGGGGGATAATATTTTGATTCAGTATGACAGGGTTTTGTTGACGTACCTTCATCATGACATGGATTTGACAGAAAAATGCCCTGACTTTGTCCTGCTGGACAACTTCTCATAGCTGTAACATGTTGTATAAGAAATGAATATATCTTCACTTTGCTTTTCAGTTTCATTTTGGTCTTTTGCTGCTTTTCAGTCTGTTTAGAAAATCAGCTCTTCAGGGCAGGAGCTGGCTGTTCTAACACATCTGTAGAGTACAGTTTCTGTCAGTCAAAACAGCAAATGAAAATTGCTTCACTTCTGGTTGTGGCCACAGAGTGTGCCTTACTTTGGGGAGAGACACAAAGCATCTGAGTTACTTGCATTGATGTGTAATGCTTGTAGTCCTTGAAGGTTACGCCAAGTCCTTCTGATGTTTTCTTGGGCAAAATACTGCTTCTTTGTCAGTGACCAAGAGAACAAGTGCTTTTGGCCTCTCTATCACTGCTCTCATGATGCAGATCTGTCTTTGGCAATTAACAATCTCTCCTCCATCTTTGGTGACAAAGCCACCAGAGTCAGCCTTTACTTTCTGAGGATGCCTTGTGATTCTAAAGAAACTAAAATGATATTCTATTTCTAAGAACATTGGGACTTTATTTCATGAGAAGATGTGGTCATGGTATGTAGCTGTGAAGTGAGGGATATGTTTGAGGAAACAATCTGCTTTCAAAAAATGTTTGCCATATGGGATGAAAACATAACACCTTGCCTTTTACTGAATCCCTTCCAGCCTGATTCAGTTTTGCCTGTGCCTATGTGCAGGGTTGTAAGTCCTGGGATGTTGTGTGGTTTTTCTCTGGCTTTCCTTATGCTGAGTATAGTCCCAGTCCTGAAGCTCTAACTTTTCTTGTGAAAGATGTTCCAACTTTTTAAATAGCTATTGTTCAGAAGATGTTTCTACCCATCTGACGTTTCAGTAATTGCCTACCCTGTTTACAGACATGCCAAGCACAGTTCAGAGGCAGATTCTGAAGTATTCTACTGTCATCGTTTCTAGTAAATTCATAGATTTAATTGAACCTATCTTTAGAACACACATTTTGTTTCCCAATAAAGTATTCTTTTTGTGACCTCCTAATTAAAAAGATTAAGGGAATTTAGCCCAGAAAACTGACAAAAGGCAGCATTCTAGGGTCCTCACTGAATATTAATATCCATCTTGTAGCAAAAGCAGAACACTTGTTTGTGTATATTGGAGCCCCACTGGTTTAGGTCTTTACTGGGATAACAACAAAGAAGAGGAAAAAAATAACAAATTACAGCTGAAACAAATCATCAGCATTGCTGTTTTCAAATTACTGTATTTCTGGGGAATTTCAGTCAGTTACATGAAAAAGAAGACACCAGTTTCAATGGAGCTTTGATAGTCAGGTTATGTTAATAATGGGAACTCATGTAAAATGCATAAGGTATACCTTACAGATGAAGAAGATTGCTAATAATTATTCTGTATGCTAAGAGTGTAGCTCTTTCTGAACTGATACATAAAGTCTCCTTTACATCCCAGTCTAATTACTTATAGACAGTTGAGCACAAAATTACTTTCATCTGTTTGAACATGTGGAAGGAAAGAGATTAGAGAAGTACCTTTCAAAACAGCTGGTTGGCATGTTAAAGAAGAAAACCTACTGGTTCTTCGGTTCTGACTGAAAATTGCATTTCCTTATAATTAGACCTATTAAAGTAAATGTCATGCAGGGGGATTCTCAGAGGAGGTGACTGGGGTGCACAGCATGAAAAGTCAGTTGCTCTCTTATGGCTGCTCCAGAAACTGGAAGTTTTCAAAGATGGGGAAAGATTGGACTAGGTGTTTTGACACCTTGTGTTTTTCCCTGGCCATTTTGTGATTTCTTTTGGTGCACTGCCGCCCATGAAATAAGGGTGGGAGTTCCTGAGGTGATAAATGGCTGATAAGGGTCAGAGTGTTGACTGCACACCACTCTGACCTTTCTTGATCCCTTTCTCTTGCTGTCCTTAAAGAAGAAGTCAATGTGAGTGGTGTAGAAAATAATCTCTTACACAGGAAAAATCATATAGGATGACATCACAATCGCAGAATAATTTTTGTTGGAGCCTTTGCAGTTCCTCTGGTCCAGCCCTCCAACCCCCTAAAAGGTTGTTTGGGTCCTTGTCCTGTCAAGTTTTGACTGTCTTGGAGAATATCTTAAGATCAAGTCTCAAGAACAAGGGAATAGTTGAAATTACCCATTTAGTCTGGTATTCTATCCCTGACAGACACAAGTGGGTAGTATTTAGGGGATGATTAATGAGGAAGTTGGAAGTAATCCTTCCTGTTGCATGCCTCAAAACTATGAGTTTTGGGTTTATTTTATGCATATCTGGCATCTGTGGCTTGTGGTTTTTTTCATCATAGGTATTATCTGTTTAGGGTAGATATGACAAAGATGTGCATAGGCAGATTCTGTGTTCAGTCCAGGTTCTCTTGTATTTCTTCCCTAGATGAATTTTTACACACATAAAGACAGAGAATTGCAAATAAGACTTTGCAAGATGTTGCATCAAATAAACATGAGTTACACAGCTTTAATATGCCCTTTATCATTAGAAAAGATACAGAAAGACGCCTGCTCTTTTGTCCATCTGGGTGTGCTGGTAGCTGGACACTGTGGTCTCTCAGCTGGCAGTACTTGAGGAAGTAGTAATGAAGTTGCCCCATGTATTGGCTCACAAATCCCAGCTCTTTCTACATTTACCTTGCTTCCTACAAAGGCCTTTGGTGAAGCTATTTTGCTGCTGTTTAAGTAAGAATATCTTGGCCTCTCCTGAGCTCATATCAAAAGGCTTAACCTCTTCTTTGAGGAAGAAAAAGGCAATATGGTACATCCAAAAAGATGACTGACCCTTTCATTAGTGAAGCTATTGAGGAGGATGCAGTGGAGCACAGAGCCTGCTGGATGATTCCTGCTAAACCTCTAAGGCAGCACAGAATGACTGTCTCACAGAGCCCCAAGTCTGCCCAGGGATCTGCACCACACAGCAACCACTGAGTGCTTTGCTAGAAATAAAAACCACTGTGACAGCTCCAGTCATGCTAAGTCATGGATGAGTTGGCCTTTTTGTTTTTTTCTAACTTGTTTTGGACTTGAACTACCTTTGAATTCTTTATGGAAAGAACACGCTTCTGATTAAAAGATACATCTTGATTTAAAGGACAGTTAGTGTGTTGTATACATAATAATACATGGCTACCAGGAGCACTACTGATTGCTGATAATTTAATTCCTATAACAGACTAGAGAAAGCTTATTACCTGGCAGCTAGTATTCAATCACTATTTTCTGAAATAAATAGCCTATCAGATAGCTAATGATAAAAAAGCAAACATGATGTTCTTTACTTTGTATATTTTTAAATGTAATATACTGTGCTAACAAAGACATCCTAAATGCTGTCTTCGTGCTAATCCTTCTCAATGGCTTTTCCCTGTGTTTGTGGCATGGTTTATTTAAGTAAATGGTATTGTTACATTAATTTTAAAATCTGATGCATCACTAAATAAGATAATAGAGCATGAAATGTACTAAAATACTGTCTTCTGTGTCATATTTATGAGGCTCATGGTTGTTTTTTTTTGTGCTGTAGAAAAAGAAGCATCTTAAAATAAGTGAGTACCACTGGTTGTGTATTTTCTTTCTTTCATTATTCTTGCTCTTGGAACCATAAAAACAACTAGAGGAGCAAAGACTATAGAAATACTGAGGGATCTTGGCTGCAAAACAAAATAATTTGTCCCACTTCTCCAACAACCTAAACCCTCATAGCCCTCCACAGAAAACTTCATGTTTTAATATGGCAAAATGTGATAAATGGATAAGTAGTAAGGTTGATAAAGGAAGTAGAAGGGAAGAATCTTATTAACTTTAATTAATTAATAAACCAAATTAAAGCAAATCTGTGGAAAATACATCATTACTTTCAGTTATCTATCTTTTACTGATATAGATTGAAATCTGCTGTGACATTGGTTATAAATCAAATATAGAGTTGGCTGTGAATTTTTAATGTGACATTGTAAACAAACTTTTATCAAAATATAATTTTTAATAAAAGTTGGGAATTGTTCACTATGCTATAAGTAGGAAGTGACATATTATGATATTTAGTTGAGGAATTAGAATAGCTCAAATGAAAACATTTTTTTCACCTAAGAGATGCAAGGTGATTCTTTATTTCAGATTAAGTGAACATGAACCTGTGTCTGCCTAAGATACTCTATAGAAACAGAGGACCTGCATTTTTTTGTAGCTTACACTCCTATGCTCTTCTAATTGTGATTTTCATCTTGATGAGATTTCTACAATGCATCACTGCCTACAATGCAGCTCATTGCCTAAGAAATATATTAAATTGAAACACAGGGTAAATTAATCCACCGGTCTGTCCAAGATGTCTTTTTTGGGATTTGGAGGAAGCCAACTTTCCACTGAAAAGCAGAATGGGTTTTACATGTACTACATCAAATTTGTACATAATTGATATTAAGATGTATACATTTTTGATGATATATGGTATACATTTATTCCTCTGCAATGCATGTACATTGCAAACAGGCAATGTACATACACTGTATTGAATTTCAAATTATTCAAGTTGAAAATGAGGACTGAAATCAACTTCTTGCATATTTAAAAAGGCAATGAGAGAAAAGAGAGGAAAAATAATTAGTGAAAATTGGCTCAGAAATGGGAGTATATTGTTAGACAAACTTGTATGCAGGGATAATGATGACAAGATAATGGGGCGTTTCCTTACAGATATTCTGAGGTTGTGGAGATTAAGGAATCTGCCCCCTTTTACCTTCACCTTCCTTTGTAAAATCTATTTTGGCTGTAATGTAATATACTAGTAAACACTAAAGGCATTTTAGAATAAATCAGGTCATAGCTTCTGCTTCCTTTTGAGTGTCCATCTGAAATAATTAGCTGCATAAAAGTATATACATAAATATATCTATAACATTTTTGGAAGAAATGGCACAGCTGCTGCCAGCTATGCCCTCTGGCACTCTGAGAGGCAGAAGCTCCTCCTGGGTTTTGCAGTATGCTCTGAAGTGAAGCTGTGTTTTAATTGCTCCATCCATCCCTATTAAGGGACAGGCAGAAAAGGAAAAAAAACAAAAAACTAATGAGAAAACAGATATTGTATATACATTACACTAAATACCTGTGGTTAAAAGAATATTAAGGTTGCTAAATGAAGCACTGAAAAACCAGGAAATATATGGCTCCTGGTGTAATGTTAATTTAACTTCTGCAGCCAACACCATTATGCTATAGTTCCAGAGACTCCTGCTTCACCTAATGAATGACTGACTGGTCCTTCATGACTTTTCTACTCTTCACAGGTGGTATGGAGATCCAAGTCTTATTTATCTTGTAAAATACAAACCTTGCTCTAAGTACAGGCTTATTAATTTCCTCACCTTTTTTCATTTAGCCCTCCTACTACATTCGGTTAATGGTACTCATGGTATTCATGATTATAATATGCAATGTCTTCAAGAATATTCAATAATGCATTTCTGCAAAATCCTGGTAGGTGGTTGTTGATCACAATTATTTTTATATGTGTTGTGATGCACACAATACTGTACGTGAGCAAAAAAAAAAAAAAAAAGAAGACTTTATATATAAAGCCAAGAATTAATTATTGTAACGTCTAAAATATTTTCAGTATAATCCATTAATCTTTTATGCAAATTTAATTTCAGAAAAGAATATTTTAGTACAGAAAGTACAGAAAGTTATTAATAATAACAATATAGAAAAAAAATGTTATGTGCATGCTTAGTTTCCACATTTTTTTCTGATATTATGCTCAATATTTTCCTTCTCCTCTTGGTCCCAAGTTTGGTTGGAAGTTTGCTCTTAAGCATGTTGGAGCAATGCTTTTCAGCTTCTAGCCATTCACTTGAAGAAACGTTATGTTCATCTCATTGCTTTTCTCTTCTTCAATGAGGGAGCTTATATATGCCTGCTAACTTATAATTACATATTTGCTCTTTTCTCATAGGTCTGCAGCTTTAAGTTATGTCCAAATTTGCTGAATATGTGCCTAGATGTTATGTCTTTATTCTCAGTTATACCTAAACCCAGTTGTTTCCAGCCCCAGGTGTGCATTTCTTTCACTGACTGTAGGTTAGTTGCTTACAGCTGTGGGTCTGGAGTAACAAGTCTGTGTACACATTTCTTATCATCCCATGGAGGCAATCCTCCACACTGCATCCTCTCTCCACTCCTCTGCCACCACACCAGGCCTGGATTTCTATACACTGCATCGTTATGGATACTGGAGTTGTAAAATATAAATCATAGGGGTATAAACCTTATACCATATAAAGATAAACAAAAGTAAAACAAATCAACCAAATTAGACAACTTAATGCTAAAGAAAAATCAAGAGAAGCAAATCTGCCAACTGGTCAAGAAAATTCCATGGCAGGACAGGGCAAGCCTGGCAAGCTTCAGTCTTGAGATTTGGGAAACTCAGTGCAAATCTGATAGTTTGATACCAGCAAGAGCTATGCCATATTACAGGGACTGAATTTACAATGTGCATCCTGATAAATAATTTAATTAGTAAGAAAATACTATGTTTCTTTAACTGCAAACAAGGTGGTGATGAGCAGACACATGCTGAGCTGGAATGTTATGTCAAGTAGAAATGGACACATTAGAGGATTTTGGAGTCAGGTTGCAGCTCAGCTCAAAGCCCAGAAATTCAGAGTAAGTTTCAATGGTATTGGCTGTTTTGAGCTGCTCTGGGAATGCAAAGCAGCCATAAACTTGACTTAAATGGCCAGTAAAGTGGTTTTTACTGCTGCTTTGTGTCACTGAATTGCTCCAAAGCAGCTGGAATATCCCATGAATCTGGCCCCAGATGTTTATGTGGCGTTTATTCAAACTATTCTAACCTCTTTGACGTGAAATCTGCTGGAAACCTCATGAGAATAAGTTCTCCTTCCTTCTTCTGCTCTCAACCAGAAACACCAAATGAATGGTCAGTTTTAGTTTCTCTACTCTTTTCATTTGGTGAATACTGCAAGTGGGGAAAAAAAACCCACCAGAACTTAACCAAGTATTTCAGAATTTCTCCTCAAAAATAATTTAATTTTAATTCTAAGAAGATCCACTGTGTTTGGGTGGCAGTGGCATCACCTAAATTGGTTACTTTACTGATGCTGATATATATATATATATATATATATATATATATATATATATATATATATATATATATCAGGGCTCATCTTTGATGTGGACTACTCCTAATGGTCCTGATTTTCAGTTGGGTTGCAAATAACTAGGGTTATAAATTTGTTGTCTATTCTTTTTCCATTCTAGTTACTAGGTTATCTACTGCTGCATTCTATCAGGTGGTCTTGTGTGGGATTGGTTTCCCAGGAGCTCAGACATTTGCAGTTGAGTTTAATAACCTCTCATTCTCTTTATAGGTGATGGTGCAAGAGGTGCTACTACATTGTCTCACTCATCTGGACAGTTAATCTATAAATTCAAGTTAAAGTTAGAATTATTTTATAACAATGCAAAAGTGCCTTCACTTTTAGTGAAATTTACAGTACCTTCATTCACACTAAATCCAGACTCCTACTGAATTGGCTCACTCAAGTCAGGGAACACCCTGTAGAGTAAGGTGGGTAAAACTGTCACAGTCTGTCCAATTCTGGTGCCAGCTCCATTCTGGGTCTGCTCTGCTTTTATAATGAAATTCAAGCAGCAAGAAAGAGACAGCAGATCTGCAGATAGCTATTCTGCTGATTATAAGGTCACAGATTTCTGGGAGGCACAGGTTAGTTTTTATCAGGACACTTATGTCATCTTTTCTCCTTATCAGAGGCCAGTCCAGTTTTTCATAGGATGTAAATAATGTAAAATTATATAAAAATATTTCTGGCTTGAGTAATTTGATGCACAGCCAAGCAAAACACTAGGGATTGCATTGGAAGGAGCGTCTTTTATTTTTTAGCAACACAAATAAAGTAGCTGACCCAACAGAAAATATCTCTAATATATTTGGTTAAAATTCCCTAATTTTTGTAAAACATTCATAAGAATATTAAATTTAAGTTGACACTTTACAATATCCTTGAAGAAACATGCTGCATTCTCCAAATTAGAGATACACTAACAGATACAGAAAGGACTTCTTTTTGTGGCCAACATAAAGGCTAAAGTAAATATTGATTACAGACAAGGTTTTATACATCAGTACTCAAAAGGAGTTAAAATGGAATTTTCTTCAACAGGAATGTTCATTTGAATCCTCTTTTTATCCTGTGTTTAGTTGCTTTATTTTATTTAATGAGTTTTACAATAATAAGGGCTTTGTATAGGTTGCATAGTGAAGCTTTTAAATATCTACATGAAAAGCATGACCTTAAAAAGGAGGCAGGAGGGACAGAATAGGTGAATTGTTAACAGATGAATAATTGGTTTTGAGAAATGTCAACAGAGCCTGCTTGTCTACACTACAGCCATTCCAGGAGAGGTAAATAGAGGTAGTCTTTTTGCTGCAATTATATGTGTGACATTCAGAGGGATTCTTCTAATGACTCACATGCCTGAGATTACTTGGTCTACAGTGGGTTGGGGCCAAATTTGAATCCAGCAGCACACTGCATGGTGACCAGGTTATTAGTCAAGGAATATGTTTATTTAAAATAAAAGTAGCTCCAAATTAGTCTATGTGTTGGACCAGTAGATAAGACACTCAAATAATGGGAAAAACCTTTATGTGTTCACATAAGGTTTTATGAATATTTAGCACCCATCTGATAATAGAAAGGTTAAGGGAAAGGTTAAGGGCATTCATCATTTGCAAATTTTGGTTTGGAGGGTCATGTTATGAGTAGGGTTGAAAAGACTCCACATTCCTGTACTGCAGAATTCACTTTGTAAGCAGCCAGAATGGATAGAGAGTGGGAGAGGATGTGGAGTGTCTGTGTAGAGTTACACAGTAAGAAGGAGTGTTAGGATCCATGGTGTCCTTCCCATGGTCATTGCCTGATGTTGCACTCCACTCTGCTCTTTCTCTCAGATTGAATAACTCTTCTGTGATGCTGAGACCCTCTGTGTAACACAGCTTTTACATATACTCGAAGCAGTAATCCAGAGGCTCAGCTATCACTCTATTAGTATTCCATTGATTATTGTTTTATTGAGAAACTAGACATTACTATTAGGACTTCCATCCTATTTTATCACTTGAAGATTAACTTGTGACCTAAATTGATTCACTCAGTCATGCTGAAAACTGCAGAGATCATCCTGTCTAGCTGAAGTACCTGTCAAATGCTTTGCAGATAAGAGACTATTTTAAAACAGGCATCAGGAGAAATTGTTTGACATGATTTAAAAGTCTGCCAGTGCTCCTTGCTAATTTCCCCAAAGTGTCACTAATATCTCAGTTCAGACAAAAGAGTCTAGGGTTGCAGATTCAGGTGCTGCATTGTGTCTTTACCAAATATCCTCATAGACACCAGCCTGTGGTGCTCCATGCTTATATTTGCTCTCTTTCCTCTCATCACCCATTTCAATGCCCACCAGCATTGCAAACCAGCAGTGTCCCATTTATCCCTATTCTGCATCTTGCATTAGGCAAAGCAGAGATACTTCAAAAATGTCTTTTGACTATCAAATTAGGCCTCAAATCTCATGAGAACTCCAATTTCAAGATTACACATGTTCAAGATGAGGTCCCACTTGTAGGATTAAACTTTCTAGGAAGCAGACATCAAACAGCATGATATGAGAGATTTTCCTCACCCAGGATATGTGGGCCATGTGTCAGGACTATGACCCATGTGAGTACTTTTGTTACACACATTTGTCCTGCAAAAGTAGGCAGATATGTTTAGTAACAGCCATGCCTGTACACAAGAGCCTGTATAGGAGCAGAAACATCCCATTATTTTTATGTAACACTCGATATTACTTCTGTACCTCTGTTAGGAATTAACAATTGGTATATACAAGCAAGAAACTGACAGCTTTTTTTGCTGCAATCACTGAGATTTTACAACTGTGCAACCAATAAAACTTCTTCCTTTTTACCAAGAATTTCTGTCCGAGGGCACTATAGGATGAGTATTTTAAATTATATGAAGTGTGAGCTTTGCTTTTTAATTTCTTATTGATCACAGCCTAATTGTCGTAGGTATGTATATTGTGTTATGTTAGCTGGTGCAGAGTAAGAGTCCAGTTAGAGAAAACAGAATTATAAAAATAATCCTGCCCATTTGGTACTAGAGATAAGATGCCATCTATTTGAGGAATGTGTTGAATTTGTTTGCCATGTTCTTCAATTAATTAATTGATGCTTCTTGGGGATTCATCCCCCAAGATCCCCTATTGCTTTTACATAACTACACTAGGCACAAAATGTTTTTCCTGGTATGATTCCCTTTTGCTTCTCAAACACATCCCTTTTCTTGATGTTGGCAGTGTGAAATGTTTGATGGGGTGGAATTTATAAATGTTATCCTTTAGAACTTGCACAACTGGATGAAACCAATAGTTCACTCCTTTTTTCCTTAAAGAAGTGTTTCCAAGGCTAAAAATCATTCATGGTATTTCTAGCTTTCTGTTTCCTAGAAAAATAAAAAAATTGAAAATTCTAGCTGCTACTGAAACAGCTTGTATTGTATTTCTCTTTCACCAATATTCATTATTTATCATTGTCTTCACGAAATTAGGCCAGCATGTTGCCATATTTGGACACAATTTTAAAGTAGCACTGAATGTTACAAAGAGGAGCATTATAAAACAAACCACATTTGAAACTATGTCTTTTTGGTTTCTGGATTTGAAAAAGTGTCAAGAAAAATAAAGGTGGTCTGAGTAACTTTGGAAATAGATTGAAGATTCTGGATTATTAGCTGGTCCTAAGTAAAACAGATATTTTTATGTTCATCTTAAGCTCGTCCTGAAAATATTCAAGCTACATCTTGTGTTCAAATTTGTGGGTTTTTAAAAAAAGAAATGCAATTGCATAAAAATGTGCAGAAGGCATATTAGAATAGCTGCATAACTTATGCTGGTAAGTGGACTGATTGTGAAGTAGACAAAGTTACACAAATATCTAGGGGTATGTTTTAGCAGATTGGAAATCTGTGAATCATCCTCACTACATCAAAGTCAAATTAAGGTGTGCACTAGCTCTTCTCTACACATCTGCATCAGCCTATTTTTGATGAAAAAAGAAATGGGCAAGAGATTACCCATTGAAACACTCCCTCTCCCCCCAAACATAGATAATGTCAGTGTGTTTTCTATATAACAATTCTGAACACTTATTGGCACTTAATAACTTGATATTAGCCAGTTTATTCCCCACAGAGTGACACAAGAGTGGTATCACAGAGTCAATTGAGCATATATGTGTTTTAGCCCTGAGTTAAAGTCTTGAGCAACAAACAGAATTCGAGTGCTCTCAAATTTTCCTTGGTTATTATCATGGCTATTCTTTCAGAGGGTTATGAAAATCTGAGCTGCACTACCTTTTAGAGTCTCCATGAAGTGCAGTTGTACTTCACAGAATTGTTTAAAGGATTCTGTATGACTTACAGTGAACCTCAAAAGTTGACACAGATCCTCCCTCAGGGACTCTGGAAATATCCCTGGGGAACTGTCCAGCAAAAATCTCTCCACTGAAGACTGTTTTATATGGTGTCCATCTCAGAGCTGGAGCCAACAGGAAAGAGCAGGGTGAGAACTGGCCCTAAGTGTGCTGAGGAAGAGAGTGCCTGCTCTGGGCTGGACCTTTCCCTCTGCCCAATCCTGCAACAAACATTTGTTCTTTGGGTCAAGCAATTGCTGTAAATCTGGTTCTTAAAGAGGACTAAGAAGGGAATATAAACAAGAAGAAATTCAGAAATTTACCTAATGGAACCCACTGCCTGCCTACAAAATGGAAAACAGGGTATTGATGCATGCTGGACTGAACATTGAAAACATGGGAAGGACACTGGAGATTGGAAATAGGGGAAGGTCTTAAGCCTGGCACCAAACTCAAATACTCAGACTGTCTCTGTCCATTACTTCCTCTGGTCCTCTTTGATCAGAGAGCTTTCTCCCCAAAATTCTTTCATCAGTTTCTAGTGAATGTTTATTTGAAAGGGGTGCACCTGTCTGTTGACAAAAACATGAGAATTTTGAAGGGAATCTTCAGTATTATTGTTTTCTATGAAGAGGTTTTTGCTGCAGTTGGGCATTTTGCTACAAAACATATATTCTGCTTTCTTATAGGGATATGCATGTAATAGAAAATATCTTTTTATCCAAGCCTTCCTTTGATAATATGTTTACATTTCCATTCTTTTGCCATTTTACTTTTATTGCTTTTTGACCCTGTCTGTGTTTCCCCTGCTTAATAATGTGCTAAATGTTTCTGTCTACTGCATCACTCGCAATGAGACCTTTCAGTAACATCCTATTAGACACCTTGCATGAATACCAAGAGATGAACCACAGAGGTAGTTGAAAGAGCACACAGGCAATTCCAAGACAGAAGTGATGTGTGACAAACTGTCTCCACTCTGCTTACATAATTGTCGGAATCTTGATTTAAGTTTTCCCTGCTGCCAGAAATGAATTATGCCATAGAATTTGTGCTCTTCCTATTTGAACTCTGGATTGTCATTAGTGATGATTTGTGCCAGATATCATTAAAATTATGCATAAAAATATAAATGATCTGCAAAGCAATTACAAGCTTACAGTTCCAGACCATTTTTTGGTCACCCCAAGCTCTCTGTGTTTTGAATGAGATTTTCACATACAGAAAAAATAATCGCTGTTTTGATTCCTTGAAATTAATTTCAGGACTTTTTTTTTACCAATTTATTTATTTTTAATTAAAGAATGAGCAAGTTAATTAAAAAATGAGCAAGTTATTCCCTTAGTGAATACCAAGTGAATGTGGTGACCAAACACCTTAACAAATCTGGGCCTGAGAGCAACTGAAATTGAGTGTACTTGAAATATGTGGCTCTTACTGGAAATGGGAATAGTCAGTACTGGGAATGGGAATATCCAGTACTTCAAAACACAGCAAACCTGAACTGCTTGTTGATATGCTTTATTTCTTTGATGTATTTAATTCAGTAGAAATATGATTGCTAGACCTGATTTTAAATAGGTATCATGTGGGCAGATATTATACAAATTTCTCTACACAAGATCTGCTAATGCATCTCAGGTTGAATTTGTAAATCTGCCAAGTTTCACTCATTCAGAGAGAGGCTTCCTCATTTGGGATTAATTTTAAGACTCTCTTAAAAAGTGTCTCCACTTATGATGAAACATTTTGCTGTATGTGAATGAGATGTATAAAACCTCATTCTAAAAGCCAAATTCATCTCTGGTGTAACTTCCAGGGAATTTCACAATGCTTTGAAATATTCTTCATTCAGATGATCACAGCTCAAGAAGTGTGAACATTTCAACTTGATCCCTGTGCATTTTGCACAGAGTGCCAGTCATATAGTGGTTTTCTGAAATGTTCATTTGGAGTGAGAGATGAGGTAGTCACATATCATTTCCATTTTAGCCTAAGACAGGATGAAAACTCTACTGATGAGGTGAATTTGACATACAGCTTAGCTATTCATACATAAGAATAATATTCACTTTACAACATATATAAACATACTTAAAATAGTAAAACTTCCCATTTTATTTTGTTACTTTCTCCAAAATAAGCATATTAAGAAAGCAGTGAAAGCCAATAGCTAGTGAAGGGAGCTGCCACTGGTGTAAAGCCATTATATACATATCATAACTAAGACATCCATCCACCTGCCTTTTTGAACACAATAAGCGATCAGCAGCAAAACCAAATAGAAAACAAAAATCAAGAAAAAAGCCCCAAACAAGGCACGTTTGCTGATAATATTATTCAAGACTAAAGATTCCTTTCTTCTTCCGTGTGATACTAAAAATCTCTCAGACTGATAAAATCAGCAAGGACAGGGCAATTGTCATTGCTCATTTTATGACCTGCGGCATAGCTCCAGTGCCTCAGACTGCCTTGGCACCATTAGTCCCTTGACTGCTTCTGCTGATCTTAAAGAGGCTTTTGTTGGTAATCAGTACAGACTCTGGAATCCCAGGACACCACTGCTAGTTATGCTGAGCTAAAATCATAAGGAGTGCAAGCAATAACAAGCACCAAGGCCTGTGCTGACCCTTAGCAGCTGTTTATATCCAATCATAACTGAGCAAATGACTTTCCAAACGAAAAGGCATGTTTTTGGAACTGATAATAAATCAATCTTTAAAGAATGAGAAATACTTATTAGTTTTATTCTCTGCTAGGTTGTAAAAAACCCAAATAAGAACCCCTGCCTTAGAGCCAGACGGCTTTCACATATATAGAGAGATTTAAAGGGGTTGCACATCAAAAGGGGGCATTTTTAATAGTGCTCACATGACAGAAGAACACTACTGCATTTCTAAAAGTGATACACTCCAGCTTAATGAAAGGTAACTTACAGAAAACCAACTAAATTGCCACCAAATCTCTGGCAATTAGTAAAAATAAAACTTTAAAGTTCTTAACGGGGCAAAGGAATAATAAATAACATAATTCTGATAGTGTGAATTTCAGTGTCAAGGATAACGTACTAAAGCTGTTCTTACTTCAAAAAGTTTGATGGTAATTAATAACAGAAGAGATTTTTATAGCTGCAGGCAAGAGAAGGTAACAGTGCCTGCATGAAGGGAGAGAGAACATGCTGCTTCAGTACCAAAACCCCTGAACTGGTCCTGCTTCCTGCCCCTCTGGGAAGCCTTGGTGGGAATTTGGTTCCTGTGCATGGTCCAGCAGCATGGCTACTGACAGACTCCAAAGACTCCTCCCTGAGTTGCTGCACCAAGGGTGATTCTGGTGGGTGAGGAAGTGGGTGGACAGTTAGGTGTGACACCCTGATGATGGTAACCCTTTCCTGCTGGACTTTATATTTAATATTTGCAGAAATAGCTAATTTTCTCCTCTTTCTCTTTCTCTGCACCAGCTTTGTAATTTAATGGAGCTTATTAAATTTAATGGAGCTCCACAGAGTGGTGGCAGGATTCATCTGTCTGAATTGGGTGTTTACATCTGAGCTGGCCAGCTCTTCTGAGAACAATTTGTCTCACCCTCAAGATGACAACCTGTTCAAACAAGCTGCACAATAGAAGTACCTTTTGCTGACCTTAAAGGGAGCTGTGACACCTATCCTAGGCAGAGAGGTCCGTATGGCAGGCATCTTGAGCTTAGGTGAAAAAAAACAAACTCTAAAAGCCATCCTCATATTTTCCTTTTGTTGGTTATGAATCCTGGGTCAGGAAAAGGTTGAGAATATTAGACCAAGATGAGCAATATCATGTTTGTAGCCATGGTGTTGTTTTGAACTTTTGCAGACAACTACCACACCCCTCTGATGTTTTCTTCATAACATACCAACTGCTGTGAGATTGGCACAACAGTGTAATATTAATAGAAAAAATCTGGTTTGAATAATCTTAAAGTCAGTGTTCTTGTAAATCTAATAAGTACTTGGATATTGGCGTGCTAGTCTCCAGGATTTAAAAATCTGAAATTCATTTAAGTCTTATAATTAATAAACAAAAATCCTCAGACATTATTAGTTACACTATATTTTTATGATGCTATCCCTAAAAGGATATTAAAGTGCTTCAAAAGTGGCCAGATCCCCTGCTATAACGTTGCAAGAGGAATGTTTTTCATCATCATTCTACAGAGAAACCAAAGAAATTAGTGATACAGACTAAACGTTGAAATGCTTGGATATTTCCTAAGGATCATTGCTGTGCTGTGCTGATTGTTGGACATGGGAAGATGAGCGATACCATGGCAGAGGTACAGAAAAAGCAGCCTAGTCTGTAGGTTCAGTGCTGGGCATGAGCACGTATGGCCCATGCTTACAGCTGGAGCCTGAGAGTGCAAAAGCTGCTTCAGGGATGAATTAGCAGGTGCTTTCAGAGAGTCATTTAGCAAAGTGGCCATGGACTGTGTGCTGGCCTGAGCTGGCTGGTAGAAGAGGTGAGGCAGAGGTAGGGAGCAACATTGGCGACTCCAGCGGAGTCAGTGAGGAGAGTGGAAACATTTGCTTTCTTCCTGGCACAATTTACTATGGCCACTGCCAGGTGCCCAGTGATAATTAGGATATGCTGATTGGCAAATGAAGTGTGCTAATGATCAGATGAAGCAGATGCTAATAAGATTAGTAGGAGTACAGTTTCTCTTCCAGCTGAGTAGCAAAAAACAATGAGGTGAGGGTATGGGGAGGTGCCTAGCTGACCTCTCAGAAGGCTTTTGTTCCCAAAACCAAGATTGTAATTTAGAGGAGTGTGTGGGGGAGATGTGCTGCCCTGCAGTAACCTGCATCCCTCTCAGTAGGAGACTGTGTGCAGAATAAATGTTCTATCTCTGACAGGGATGAGCACGTCTCATCTGCCCAAGGTAACCGGCTGGTAAAAGTCAGACATGTGGTAGCCATAGAAATATTTGGTATTCCAACTAAACCATTCAGGAAACACAAGGGGCCATGTGGTTTATTCCAATCATGTGTGCTATTGAACACATGCAATGTAGGGACTCAACTCTCCCAGCATAAAAAACATTAATGGTCACAAATGGGCATTTTCTAAGGACTTTCCAAAATTTATTGAGAGTTACACTGGAGACCTTTGTGGGTGACCAAAGACAGATTTGAGAGTTGCAAATAGGTAAGTGAGAAGTGAGAAGTCCTGCTGTACTGCCATTTGACTTTGAACATACCTGTTGATATTTTCTTCCTCAAAAAATCCTGAAATAGTCTGTGAGGCCCAACAGCTTATCTTTGGGTATATTAAAAAGAACCCCAACCCACACAGAGGATTTTCTATTTGGATATTTTCCTATATTTTGTAGAATTAACAGCAAAACTACAGTTTTACTGTAGGCCTTCTGGAATCAGGTCTTAGGATCATCCAGGGTTTGGGAGGCTGCTGTTGGAGTTCATATTCTAAATCTCTCTTATCTTTTATGAAGGCATCTGCATATTTTGCTACACTGAAGTTTTGTTCACACCTTTAGATTTCACTTCGAGTAGTTCCTAAGGTCTGAGTAAGGGCTTTAATGCTTGGTTGGGTCATTCAGGCCTAACACAGGAACTTTTTGAGAGTGCATTTAGATACTCCTGCCTAATTCCAAAACCATCCAGAACCTCTAGGAACTTCCTTGTTTGAATAGAGAGGTTCTCAGAGACCAGAATCATGTTTTTCTATGTTTTCAGACCTGACTTGATCTTTTCAGGCTCATCAGTTGCTATGATGCTTCTGCTTGACCTTAGCCCGCTTCTAGAAAGTGTTATTTTCCTGTCTCGGTTCCCTTGAGCACTTGAGATGTTCAATAGTGAGATTACAACTCTCTTGAAGACAGCTTTTAACACAGCACAGTGGTAGCTACTGCTTTCTTTACTGGAAGAGAAAATGGTAGGGAACTGATTTTGAAATAGTGTTTACCTGAGAACCAACAAAATGTGGCAATCCTCTTCTTTTGCCTATAGGAACACCTACTTCTCAGAAAAATACCCCAATCGCCAAATTATGGAATCTGAGAAAGCAGTCTGCATTCCAAGTCTTTAACAAAATTTTAATTTTAAAAGTGAGAAGGAATAAATCGTCACTGGAGTTTTAAAGAAATTCTATGCCTTGAAAGACACTTCAGCATGTTTCAACACCCTTGTGTGGACCTTACAGCAGACAGCCTTTAGCAGCTGTAGATACACTTGTGCACTCTGCATTCCATCATTTTAGTCAGTGCCCAAAAAATAAACACTGTGATGACAAAAGAGACCATTGCTGATTTTAACCTCAAATATTTCAGTAGTGCAAGGGCTCTTGCAGGCTGTTGGCCCTGAATTTTCCTTAGCTGTTTTGCAATCCCACCTTTTGGGATGGAGTAGTATGTATGTTTCTTGCATGCTTCCCTCTGGGATCTATATCAGATTTTAAACTATCATGGTGAAGACCATGGATTGACAAATGCTTTTGAAATACTTCCTGTGTTAAGCTTCTGCCAGAACTGATTCTATCTAAATAAGATTATCCAAGGGTAGGTGCTATCTGTTGCTGAAATCTACAGGAGGAGCTGATAACTTGTAACCTCCTTCCAGCTGAGGACTTTGAGAGACTTGCAAGATATATATAATTGCTAATGGTCCAGGGGACAGTGACATCTTCAGTGGGATAAGCAGGATTTAAACCGGTGAAGCAGCAGTCGGACTATAGAACATATCTTTCTACTTATGATTTTAAATGTGATTTTCCTTCACCTACTAATATTTCTCCTTTTGTTTTCCTTCTATTTTGCTTGTAAAAAATGAGCAGTTGGAAAACTGCTTTCTGGATGTGTCAGGTGGTTGACAAAAAGCGAGGCTCTGGGTGGGCTAAATATAAAAATTCAGTGAGTTAGTTTTAGTGAAAATATTAATAATTGAAATAAGTTTCCATATCACTCAGACCTTGTTTTGAATAGTGTGGGGGTCTTTTGAGAGTTGTATTACATTGATCAGTTAAAGAGGCAATGGATGCTTCCTGTGAGTTACAAAAGTGCATTTGTCTGGCTCTTACTGGGTATGGGCTCACCCTCGGGTCTGACAGGGCTGAATGGTGTGATGAAGTGGCTTTGGGGGAGAGAAGGAGGGGCTGAGCACTCCACAGTAATGCTCTCATCCTGGGACCAAGCCCAGGCTGCCCACCAGGGATGATGCCACTGTCCCTTGTGACAAAACTGGTAGCACAAAGAGTGCTGGAAGCTGTATTTATTTTTCTTTCTTCAGACACTGATCCTGCTTGGTACCTTTCATGGTACAGCTCACAAGTACAGATATAAATATGGACCAACGGAGTCTTAAACAACTTTCAGGGAGTCAATGGCAAAGTGAAAAAGAATATAATTTACTCAGACTTCTTTATGCTTTATTCTCATTCCCATCGTATCTAGGTAATAAACACTGTTCTGTGTTTCATTCAGCTATGATCTTTTTCTTGTAAATAAATGAATTATGTGAACGAGCTTGAAGACAAAATCTAAAATATTAAAATCTGTCCTTCTTCTCAAATCTAACTCTTATATTAGTTGTTTACATACATAATTTAATAACATGCATATATTTTTTATATATTATGCTGACAGTAGTAAATGAAACCAGATTCAGGAAAAATATTCTGGTACATGGAATCTCAAAATACACATTTGCATTGGTAAGGTACTAATGTATATTTTGTAGGGTTTATATTGCTACTCGTTGTGGTTAGTGGTTAGTATGACTATCATGTTTTTGCAATATTATGTATCCGAGAAAATGTAATTTTTTTCTATTCCTTTTAAAATCAAATTACAATGTGACATTCAATAAAATATCTTTTGTGCAGCTAATAAAAATGAGATCCTATCTCACTGCTTTGACAAATAAACCACACAAGTCAAAATACTGCCTCTGATACAGTTTATAGCTTAAGCTTTCATGTCAGCCTTTCCTATAAAAAAGCCCCATTATTTATTAATAGCCTTCTATGTCTTAAAAGTTTCTTTTTCTTGTGTGGAGAAAAAATCATTTGCCTTTTAATGGGGTGTCAGATTTGTTTTCCAAACGTTCTAAAAGGTTATCGTTGTTACATATGGACAAGTGCTTTTTTCAGAATCAATGTAAACTCTGTTACCAGGGTAATTTACTGCAGTCCCCTGGTAGCTGTACGGAAAACTTAATTTCACCATTTTGCAAAGTGGAGGGGTGGGACTCTTTCCTTGTGGTTAACTATTTTCACATGGAGTGAAAAGAAAATGCATGCTTCTAGCACATACTAAATAACTGATGGTCTCTTACCCTCTGTTTGAGTTCAGGGCACACTGGCAGTCTGGTAGGGTTCATGTCATAGAAGGATGACTTACCCAATTAGATATACCGTAAAACCATTTGGCATTTAACTCCCAACTAACCAAAAGATTCAGGCTGATATTAAGAGTAGATAATAAAAGCTTGTTAAATTTCTGTCCATTACCTGCAGACATACACACACAAATATCTGAGCCACATTTCTGATGACAGAGAAGTGTGTGTGGAGGGAAGAATATTCTATGAAAGATCCAGAGGTGTCAGCTTTGAGTCCGAGTCCTGAAGTCTGTGTTGAGAAATTACATGAAACACAAGCAAATATCAAGTTCAGGGTTGTGCATTTAATTAGAGCTTGAATTAGCAGCTGCAGTACTTTATTCTGAAAAATGCAATAATAGCAGTATTTTTTCTCTAATAAACACTATCTAAAAAACCCTGCAAAACCAGAAAGCAGTAGAAACTACTTATGACCTCAACAACATTTTCAGATTAAATTAATTACCTTTTACTAGTAATTTCTATTAAGTTGTCTAATTACCTAATATATTTGGAGGTTCTGCCTACATCTGCACACTGAAAAGTGAGTTTCACAAAAAGCATCAGCTCTTTAAATATAGCAATTCATCATTTTTCCACCCCCATTCATGCCTGTTCACCAGACAGAAGACAGTTTACTAAATGTGTGCTGTCCTTAAGAGGAAGCAGGCTGGTGATCTCTGCTACCAAACCAAACTGAGGAACAGATGACTAGAATTTCTGAATTTTGAAGCTGACACTTGTTTTGCACAGGGGAGATATGCAATAATGGGCATAATAAAATAGCTGGTTTCATAAGGCAGAATGGAAAGGGGAATACACATGATGGACAAATATCATGTCACTTCAGATGTTGGAAATCCCATGTTCATGCAGTATTGATAGACCCCAGATGGGATTTCCCATGGCATGTTGTGCACGTGTTGTCCATGGAAGAGCAAGAAAATTCAAAGGCTTCCATTCATCAATTAAATTTTAGAACAACTGTCTAATATGTTAGATAGGGGAAAAAAAGTCCAAAACCAACCAGTCTGAACTCAAACTATTACCTTTAATAAATACTATGATAGACATTGGTAAATCTGTGGATGAGATTACATAGCATCCATTGCCTGAGAAATAAGATGCTAAATTCAGTGACCCACTGTGTCCTATGGCATGTATTTTATGGGGAGTTCTCCCATATGAAGTTTTCTGTGAGGTGTCATTTTCATATTAAATAAAGGTTTTGTCAGACTGTCCTAGATAATTTTCAAATACGAGTGTTTGAAATGAGATGTGGAATCCAACATCCTCCACACTTATCTGGCTGCGCTCTGAGAAATACCACCCACTTACATGCTGAGAGCTTCTGAAAAACCTGTTGATGTTCCCTTTTCAGCAGGCTCAGTCTGTAACTCTTCTCCCTCAGAAAATCCTAAATGTAAGGCGGATTTGTGTGTATAATTACTTTGGAACTTTGATTTCCAAGATCAGGAACATATTTTTGGCAGTATGTTTGCCCTGCCATCTTCACACCCATGAGTTTGTGAGACACTATCACAGATTATTTATTAGTGCCACTGACATGAGAAGGAAAGATGTGCCATATGTCATTCCTCCAGCTGATCTCTGGAAGCTTGGCTTCTGGTCTCAGTTTCATTCATGATATATGAAACTACAAGGCATACTGCAGAGTGGAGGTATTCCATGCAGTTAAGACTAATCTTGGTAGTGTAGCTGAGTAAATGTAGACATGGTAGAGGAAAGCTTGAGCTATGTGCATCCACAGACAAACTTTACTTCATCTAGCTCTTGTAGAGACCGCTTAGACGTTTGCATCTTGCATTATAACCTGAGTTTGCCGAAAAACTTACGACTGCATATTAGACCTCAGAGTATGAAGCTGTATTATAGTCAAAAAGCAGAATTTTGTCACGTGAAGGCTGGCTGACTCTGCTCGGTGTTGTTGAAATAGCAAGGTGATGATGCAGTGAGGTGTCCTTCAGTTGCTGGACAAAAAACCCGGAATCACTACAGACCTTGGGTCTTCCTTGTACTTAGATATCCTGAGTGCATAAGAACTTGGCATAAAACAAAAAATAAATCAAGCCTCTTTCCACATGGTGTCATTCATCCACACCATTCAGCTGTGATATGTACATGTTCATAGTTTCATTCCTAAAATAACTTTATAAGCTATTTGTTGGAGTCTGGACTTGTTGCTCTTCTTTACAATCATGTGAGCTAAGATGTGACAGTGACAAGCCTGGAAAACGAAAAGTGTTTGTTCACCAGTTTCTTCTTCTCCTCATGGTTCAGGTACTACTGCAAAACTAAAGACTACAGTGGGACAGAGGTACTGAAGAGTAAGTCTTTCTCTGGACCAGAGCTATCACCCAGGCCCTCCTGTCATGCACAGAAGCTGTGAGTGGATGAAGCGTGCTTGGTTCCCCATGTCCCCTGCCTGTTCAGACTGATGAGACAGTAGGACATTCTGTATGTTGATGGAAATTTTCAAAATAACTTAGTCTCTGAAACAAAATTATTTTCCACCGAATATTAACAAACATATTTTTTACAAAACTAAATAATTTGTTCAAGAACAAATAGATTTTCAGATGGTGGCAAAAGATGAGTTCCCAGCTGAGATGGCACTTCCTAACAAATACTATATTTCTCTACCAAAGCTGAGCGCTTGTCTATCATTCTGTTGTAATCATTATTTTAACACATTGAACTTTATTTAAATTTTTTTTTGTTAGAAGCGCTTTCTCTTTAAAAATGATCCTTAAAATTCTAAATATTACTACTACTTCTTTTGTCACACTGTGGCAGTCACCAACATGAAATATTTTTGCTGGGACTACTAGAATTTGGCAAAGTTAGAATATCTGCAAATTAGGTTTTATAGTGGGAAGTATTAAACAACTTTAACTCACTAAGCAGTGCTATATACAAAAGCTCAAGAATATAGATGTAAAAGCAGGAAAGATCTCAAATACAGCTCTGTGTTTCCATGTGATTTTACTTTTTATCTGAGCTTACACTGGGGCAATGAAGTCCTTGGAAGGTCGAGTGACCCACCCAAGGTCACTAACTGGCAGCCAGTGACCGAGTCACTATCACTGCCCATGGAAGTTCCTGGCTCTGAGAGAAGTACAAGGTAAGTGACACAAAGGTACATCTTCTCTCAGCTTCCATTATGTTTCTAATCTCTCTTCACTACAGTAATGAATGATAATGAGTTGCAATCTTTTCTCTGGGTTGTTCTTGCTGCCGCATCAGTGACACTTATTGTTACAATAAAGATATAAGTGGAGAAAAAAATTGTGCTAAGTGATATTATGAATAAGTAAATCTAAATAACTTACAAGAAGAACAGCGGTTGCAATAACTTGCTAGAAAGGATCATCTTATTCAATGTCCATGTCAGGCAGGTCACTCTCTTGTTCATCTGGAATAGGAATTGCTGTGCAAAAAATAGACATGATTCAGTAATTTCTACTTTATGTAAGCAAATCTTACTAAAGGAAAGATGGGCAAGGACAGGTACATAATAGACCTGATGATATTTACTATACAAATCCAGAAACTCAGTTAACCTGGCACTGAGGGTCAAGCTCCTGTCATGCAGTTGCACTTTGGTGCTATAACATTAGGCATTTCAGACTCCTAGGAAATAAATTTTCAAAATTGCTTGTAATTCTGGTCAGGGTTTTTGAAAGAACTCAGCACTCAGAAAAACTTTTTCAAAAGGCAACAGATTTTCAACCCTGCTCTGCACTCAGTGTCTCCCACTGGGCAGAATGTGATCTATGGGGCCTTTATCAAGGTCTGATTTGGAACACTGTGCACTTTGTCTGAGAAGAAAGTGGGAAAATACCTTCATGTACTCTGTCTTTTTTTTTGCTTCCTCTCCATCCTTCTCTTGGCCCCCATGTCTTCTTCCTCTGATAATAGTACTTGCATCTCCAGCACAGTTCCAACAAGAAAGAAATATCAGCTCTTGAGCTGGAGCTGGAAAATACCATGGTAGAAGAGTGTGGGTTAGGGACAGTTTTGGGGAGAGGTGGATAAAGACTCTGCAGTTTGCAAAGCTGTATCCCCCTGGTGCTAGTCTCAAGGCATGTCCTATCCCTGTGTTTTTGTAACAGTATTAGCCAAGTTGGCAGCTGGTGAAAATTCAATAGCAATAGAATCCTTTGTGTATTTTAGCAGGAGAATATTCCATATGTTTGATGCTATCCCCTTAATAATCCCTTATGCAATGTTGATGCTCTTTCTTTTCCTTGGTCTGCTGCAATCCTATACCTCGTGTTTTTTCAGCCAATTGTATGTGTGTTTGCATGTGCATACGCATGCCGTTCACCATAATTAGTTTATACTATATCAGATCAATTTTTTTTCCTATCCCATATTTATGATTTACATTGTCATCATTCCTCTAATATCTTATTTTGGTAGGCCATCTACTGTTTTCCTTTCTATGTAAAATTAGCATTTGATTCCTACATGAACACAAATACAGAACCACTGATAAGCATGACAAATCCTGTAAGGAATCATGAGTCTAACTGGTTGCTTAGAAGTCCTGGGTGTAAAGAAAAGGAGTAACCAAAAACACATATGGCAAGGGAGTCTGCACTGTCTGTAAATCTTGGAACTGACAAAGTATGTGATGTGTATGATGGAGTAAAGTTAAGCTTGAGTTGTTTATGTTTATGCGACTCTTCCCATCTATGCTGTCACTAAAACCACCTTCTTTCTAAAAAAAAACCCACTAACTTACAGATCTAACATTTTACTATGACTTTGGTTCAGCTGTTGCTCTAGTTCCTTCTGTGAATTGCCATTTCTTCTGGAGAATGGAGGGAGATATATTATATTAAAATAACATATTTTTATATTTAATGACTCATTTTCCTGGTCTCACTTGAGAACATCAGTTAAAAAACCAATTATCTGTTTAAAAGAACAGTTTATTACAGTCACTATTTTTCTTCTACCATTTGGATGGTAGAAGAAAAAAAGTTTAAAGTGTATCTAAGATTTTTACCCTTTAGTTTGATCAAGTCTCGTTTATGAAGTAGGATTTTTCAGTGGCTCATTATGGTAATTAAAATTAGCACTTTTAGTTTAAAGCACGCTGAAAGCTTTGAAATACCCAGTCCCTCTCTCTGTCCATTCATGTTACAAAGGTTTAACTCTTATGAAATACCTTTAAAAATCTTTGTTGGTTCTGGTTTCTGTGATGTCATTCATATCAGGGATAATCTCACCAAAGTGGCTATGCTGGTGAATTGTGACCCTCAAAAGGGTGTCAAAGTGAGGGTAGGATTGCTATTTTCCACATTGAAATTCTTGTTACCTCTGTTCTGCTGTGGTGTATCAAGTGTTTCAAACTTTAGAGAAAAAGGTCATGAAGGTTCTGCTTTCCTGAAGGACAGCTTGTGCACTTAGGATAGTAAGCAGCAAGCAGAACTGTCTAAAAAGATCAATTAATTGAATTTTAATTGTTTCTGTGGATAATCTGTATAGCAACTTTTGGGTTTCTTGAAGAAGTTTGTTATTCCAAGTATATTTATGCTACTCTGAAATATTTCTAGTCCTCTAGATTTGTTTTGAGTATTTGATACATGAGGCTGGACCTTTGCTTGTTAATTTATCAGCTACATCACACAATATTTTCTCTGTTTCTATCTGGAATGAGCATAATTCTTCAAATTGCATATCTGCTGGGAATACAGTGCTTCTGAATTCACAGTTTGTATTCTATGAGTATACTGTAGTATTCATTTAACATTAATTTTCCATGAATGTTTCATGTACCTTGTACTGGTTAATAACATGAAGAGACTTCATGTATCCAAAGCACTTCTTGTGGTGTATTCAGGGAATTTATAAAGCTGTTTTTACTACCCTTCACTAGTAGTTTGAAAACAGAATTTTTCAAGTTGCTTCCGAACTCCTCTCTTGGAACCTGTTCTGCATCTTTCACAGGTCACCATAATGTGGCTCTGAAAGTTTGTGTTTAAACTGAAATGTCTTCTGAAAGTTGATGTAAAAAGAACACTAAACCCACATTCGCCTCTTTTTTGCAAAGCACTGGCCTAGCTAGAATCAACAGTTAGGAGATTATTTGCTTATTCTAACACAAAAGTAGTGAGAAAACTAAACCATGAATTTTTATGTGAATCCTGCTTCTGGCCATTTCTGGGGAGGACTTCTGTTTTTCTTCCAACATGCTGGATATGTTAATTTAACTTCTACATACAAATATTAAGAGCTATAAAACAAGCAATGTCTTCTGTCTATGTGTCTGCATTTAAGATCCATTCCCTAATTTTATTCTCTCTTTCCCTCTTCCCTGACAGGAGTTTTTCCCTTTCCTGTGGTCATACTGGTACAAGAAGGACAGACATCTTTTCTTCTGGAAGAAGCTGCCCATCACCCTCCCTCTCCATCAGCTCTTGGTATGAGGCAAGAGCCCTGAGATACTGCACACCTGTGAGAAGGGGCAGGTTGAACCCCCACCCTATATGTAACCTCAGGACCCCCAGTGGTGCTTTTCAACTATATTCTGAAGGATAGGGGTCTTTTAGGGATACAACCTTCCAGACACATGGCTTTAATGGGGCCGTCATCAGCCACCTGAGACAGCCCTTCTGGGAATGACATAAGAGCATTGTAGTTAGGCAGATGTACAGAGTCATTGAAGTACCTGTGGAAGTGCACTATGGGGAGCTGGGTAATCATAAGTCTTACAGCACTTGAAGGTTTTAATCATTATATACTTGCTTGTAAAGATAATTTCAATAGGGCTGCACGTTATTCATTTTTAGGGAAGTCTGGTGGCTGCAGAAATCCTAAATCACAACATTTGCTTCCTGCTTGATGCTAATTTGGGCCAGTTCCAGCCCACAGAGTTCCTTTTCCATTGTGTCATTTAATTACACATTTACCCACACTTCTCAGCTAGTAAGAGCCTTGATATACGGCCTCTTAATCTAATACTGATCTATTAAAAACTACACTCAGTATTTTAAAGTGTTAGACAACAGATGGAATTGACAGTTTTAATAGGTAGCAACTAACATCATCTCCCAATCTGCACCTCTGTATTGGATTTTAAGCAACTGATATCGCTGTGGACATGTGCAGATATGGAGCTTGCATTTAAAGGCAGAAATTCAATCAATAGCCTGTCTCTCAACAGAGTTTACTAGATTATATCAGTTAGAAGTGACCATCTGGCCTAATCTTGGGAGTTCTGAGATATCATGTAGATCTTTTTCACTAATGTCATTTTTATTTGGTTAACATTAATAAACTGTAGCAAACATTGCAAATCTTGCAATCTGAAGCTGTAACTCAATTTTTGCCTTTTACATGAGACGAGTCAAACATCTGCTTCTCTAGGGGGAACGTGTGTGAGAGCCAGCAAAAGAAAGATGTGATCGCTCTGAAGATTTTACTGTCTTTCTAGGTGCTGTGAAATGATGGAAAGTGGCAGTCTTTTTTATTTACCAAAAGAAGAGTGTGCTACTAAAGGGTATCCAACAACTAATGTGATTATTTCTATGAATACAAAATATGGAGGGAAATATGTAGATAGCATTCTGAGGGGGTTAAAGTTTCAGTGTATTCTATGACTGCGATAAAAGAAGAATGCACATTACATATTCATCTACCAGATTTATGCTACAAATAAAGTCTAACTTTTAATCTGGTACAGTCAATATATATCAAATATCTGTGAAGAGTCGTTTAACGCTGTCACAGCCAGAATGCATAAACTCAGAAAAGCCTTTTTTAATACCAGAGTCAAGAACATTCTCTTCTGGTTCTTTGCTCCTTTAAATTTAATTTCAAATTCTATTTTGTGTTTGACTGAACACTAGCGCTATTAGGAGTTCAGAAATGTTCTGTTCATAAAAAAGGAAAATAAATGTCAATGTCCCAAGTCTAATAATAACTTTGTACTCATAAGTGGCATAATAGTGATTCAATTATGAAAATGATTGTCATTGGATTTTGATCTTGCAAAATAAAAATCAGGAGTGATTTCTAAATGTATCTGATGTAATCATATGCCTTGAAATTCTGGAGGCTATTCTCCTTTTTTGCCTTTATTTCATTGTTGATCAATTGAAATTTTAAAAATTTCAAACAGTGGAGGGGTGCATAATGAAAGGCCATAGGCGGGGAGTGGGAGAAGCAAGACAGGCAACATTGCTAAAAAGAAACAATGCCAGAAGAAACTGGGAGAGAAAAATAAAAGAACATTTGAGAGCTGCATTTGAGCAGTACCCTTCAGGGAATCCTGTTGTAGGGTGCCAGGGACGCAGAAACCAAAGGCATATGTCCTCTTGACATTGGTAATCACAAAAGGAATAAGCTGGGCAAGTTATTTCAGCCTAGTTGCCCTCATTTCTCCATCTAAAAATTATGAGAATGATTGATACTTGCCTTTATTTCCAGAGACTATTGTATCATTTAGTGCCTTCTAAGTATCCAGGGTGTGTTGGTACCACAAAGTGTTCCACTTACAAAATGGAACCAGCTGACTTTGAGAAAAAAACCCTTACTCTGTCTCCCCCAAACAAAATCTGAAATACAGACAAGCCCCTTAAATCCCTAAAATAATAGTAAAGAGTAGAATTTCAGACTTGTTATTGTAAAAATATTTCAAAACTGGGCTGAAAATAGAATCTGAAGAAACGGTACAATCATGAATCAGAACCCCTTACAATACAAATACTTCTTTTTGGAAGAACAAAGTTCTGATTAAAACTGGTCTTGGACAGGGCAAAATATCTTGGATGCAACATTTTATTTTTTTTTTTTTTTAATGATTTTCCTGTTTGGTAAAAGCTGAAAACCTAAAGTGAATTTCTGGTAAAAGCTGAAAACCTAAAGTGAATTTCAGTTCTGGGATTTCAAATTTTTTTTTTTGGTAGTTGTGTCTCTAAAAATTCTTATTCAAAGTATGTAAAAAATATTATTTCTTTCAAAATACATCATGGGATATGTTAACATTTTCAGCCAGATCTAACAAGGGAATGGAGTTTTGCATAGCAAAGAGAGTCCCAAGACATCTTATTTTCATTTTTTGCTACTAGTGAATCTAGCAGAATCCTGAAATTCACACTGGCCAGTTCTGCTTTTCAGTGAAGGAAAAAAATTTTCAGTATTTATTTACAAGAAAACTACTGAATATTTTTGCAGGAAGAAACCCTTACCTTTACCCAATGCTAGTATTTTATTGAATAGGAGCAGAACACAGCCAGTGGCTCCTTCCACTCTAGCAGGCTATGCACATACAGTACTTTTTCAAACTTTCTGTTTCTCACTGTAGTTAATAAATCAGGATGCAGATGAGAAATTCATAGTTAATTTTCAGTAGCTAGCACAGCATGTCTCAGCCTATAAAGTCCTGGAAGTCTTTGGCTGTGAATTCCTTGATACTGACAAGCCAAACAGCTTAGAAATTATAATTATAAGTTACAAGTGTCTTAAGGGTTGTTCTTTTGACATAAAACTAATTTCATGTTTTTATTCATAATGTGAAATAGACGAGAGGATAGGGCCTTATTTAGATTGAGCACTCAGAGATATCACAGGCTCTGTGTCCTGACTATAATGGGAAAAGATCACTTATTTTATTCCTTGTAGCTAGTTGACTCTTTCTGTGTGCCTTTCTTTTGACAATCAGGCTAACAAAATGTGGTCTTTCTTTCACTTTTCATTCCAGCTTTGTTTGTAGGCAGACATCTACTGGTGACTATTGGTTTTCCTTAATTGTAGTCATACCAGAGTGTATCAAGTTCTCTCCCGGTGAACTGGTTCTAGCTTGATGATGAATGGCCTCATGACTCACTGAAGAGAGAAGTGAGAAGGTGAGACGTGTAAGGAGCCACAGAGAAAGGAGCTTCAGAGGGTGAGGAGAGCTCCTGTGGCCCTGAAAGAAAGCATAATGTCCTGGAGACAACAGCTCACCACCCAAAACTCCTCCAGGGCTTCAAAGGCTCAGGATATTTGAGAGGCATCCTATCTGTATTCTGGCATCCCAAAGTTCATTACAGCTGTGTCTCCAAAGCCACTACCAGTCACATTTTGGCAAACATACTGGATTGGCAGCTTCTAGGAGGCCCAGGGTGAACCAAAGCACAAACATGGGGCTAAAGCTGAATTCTTCCACAAACCTCTCCATAGAAGAAAACATGTCAAGACAGATGAAGGAAGGCAGGCCAAGGGCTGTAAGACACTAATGAGGGAGAGAATGGGTTTCTGTTTGTTGACTGAGCCTTCCTTCCCTGCTTCAGGAAATAGATTGGGCTCATGTTAACTGCTGGGGATTAGGAGTTATTCTACTGCAGCCGTTGAGTTGTGCTGGCCTTTGGTTGCTTAAAGGATCTATGGCAGTTTCAGTCTCAATTTTGCACATGCAACTGAGGATTTGCATTAATTAGAAGTCCAGTTTCTCACATGGACATGAAATGGTATGCATTGGTAAATTTAGATATTGAACAGGTAATGTAATTTTAGCTAGGATAGGTGAAGCTCCTCAAATCCCTCAGAAAACTCTGTGCATTTATACCTGCTGGATTCAGTCAGATCTTTCTTCAGAGAGATTTGAAGTGGAAACTATCTCACAAGGATGTTGTGCTGTCTCACAAGGATATTGTGAGGTTATGCAGAGAGAAAATTAGGAGGGCTAAAGCCCAACTAGAACTTAATCTGGCTACTGCTGTAAAAGACCAAAAAAATTTTTTTTACAAATACCTCAGTAACAAAAGGTCAAGGTTCCAACATATGAACAGCAAAGAAGGGATTCAATGTATGCATTGGTTTTCTCATGCTGTTAGAGGTTAGTGGGAAATTTAATTTTTCATACAGCCCTAACTTGCTTGAAGAATAGGAATTGTTTCTTTTTTCTTTTTCTTTTTTTTTTTTTTTTTTTTTTGCCTTTCAGCATGGAATAAGCAGTTTAAAGAACCTCATCATAGTTTCTGCAGTTATCCAAGATTAATTTAAAGAAGACCTCTGGACATGGATTTTTCTGGCATAAAGTCATCATAGAAAGATAGAGAATTTTATAAACTTATCTGTAATATTTACTTGTGTGTGGTACTGAACCAAGGCATGACTGAACTGGATGCTACATTCATCTCTTTGGACAGGAAATATTTGAAATACCTCTCTTGACATCTGTTTCTGCTGTCCCTTTATATTGTCTATTATTATTATGTCATAATAAATTATTATCAGTAATTAACATTATGCTTTATCACACCATTATAAGTTGTTAATTGTCTTGGATGGTCTTCTTCAGTGTTATCTTTCCATTTCTTTTGAATTTTGGTTAGGTTTCTTTTGTCCTTGTGAGACTTGCTGGAATTAGACTGTGATGCATGTCTTGCTGGGCTGAGCCAGATTGTAGATGATAAATATCAAAGAAAAACAACCTGCAGCTGCTGGAAAATGCACTAAGACCCCTGTGATTGCAAAGACAAAACACTAGAAGGTCAAATGATGGAAAGGTTTCCAAGATATTCAGAAAGTAGGTTTCTGTAAGGGAAATGAAAATAAATTGCAGGGTGTGTTTGAAAGGTGAGATTTGGTTAGCTCATTACATAGAGAGATTGGTTGGAAGAGAATTCTCCATCTGGATTAGTTTTTGGTCACAGCAACTTGCTTTTGTATCCTGGATTGCTGGTCCTTGCTGGGCCTATTTGAAGTTATACATCTGGAAATTCTGCTTAATAATAACAACAGGTGAAAAATACCTAAGAAGCTTATATTGATCTCTACCTCCTTGAAGAATATATTTTAAAAATACAAAATAATTATTCTTATTTAAATTCTAAGAGCGGTAAGTGATTTTTTTTTATTTTTTTAAAGAATGTGTGCCAAGCTGATGAACAATATTAATTTAATTTAATTATATTCATGGCTTGCATAATTTTTGAAAATAAAAGTAAAGAAGGGAAAGGGGAAGGGGAAGGGGAAGGGGAAGGGGAAGGGGAAGGGGAAGGGGAAGGGGAAGGGGAAGGGGAAGGGGAAGGGGAAGGGGAAGGGGAAGGGGGAGGGGGAGGGGGAGGGGGAGGGAAAGGGAAGGGGAAGGGGAAGGGGAAGGGGAAGGGGAAGGGGAAGGGGAAGGGGAAGGGGAAGGGGGAGGGGAAGGGGGAGGGGGAGGGGAAGGGGAAGGGAAGGGAAGGGAAGGGAAGGGAAGGGAAGGGAAGGGAAGGGAAGGGAAGGGAAGGGAAGGGAAGGGAAGGGAAGGGAAGGGAAGGGAAGGGAAGGGAAGGGAAGGGAAGGGAAGGGAAGGGAAGGGAAGGGAAGGGAAGGGGGAAGTCTAAGCTTTCTTTCAGGGAAAGTACCTCAAAAGAGAGAAAAATTAAATGATAGTTCCTGGGTCTAGCTCCTTTGGTCTGAAGCAGTGAGGCTGGAAAAATCAGGGACAAGCTGGGAACACAGGTGACTGTGTTGCATGGAGGAGGATAACTGAGAAAGAAAAATGTTGCATAGGGGGAAATAGTGTAGAAAAAGAGAAGCAATGACAGGAAGGACCTGCAATCAGAATATGAGGAAGAGAGGGAAACAAAAGAGAAGAAGAACCTGATGAGAGACTGCAGTTCTGAAAACCTTATAATTAAGAAATTTGCTGATGTGTTCAGGCACCAGATGAAAGACTGATCTTCATCTTCACCTTAAAATCACATTGTCACATCTCTAGGATGTTCCACAATACATCCAGAGGTATGTTTAAGTTATTTGGTTATATTCAGCGCAATCTGATTCCACTAAGGTGGAATTTAACATTCCCCATAATAATGTGCCTGACAGTTCAACTTGATATATATGAATGAAACAGGTCTCCACTAATAAATGTTCAAAGTGTAGGTTTTTGGTGGAGAGTAAGAAAAAATATACACTGTATAACATTAATTGCATATCTCTCAAGCATGAAATTCTGATATATTATGACTTTTAAAAAATATATGACAATAATATATTGCATACATTTCAGAAGAAAATTATGTCTTTACCTTGAAAATCTACTTTCTCTGACAAGCTGATGTAATCATTTTAGTGAAGGACGAGCACTGCAGCGAGAAAACCTGCAAGTATTTGAAGGTTAGAAACGATGAACAAAAGGCTGAGGGTTTACTTTGCATGCAAATAAGTAATTCATCACAAATCCATAAACCAATTAGTAATGAACTAATGATATTGCTTAACAACTGTATTTTTGATTAACATATAAATAATTTAGGTGAGCATTTCTTTGGTCATGCCAGTTTCTGCTATTATTTACTAGCCTTGTCATGGCTGCTCTTAGATCACATGCCCCTTATAAAACATTTCCCAATCTATTGCAAGGATCAGTTTGTTTTAATGTGCTCAGTTAACACTGCTGGAGCTATTAACAAGCTTATTAGCATAATCCATTGTGATATATCATTGTATAAAAGTTCAGCTCCACAACTGAATGGGACTGGGAAATGGCTTTGAAGATTTTATGATACAATAACTATCCATTTGATAAGCAATTAAAAAGATATCCTGAGACACTAAGAGTGAAGACAATGACAACACGAAGAAAAGAGGAGGGGTCTGAGAGCAGAAGCTGCTGCCTGCTGTGGGAACCATATGAGTCGTGCTGCTCCTGCTCCTTAGCCAGCAATTGCACACTGCTGTTGGGCTCTAAAGCTTCAGTAACAAGCTGGGTCTGACTTTGTCTTTCTTTGCAAAGAAAAAAAGACCAAAGCAGTTTAAGGTTCAATATCTTCTGCAATCTCACCCATGATCAATTTCTTGACCTCTCAAAAGAACATTTTAATACACAGCTGAACATCTGATTTTATTTTGTCTCTTTGATTCTACTAAATTTCAAGTTCCTTTTCTTAGTTATTTGCATTATCCTTTGTGAACTTCTGCAGAAAAAAACAGAATAAAGTTACTGAACACATTCCCACACATTATTGTTCAAAACTCATTCTGTATAATATGGCTGTATTGACCTTTTAAGTATGAAATTCAATGAAAATAGCACTATCTCTATTGTGAAAAAAGTAGCTTTTTGAGATAGTGTTGCTTTCTCTGATATGCAATAGCTCTGATATGCTTGTACTTTGTTCAGCTTCGTTCTGATTTTCCAAGGATTATTTGACCAAAATTTCCATATAATAAGAAATATTCATGATATCATTCACCTAATAGAGAATTTTTTTCTAGGTTATTTCGATATCTTACATATATTAGCTTTTTCTTCCTCCTGATAAGGAATGGAATGGAAAGCTGGTTTCTGAAGGCAGTGTGATTTACTGTTTTGCACAGAAAATGGAGATTTAGTTTCCAATCTTACTAGCATTGCCAGTTTCTTAACCAAGTTTTTAAGACTGAGTTTACTTTTTTAAAACTGGTATCAAAATATAAAGCTTTTCAGAGTCTTTTGTTATTTTTGCATGAAAAGCTTTTACATCTTAAATGAAAGATGTCACATGGAATGTGATATCTAAGGACATAAGTTTTAAATAATTTTTCTTAAATCCCAAATCAAGTTGCTTCAAGAGGGGGGCATTATATTTTTAACTGTTTGAAATTTGATATATTTTTAAACAGTCTTAAGAGTTGTAAGACAACAGAAAGCATACCCAGACTGAATAATTTCTTGCCTAATAATTCTCCCCGTAAACCGAATTTTTGAAGGTAGACCCATGAGAAGGAGTCTGGTATTCTTGGGAAAACAGGTCAGAGAGATACACCCACTGCAGTCTTGTGACCAACCACATTTACAAACTACCTCAGAACAGGAAGGGTTAGAGTTTATTTTGGCATTTTCTTTCAAGTCATCTTCCTAGGACACATTTTTAAAGCTATTTTTGTTGAAAGTCTAAATTTTGGAGACTGAAAATTTAGACCAAAAATTGGCATGTTTTTAATAAAATGTGGCTTTATTTATGTTGTCTAAAGAACAAACACTATGATAAAATGTTCTTGCTGTCTAGGTGTGATAATCAGGCACATTTCCTCAGAGGAAGGCAAAACTAATTGTGGTAGATGGAATAGTGTTTTGCATTTAATGAATACAGAAAACATTCAAGGGAAAAAGTTGAACAGGGGATGGAATGCTTCCCTTTCTGATGATCAAAGTTGCTGACATAAAGGAGAATTAGCTGAATCTTTTCCAGGTTCTGGTTATTGATAGGTCCTGGGAGAGCTTCTTAGAGTTGTTCAGAGGTTGTTGAGGAAGAGCTGGCCTGAGACTCCCCTACTTGCATTGTTTTGCACCACTTTTGCATCATCTGAGAATTAGGAAAGCACAAAGATGAACTTAAGCCACCTTTGTCTGCTAGCTTGAAGTCTGGCACCCTCTGAGCCTCCCTGAAACCTGAGGACTCAGGCCTTATATATCTATTTGCTTGCCAAGAGATTGGATGATATATAAGGTGTCATCATTTTAAAGCGGGTTCAGACTCAAAACTGTGGGTTTCATTTGAGCGCGACGTGAAGTATCGTATACCTCTGGCCAAGGAACTGCAGCTCATTTAATAGATAAATTGAGATGAGAAAAATGGCACAATTTAAATATCAGCTATCAACAGGAATGGGGAGGGAGAGAGATAGAGAGAGAGAGAGAGAGAAAAGGAGTCCAGCTTCTTTTATTACAGCCTTAGTGCTTCAACAACAGGTAGCAGTATTACATATTCCCTTTCCACTTTAAAGCTTTGGTAATTTCCTTCCTCGTGTCGGGGCGATTTTATTCATTGTTTCCTTGCAGCAGTGATTGATGTTCTGAGCTGCTAATCTCTCTGAGTGATAACTATTTTCATGTAAGTCCATGAGTCTATGACACAGGCTGCTCGGCCAGGGCTACTGCTGACTACTTATTTTGTGCCTCATTTACATTTCAATCTTGGCCTCATGAATGTAAAACCTAGGCTGCAAATTAATAACAGGAAGAATATTAGACCGCTCCAGAGTGGGGGAACAATGCAAATCCACCAGAGCACAAGGCTTTACCATTGTGTTCCGGGAGGGACTCATTTATTGGCCGGCCGTGAATGACATTACAGAGAATGGCATATCCAGAGTGACACAAATTTATTTCTGTCCCCAGCGCTCCAGTATATTTTCATAGAATCAGGGGGCTATTTGTCTAGGGACAATTTAGTTTCCATGAAAAATTTAAATGGTTTCTGTGGAGATAGTGGAGTGAAATTTAATTTGTTTCTCATTTACTACAGCAGGTATGAAAAGGAGAAAAATTGGATGTCTGATGGGCTGAAATTGGTGCTGTCCCTCCCCACTATCCCCAAAAGGCCTGTGGGCCTATATCATAGAGATTGAGCAAGACTACCTCATCCCTCCCCTTAGAGAATGGTAACCTTAAACCAACTTACAGAAAACCTTTGGGGAGGCTGCCAATCACCCTGAAAACAACATTTCCATCGATCCCCTGTCTGTGTGATTTATGGCTTCATTTTACGGTAATTGAGAATTAGTGAGAAGATTAGCAAGGCTCAACACTTCACCTTGATATGCACACTAAGCACCGTAATTTGTCACTAAGGGATGTCGGACACTTTTTTAGTTACACGGGGTTCCCATCTAATTGAATTTGGAGATAACATGGAAATTAATTTGACACAGGAAAATTTTGAATACAGCCATTTCCTCTATTGTAATGCACAATACTGGGCTGCATTCAGGGGCAGCTATATTGATCCTGATCACTTTCAATTGTGGCCAGCTGAAGGATGGAATACACTAAATCTTATTTAAGCTCATATGAAAGCAGTTCATCTGCAGCAATCTGTGGCAGATAAAGAATATTACCTTTCATTTTGTCTGACTGCATCAAGATGAAGTTTTGAAAATTTACTTCTTGCAGCAAATATACCAAATGTCTAAAGTCAACAGTTACAATTCAATTACAGACCAGCTCTTGTGGGCTGTTTACAGGGTAATTTGCTACTTAGGCAGCAAATGAAAATACTAACTATACTCTCCATGCATAGAGAAGTTACAGCACATGGAGAAGCCCCTAGGAAAGACAAAGAAAAAAGATTCCAAACTTCTCAGCAATTTAAAATGCTCTACATTGGATTTCTCTTGTTATAGCTTGAGTGGTTTCATACACAATCATTTTTTGTTTGTTACTGAGCCATTTTGTAGGAAGTTTATTTTAACTTGGAGGCTTAGTGTCAGAGTCACAAAGAGGGGACATGGTACAGACTCATCATATCTGAGAGCTGCTCTACCACAGGACTTACCTGCATTTATATTTCTATATGATTCCAACTTTATTTCCTACAAATCGCTTTTATGCTGTACTTTATCCTTAAAATAAGGACTTGGTTTCAACAAACTCCTCAGAGAGATTATTTTTGGAGAAAGGTGCTTCCTGCTGAGAATAGTGGAAGCAGATCTTGGTACTTTATGCCAGAGGGATATTTATGGACATTCTTTACCAGACCATCTGGCTTGTTTTGTTCATATCTCTTTTAGTGATAATTGGCCTGAGATGAGCTGTAATCGAGATATATTATTCATTACATATTATTATTATGTGATGGATTTTAATCTGATCATCATTACATCGCTGTTTGGAAAGACTTTTGAGAGGTTTAATCGCAATAGTTTAAAGATGCTATTTATGCAGCCCTGTTCTGTAGTCATGGGAACATACCTGATTCTCTGAAGATTGAGGACATTCTTCAGTGCACAGGCATCAAGAGACAGTGCTTAATGGTCAGAGATACGTGGATGTGGTCAATAGGTCTAACCTGGAGTTCTCAAGATGTGGTCATACAACTCAGAAGAAATGCTATGCTGAAAGCATAGCAATGAAAAATGACGAATTCCCTGGAATTACTGATGGCACATGACATTTGTTGTCAGCACATTGACATCCCTTCAGTACTCCAGTCCCTGTAGCTATGTTATTTGGTCCCAGGAGTTTATCTGCAGGTAGTCTTGTGCAGGAGATGATGAGTACCAGAACTGCAAGAGGTTAAACTGTTAGAAGTTACCTTGTGATTTTTACTGATTTTATAGCTGAAAAAATTGGTCTCAAACTAGTAATTTGATGGATCTTATTAACAATGTGCATGCTGCATATGCAATTTTCTTATCACATTTTCATGAGTTTTCACGAATTTAATATTAAAGGGTGTTAACATGTCAGAAATATCACTACTATAATAAGCTTAAAGGAATTTGGATCATCTTAGCCATTAATTGCTTTCATATTTGGATACCTTCTGGACTATATTAGAGACATAGATTTGTCCAATACAATGAAAAATGTACTAACATAATAAAAAACTTAGTATTACAATAAAATATCCATACATTATTTTTATGTCAAGTTACAGCATCTAGAAAAAAAAATAGCCTTTTATTCCTCTCTGAATAGCAAGCAGTAAGGTATGATGTCATGGTTGTCTGTGTTTTTTCACTCCAGAGTTTTTTCACTGCCTGCAAATGTACTCACTTAAAGGTCTGTCCATTCCGAGACAAATTAGAGATTTCGTGCTATTGGGTCACAATTCCACAGATGTTTGCGTCTTTTCTGTTTAAGTCTGAAAAGCTGCAGTCACTTTTTTTCTCTAATGAAGAGAAAAGAGAAAGAGAGAAGAGAAGAGAAGAGAAGAGAAGAGAAGAGAAGAGAAGAGAAGAGAAGAGAAGAGAAGAGGAGAGAAGAAAAGAGAAGAGAAGAGAAGAGAAGAGAAGAGAAGAGAAGAGAAGAGAAGAGAAGAGAAGAGAAGAGAAGAGAAAGGCAAAGGAAAGGCAAAAAGAGGAAGAATAGAGAGAAAAATAATAAGGACGAGACAGAGCTAAAGTATGGAAAACTGAAAGAGTGAATGACTGAAAGAAAAGAAGTATGGAAAAAAGAAAGAATGAAAGAAGATGCCAGACCCGTGGGGATCACTGCAGTTTTGTCTGGAGTTAAAAATGTACATTGTATCTGAAGTCATATCACCTTAGGCTTTGATCTTAGTAGTTTTCAGAAATTGAAAACTAATACAAAGTTACATACAAAGGGATTCAAATTAATTGTACATATTTACTTTCAAAATGGCTATCCTCAACACCTTCACCTTGGTTTTGCTCTAAAACTGCAAGTGCTTCTATATCAGACACTGTCGTCTTTGATCATGAACTTCCCTGTGCCTTGATGGCTATAAATCTGCCTGTGGACCTCAGTGAGCATTTTGGTTCTAAGCATCACCAAAGCAAAGGAAAGGGACATTCTCTGTCATTTAACTCCCTTGAGAAATTTGACACAAGGTTTACTCTTAAAATGTAATGATGATTCATACTTTTGAAACACAGAATTTCAAATCAATTGAATTTCGAATCAATTGCTTAGTGTTCAAAACCTTCCCAGGAAGAAGGATTTCTGATCCCATTTTTGCCTTTGCCTGAAGAAATTAAATTCCAAATCACTTACACTTATCATGAGAGTGCATACTGGATGTTCTGTGCATGTGTACCTAAACATATTGAATGCATTATCCAGCCAAGAGAGATCAAACCTGAGTGTTTATATCACCTAGACTGGAAATGGATCCACAAGTAAGGAGAAAAGACTCCACTTTCATATGAAGTATTTTTGTTTTCTGTACCAGGTTCATTAGTTCTCCAAATAGGGTTTCCAATTTTTACAGCAATTAAGTAGTTTACATATATTTATCCATCTTCACTATAAAATTTTAATATTTGAAGCATAGCATGAGTCAATGTGGTTATCATCTATTCTGTGTCGAAATCTTCTTCCTTAAAGGAGAGTTGCCTTTGCGAGATACATTCAAAGGCTTTAAAAAGGTGCATGCATAACAGTGTTCTGCTTATTTTAGTAGGGATGATGCCATAAAAACATGCCTTGCCCTTGGAATGGAAAGTGATGAACTTTGCTATGGTGATTAGATCTCATTTCTTGGAGTTGGGATGGCTGCTAAGAATCTGCTAAAAAGTGGAAATGAGTGGTGTAGACACCCCCTTAATCTGACAACTTAAAGTTACATTTTCATTTTGGCCAGTGCCACCAAGAAACTTAGAGATAAGGAAAACTTCTTTAACTTAGATAATTTAAGTAAGCCTTTTGGAAGAAGCAGAGCACAGGAACATAACAGCTAATGCTGACAGTCTTGCTGTCAGGTGTAGACAAAGGGGAAAACTTTTAAACTAAAGGAGAAGAAATTTAGATCAGATATTAGGAAAAAAATCTTAGGGGTAAGTGAGGCACAGGAACAGGTTTCCCAGAGAAGCTGTGGATGCCCAATCCCTGAAATTTTCAAGACCAGGTTAGACAGGACCCTGAGCAACCTGGTCTAGTGAATGGTTTCCCTGCTCATGACAAGGGGTTTTGACTTAGATGAGCTTTAAGGTCCCTTCCAATCCAATCCTTCCTATGATTCTTTCTCAGCCAGTGTTTTTTAACTACTGTCTGTTGTTACAGGGTAGTAACAGCTGTAGTTACTGCTGTAGTCTAGTTGAGGAGTGCCATGGCTCTCCTGTGGTCCATTTTCCAGGTGAGGTGCAGTTCAGATAAATTACTATGAGTACTCTGATTTGAAAGCCAGATTCTCAATTCTGCTTGTACCTTTCTTGTCTCTGTGTTCTCAGCACCACCCAATGCCTTCTGGAGTTATAGCTAGTTATAAATAGAGCTCTCTTGTTCGGGCTCTGGACTATCTAGGTGATTGTTTTGTTACTATTTGTGATGAAGGAAAGGTAGATCTAGACATCACACCTAATGATTTATAATCCTGTAAGATGTTTTAAAGTTCACTGCAAGTTCTAGGGTAACATTTAAGTACAGATTCTGAACTATTTGGGGTTGAATGCAATCCACATGTAGCTAGGAAAAAATCTTTTTATTTCTATCAAAAATTTTCAATTGCTGAGGGGTCCACAATTTTTTCAAAAGTCTTGACTAAGTGTGTTTCATCTCTGCCATGAATAAACTGCCACAAGGGATTAAAATGAACAAAGGAACCACACACAACCTTGGCTGACTTTATTATAATTCTAGAATAAATTGACCTATATTTCTTTGCTGTTCTTCTGTTCTTTATGGTTTTGATTACTTAAATTAAAATGGAAAAGAACAGATATGTGATAATGAAAGATACTGAAGATGCTGGTGGAAGTGGAAATCCAACAGCCATATTGGTTTTCCAATTACAAGTTCAACAGAATGCAGTAAGGTTCAGTAATGGTCCTTCACAAATTGTGTGTTCTGAGAGCATCTTCAAGATTGCAAATGCTCTCTTGTGCACTTACTATCCTGATTTTCTCCAGTTTGGGCACTGTTTCAATGTCACTTAATGTCCCTGTTTGCTGGGTGACTTTTCTGAGAGAAAACAGAAGAGCAGAACCACCTAGACCATCCATTGCCAATGCAAATTGTTCAGAATTCAGACTGTAACTAAGTTGTGCTCCTCCTCTACCTGCAAAGAAATTTCCTGTTATTAAAAATTACTCTGCAACACTAAACTAAAGAATGACAATCCGTGAATCAGAATGAAAGAACAAAAGGGGCAGAAGTGGTAGAAAGCAATGATAATTAGAAAAAAGAAAAAAAACTTAGCATATCTCAGAACTACAGCAAAGCTAATGCAAAAAAAAGTGCTTTAAACAGAAGAAATTTGCATAAGGTGCTCCTTCAATATAATTATGAAATGGGATATTGTTTATCATCACAACTAAGGCTTTACCTACCTGGGCTAAAATGTATGGAAGGGCTGTACTTCTGTAATTACTGCATCTGCCCAGGAGCAAGCACTTCTAGGTCAGACATTGGTTTGAAAGCAGAAATGATCTATTATACTTGAGGCAATTTAGTTTCATCAGTTTCACTCCATTTCAGTAGATCAGACTTCCAAGGCTGTCTCAGGCCCCAGCACTGCAAAACAAAAGTCAGACCTGGCTTCCCACAAGGCACAAACTGGAGAGTCTCAGCCATCCAGGGCAGCAGAAAACCTGGGATTCTTCAAGGAGCCTGCTCTAAACTGGCTCCTGTCCTTCCCTCCCATGGCTATAATGCCACTTGCCAGAGAAGCTGGATGTTGCTTCTCTGTGAAGGGAAGGGAGTGGTAGGAAAGGGACATTCTGAGTAGTCTCTGTCTGCCTTTCCCTCTCTTCCACTTTCTGCTGTAGAGAATCTGGGTCAGTTATCTCTGCTCTACATGAGAGCAAAAGCTAATAGGAGGACTTGCTCCCCTTCAGAGAATTTCTCATATGAATGAGATACTTCAAGCAACAACTCAAATTACTGTGTTTTCAACAATTCAGATGAAAACAGGAATTAACTTGAAAACCTATTATTAACAAATGTTTTTCAATAGGTGATGCAAAGATGATGCAAACTTTCCCAATGACTCAAGTCTACAAGCCACCAAACTTCCATCCCTCATAAGTTGACTTTCAATGCTCCTCAGATTCAGACAGATGCTGATTCTTTGTTTCCCTGTGCTCTGCACCCTGGTTTTCTTAGGGATTATGAAGCAACCCTGTGCTTGATGGGAGCAGTCAGAGGGGGATGGGGCTGAGCAGCAGGAGAAAGTGTAACTGAGAGACTGATAGAGACATCCTGACAGCTGGAATGGGTCATCAAAAGATCCATCATGCCAGTAATTTGCAACAAATTTAACATACATCACTTTAGTCAGGCCACGCTGTATCTGTCTTGTCACAGCATCAGAGTGAATAACACTTAAATCGGGTGTCACCGTTGACCTCTCTGACCCTGGAATTGACACTGCTGTTTGAGCTTGGCCTGGCTGGCAGCAGATGTAGGGAAGATTAGTACAAAAGGTGGGGGTGTGCTAAAGGAGGGCAGAGCATAACAATACAGTTTAGCCAGGCAAACAAATGGTGTCTCTGGATTTTCTCCCAGTCCTGCTTTTCTTGATGAACCGTTGGTATTTAGACCTTCTTCCAGCACTCTTTAGGCACATTAACTGTGTGTATATTTTTCATTCTGGCTGATTTTATATGCATGCATGAATATACACATGTAATAAAATTTGTAGATACAAGGTGACCAGCTTGGAGATGGAAGTCTGTCATGGAGACTAATGAAGCAGGGTGCAAACAATAGCAAAACTAAATTCTTATCTTCTGTGTTTGAACTGAATGGATGCTGTGATTCTGTTGCTACTTCCAGCATCTCAGTGCAGACCTAGACCTTTAGGAAATTATGAAGCTTCACAAAAAAGTGTGTCTCATTTAGAGAGCAGGAGAGACCAAGACCCTCATCAAATCTCAGAATCTTGATGTCTTGAGACATGTTAAAAAACCTCCTTGATTATGCCATGGAGAATGAAGAGCCTCCCAGCAAGCACAGCCACTCCTGGAACTTGGGGGAATATTCTCCTGACGTCAAATCTGAAGACTGATTTAACTCAGAACTTATGAGCATGGCTCACCAGCCAGCTAAACGACATATTTTCATTCATCCAAGAGAAGCTGTTTCCCCCATTTTCAATCTTAATGAATACCTTCCATAGACTTCTATGGTTGTTTCTACAGACTAGCATGGAAATGACTACAAACCTGTTAATTCTCCCTGGTGCTAGAAACGAGACACCCTCCACAGCCAGACGGAGCCCACTGAGTCTGCTCAGCATTTACTTTTGAATCAGCACGTGATAGAATTACATGGTTTGTTTGCTCACCCGAAAGTGGCTTTAGAGCCACTCACCACACGTGTGCGAAGGATGCTGGGTGGGCTTTTCCCCTGCAGTTATTCAGCCTTCTAAACAAATATGTGGCTATGGGTTAAATTCAGATATTTTTTTTTCTTGAGGCATTGTACTTAAGTGGGTGACTTTTAATTAATGGATTTTGAATGGTAATATAAGAAGTTGTCTTTCAGCAGGTAATTGGAAGTTACAAAATGAATATGCACATGACTTGTATAATAGTTTGTTCTTTTTTTTCCCTCACAGTCTATTGATGTTTGGTATATTGGTTAAACTGATTTATCACATCACTAAATATCCCTCAACTGGAAGAACAAGAAGCTCTTTGATTATCCTGTATATCCTATAAGGTTCAAATTTAATGACTGTTTGAAGGTGGAAACATATCAAAAGTGACAGAAATAATAAGAAAATTATAAAAGTTTAGAAAAATTAATGGTTTATGTAAGGAAAAATATTTTTTGTTTGTTTTTGCATTATTGATTCTTTTAGGAAAGACTGATAGTAAAGCAGAAGGTATTTTACAGTTAGTCATCCGAAGTGTTAATCAGATTCTATTTGTCTTTATTACTCTCTGAATGTGAAGTTGACAGCCCAGACACCCACTGACATCACTGTGAGCACTTTGCCTGTCCTTCTCAGGAGCAGGACTGGGCTTTCAAGGATCTGAGTTAGACTGTCTAATTTAGAGCAAGGGCTACTGAGGGCAGATTATAAAATTATCTCTTTAGAAGGAATCATGTGTCAAAATTACTCATGTTTGCAGTCTTTTTATAATTAACAACTGAATTGATGTATCCTGTGTTTGAATTTCTGTCTTGCTTGGACAGAGAAAGGCAAATCACATTTTATTCAGGGTTCCTGGTATTTGAGAACTGAATGAAAGTGAATTTATTCCAGCAAGGTGAAGACCTATGCCCCATTGCCCAACTGTCCTATGGTGCACTGTGGAAGTGTATCTCAGAGGAGCTGGGGTCACACAAATGTGGGCATGAGGCACAAGTAAGTTCACATACAGTTCATAACCATGCATAGGAACTGGGCTTAGCCACAATTGGGAGTCAACTTGACTTTTAAATTTATTTTTTTTAATATGATCTGTTTGCATTCTACTTGAAACAGTTTCTTCCCTCATTATTTTTGATGTGAAAGGAGGAAGAAAAATAATATGTTTGACAAAGGACTTTTGATGTGTATATGTAGTGGTTTTGGGGTTTGCTAGTGGATCCAGCAGAGTCATGCTGTGGATCTGAAGGACAGTTTGAAACTTTCTCTAGACTCTAGTCAGCCTTGGGAGTGTATAACAGCTATTCAGGATAGGAGGTAGGAGGCAGACAGCACAGGTGCTAATCACAGGGTGTGTGATCCCCTTGGTGCCATCAGCTGCAGTAACCAGCCTAACTTACCTGTGTGAGCTCTGTGGCTTTTCAGTGATTTTTTTCTGGCCATCACTATATTTCTGTTACTAGGGGAAGTTGTTTGTTAAATTAGCTGTGAATACTCATGTTTGAAATATATGAGCACATAAATTTCTTTTTTCTCCAAGGGACACCAATCTTAGGTGTCCTAAGGCCTAAACATTTAAAATTCAAGTATAGGAACACAGCCAGAGTACCTAATGAAAATTGGGATTTATTTACTTTATATCACCTTTTTTTTCCTTTGGTGTAGTGTCCTTTACTGCATAAAATTTCATATAACAGGTTATGAGTTCTTCTCAGAGATGAACCACTCCATTGCTAGGCTTTATGGCCATTCTGCACAGAGGCAAGTTGAAAGTGACAGTATGAAACTTTTCCATTCCAAGCCCCATAACATACTCATATAACATTACATCAAGGAAACTATTCACTTTTGGGGGGAATATGTGTGTGGCTATGCTTTTTTTCAAGTGTGTTATTTAATATAAAGTTGTTAAAATAGATGATCCAATTCTTGTGGTAGCTGTACTCTTCTGGCCCAATGTGGGTAGAAGAGTGTTAAGGTATTAACAGCATCAGAGAATCATTCCTTCTACTAGACCAGGTAGCTCAAAGCCCCACCAAACCTGGCCTTTAACACTTTCAGAGAAGGGATACCCACAGCCTCTCTGGGAAACCTTTTCCAATGCCTCAATGCCTTCACAGTAAAGAATTTTTCCTTTATATCTTATCTAAACCTACCCTCTCTCAATATCCCTTGTATGCCCTTGTAAAAAGTCCATCTCCAACTTTCATGTGAACCCCCTTTAGGTACTAGAAGGCTGCTATGTCATCTCCCCAGAGCCTTCTCCTCCAGTCTGAAGAACTCCAACTCTCTCAGCCTGTCTTCACAGCAGAGGTGTTCCAGCCATCTGATCATCTTTGCGACACTCCTGGGCTTAGTCCAACAGGTCTGCCACCCTGTTTGGTCTGGTGGGTGTTAATACCCACATTCTTTACTGTTTTCACAGGAAATTAAACTGAAAAATTACAAAGGAGAATGATACTGAAACTGCGTGGAGAACCATGCAACTTTAGCTACACCTCATTCCACTCTCAAAATAGTTTACAGATCATTTTTTGGCTCTGAATTCATTCCCATGAGGTAATTTCATCCTTTATTTTCACACTTTAAAAATAAAAGAGACTGGGACTCTATCCCAGTCTCTTCCTCTCCTTTCTCCTTTACCAAAACAAAGCCACAGCCCTCTTCCGCTTAGAAACCTGAGATTTTTAGCAGCAGTACTTGACAGAAAAGGAAGCCAGCTTCACTTTCTCAAATGCATTTTGTGGTAATGCTCTTGGTAATGCCATGTGCATACCTGTAAGGGAGACAGCTCATGTGGGGAAGCACTTTTCCCTCTCCTCTCCTCTCCTCTCCTCTCCTCTCCTCTCCTCTCCTCTCCTCTCCTCTCCTCTCCTCTCCTCTCCTCTCCTCTCCTCTCCTCTCCTCTCCTCTCCTCTCCTCTCCTCTCCTCTCCTCTCCTCTCCTCTCCTCTCCTCTCCTCTCCTCTCCTCTCCTCTCCTCTCCTCTCCTCTCCTCTCCTCTCCTCTCCTCTCCTCTCCTCTCCTCTCCTCTCCTCTCCTCTCCTCTCCTCTCCTCTCCTCTCCTCTCCTCTCCTCTCCTCTCCTCTCCTCTCCTCTCCTCTCCTCTCCTCTCCTCTCCTCTCCTCTCCTCTCCTCTCCTCTCCTCTCTTCTCCTCTCCTCTCCTCTCGCAGGGAGAGGAGCACAGTGCGCTCCCACATTTCCCCTGTTCCTGGGGGAGTGTCAGTGCTACTCTTTGTGAGGGCAGCCTGTGGGCATGATGCTGGCACTGAGGTGATATCACACCAGTGATATTTCCACTCACAGCCACCAAAGGCGTTGGAACATCCTGCTCAACCCTTGGGAGGGAAGAACCACTGTGCAATTTCACGTGTTTGTTAAAGCCTCATCCTGAAGTCCTGAAGGTAGGCTGTTCCCATGAGCTTGACCTTCTCTAAATAGATGTGTCCCTTCTTTTGTTTTATTATTAGTTTAATGAGTCATCAGCTGCTTTTTTTTTTTTTTTTTTTTTTCAAAATTTTTGCTATGTATTTTTTAAAATCAGAAGCATGGAAACAACTGTCTTGCAGTGGTTTGTTCTCTGCCGCCCTTTTTTGAACTTTTCTGCCATGGGGACAAAAAAGATGGCAGTAAAATAATAATTTGCTCCAGATTTATATGCCTGTTTAAGCCTAAAATTAAAAGATTAAAAAATAATTTTATCTTGTCAAAGTCATAGACTTTATGCTTAAGTTTTCAAGAGTTTTAGATTTGAAGTTGTTAACCTTGCTGTTTAATCCCTGATTTATACTGACATGGATGAATCCCTAGCTTATAGTAATACTTCCATATTAAAAAATAATAAAGGTGTACTAAAACTCTTTCACAATAAGTTTTATTAGGTACATCAGGTTTTACCGTAGCATAGATATACAGTAGCATAGGTACATTGCAAACAACATCTTATAGTATCAGACAAAGAGAACCTTTTACAAACCCCATGTCTCTAATTTCATTTTAGAAAATTAGATACTAAGAATTTTGCATAAGATAACTGTATTACTGGGATGCAATTTGGCCCAGGTTTCTAGCTTTAGTGCATGTGGCTCCTTAATAAAAAGTGTCAGTTAAAATGAAAATACAGCTTGGGTAATTAAATTTAATTGGATCTTGTCACTTTAAATCCTCTTCGTTTTTGAGTGTTTTTACAGAATTGCAGCTTCTGGTTTGCTAATTTCTTTATTGCAAGCTGTGCTCTGAACCTGACTGTCCTATAATAAAGTGGGACCTTGTTTTTGTAGAGGGCTTTGAACCATGACTGTAATAACAAACAAAAGGAGGGTGGGAGCTGATTTATTGCCAAAAGAAAATATCTCCTTTATTTCTTACATCTTCAGATAGTGAAAAATCATGGTTCTTATTTTATTAACTCTTTAATTTTCTTGCCAGTTGATCACCATTTTGCACAAACTCTCACGAGTATTATAGTATGATGCTATGCCTGTGACAGGTAGCAGCAGCAATTATCATACTTTTTTATATTGGAGCTGTTTGGGCAAGCAATAGAGATTAGGTGAACTGCAGTATTCATATGTAGGTCAAGCAGGGTGCAGGCAGTGACAATGCAAATGATGTGTACTGCCTGCCAATAGCCACTGTGCAGATTTGCAGGGATCGCCTTCTCCAGGGGTGAGAGGTAATTCAGTTTCTTTATTACACATTGCACATGCACAGCATCCAAAGGCAAGGAAGATTTAGGTATAGGTGATGAAGCAAAAAAAAAATACTGGCACTACCAACAGACACATCATAAAAGTGATAAGTCTGTCACAATTTGTACAACTGCTAATGTCTGTATTTCAAATTAAAGCCAATTGAATGAATTTGTACACTTGGGTTTTATGTGGGAAATGCAGTATCATAGCATGCTTGATTACAAGACAGGTCACTTAAAGCCAACATCTCAGAACGATTAAAGATGTAAGACTGTCCTTCACAGCACAGTAGTGGTCCCCTGATTCTCTGCTAAAGCATATGGATATGATGTAATTACATTTTGCAAAGTGCTGGCAACACAAGTTTCTCAAACAGAACTTCCATACCAGTGTAGTCTCTACTGCTTATAACCTTTCCCAGAGGTGTGCCTCACATCTCACCAATACTCCTGGGATAAAATCTCTGCAACCAGACAGAAAGCTCTGTTCATTTGCCCACCCATGGGTGCCCAGGGTATTTGAGGTGCCTGAGAGTGTATGAGATTTTTGCACAGGGCCCTCAGAATGAGATTCAGAACTCAGATGAAGATCTGTCTTCACATATTGGTGTCTACATGGGAAACGTATTCCTAAGTGTGTATTTTAATTCATGAAGCTTTAGCATTTCATTCATCTGTCCACGGGCAATCATCTGGTGGCAGCTGGGATGTCCCAGTTTACCCCAGCTGACTGTTACTGCCTGGTCCAGAAGGGTGTAATGATCACATGTCCCTGTCTTATATCTATTACATCTGTTTTGATAATCCAGGAGAGTTCAGCTAGCACTAATTACCTACCCTGTTTAAGCAAGGTCTATGTTAAACCTAGGCCTAAAGATCCTATAGCTCCCTTGTGCTATAAAGGGAACTCATACTCAGTGACCTGTGAGAGGACACCTAAATTTAAGTATCTGTAGTTTGAAGCTATACAATTACTTTCAGATCAGCTCCTCACTTAGGAAAATCTCACACCTACCCTAGGAGCACCCTAGGAACACCTGGAGCATGGACACACGCCTCTTCACGTGCCCAGTCTCCCTCTTTGCTGTGTGGTGACCAGCTTGCTCCCCTGAGCAGCACCTGGCTAAGCTTCATGCTCCCTCATTTCTCTCTCACTCATGTGCTGCTTGTGCCCTAAGTAAGTCACCTTGTGCCAGGATGTCATGGCTTCCAGGGAGGTAACCCTCTCCTCACCTGCATGCATGGCTGCATTAGGACGTGAGAGCTGAAAGAGGCAACTGGAGACAGGAACAACTCACCCTCTCTGAAATAGGTGGTAATCGCCATTTTTAAAAGATCTGCTTTTTCCATTCATTAGAGTGGAACCTGGATGACTAGTTAGTAGAATTAATCTAAATTTTAGATTTCTAGATTGATGGAACTAAGATGAGGTGCATTCCATATCATCTGTGTCTCTATACCTTATTAATGGAGCCACAGAATTTTTATCTCCTTAAAGTTGTTCAGTTAGATCAAGGCAATAATAAAACACTCCAGTACTTAATTACAAGGATTAGATTCCCTATAAGAAAATGTCCTGTCTTGCTGTCATTGAAAATAGTGTCCAAACATCATGTCACTCTCAAAGAAGTCAGAATAAATTATTTCACACTGCTTTCTAGATTTTTAGTGTTTTATAATGTTAAGGGAGAGCATCAGTAAAGATAGCCTTGTTTTCATATGTACTTTTTTTCATCTTTTTTTTAGGGCTATTGTAAAGCAATCCACTACAAATATATATTTAAAGAGAGCACTTTATTTATACACAGAACAAATGAATGGATGGATAAAAGTAATATATGATTTCTTACAACCACTACTTAACCAGCATGACTCACCAGGTCTGCTAGTAAGTCTGGCTACTTGGTTTTTTTTTTGTCACATTTGGGCCTTGGGATCCATACTGAAATTGTAATTCATTTTGCAGATGAAATATCCTATCTTAATTTATTAGAATGATAGATGCAAGAAATAGTTCATGTGTTTGGTGTATATCAGACACAGAGAATGGACTGTACAAGCGTCTCTTGTAAATTGACTTTATTTTCCTTTTCTTTTTCGATTTTCAAATATTGAATCATTCACAATGGTGCGATTTTAAAAAATATTCAAGTTTCTGAGGTAAATGCTGGTAAGGGATTAATTTGTGCAATTTTACTTTCCTTTCTGCCAGAAACAGACAGACACATGAATTCCAATTAACTCTCATCAGGTTCTAAGCTCCAAGTTTATTTGGTACTGCTTGGAAAGTGCTATCTTGTATTTTTAAACTTTGGAAAACATTTCAGCTAGCTCCACTTCCTTTTCTAATGTAATAATTTTTACCAGACTTCACTGACACTTGCTGGGTATCTGTTTCACCTTGTTTATGGTTGAATATGTAGTGTCTATTTAAACCAGCAAATTAGCTTCTAAAAAAGGGAAAAATACTGTACCCCATAACCAGGAAGTTTGGTTATATAGATTAATCTGCTTTAACAGCTACAGTACTAGAATGAATGCTATCTGATTAATTTGCCTGTTTTAGTGAGCAACGTCTATTTTTCTGTAGTGATAAATGGCTTCTTAAGAATATAAGATAACAAATTTACAGATTTTTTTGTGGCTGGTATCTCTAGCTCTTTGATTTTTAAGGGTTTACAACAATATACTGCTAGATTTTTTCAACATAGTGAGAGTAATTACTTTAAATTTATGGATAATTTTTCTATTCAATCACTTTTGTCCTAAATAAGAAACCATCTGAATGACAGTCTAAAAATTGTGATAACAAATCTTACTTGACCTCTTCATCATCATACTTTAATACAGACTCTTAAGTGAACAGTTTTAGTATCTGATTGTTCAGCATTTGCACACATTATCATGAAACATTCAATTTCAGGAAAAGTCTCTGTTGGGAGTAGGGGGAACTCAATACATATATGCAAGTGATTATGTAATGCACTGTCTGAGATCCCAGGGGACAGTTGGTGACCCAGGTGTTTCCTTCTGGCCTTACGTTTTCATTTGGGCAAGCATCCTCTTTTGGGTCCAGCAATGCTGGATGTTACTATTTGTATAGCTCTTGGCGCTGCTTTTCTGTAGAACAGCTCCTGGCTTCTGCCAAGCAGGAATTCATGTGACAATCCACATTTTGCTGCAGGTTGTGTTTGCTTGAACAGACGGTTGTAGCATTTACAAGCTAGTCCCAGTGACCTTCCCTAAGTAAGTGAGGGAGAGCAAGCAGCTTGCAGGAAATGCTAACTATTTTCAGGATGGCTGAAAAGAGTGACCACCAACATTCTTCACTTCTGAACACTACTTTCTAAACTTTTCAATTAAAATAATTAGCTCCCATTCATGTAATTGGTGCCACTGACTTCTGTGGGACTACTACCACCTGTGAGAGTATCACTTAAAGGATCCTTTACTTTTCCTTCAAAAAGCTTCATAAGCTAGAGAGAAATTAGATCAGGTACTAGTTACCTCCTGATCTCCCTGATAGCTCTGACACTGGTAGAAAGAGTCTCTCTGCAAGTTCCCAGTGTTCTATTGCAGTACAAAGTAAATTTGCTGTACTGCTCCCATAGGCACACCTGTTTTCACAGCTTGAAAATGTACATAGCAGCCTCAATGCCAGCACAACCCTGCTGCTGGCTGTGTGATATTACCCAGAACTGAGAACTGTACTTGAATAGCCCATGATCTGAATGTTGCACAAGTGCTACAGGTTGTTCCTCACTTTGTGAGCTGACACAAAAGCAAACTGTGCACCTGCTTCGCTCAGATCACCTAAAGGCAAACGTCACTGTGTCCCACCAGCATTTTCCTGAATCAGGTCATCTGTTATTCTTTATCAAGGTTGCATCCAGTGGCAGCTGCCAAATGTAATTGGCAGGATGCACTTGCTGCATGCCAAAAGGACTAAATGCCCTGCTATGCTATATTGATATGGCTGGTGAAGGCATGAAACCCAGCTGGTTCTGCACCTCATGTGAGTATATCTTGAAAGGGTAATTTTGCATGACAAATATATTCCTTCAATCTTATCCTCTCTTGCCTGGGAAGAAAACTTATTAATTCCAGGTCATGATTATGATGTTTGGTCTCTGTCACACAGCAGTTTATGCAACTATTCTGTGTGCCCTTCTTTCTTAATATGTGCATCTCCTTAATAACTTTAGAAGCTCTAGACAATTTCAGTCATAGCTGGCAGGAGGGAAAATATCTGAGAGATACTAATTTCCTCAAAGTTTGAATAAAATAGCTATATACAGGAGAAAAATCTTTCCAGAGACACCACTGAGAGAAAAACTCAGTTCTTCTTAGACACCAGACTCTGAGCAAAAGAGTAATATTGTGAATATCTCAGCTGTAGGAAAAGCTCCGGTCAGCCTTTATAGCTAACTAATAGATCTGTTGTTTCACAAATCTGCAGGAATCTAGACTCTATTAGCTGTGTTGTTCACCAAATTATATCTTTCTGCATTACCCATCCACTACAAGAAACTTGTGTGTAAGTCACAATGTGATGACCTTATGTACTTTTGCAACCTATTTTCTCCAAAAAAAAACCCCAGTTTTACTGTGGTTTTTTTTTTTTTTTTTTTTTGTTTTTTTTTTTTTTTTTTGTACAATGGATGCTTTTTTTTGTGGTCCTTTTCTCCTTCTAACCACCTAAAAGATATTGGCTGGGTTAATGACCTTGTGGTCAGCCACCTGGAATAATTTCACAGGTCTGTGTATCTTCTCTGGCCCAGCAGTGTCATGCCAAGCACTTTTACAGATGAAGCACATAGAGATAGGTCCACGCACCTCTCAAGTGGCCAAGCAAACCCAGAAACCAAGACCAGTGTTCATTCTTTGACCCCTAAACTCAAAGGCTGGTAAGAAATAAAATGGATTCCAATGTGGGAATCTGGAGAGTAAGGACAAAATCCTGAAAAATAAAAGAGTTTTTAATGTTACACAGAATTCCCAATACTTTCAAAACAGCTGCAAACACGGCACATAGGGTGAGTGGCTTTAGGCTTATCTACCTGGGTGGAGCTGCACAGACCAGCGCAGCAGCCTGACCTGTGCTGACACAAACCCCAAGCTCAAGCTTGCATCTCCTTGGCTCTGGGTCTGAGTAAAGGACCAAGTCATGGCTTGGATCCTGCTGGGGCAACTCCAGAAAAAGAAAATTCTCCAGGCTGTCCCACGGGAGCAGATATTGTCTGGATATCTCCTGCACTGGCTGAGCCCACCTGCATCTGAGCTTCCTGCTAAGATCTACTATTGTTGGGCCTGCTCATATGCAGCTGTACAATTTAGAGGGCTTCTCTCAGGGAGGGATTAATCAGCTCCTTTTAAAATAAAGCAGCACTAATGGTTTTGTCTTCTAACTGAATTGCACCCCTTGATAAGATAATGTACTGGAAATGTATGTCACTGTGATATTTTGGAATGGATAAATAATGTATGACTCTGGCAAATGAAAGTTTTGAACTCGAGAGGAATCACTGGCATTTTTTAAATAATTTAGGAAGTGCTCATAAAAGAGAAAAATGAGGAAAAGGCCTTTTATAAATGTCACTTATTTGGCATCATAACCTCTTTAGAATGACTGGTATTTTTATGAACTTCATGTGGATATAAATGTACTTAAATGTGGAAGTATCTGCTTTCTTTGCAAAACTTGAAACCACTTCTTACAAGAGAAGAAATTCTCATTGAAGTTTAAAGTGAAGACACTCAGTAGGTATTGGAAAATTAATGGTCAGTATTGACAATGATTATTTGTTCATGCAGAAACACAAGTACTTGCTAGTTTACTGAGCAGTTAATAGAATCCATGACAGGACTAAGTGACTTCTCAGTTGTATGCTTTCTTTGTTCTTTCATTCATGCCATACTTGTTCCCATGCCAAAAAGTGACAATGCTGACTAATGTTTTATAGAAAATTTCAATTTCCTTTGATATCTCTAACAAAACTGTTAACATGGGTCAGCTCAGATGGTTAAAAAGATTGGAATACTTATGTAAAACTCTCATAGAATTTCTTGTTCCTGAGATAAACTGAGATAAAATGCTTGAATATGGTTTTATAAAGGTTATTTATCTCTTGCTTGAAAGGATTCTCTTGGGTGCCTATTCTTAGTGACTTCTCCCCCAATACATTTGTTTGCAAGTGACTTTGCAAGTGAAAGAGTGTACAGTTTAAGGGTCAGTGGTGGAAGCCACACAAGGGGAGTTTACCAGGCCTTCCACTAGACCCTGTTTTAGTTTAGTCGTATTTGATTTAATTTTGATTTGTTTGGTTGGTTTATAGTTCTTTTTATTATCAAATCATAGCACTATTTTGGGCCTTTATGATATCATCCATAAAACCCAAGAGCAGTTTTCCAGACTGTCTGATTCAGATTAGCCTAAATTATTTTTCCTCCCTCTTTCTGGGTATTTCTGTTTGCATTGTAGTTAGAAATACATGTGTTTGGTTCACATGGATTCTGTAAATGCAGGATGGGAAAGACATGCACTTTTTTTCTTACATTAATTTTAGTCCTTTAATGCTTAGTGAGATATTATACTATTATTTCTAAAACATCTTCTTTGGAGTAATATCACTCCAGTAGCTGAAATATGTAGAACATCTCATTCTGTTGTTGTAGATGTCTCACTTTTTTTTTTCCCCCAAAAAGATTTTTTTTTTTGATGTTATGTAAATGTTCCGCACTCTTCTTTTTGTTAAGAATATTGAAAGATTGTGATGTGGCTCTTTTTATCTCTTTGACCATGGTCAGGAAAGATCAGAATCCTGGATAAAGCTTGTGAATTAAGGAAATTTTCTCCAAATGATGGCTGAAGAGCTGCTGTGTCTGCCTGGGGTGTCAGTAATCATGGCAGGTTAGTGATTTATCTGAGATCTGATAGGATTGCATTTGAATCATCTCACATGAAGCTATTAGGCACGGTTCCCCAGAAATGCTTTATAGACTCACATCCAGTCTTGTCTCCCTGTTCAATGCATGTACACGTTGTTGTGGGAGGTAGATGCCTCGATTGTGGGGTTTGCAGTATGCTAAAGATGTCTTACTATAAATCAACATTTGAATTGAAGATGCCAGTTCTGTCAGATGTCTTAAATGGTGCCTGGATGAAACTGGATCATGGGACAAGAGTTACCTGGCATAATTTTTTCATAATGTATCACTTGTCTCAAGAAAAAACCCAAACATTATGAATGCGATTAATGGCTTGACATTTTTATTGATGCTTTTTGTAATGTAAATTTAGATATATTGATTAAAGAACTCAGCTTTGATCCAACATCTTTTGAATTAAATAGAAAGATTCCCAATGGTTTAAAAGACTTCCTACTAGTTTAAATAACTACCAAATCCTGTTTAAAACCCAATCCTATTGATTTCAGTTGCTGTGGTACAGTATCTCCTATATAATTCAAAACCATGTCTGAATGAAAAGTTCCTGCATTGGAAGTTTTCTTCAGAATGGCAATGTAATTTGTTTAAGAAAGGCGTCAAGGATTATTGCAAATTTTATGAACATAGAAATAATGACCAAATAAGGGGAAATATTTAAATTTCATACATTATTGATTTAATTTACAAGAGTTAGATCATTAGATTTTCTATGACTGAGGTCTGTAAACATTGCATACAATTTTACATATATAAATATTTTGGCATGTACATCTGTGCATAGATATGTGTCTGTGCAAATGAAACTTATAACAATATCAACAATTTAAGTGCATTTCTCCATAAAGCAAACTTAGATCTAATCAGTGTTTTGACACATGACATTTTATTTATTCTCTTTTTCATTTTATTCAATATAATTCATGGTGCAAGTGCTGTTGAAGTCACCAGCATTTTCCCTAGTGAATATCAGTACAAGTATTGTCAGGATATGGCCTGCTCACTTGAATTTGTTCTTCTTTCCTTTAACATACCTTATCCAGCACTAAGCATTCCCTGTCTTTCATTTTCTAAGCAGAAATGTTCCTTTCTAAAGAAAATAATTAGCAGTTCATGAACACTTTGACTTTAAAATCTCATTAAGCACCTCATAACCAAATAAATAAAAAAAATTATGTTGCTATCCTAATCTAAATACATAAATCATCTCCAAAAAATATTTTTCATAAAAAGTATTTGTCTTCAAAATTTTTTTCCATTTTTTTTTTTCTTTAAGCCTACATACATATATACACATCTATTACTGATTCAGGTAAGCCACAACTCTTTTTGAATGTGAAATTGAACTAGCAGCCTTTGATCTGAACTACAGGCTGATATGAATTCAAGAAAAGGCTGCTGCTAAGCCACATTCCCATTCAATCCATTAAACCATTCACTTCCATGCTCCTCATCACACTGACTCCTAATTTGACAATGACAAAGAGCTCCACGGTGATTTTAAATTTCATAATTTTAATCTGTCAAGTCTGACATTTAATTAGTGCCCTTCTAACCTGTGCCTGCTCACTTGAAGGTTACTGTTGGTTTTCCTTTAGAAATTTTTCCTCTGGAAGAGTGGATTAATAAATATGTACATAACTGGCAGGGATAAAGACAATACACACACAATGGTCTATTAGTTCCAAATCTAGACAGATGAGGTTAATAATATTTTAAAGTGCTGCTTTATTGTATTAAGAGTGATTAAGCCCTTGGCTCAACCCTGTATGAGTTGTTCATTCAAAACATAAAATATAAGGTCTATTAAGCAAAGTCTAGTGAGAACGGTTACTCAAACTACAGCAGTACCGTGTTCAAAAGGCATACTGCAGGAGTACAGAATATCTGAGATATAATTTCATGATTTAACAAACAAAATGAAACATGCTAGGCTCACTAAACAGACTAATTAGATTTTGATCACCAGTCAGTCATTGAGAACCCACCTTACAGACTAAAATCTGGTGCAATTTAATGTTCTGGTATTTACTTTTCTGGAGGACTGTATTCAAATTAACTTAGGTCACTTGTTAAAAATTAGTTTACTGTTCTTAGATCAGCCCCACAAGGACTTAAATCCCAGTCACAAAAATATGCCACCATTTGTTAGTGCTAGCAGAGTGGTCAGTCAAAGTCCTTGGGGAACAAACCTCTCTCGAGCTCTCCAGCACCATACGTGGCTGCTAGTCTGTAATGTATGTTGTTCATTATATTGTCACTAAATATTGAACATCTACAAGTGAAGATAGGAATAAAACAACATCTTTTCTGAGGGCAGGCATTAGAGAAAGAACAGCTGAGAGAGTACAGATATATCATGAGCCTCCACTTCTCAGCTGGGCTTCATCTTTTTTTTCATGGTGCCACAGTACAAGTATTTCAGAAAATAATGCATCTACATGAATACTATTATTTTATTTACTAAAGAAGCAACGGCCATGATGCAGTATCTTATCTGACAATTCAGACTCCTTCTAGTGCAACTTAACATTATTGAGGTTTCTTCTTTTTCCAGAAGACCAAGACGAAGAAACAAATAAGAAAAACTATTTTTCTATAAACACTAGTAGTCTCAAAACCAAATTGAATAGAGGTTTATATCCCACTACCTTAGCCCAGGTTCCTCTCTCAGAGTAGTCTTGCTACAGGTAGGTTAAATGCTCCTGAAGTCAAATAAGAGTTGCCAAATTGCCTATGGGCAATCTTTAAAACATCAAAATGATAGAAAAAATTATTCACTTTTGGCTTTATATAATACATTGATTTACATATACAGGTGCTATATACCAGTATCCCAGGATTAGTCTCTCCCTCTGGATACTGTTCTTCCATTGTAACAAGTATAGGAAACTTAGAATTCTGAAAAATTTCTATACATTTCCTGAATTAAGGTGTTTAGTTAAATGAAAACATAAATTTATAATAAACCCCAGTACATTATGCCTAAATATTTTCAGGGAAAATTTAAGGGAGACCAATGTTGGATTGGAAATGAAAGGATAACTGGTGATCAGTGTGGCACAAACGTATGACATAGGTCTGGTATTTGGTGCTATCCACTTCTCACTCTTCATTTGCCTCACCAATTCTTTGAGAACTTTGCTACTTCTACATGCTGTCACTCTCCAGTACAAATCTGCATTTCTCTGGGTCTATCAATGCTGCTGTAGAAGAGAAGTATTAATTTGTTTTCACTAATGCCCTACCCTCCTTCAAGAAAAACACTGGGAAAAAATTAGGAAATATTAGTGAAAATCAATGCAAAACTCCTCATTAATAATTGCAGATTCCCTTTTCATAGTAGTCTTAGTGATTTTTTAACATCTTTATAAAACTTTCTTGAAGAATAAGGTGGCAATGGTGTATAATATAGTGTTTTCTTCTTTGTTAATGCTCTCATCTTCATTGGATAAGTCACTGAGATGTTACATGCTTTTTTGCATCTCCGCAGTAAATGGTGCTTTTCTACTGTACTCAGGGATTCAGGCCCAGCTTGAACAAGGCCTTTTTTTGTTTGGGAATTGCTGAGCAACATGGTCAATTTTTGTAATGAATGTGTAACTATTTCAGATGGACTTTTGTCAGGAAATATTCCTCACCTTCAGAAGCTCAAGAAAGTTAGGCACTTCCTCACAGCAACCTTTAAGGGATTTTACCTCCCACATGCAAGAAGCAAGCTGAAATCTCTCTGAATGAGCATCTTGGTAACTTTTATTGACAATTCTCCATTTCATTTCTTTATTTGTTAGGGTACAGATTTTAAAATGTTTTCTGTCCACTTGTGGAAAATGAGCCTTTTTTAAATCTTTAGAAGTTTCCCTGGATAGGTAGTTTACAGAGTTCTTGTAGCACTTCTTTCTAAAATTTCCATTTTCTCAATTTCAAGTTAAATTAGGGCAGTATTTTAAGGAAACAGTTAGTCTTTGTTTACTGTTCCCAGATGTGACAGCTTATAAGAATGAATATATGATTCTGGTGTCCAAGTTAGGAGTTAACCATTTTGTCTGCAACCAAAATATGTTTTTAAGTAAGAAAAGGTTCCTTTCTGTAACTATTTCTACTTTTACAACTGTAGTAACTTAATATGAGAGTTAGTGTGACTAATTATATAACATTATTAATGGAACACTGTTTAATATAATATGGCATAGGCATGGATTTGTTCCCAAAAATTGTGGCACATAGGCTATTACCAAGATCTTAATGTGTCCTTTACAGTTAGGACTGAGAGAACACATATGCATCTGCTAAATTATTTGTGACAAATGGCTGTCATGAAATAGTGATAGCAATGGCTAAAAATGGAGACCAATTCATTTAAATAAATTCATTTCATATATGTACATTTTTTGTATATGAGACAGCACACTGAAGACTACAGCTATTTTCACACTATTGGCCAGACACCAGTTTAACTCAATGCCTGTGAATAATAGAACAGCAGCAGATATTTGTTTGAATGACTTTCATGTGAACAGAGATATTCCTGCTCAGCTCACAAATCCTGACTACTGCTCACTTCCATGCAGTATTTTAATAAATATTTTATATATGTGTATATATATACATATATATATATATACATATATATATATATATATATATATATATATACATACATATATATACATACATACATATATATATATATATATATATATATATATATATATATATATATATATCTGCTCACCAGATGTTCTGGAAGGGACAGTCCTCACCAGACTGATGTTTTAGAATAGAATTGATTTGTTAAGATTGGAAAAGAACCCTAAGATCATCCAGTTCAACCTCTATCTAAATACCACCAGACCAACTAAAGAATAGCTCTAAATGCCAAGTTCAATCATTTGTTGAACACTTCCAGGGATAGTGGCTCCACCACTTCCCTGGGCATTCCATTCCAAAGTTTATCAAACCTTTCAGTGAATAAACAGTTCCTGATGTTTAACCTGAACCTCTCCTTTGGCAGCTTGAGGGCATTTTCTCTTGTCCTGTTGCTGGTTGTGTGGGAGAAGAGGTTGACCCCCACCTGGCTACAGCCTCCTTTCAGGTGGTTGTAGAAAGCAGTAAGTTCATCCCTGAGCCTTCTTTTCTCAGGGTTAAACACCCCCAGCTCCCTCAGCCTCTCCTTATAGAACTCACTCTCTAGACCCTTCATCTTGTTCTCTGGACTTGCTCCAGCACCTCAATGCCTTTCTTGTAGTGAGGGGCCCAGGACTGGACACAGCACTCAAGGCATGGCCTCGCCAGCAGCGAGTACAGCAGGATGGCCACTGCCCTGGTCCTGCTGGTCACACTGCTTCCAGTGCAGGCCAGGATGCCATTGGCCTTCCTGGCCACCTGGGCACACACTGGCTCATGTTCAGCAGCTGTTGAACAACACTTCCAGATCCTTTTCTGCTGTGCTGTTTTCCAGCTACTCTTCCCTCCTTTAGTGATGCGTGGCATTGTTGTCATTGAAATACAGGACTTGGCATTAACCTTATTGAACATCATACCACTGCCTGCAACTCATCAATTCAGCCTGTCCAGATGCCTTTTCAGAGACTTAAAATAAACAGAGACTTTGAGGTGTGAATTTGATACAATTTAGACTCTAAGAGAATACAAACCTGTCACTGACCAAGTCAAGTTTTGAGATGATGGGTCTTCAGTTAAACAGTTGGAAGTGGGGTCCACATTTCAGGCATTTCTACTAGCCCTCTGTTGACCCACCTGCTAGGCATCCATTCCTTAGATAGGTGAGCTCTGGGAGGAACATCCCAGAATCTTTTGTCTAGGTAGGGCATTATTTTATGAGTAAAAACATGAATGAATGAATGAATGAATGAATGAATGAATGAATGAATGAATGCCTGAAACTGCTTAGCTGAGAAGGCAGTTAAACCTGTCTCCCACAAAAGCAGCTTCTAGCTTACTTCAGAAACAAAAGAAAAGTGGTCTAGTCACTCTGCTATCAGAGAGTAATGGCAGGTGCTTATTCTTGCAAAGGATTCTGGGGTTGGGCTTTTGGTGGAGAAAACTCTTCTTTAATGTCTGTTTTAGAAGAGTAACCCAGAAGAGATGTGGAAATACAGGTACTTCCTCCCTTATTGTTTTATGTTGATTGGCTCTAACCCTCTGCTTCCTTTAGTGTCTGGAGTTATCCAGTCATCAATCACTGTGCTCTGCTCAGGGCTGAACTTTGGTTATCTTTCCTGGTGTTACACAAGCGGGTGGATGAGCAGTGATTAAAAGCAACACTCCGGACCATTTCAGTCATCCAGGATACATTGCTTTATTGGCAGGTTAAATGAAATGAAGTAGCAAAAGAATACAAGACTACGTTTGTGAAAAGTTATGTCTTTCTCACCTCTTTGGCCCAGCTTCCATTTTTTTATTCCCAATTACAGTAGCCTTAATTTTGAGTTGACTATATTTATATGTCCTTGGCATGGGAGAATCTAAGAGATATTATTTTCTATTTACTCTCTAAATTATATTTCTTGAGAAGTTATGGATCAGTCTTGTGATTCTTGTTTGTCATAGCATCATCTGGGCATTTGCTTTATTTAATATCACTTCCGTTTATTTTATTGTGTTCCACCCATTATAACCAGGGATCTGACTGAATTTACACCTTGTAATATTGGTGTTAGAGAGGTAAGAAAGGAAAATAAGGACACAATATGTAACCTACTCAAATAAAATAAATTTACACATGCAAAATTTATGGTAACAGTGTTCATACACCAGTCTCTGAGTACCTCTGCGGAGAACACTTATTTTATTAGAGATAGCTAAAGCAATTATAGCTGGGCAAAAATAATGTAATTGATGACCGAATACAGTTTGCGTAGTGCAACACTGCTCACCAATTTTTACATAGTTTTTGAATTTTTTTTCTTTTCCCTACAAACTATACTTTTATGTAATGGTAAACTTTATATGAAGCTCACTTGGAAATCTGAACATTGTTTAGTTTTGTTTCCAAATCTGTGGTGCATGACTGTGTCTGTGGGATGTCAGCACACAGTTCACAAAATACTTCAGAAAACTCATTTTAGAAGCATAGATAGGAATTACCAAATGTAATCAAGGCTACAAACAAAAGGAAATTAGATTAAAGTGATAAAGAGACTAAAAATTTAGCATAATTTTTATTTGCTTGTAGAAGAGGAGCAGGGTGATTGCAAAAGGCAACTCATGGACTTCTTCCAAAATGATCACATTGGCCTCTGCTCTTCTAAGACTTTTAGAGTGGAACGATGCCCACACACATTTCCTCTGGAACAGAAAGAAAAGAGACTGTTTAAATCATGTACTAAGATTAGATCTGTTCAGAGCTACCTGGAGATTGACATTGACATATATGTAACAAACTAAAATCAAATGAAAACTCATTGTGTTCCTATTACTATCCTTTATTCTTTACTCTGTCCTGTTAGACACACTGTATAGACCAACACTGTTGGAATTTTAAATTTTATTATCACTATGGTCCATTAAAACTGTCAAACAAAAATAAATACAATACATCTGTATTAAAATTCACAACTTAATTTTCCCGAAAGCTTTTAAGTGCCATCATCACACTGCAGAAGCACCACTAACAGTTAGTCCTCCTACTGTTCACTTTTTTCTGTTTAAGTCACCCAGTGGTTGCTTGTCAAAAAAAATGAGTAGACTAAGTCCTGTTTTGGAGAGGCCCAGAAATCATTGCTTGTGCAATCAAGAGTTTCCTTTAGTTAATCTTTATGATTTCATAGAAAGAGGAACATGTACTTCCTCCAGGCTTGTCTGGATCTGATAGGGATATGTCCTTCCTTATGCTTCCTCTGGCTCACCACTTTCCTGGGCTTGTCTCAAATATTCTGGATGCGCTGAATGCCAAGAGCATACAGTTACTCCAACTGCCTTTTCCAAGGAGGCAGGAAACCTCAGAAATATTTTCAAAGTTAGTTTTACCTCTTTCTATTAGCTCTTTTAGCCAGACTGTTTCCTGTTACATCATTTTAGTTTCAGAGTTTAATAAGAATTGGAATTCTGGCTTAAAAGCCAAACCAGATTTGTTCTATATGAGCCAGCTAGTTAAAGAAATATTTTCAGCTTAATTAAGCTCAAAGAGTCACTATAGGAACTGAAAAGTCACTGAAGATTTCTTTTTCTTAACAGAATTTCTAAAAGTAATTTTATGTTTCTGCATCTAATAAGACTAAAAATAGCTGCATAAATATTTCTACACTAATATGAATATTGCTGCAGTTATTATGAAGCTCTTTTTCTTAAAAACTTGCTAAGAATCAGCTGTAGCACTCTACAGGACCCTTATGTACTGCACCCAAGACACACCATTATTGAAATTATAAGGATGTTAGGCAAACACTGCCAGAATTGCACAAAGATTTGCAACAAGAATTTTCAAAGAGAAACTGCTAATACCCATTTTTAAGATACAGCCACAATTTGCATTCTTTCCTGGAAACATCAGCTAAACCAAAGTAACCAACGTCTTCAGTAGAATATTTTCCAGTGTTTGTTTTTTCTTTGAAATCTTTAGTATATGAATGCAGAAAAGAATTTTCCAGAAATAACTTCATAAATGATGAAACTGGGAGTTTTCTGAGGAATGAATGGAAGAAATTCAGCTTTTATGACATGGCTTATGGCTCTGATAACACATCCATGCTTACCTCATCAATTCTAAAAAGAACATCCATTCCTTCTTTCAAAACCAGACTTCAGTAAACCAGGAATACCTTACGAAGTTCCTTCCCTGAAAAAAATATCCTAATTATATCACATGGGTTTCTTGTATGGGGGCCCTTATTATTTGAGAATAAAGTCTTTTTGTGTGTCTATATCTCAAGTGTGTGCTTCCCTGTTCTACAATAAACTCTATGAAGGGTATTTGCAACTTGCAACCCCTAACTAATGCTGTGAAAAATCAGCATAAACAAAAACAAACTTATAGATGCATTTTCTAAAATAAAATAGAAATCCAAAGAAGAATACAGATGTTAAAAGAGGATTTTTAAGCTCTTTAAAAAATGTGTTTGTTTCATGGTTAGGAGTGCTATCTTCTCTGGGGGTTGAATGATCATTTGGGTAACAGAAAGTAGAAATATCCACATTTTATTTTGTTAACAAAAGTATTTAATTTATTAGAACAAAGAATCTACTTCTTCGCTCCCTTAGACCAAAAACTGAACAGCACCAAAAACATATGTTATTACTCTGTCCTCTTCATCACATGTATCATATACAAAAGCACAATTATTTGTCTTTTAGGATTCTGCAGATTTGTAAAGTTCTGACAGTAAAAGCTATAGGAGCTCTAGTATAACTATTCTGATATCAATAATCAAGATTTATTTTCACAAATTTTTGTTACCTGCAAGGGTGTTAATGTTTTAAAATGAAAAAATAAAGAATGTATAGCACATATTTTCATTCCCCAGAGAGATTTCAGTCAATCAAAAGAAGTGCTAGAGTTGCCTGGACCTTTTGGAAAGCTGTACTTATACAGCCAAACCCTGGCTGACACTTTCCATGATTATAATTAGGCTGTAATAGAAAAAACACATTGCATAGTTGAAAATAATCTGAACAGCTCTTACATATTTCTTAAAAATTAAAATATTTCAAATGTTGCTTTAATTTATTTGAGAATGAAGGCAAATATGAAAGCCCAACAAACATACAATTCTACTTTACTCAGAGTACCTTCATCTTTCTCTGTTTCTCCACATGTTCCCTGGGAGAATAATGAGCCCCAGTGATTTGCTGAGGCACCACTTCTGTCTCTTCATGTTAGGTCATCCAGTTGGGGAAAAGAAACAATATCTTCCTAATTATCATTGTGGCATCTGAGTGCGTAAGTAGGTGAATGATTACAAACATCAAAACATGATTTGTGAATAATGAATTCCCTAAATGAGCATTTGCAGCAAACTGCTTGCAAAAAACGAGTTGCTATTTGTTTGCACAAGTGTGTAAAACAACTCTGAACTCTGAGCTGTAAACATATTAATAAGAATATTTTGGCTTTAGGACACTTTTTAAGGGAAAAAAATAGAATAGAGTAAAATATATCTGTTGGGGGGGACCTACAATGAACACCCAGTCCAACTACCTGACTGTTTCAGGACTGACACAAAGTTATTAAGGGCATTGTCCAAATGCCTCTTAAACACTGATGGGCTTGGGGCACCAACAACTTCTCTAGGAAGCCTGTTCCAGTGTTTGATCACTGTCTCAGTAATGAAATGCTTCCTAGCATCCAGTCTAAGCTCCCCTGATACAGTTTTGAACCATTCCCACATGTCCTGCTATTGCATCCCTAGGATTAGAGGTCAGAACCTCACTTTCTACTTCTGATTCTCAGGAAGCTGTAGAGAAACTGAGGTCTCCCCTCAGCCTCCTTTTCTATAAATTGGACAAAGCCAGAGTCAGCTGGTGGCCAGGTGCCAGTCAGCTGTAACCCCAGATGCTGCAGCCCTCTGGGCTCTGCCTTTCAGCCAGGTGCTCACCCAGTGCACTGTGAACCTGCTCATCCCACAGCTGGACAGCGTGTTCTTGCTGTGAGGAACAGTATCAAAAGCCTCCCTAGGATCCAGAAAAACTACATTCACCTCCTTCCCTTCATCATGAGGAGGGTGAGTTTACACAGAAGGATATCAAATCAGTTAAACAGGACTTTTCCACCGTGAGCCCCTGTTGTCTGTGCCTGATGATTGTATTGCTCTTTAAATGCCTTTCAGCAGTATCCAGTATAATCTCTTCTATATTTTTTTCCAGATCTGAGGTTAGACTAACAGGTCTATGTTTCTCTGGGTCTTTCTTCATGCTTTCTCTAAACTGGAATAACACTGACAAGCTGCCAGCCAGCAGGGACCTTCCCAGGTTCCCAAGGCCTTGACCCTGATCAAGAAGGGCTCTCCCATAAGCTCTGCTGGCTTCTTCAGTACTCTGGGATGAATCCCATCAGGGCCCATGGACTCCTGAACACTCAGGTGATACAACTGGTCTCTTGTAATTTTAGTGTCCACAAATGGAAAATCACTGTTAGACTCATGGACCTCTGACTCAGGGGATTGAGCAGCCCGGTGTCTATCAGTATTACTGAAAACTGAGGCAAAAAATGCATGCCTCATGAACATCTCTGCTTTTTCTTCATGGCTGTTAGCCAGATGGCCATCTTCAATGAGTACTTGTCCACTGTTTTATTTAGACCTCAGATTTCATAGCTCTTGCCCATCCCAAATCTTCTTAGAGAAGCAATGTATGAAAAAAATTCCAGTACTAAGCAAGCACTGCTCCTTAATAGTATATTATCAACACTGCTCTATTCACACATCTAAAATATAGCACCTACAGGCTGCTATGAAGAAAAATAACTCCATCACAACTAAATCCAACACATTTATTTAGAAGCATCATACTAAGTAGTCTTCTTTGGTTTTCCTTTTTCAGGATATTATGTGAGAGCAACAGTTACACTGGGTTGTCCCCTTTTACCAAGAAAATTCAGCATATGATTTGGGGGTTTAAGGTTTTTTTTTCTTTTCAATGGGGGTGCTTGGACTTCCATGACTTGATGGAATAGCTTATCATTGGAAGTCAAAGAGATGTGGGTGTGGCAATTCCCTTATGTCTTGGCAGTGATAGCTAATAGAATTAGATTGGCAGCATCCACGAAACTCCATGAAAATGTTTAATATTGTGCTATGGGGTGGGTATTGACACTAAGGGAGAGAGTCCCAGAGACATTGGGCAGGTGTCCTGAGCCTGCATCTCTACAGCCTTCCTTTAGACACTTCCTAAATAAAGTCCAAAAATGAGGTTATTGCCTGGCACAATGTCAGCAGAAAGGAAAAGATAAGCTAAGCAAGGAGGTAATGTCCTTCCCTCCTCCTGCTCCTTGCAAAGAGTCTGGCATCTTTGCCCTCCCTTAGGGAGCCATTGGCAATCAGTTCCAATAATGAAGAAAGCATTGGCAATCAGTTCCAATAATGGCTCCATTATTAATGAGCATGTTTTCTTCCTACGATATGTTTCTTCCTTGATTCTGTTGGTAGGAATCTTATTCTCCTTATGCCTTCGGCTAGCATTAATTTCTTCAGCTTTTTTTCTTTTTTTCCTGCCCTTTCTTTTCCCTTCAAACCTTAATTAATTCTGTATATTCTAGTTTAATAATACTTACCTACCTCAAAGGGACATTTTGAAGCTTAATTAATTATTGTGCAGGTATTTTTTTTTTAGTGGCATCTTTGAGCAATCCTTCTTTACAGCTATTCTGGCAACTTCTTACTCTTTCCCTTCTTCTTTTGTAGGCCTTGTAAACTCTTGTGCACTGTGGAGACTATTAAAATTTCTCTTATATTCTTCCACATTGAGTAACCCTTCCTTGAGTAAGGTCTGCTTGCTCTGGGTTCATAGGAAAGGGAACCTACATTAATCCTGCTTGTTTGCTTTCCCATATGCTGAGTTTCAGAGCCGTGGTCCCTGTCCTAAACTGCTGAGAAGTGCCACCCTCAACTGGGATGAGGCTCCTCAAGGCTCATCTGCCCTGGTGTATAGTACCTGAGTTGTGAAGAAATACACAAACCAGAGAGGAATGGAGGCACCATTTTTAACTCCTTCATCCCTTGTGACATGGTGATTTTAACCAGATAAAACAGACCTAAGGCACTGCCTGTCCACTCTCATGGACTGCTAAAAGCTGTGCATCATCCTCAATCTTCACCTCCACATGTTTTTCTACCCCCCCAGCAGCCACTGAAAGCACAACACTCATGATCCTGTAAGCTTTTCAGATTCCTCTATATATTCATGTGACATTTTTGCCTCCAAAAATATTATTTTGTCACATCTGCATATGCCACCACCCCACCACCCTTAGGATAAAGCTTTAGGCAGTTTGATAGGAGAACAAATTTTTTTCTGTCACTGTAGAGAAAAAGGATGGCTGAAACTTTTCACAATATTCCCAGACAATGTCCTCCAATCATACAATTGCCTTAGCAGGACCTTAACAATGAGTGTGTTTGAGCCTTGAGATTAATAGACATGGGAGGGACTGTGGCACATAAAGGAAAAGATCACTAGTCTAAGACTTTATAATAAATTCTAAGTGAAACAACTTCTTAAAATAATTAAAAAGTTCTACTGATATTTATTTTTAAAATATTAGCTAATTCCACACCTCCAGTTTCCTTTGATCTAAGACATCAAACTTCCACAGAACCACCCCAGCAGAAGATAACATAATTCCACTAGCTGATTATATTCAAGAAAAAGAGAAAGAAGGAGAAAATTTTGTATAAATGCTTTGAGTGACTTCACTAAAATCAGAGGGGATTTTTTGGTAGGCAGCTTTGCCTTTCCATGTTTTTTTCAGATTCTGCCTTGAGTTTGTCACTTGATTCATGTCAGATGGTTTAAGAACAGCCACACAGACAAAAATTAGAAGCAAATTACATTACGACTTGAAAAACAAAAAACCTGGTGCTTGCATTAACCTAGTGATTATGCCAAGTTTGAAGCATGTAGCACACAGCACATTTCTGAAATTATGAAAGATTGTAAAAGCAATAAATTTTAACTCATGTTTTAACCAAATTATTTTTTTGTCCTGGAGTGTATTCTGAATATTCTGTACAATTTCCATAGCCTATGCTACCTCTGAAATCAGAAAGAGAACTACAATGTGGATCCAAAGACTGAATTTTAAGTCTAGAGTTTTGATACCAAAATAACTAGTTTTTTCTTAGAAAGTGTGGGTTTCAGATTAGCAAAAGAGTCTTTATAACACAGAGATGAGACCTTAAATCTCATTTTGGTTTCCCGTGGTTATCCACTCCCCTTTCACAATCCCAGAACTGGAGGCAGTAGGGGGAGTACAAAAGCACCTTTGTGGTTTCACTGAAACCAATGGCCAAACACTGTCTGATTTGAGTTCCCACATCAGTTGGTATGTAAATTCTCTGTCACAACAGAGCCAATTTTATTTACAACAGCTCTTCAGTGAAGTTACTAAATGTTTATAGCTACAAATCAGTTTAATAAGAAAGAATGAAACTTATTTGTATGTGTTAAATTTACTAATACCCCCTTTCTCATTCCTCCCAGTGTTGTGAGAAGTATGTTTTGTCAGGTCTACTCTTACTTGAAAGATGTATACCAAAACAATAATTAAATAATAATACTAGTTGTCATGCTTAAAATTTCCTATGAGTTGTTGCAGAGTGCTCCAAACTCTGAAGTGGCCATTAAGGAAGTTTTTTATTGTGCTCCATGCAGCATAAGTATCTGTATTGAGTTTGCATGGCCTGGTTTTTGGTAGTGGGGCAGTGTGAGGGGGGAAGGCTACAGGGGTGGCTTTTGTGAGAAGCTGCCAGAAGCTTCCTCCATGTCCTGTAGACCAAATCCCTCATGGCTACAAAGATGGACGTGCTGCTAGATGAGTTTGGCCAATTGGAAACGGTGGTAACATATTTAAGAAGAAAGAAAACCAAAAAGTTGCTCAGTACTAATTGTGGCCAGAGAAGAGCAGAGTGAGAACATGTGAGGAGAACAACTCTGCAGACATCAAGGTCAGTGCAGAAGGAGGGGGAGGATGTTCTCTAGGCGTTGGAACCAAGATTCCTCTGCAGACCATGGTGCAGACCACGGTGAAGCAGCTGTGCCCCTGCAGCCCATGGAGGTCCATGGGGATGCAGAGATCCATCTGCAGCCCATGGAGGAGCCCCACAGTGGAGCAGGTGGATGCCTGAGGAGGCTGAAAACCCATGGCAGCCCCAAGGCCAGGGGCCCTGCTCCCATGCTGGAGCAGCCTGTCCTTGGAGCACTGCACCCTGTGGCACAGTGACCCACGCTGCAGCAGTCTGGGGAGGAACATTTGTCCATGGATGGACTCACCCTGCAGCATTCACAGGGAGCTGCTGCTCGTGAGATTGGAGCCACACTGGGGACGGTCACAGAGAACTGTCTCCCGTGCGAGGGACCCCACGGTGCAGCAGGGGAACAGCTCCTCTCCCTGAGCAGCGGGACAAGCCACAGGGATGAGCTGACCATAACCCCCCTTCCCTCCCTCCTTGCACTGCTGGGGTAGCAGGTAGAGCTGGAAGGGGAGAGGGGTAGGGGGAAGGGCTGATTATACTTCTCATTATTTTGCTCTGATTTTGTTGGTAATAAATTCACTTTGTATTTCGAAGTTGAGCCTGTTTTGCCTTTGATGGTATTTGATAAGTGATCTCTCCTGGTCATATCTCATGAACACATTGTTATATTTTTTTCTCCACTATGGGGATAAGTGAGAAAGCACCTTTGGAGCACCTTTGCCTGACATCTGGCCAGAGTCAACCCACTACAGCTTCAAGACAGCATTTTGTTTTTTTCATTTTTATCTGGCAACATTCCAGGTATCTCCTTCAACTCTTGCCCAGAGGTTGGCTAAGCTTCTGTCATCAGTCCAGCAATCACCACTATGGCTCAATAAATGTACTTCTTGGGATAAAGTGATTTGAAAAAAAAAAGTATTGACAGAAAATAATTTACCTATAGGCAGTGTATTTTAATCAGAGATTTACTGTTAATCAGCCTACTTATTCTACTTATTTCTCCTCTGTTGGGCATTTTTTACTATTTTTCATCATAGTTTTTCTTCAGTCGCCCATTCACCCTGCTTTGTTAAGGGAAAAAAATCAATGATTGTAATGCAATGGTACCTGCAATAGTTCCATTGTGTTACTATTCACCTGCTTTCACAAGTAAAGCAATTTTTAAAATGAATAAAAGTAGTGACTTTTGCTTGCTTAATTTAGAATGTAGCAAAATTACATGAAAAGATGAAAACATGTGGGGTACTTATCAAACTCTCCCACATTTGTATAATTTACACATTACATAATGTATGAAGGACCACTTCTCATATATACATATTTCAACAATAAACATTAATAACATGTTAATATATTTATGTCTATGCTTTTTCTTTAATCTACCAAAGGAAGCTGGAAGCAAAGTTCATATCACAGTTATTTTCATTAAAGCTACCCTATTTTAAGAAAGGCCTGCGCTTTCTTCAATGGGTTATGAATATTTTACCTTTCAGCATGCACATAAATATACAAATATATGTATTTCATATACCTGCTACTTAATAAATGTTCCCCATCTGGACAAGAAGATATTTCCAGAACATTTGGACTCATTATGATGAATGGAGCCGTTGCAGAAGATCAGGTACTGGGTCATGGAAAACAATGGACATGGTAGGAAACTGATTTGAATTCTGCAGAGATGGATATAATAGCTGCTTCCTCAGTTAAGTTTATATTTATTGCTTATACATTCTATATTTCTACAGTTATTATTGCAGCTATAGTCTATATTTTATAATGTAAAACCATGCTGAGACTGCTGATAATAGAATTTGATGTTTATATTGCAATGAAGCCTAGAGACTATTCCACTTTGCCCTTGCAATAAGCACCAGGCAAGTGCAAAAATGTCTGTAGACCAGAATTTGAAGATAACTGTGATGTACCCAGCTTTGTTATCTGAACCCCACTCAAATCACATCTATTTTTCCTGAAAGCAAAATGTAATTTAAAAAGGAAAAGAGAAAAAAAGAGTCTAAAACCCTGTGAGCCAGAGGTAAGGAAGGTAGAGCTTGTATATCTCTGGTGCCAGAGATGGAATGTGACCAGGATGCCCCAGTTTGTCATCTACATGAGGATCCCACAGCTGCTGACTGAACTAGTACTGCTAGCAAGGTTTACTCCCAACCCAGATAAAATTATAACTAGGTAGGGTCAGAGCAATGCCTCTCCTGGCATACCTAGAAGAACCTGGAGTCCTCTTATACAGAGTGCACAGACAGTGTGAAAGCACAAGCTCTGCCCCAAGACCTCTGGAGCAACCAGCGGGCAGATGGGGAAAGAGTCTGGTGAAAGCAACTGGCTCAGTAGGACACAGGCTCAGGCAACTTCTACTGCTGTATACTTTTGAGAAACAGAAAAGTGTCTGTAAGTGTATTTTACATATCACTGATCTTATTTTGGAGTAGAGGAATGGATTGTACTTCTAACTCTATTATGAGAATATTACTTTGACAGTGCATTTAAAATTTATTTAACAGTGTATTTAAAGGGTGACTCATAGTCCTTGGGTCAACTTGTGTATTCATGGCAAGATCACAATAATCAACATTCTATAGTTTAATTAACAGAAAATACACCAGCAGCACAAACAGGATGTGAGGCATGAGGTTCAGCTGTTAGTCTGGGACTGATGGACCAGTAGTGGTTGGCTGTTTGGGTTAATGACAGGGCAATGCAACACAACTTAATTAACCACTTGGTTTAATTAACTACTCGGTTTAATTAACGAGCTGTGGGACGGGACTTGCTTATGGAAGGTGGGAGTTCTTCACTGACTTTGGTGAAGATCCCTTCTAACCTCAGCTATTCTGTGAAGTTATGCCTCCTTCACTCTAGGAGGGCAGTGCACTGAGGGGCAGTGCTAGTGTGGGCACAGGCTGGGTGTCAGGTACCAATACTGGGCTGAAAGACCCCTGCAAAGAGCTCTTTCACTGCTGTCACACACAGCAGAACTGCACACAGCAGCTGGGCCACTGTCAATGACCCCAGTCAGCCGTTCTGAACCAGTCACACCAGCCCACCTCTCCATGGGGAGACAGCTGTCAGCCCTGCCACAGAAGGATGCCTGTTCCCCTGGGACTGTCATCTGTTTCAGGCCTGGTCATCCCGAGACACAGTGCTCTGAGCCCAGGCAAGAGCCCCTTCAGTGGGCGCTGCCGTGATGCCACCTCCCTGTGTCCACACTGACACTGTAGGATTAAGGGCAGCAGAGAAGGATCTAGCCTAAGAGGTAGTTTTGGAGCTCACAGTTTATTGAGTAACACCAGCTGGGAGTAGTGGATAGATGGGTGCCGAAAAAAGCCCCAGGCTGCCCGCAGAAATGCAGAATCTGGCCATGCATGTCAGTCAGATCAGTTCTCTTACTTTCTAGGAGAAATGTGGCTGGAAAACACCCATCATTAGAAAGAGTAGTAACAAGCAAATGATGACACGACACACAATTAAAATCAGTGTCAATGTTATCAGAAAACCAGCTTGCTTAGGGAACAGATCATACCAGATGGAAGACAGCAACAGTTGTTTTCTCATGAAAGAGTTGGAAGGAAATACTGTATAAAAAGGCAATAAATATTTGAAAGAAATCATCAAGATGTGCTTGCATGACTGAAAGTATCCCAGATCCACAGAGAGAGGAAAGAACACATAAAAGTTTATCTGTCTTAAGAAATGGATTAATGAAGACAAGAATCTCTATGACGATTAATCAATAAATCCAGAAATAAACATTTTTTAATCAATCATTATAGATAGTAGCAGCAGAATCTTACTCATGTCACATCTAACTCCTGTGGTGTGATATTTCTCAGCTATTGTGACATAACAAAATCATCAAGGTGAAGTATGAAACCACAATTAAGTGAATTCAGTTAGATAAGAATCAGTCTTTCTAGACATCGCTACAAGTCAAAGACTAGGAATAAAGGAGAATGTTGTTTACAAATTGAACGTCATATTTACCTTTTATAAGAAAGTTGTTTTCCCACACAGACCTGTATTAATATGGCAATCAGATCAGGGATTGCTTTAAAGATAAATATAACTAAGCTTATAATTTGGTTAACTAATGCAAAAAAGGGATTTAATTTTACTTTGCTTGAAATATCAAACCGTAAGTTTTTGCAATCAGAAGCTTAACCTTAGCTGTTCTAGTTAGTTTCTCTGAATTATGCACTTGTTAAACTGTTTGTATGGAAATTCTACTTACACTGAAATAGCAATGTATATTGCAATATATAACAAAATGTTTGCAAATAATTTGAAAACTAGCAAATGTTGCACTAGAGGTTTTGAGGTAAAATTGACTTATCAGCATGATTAATGAAAGCACCCAAAAGAATTAAGGTTTGGGGTAAAACACTCATAAAGCACTCAACAAAGAAAATATGAGAAAATTGAAAATCGATGGTATAAACATATCTTCTAGGACTCATACAAGTTTATTCACAGCTCTGTCTTAAGCACATAATTTTTTCAGACAGTCATGTGCAGCAGGCACTGAGAAACTTTCTAATGAGAGAGTCCACTTGCTCTTTGAGGAACCTCCATCTCCTCCACTAACCATAACACATATCAAGGCAGAAAAGCACATGTTCTGAGATGTTAATAGTACATTTCTTTGTAAATTCTAAATTGAGGAGAATCATTCTTTTCTAAGTTGCACCATTACCATATATTTTAAAATTTTGAACTGTCAAAGATTTTGCAATAAAAATTCCTTAATAATATTGAAATAAATTGAATTTAACCTCAAATTCTGCAAGAAGCAAGCCCTACTGTTACCCTAGTGTCATGCTTTTGAGGCTGGCACAAGGGCGTGGAGGGTAGCCATCAGTCAGAATGTGGCCAAGTTGTACTGAGGCAGCACAGAAACTTCTTGAGGTGCTGTCTCCAACTCCCATTAACTTGGCAGTATCATCCAAAATCTCAAAGTCCTCCTGAGCGCTTGTGGTGTTTGAACAACAAGTACCAATTCCCAAGAACATATCTCCCCATGTCCTTCCACAGGCATCTTTGACCTTTCCTTTCAGACAGTCTGCAGTGTGTGAGCATGTCATCTCTTGCCTGTATGCCCACAGTTGTACCACTGATTTGGATGTAAAACTGAAGAAAAAGACTACAACTGATTAAGTGTGTCTAATTTCTTCATGCCTGATGGCTCTGTTCAAAATTTTTGCTCACCAATCTTCTTTAGATGCCACATCTTCATTCTAATCACAGCCTTAATTTTCACAAGAATTTATGGTTCATTAGCTGCGACTAAAATCAAGTCTTAATTCCTTGGATAGCTCACAAAACTGAGGGTAGAGCATTTGAACACAGGGATGGCATGTCCCCTATTCCAAGCTGTCATAAGAGAGGAGCCCAGATGGATCTACAGCCTTTCTGCCTTAAGAAATGCTGTGAAGCTTCCATATTTAAGTGAGACTTCCACAGAAAACAGTGGTAGAGCTCCAATACTGATCCCCATCAGCCTTGCCTGATCCATCAACACTCTTTAAGCTGAACTTGAATCAAGGTCAGAAGTCCATGAAGAAAGAAGCTCAAGGCTACTGATCTTGATTTTATGTGATAAACACAGATATTCCAGGAATAAATGACAAGGCAAATCACAAGATGTCAAGATTAGACTAAAAAAAAAAAAAAAATGCATTTGAAATAACTTTTAACAGCTTGATTCTTATTTGTTTGCACAAGACAGTGCAGTTTTTGACAAAAGTAGCCAAAATTCAGGACTTGTTTATAAATGAAAACTTGCTTTACATTTCCATGAAGAAGTCTAGTACTATTTGGAGTTTTGGAGAGAGCTAAAAATTTTCTGCTAGAATGGAAGGCAGTTAGTCTTACCCAGGCCCAAAGCCTGAATGTTATGTAAGCTAATATTGATAGCTGAAACATTACTAGGGCATTAGAACCAAAGCTGGAAGAAATTCAGACCTATATAGCTGATGTTGAAATTTAATCTATGGATTCCATATTTACCCAGTATCAACAACAGCTACTCACATGTTTTCAATGCTGTTCAGTCTACGCATGGGGAGAATGCATAAAAGATAGGAACCATGTGGCAAACCATATACTAGCAATCTGTGCTGTATAATGGACAGAAAAAGGCATTATACACTCTTGATTATTCTATGATTGCACATAAAGATCTTACATATAAGACAACCATCAAATCTACAGCAAAATAAAGATACATATTTAGCTATGACCACCAGGTACCAGGTTTTCTGGAGTGCACCGCTTTTAGTACAAATAACAATTTCAGTTCTCTGTTGCATAAAAGCAGTGGAATATTACAATCTTAGTTCAAACATCTACCACTACAGTTAGGTAGAACAAGAGGTAGTTATTAAAGTATATCCATGCTGCATACAAAGAATTGGCTACACAAATATATACACATTGCTATATTTGCATGCATAGATATATATATATTATATATATCTTTGTAGAGAAAGAAAGAGAGAGAGTGAGTGAGAATGAAGAAGAATACAAATATAGGAGAGAATTGTCAATGCTTTACAATACAGTCAGTATGTTACCTTCTTGAAAGGAGAAGGAAGGATTTGTCCATGGGTACATTCATAGGGAATGCTCAAGACAGTGATACTTTTGTCTCATTACAATTTTCAGGGTTTAAAAGGAAATTCAGAGGAAAAGTTTGAACAGAAATTTGCATGAACACAACTTTAGTTCTCTGAAATTTCTATTTCCCTGTGCTGGTTGCACTTATGGTTGAAGGATGTTGATTCTTTTGCTCAGAAACTTTATTCCACCCTCTTTGTAGAGCCTTTATTCATCCTCTTGCTAGACCCATAGAAATGCTCAAATTTTTTAACTCCTATTTGCATTTCTGTTTGCCCTGAATTTTACGTAACAGATGTTTTGCTCCTTTTCCTGTAATGATGGACTATTTGTGTAGTGATACCAAAGCTAGATGTCAGAATGTTAGACTATATTAGTTTTTAAGCTTAAGAGAAACTGGACTTTTAGAGTTGTCCTGGATGATATATGTGTCAGACAATGATAGGACTGAAATTAATGACTAAATAGTTAACATCCTGAGTGGCAGAGATATAACAAGACTTGAAATAACACCTTACAGACACACTTAAATTACTACAATGTGAAATGTACCTAGAGGTCAAAAGTTTTAAAAATTAAAGAACACGATCTCTGTTTTGGTACCTAAGGACATGGAATAATTTTCAAAGAACTCATGAAATTATAGCATGCTAAAACATTATGAAAATATGAGTAAAAAGTAATTTCTAACATCATTAGGAAATGAAGACTTGGACCTATTATTTTTAAACATTGGACATAGCGTTTTATCACAGTCTACAAAATAACAAGATCATTATGGGCTGAACAGTGAATGTAAGAAAATAGTATTTTCCCATGGTACTTTTGCCACTTGGCCACAGGAGATTTTCCTGTGTCTCAGAGCCACATTGTATAGACAGAAGTAGTTGAACTGTGGAAATAATGATTCACAGATGTGTGAGAATTTGTTTCAGACACTGAGGAAGATACACACATAAAATATGTATTGTGAGAGCTCTACTATCCTTTTCCCTAATGACATGAGTTAAACTTCTGAGTAGGTAGGATTTTACCTAGAAGTGCTTTTAGTATAGGTTATATACTATTATTTTTCATCTGGCACATGTGGTGGGAACACAAAGACTCCTTTATTGCTAAGGTTAAACTTCTTCTCTATTACCATAGCACCTACAACCTGGGAGAAACTGCAGAAAATTTCAAAGTCACATATTTATGGGCTGATTTTTTTATACCAGAGCTCATGAGTGGAAAAGTCAACTCAAGATCATGGTCTTTGCTGGCATTCTCCAAGGTTCACTGTGCTAGTTGCCAAGCTGGTTATCAATTTTGTAAATGTGCTGAAGATAAATGGGACACCTTTTCTTTCCCCTGAGTTGCATTTTGTTCTGGTGGTCCCCAAGTCTTGACCAACCTGCTTCAGGTTCTTTTGATTGCTATTAGTTTTCAATTTAGTATTGTCTTTGGTAAGTCCACAGTAAAATAATCCTAACAGTCTAGTTAGATTTAAACAGGTTTTTAAATTAGTAATGTGAGTGTTAATGCAGTCATTGTTTGCGGCATTGAAAGGTACGTTTCTTTTCTCCTCTTGCTTTCAGGTCAGAAAACAAAAGTAGTCTCTTCTTCTGCCCAAGTGTCCAGACCAGTACTTCTCCTGCACCTCAATTTTCTGCAGTCACAAAACTCATCAAACACCTTTGAGAGCTGATCTTTACCAAGGACATTCTCCTGGTCTCTTCTTGATCTTTCATGTCCCTGCCTCTACGAGATTATAAAAAAACTTCTGATTTCTCGTTTTTACGTCACCATGGTCACTGCTTTATCCATGTCCTGTCTTTCCTTCCCCCCCTTCTATATTGCATAATTTTTTTTCCTGTAAAAACTAACCATCCCAGTAGATAAGGGTACCTAGGAGACTCTCCCTCTCTGCTGCTGTGTAGCTGCTGGTATATTTTCCTGTTAATCACATTTCTCCCCTAGCTATGGATCTCACTGGACTGACCATTGCCCCCACAGTTTATAGAGTGCCTTGTAGGAAAAAGAATCTCTGTACTCTGAATTTTTGAACACTTTAAACACTGAACACTTTGCTATTTAGAGGCACTGTGGGTGCAGTGTTTCCTCTAGGTGTTTCTTGCTGCCTCCACCAAGATTCTTCCTCCTGTAAAGATACAGAATAGTGCATGGGGGTTTGTGTTCAGGTTGCAGTTTATTAAATCCAAATGTAACTTTAAAAATCAGACCAGATGACTGGCAATCTATAAGCAGCTCTTTCTCTCTGCTGACTGAAATGTGGGGTTTAGGCAATTAGGTCAGATGAAGATGTCTACCCCATCTAAACTGAGGCGAGATAAATCCCATCAGTGTTACTTGTGATGGATAGTTTTTACTTCAGAGCCATTAAATAACATCTAAAGATATTTAAAAGAACCTTAATAAAAGGTGTTGTGAAGCAAAAAACAACCGCTCTTAACATGTTGTAATTGCACACTTCAGTGTGTCTGGCAGATAAGGCGTCTATTGTTCCTTTAATGCACGTGAGACACATAGCACATTTAATTACCCCTTATGTCAAAATTAATACAGATCCCAAAGCAGGCAGTGTCAATACATTTAGTTATATAGCAATTATAGTGCAGCCAGAGCCACTTAATGTACAGGATTGAAAACAGAAACTAAGCAAACATGAAAAAAGAGGAAAAAAAATCATGGATTAGGGCTTCAAAGAATAACCTTATAACCTTAGGAAAGCAGGAGTTGTTCATTAGTACTAGGCTGCAAGTCCAAATAAATATGTAACCTCTCAAAAGTGTTCAGACCAACCCCAGAGCCTGTTAGGCCTTGTTGTTTTAGAGACCTCAGAAAGGTGAAGGTGAGCTCTTGACACAATGCTTTTCATTTGAATTCGCTTCCTGCTCTCTCGTTTACTGGAGGTAACTTCCCTTGGTACCTCAGCTGGCTTTCTTCGCACAGAATGATTCTCTATTTGCATTTTGTTTCTAATACTGAATTCGCCTAACATGATTCAATCTTATTTTCCCAGTGGTACCATTAATATTTTAATTTAATCAGAATTTCAGGAACTTGTTTGCCATCCAGAGCAACTTGGTTACCTGTCAGCCTCCATCAGCTTGTCATATTAGAGGTGATTGTTCCTTGAATCTAATCTACTTTAAATGATTTCATTGGGTAGAGGTCTATAAATCATTTCAGAATGGGTCTGACAGATGAAGGCTTAGGTAAGTAAACAAATCAGGCTTGCTTTACTTTAGGCAGCAATGAACTTGGCTTTATCAACTTCTCATTGATTTCTGCACTGCAAAAGGTCAAAAAAATCTCTTTAACATAAGAACATTATTAATATAAGTACAGTATTACAACCAACCATAATTAAGATAAGTCCCAACATTCAGTGGTAAGGCTGACTTAAGAATATTGCAGACTGCATTTCAATAAAGCCTGTTATGCAGTTTGAATTGATGAATTAATTTCCAAAAGGTTTACTTTTGTCTTTCCAATCAAAACAGAAATTAACTAATTAAGCGATCCAGAGTCCCTCTGGATTTTGAGCCAAGATTGGAAAAGATAATATGATAAGGCTGCAGCTAGGGGTCTAATGTACAGTGTATTATTTGGATCTTATAGTATCTTCACATTTACTTATCTAAGTCATATCTAAAAGTAAAAAAAAACCAAAAAACTGGTCCCACTGAAATATGCCTAAGGAGTCAGACATCACACTGGGCTTCACTGCAGACTGTGCTAGGGCTGAGTGATTAATCAGTGATTGTCAGCATGGTGTAGGCAATGACAAGGTGATACAGGGAGCAAGCTATGTTATGTAAGAACACATTTTGTTGTAGTCTTTTCCTGTAGGATTTCAAACAATGCAGGCATGTGTGGCCTGGAAGAACTATGTCTCCTTCAGTATGAGTAAGAAGGAAGGATCTGCTTCCCTGCAGATGATATCAACATGTGATAGTTTGGAGAAAGAAGTAAAAAATGGGGGTAAAAATGATATACCTTTCAGTAGGAAAGGTATAAGAGGATATCCTGGAACAATTTTAGATGCCTTTAAAAAGGATAGTAAATCAACACCTAGAAACTATAACTGCATAACTCTCTCCTCCCCCATATGTGTTCTACAAAAAAGCAAAGACTGCCTATTTCTGTTCCTATTTAGCTCAAAAAAATGCATCAGACAAAATATAGATTTAGTAATAAGGACTGTTTTCCTTGGAAAAGCAGATTTGGCTGCACTGACACCTCCTGTCACATCACTGATCAATTGAAGTTAGAGAGTTATGCAGGCAAACATGCCCATGGCAGTGTGGCACCTTGTTACAAAGTTTGAACTCGTCAAAAAAGGGCAAACACTCCTCAATTTGGCATGTCCCAAGGAGATGTACAGGAGGTAAAGGTAATAATTAATATGATCCTAGACATGTTGAAGTAAAATTCCTTCATGTTGATCTCTAAAATACTTCAGACAATTTAGTTTCATACTGGGCTGACCTTTCTGTTTTGTAGACTTATTTCTACATGCGCAGCTGTTTCAAAATTGTTATTAGGATTATAAAGTTCATGGATCATAATAGGCTATGTAAAATGTCAGATTAATGAAAGTTAGTGTCTGTAGTCAATGAATTGATGAGGCTGGTGTCACCCACTTGCTTTGGCACTTCAGGACAAGTTATGAAGAAGCTATTTACACCTGAAATTACTGGGCAAATTTACAGGAGTTCATGACATGGCTTAAATGCACATCTCTAGTTTGTAGAAATTGTCTTCAATGCTCTGCTCCAAAAATACTAAAACCACTAATAAGCTAGGAAGGGGTGTTGCTTGGGAAGGCTTCTTTTTGTCTCAGGCAAGACTATTGCATTACATTTTCTAGTCACATCAGTGTGTACTTACAGGTCACTTTGCTGTGCAGTATCAAACAGTTGCTGTGCAGCAGTGAATTGTGCTGCAGTTGGTGAAAACACTTTGTCCTGCACTGGACAATGTTCAGGAGTGAGGCTGACATGTAGAAAGAGAATGTGAATATTGGCCTGAAAGGACATATCTGTCTCAGCTGCCTAAAATCTGGTGTCTGCTAGAAAAGGCATCTGTATGTAGTGATTTATCCCAGTTCTCTTTGATGGCATGTGTCCTAGAAATGCCCAGTTCTCCTTCCAGTTATAAAGAGAGTCTGGACCATGTCTACTCACAGCAGAATTACTCTTAGCCTGGATGGATTACATTGTTAAGAAAGAAGTCCACCCTAAAGATATTGACTGTCTCAAGACCACAAACTCAGAATAAGGGACCATGTATCTGCTGGCAGAAGGTCACCATGGTCTGAACTGAGTCCATGATCTGCCCCTTCAGGTCATGGGCTAACATCAGACATCCCAAGGATTATTAATTTTTTTACCTGTCCTGATGAAGTTTTTTGTTTAGTTTTGTTTGTGTTTTGTTTTGCATTCATTGTTTGTTTGTATTTTTGTATTTTTTTTTTCCTAATATGGCTAGCACCAAATTATTTCTTCTGCAGAACTGCAAGACAAAAAGTTAATTGAATGTCTTTGGGAATAAACTCTCTTACCTTGGGTGGCTTCCTGGGAACACTAGAAAGAAAAGGAAAGCCTTGCATGTGGAGAATGCTGCAACATTCAGGCTACATTGCACAAATATAAAAGCATGAGTTTGTTTTGGAGCTTTTCAATTGCCCCAAAATTATCCTCAGGACTAACATTGTTGGTTACTAATATTTATCTTTAATTTATAATAAATAAATAAATAAATAAATAAATAAATATTATAAATAATAAAAATATTTATTTATTATTTAATATTTATATATTTATTTATGGTTTTGATTCTATTAATATTTAGAAATTACATATTTTAGCTACTTTCAATCCAGTTAGATATGCTTTAGTATTGTTACAGTTTTAAGGGTTATCACTAGTACAACACATTTAATTTAATGTCATAGCTGTACCAACATAAGAAACAGTATTTTATTTAAATGAGATTTAAAGATGGTAGTTACTTCCAATACTTCTTTCCACCTTTAGATCCTATTTTATTTAAAAACAGCCATGATTTGAGAAGAGTTCAAGTCTTACATAAGAATGTTAAGCATTGAGAGCTACCATGAGACCTCTGGTAATATATATGGAAAGGAAGAAAATACTACCCTCTGAGATTTATGTTGCTGCTGGAGTCATCTTTAGCTGGTGGTGCATTTGTTTTGCAGCTGAATGAAAATGGTTCTGTCCAACATGGGGATCAGCTTCTGGTGTCTTCTCACAGAAGCCTCCTCTGCAGACTTCACACTCTCAAAGCCCTGCAGGATGCCACTAGTGACAATTCACCAGTCTGATGTCACCCCATTCACAGTTTGTGCCCGATCCATGAGCCAGCTGCTCACCCATCCCATGATGTGCTTATCCAGCTGTGTGCTGGACATTTTGTCCACAAGGATACTGTGACAGTATTGAAAGTTTTACTGAAATCCAAGCCCTTGATCATCTGGGCAAGTTACGTTGTCATAAAAGGAAATTGGGTTTGATAAGCAGGACTTCCCTCTCATGATCCCCCAGTGGACCAATGGCTGCATTGCATCTCAGGTATTTTTCAAAATCTCCTGGAATAATCTTCTCTAAACATTCTCAGCTACTGAAGTGAGACTGACAGGCCTGTAGTTTTTGGGCTCCTCCTTCTTGCTCTTCTTGAAAATCAGGACAATGTTTGGCAGCTTCCAGTCAGCTGGGACCTCTCTGGATTTCCAAGAATGTTCAAAAATCATTGAGAGTGGTCCTACAATGACATCAGCTAGCTCTTTGGGGATTCTTGGAATTAGGCCTTATAGATTAGTAGGGCTCCACCTGGAGCAATTTTAGGGTTGGCTAAGAGTTGATTATTCTTGCAATTGATACTGCCAATGAAACTGCATATTCAGACATCAATGTCAAATATAATTTGGGAGTGACATTTACCAAACTTTGTCACAGACTGTTCCTGTTTATAGAAGTAAGACTGCATCCTTTCTGTACAGATTGTTTTTAGTTTAGCAAAAGTAGCATTTACCAACACTAGTTAAAATGTTTACAATAAAACCCTTTGCTAGCAACTTCAGAATTGCCTAATCAGACATATCTCATCTGAAAACAGAAACATTCTGACTTGCTTTAGTTTTGTTTGTTATTGTCATTCAGAAACATTAGGTGGGAAAGAAGCCTATGTGAACTGAAACTCTAACATGTGATTGTCTTAAGCAAACTGAAGGTGTAAATTTGTATTTTGGTGGTTTGCGTTTTTCTTAGTATGAGATCAGTGAGAGTGTCTATTAAGGGGTATTTATCATTGTTTTCTGTTAAAGACTGTCTGAAAACTTCAGGAAAGTATTATCAGTGAATGCACATGAATATACTAAAATAAATGGGAACATGCTTAATGTTGTAACTTCTGCTTTCATATATTTCCAATACCTTAACTAAAGTTATGCCTTGGAATTATATTAAACATATCTAATATGTGTACAATGGACATTTTGAATTCATCTCCACCAGGCTTAAAATGTAAATCAGGAGGCATATTGTCAATTGCTCAGGGCTAGAGCCTTCTCAGCCTCTTCATTCCAGTGGGAATTTTTCTATTAAATTCACAAGGATTTGGATGCAGGTCCTTACTGCCTTTCTAGCTTTAGCCAGCAAGGAGTGAGATTCTCATTCAGTGGTAAACAGAAATTATATGGGCTGAGGGAGGTGCTCTTCAGGTGTGAAACCTGCATCTTGATGGTCCAGAAGCCACATGATTTTGATGAAATGCCGAAGTAATTCTCGGATTTCATATGGAGTTTTTATCACAGTGCAAGACCCTGTCAGTTCGAGAGTTTACCAGTGGGAAAACTTGCAATTCATGAGTTTGTTTTGTTCAGCTGAAGTGTCTTAAGTGTATGTTGCACAGAATATACAAGGATAATTTTTCAGATATTATTAGCAGAAGATTGAAGTATTTGTACAACACAGACGTTTTTAAACTAAAATAATATTCAAAATTTAAAGAATTTATCTGCCAATAACTTTATTTCACCCCCATTGGTGTTAATATGAGTCTTCTTTACAAATAAAAGGTCTGTATGTTTCTTGGCATGTGAGAGCAAACATTTTGAGGAGTCTAAGCCACAGTTATGGTTAACTGGAACTAAAAATGAAGTGGGGCTATGATCACTTAAAAACTTGAGATAGCCATTAAAATCAATATTCCATATGGCAAATATAAATACTCAAGTTTTAAAAATGAAAATTTGCTGTGGTTTGGCTCTCTTTCAGGTTTTTCGCTTAACAAAATTTGATATTGCATTATTGAAATGTATGTGGAAAAAAATTGTTTTCAGCAGTCCCAGTCTCCATTTGAATAACAAAGAAGAAATTCTAGTCTTCTTGATTTGAAGCAATTTTCTTTTCTCAATTTGCCAAGAAAAGGGAAAGAGCGGGACAAAAACGATTCCACAACTCTATGATCTTGTTACTATTTTCCTGATGGCACAGATATGAATTAAACTGAACCTAGGGAAACATTAGAATATTTTGATTCTTATGTTCTCTAAACCTACTGTTGCTGTTTTATGATATGAAAGTTTAATGCTTCTTTCCTTTTGGTACCAAAAATAGGACTGTTCTTTCATGACTGTCATCATTGCAAATTCACTAAGATCAGCTTTTGTGTTAGAAATGAATAGTGAAAGGGTGGAAAACTCAGTTGATACACAGCTCCTGAGATATTTTTTAGGTCAGCTGGTTGTAGATCTCTTTATGTTTAGTTTCAGCTCAGAGGGATTTTTGTTTGTTTATTTTGGTGACTTGTAGTAAGAAAACAAAAACTTTGGGTCGTATTCTGCCAATATTATGTATAGAGAACACCCAGAGGCTGTCTACAGTACTTTCCCAAGATGAGATGATAGATACAGAGATTGGCAGGATGAACTAGATGATCTAATGAGTTTTTCTTTTTTTCTGTCTAAGGTCTATTAAATAAGTTTAAAGAAGAAAGATACTGACACATTTTTCCCTTTGGCCAAAGGATTGAAAATGCTGGAGTGATTACACACAAGTTCTGTTTAACAGAGATAATTTCAATGAGGATTTCAGCTTGGATTTTATTGAAATTTTTCTGCAATGAAAAGGAAAATCATTGGCATAAAAAGTGTAGATTTCACTGCTTGATATAAAAATTTAAATCTTCCCTACTCACAAACTCTGGGAAATTGTATATAAGACATCAGAAAAAATGTGTTTTGCAGTATAGTGGATAATGGTAAGGTCAGGTTATGAATATATTTCAGTTCTTGCTAACTATTAACATTCTGTTGTTTTTGATTGAAAAGGATGTGAAAGATTAATATTTAAAGCATTAAAATAAAATATCAAAAATAGCAATAACAAGAATAATGTTTGTGAAATGTGTCCTTTCATGTTTATGTTGAATGTGAAGTACTGGTGTTGGAAAATTCTTTCTTAAAAGATTTTGTATACATATTTAACTCCTAAGAGAAATTAAATAAGTGACAATCAGAACAGGGATTCTATGCTGGCTTGTGAAGTCAGTTGTTACCTTTTAAAACAATTACTTGATAACTCATGATATAATACTTTGGAAAAAATACCTTTTTTTCAGTGTATGAATTTTTATATTTTGCTCAGTCGATTAGTCCCAGACATTTAAAATACTCTAAAATAACACATTCTTCTCTTCTGGTTAGTGTGTCAAGAACAAGATTGCTACAACATACATCCATGAGTAGGTGGTCAGCACAGCAAGCAAATGCTAGGACTATAAGACAAATGGTAGGTATAAATTATTTGCAAGCTCAAGTAACAGCAATTTGACTTTTTTGAGCCTGTAACAATGCCTCCAGAGACAAAAGTGTGAATTTCTGTAGGTCATTGCATTTTCATGGCCTTGGCATTAAGTAAAGGTTGCAGCTCTAGGTTTTGAATTTCCCTACTCATAAATAAGAGCCATTTTGGGTTTTACATCTGATTTTTGCATGAAATATGTCTATTCTAATCCTTGCTGAGAAGTCTTCAAGGAATAATAGTGGAGGCTTTTTGGTATAAAATTTCATCTCACATGCTTGCAGAAACATACATCTTTGGTGTTGAAGTTGCAGCACCTATATCAAGGGCTTGAGTATCAAAGCCATCCTCTTCTGTATTATAATGTTTAACAATTTGCTGATTATGACTGACAGGTTTATACAGCTAACATGTTCTGGAGTTGTGGGTGATTTATTCCAGAATAACTTGTGTGATTCAGAGAATTTAACTGCTACAGTCTTCCTTCTCATGACAGAAATGAAATGTATAGTAGAACGGATTGCATTCCATTTAAGTATCTTCATTAGAGAAGGGACTTTGTGCTAGACTGTCTTCAAGTACCAGCAATGAAGGCACCCAAATTCTCATTGAAGAAACATAGAGAAAGGTCTATTTGTTAATGTTCATCATTAGCCTTTGCAGTTGGAGTTATTGTTATTTATGTTGGCCAAGCTTTTTTCTTTTCTTTTCTTGAAAGGATCATTCTTTTCCTATGTTCTCATACAGAGAACAAAGTTGTATACAGAACTCAAGAGACAAAAAAATCCCTGGCATGATGAAAGTGGAAACAATTCTTACAAGAAGATTAGGTACTTGACTTGTATGCCACAACCATAGTAAAGGTGAGATAATAGACCTGACATGAATGTAAGTTATATCTATTTTTTCAGTAATATTCTTTATATGGGCACCGAACCTGCCCTTCCTTATCTCCACCACAGAATGTAATGTTGTCATTTTATATGAGCAAAATTAAGCAGAAGGGTTAACTACATACACTCAGTTGAAATTGCATCTGATCACATTTTTGTTAGGATTCTTCAGTAGAAAATAACATCTTTGTCATTATGGTTTATGACTAGGGTAGAGTTAATTTTCTTCATGGTAGCTGGTGGGTCAGTGTTTCGCATTTGTGCTTGAAACAGTGTAGATAGTCAAGATAGACAAGAGCCAGTCATAGCATCCATAGAATGGCATGGTTTAGAAGAGACCTTAAAGATTATCCAATTCCAACCCCCCTGTCATGGGCAGGGACACCTTTCACTAGATCACATTGCTCAGAATTCCATCTAACCAGGCCTTACACATTTTCAGGGATGGCAATAGCACAGGGAGCTGAGCAGAGCTTGCACAGAGTCAAGTCCATTTCTGCTTCTCACCCCAGCAGTGAACAGGCTTGGGGTGAACAAGGAGCTGGGAGGGGACACAGCCAGGACAGCTGACCCCAGCTGGCCACGGGAATATGCCAGGCAATGTGGCCTCATGTTTGGCATGCAAAACTGGGGAAGAGATGAAGGAGGGGATGTTTGTGGTGATGGTGTTTGTCTTCCCAAGTCACCAAGTTTGTGTGAGATGGGGCCCTGCCCTGCTGGAGATGGCTGAACAGCTGCCTGCCCTTGGGAAGCAGTGAGTGAATTCCTTCTTTTGCTTTGATTGTGTGCACAGCTTTTGCTTTACTTACTAAACTGTCTTTAGCTCAATTCAGGAGTTTGCTAGCTTTTCCAATTCTCTCCCCATCTCACTGTGGGTGGAGTGAGTGAGCAGCTAGGTGGGGCTTAGCTGCTGGCTGAGGTTAAACCACAACATATATTATTTACATCAATGCTTGACTAGAGGTCCTAGGAATTTAAACTTTTGAAGTGCTAGATCCTGTATGGAATATAATAGTTGGCCAAGTGCTGAAGACATGATGAAACAGGTGGATAAAATAACTGATGAGCAGATGTGGCACAAAGATGGATGTCAATCCAACAAATAGAAATGCACATACACATACTACTCAATTTGATATAATAAATTGGTCTCACTCAGAAGCCTCCAGCTGATGGATTTGGGTGTAGACAGCCTTTCTTCACAATCTTGTTTAGCCCACTCAGAAACACATCCATTTCTATAAAATTGTCCCACTAATTATTTGCCTGATTCTGAGCTCATGAGTAACCCACACAGAGGATGAGAGAATGGCTGTGGATATTGCTTACCTGTATCTACAGCTTTAAAATATGAACTGACTTCTCCATCTCTCACTAGTCAGTTGTCAGAAGCTGGGTACAAGAAAGCATAGAATTTCAGAACAGTATATTCTCCTGGAAGTCATACCTCAATGCAAGGTACTACTGACATGTGTATTAAATACAGATTCTCTTACATGACCATCCTTTTTGTTTTTGCTGCCAAGGAAGTAGCAACATGGGTCTGTGACCTAGGAACTTCTAAGAAGCATCTATTTAGAGGCTTCTAAGTAAAGCTTCCCACTTTTCTCACTTTTTCTAAGCCAGAAGAGGAAACTAGCATCTTAGTGAATACCTAGCTTCAGTTCTAGGCTAACTCAAGAAAAGTGTTATTTTCTTATCTCATGTTAAAAGGGGTACGTTTGCTTTGTGGAAATCAGACCCAAATTTGAACTGTGAGGAACAGCTGAAAAGAGAATTGTGTGAATAGCTATCCCCAACAGGCACTGGGAGTAAGTAGAGAGCTTAAGACTCCCTTCTGGGGGAAGCTATGACTAAAAGGCCAGAATGCTTTGGTTTGGCTGTTTCTAGCTAAATACATATGCCTACAATGTGTATTATTCTGGGATTAGTCAAGCTATACTCCTTTTACAGTAAGAGAGAAATGAACATTTTTTTTTTTTCAGTTATACATCTCTTTTACTCACAGAAAAGTGTGGGAGAAGTCAGAACGACATAATTTAAAAAAAGCAGTTTAGGATATCTAGTTCAGATGTATTAAATGACACTTTAGACACCTCAATTAAATGTAGATCAATTGTGGTAAAAGAGATTAAATAAAAATTATCAGATTGATAGAAGTAGAAAAAGGAGGTGTAAAGGGAAAAGAAAAAGGCCTTTAGTTACCATAGAATGATAGTATGGCTTGGGTTGGAAGGGACCTTAAAGATGTTCTAGTTTCAATCCCCCTGCTATGGGAAGGAAGGCCTTCCACTAGACCAGGTTGCTCAAAACATCATCCAGTGTGGCTTTGAAAACTTCCAGCAAGGGGGCAAACACCACTTCTACAGGCAACCTGTTCCAGTACCTCATCATCCTCACAGTAAATAATTTCTTCCTAATATCTAACCTAAATCTACTCTCTTTCAGTTTGAAGCCATTCCCCTTTGTCCTCTCTCTATATTTCTTTCTAAAAAATATCTCTCCATCTTTTTTGTAGGTTCCCTTCAGGTGCTGAAGGGCCACAATTAGGTCAGCCAGTAGCCTCCACTCTTCTAGGCGGAACAATTCCAAATCTTTCAGCCTTTCCTCACAGGAGGGGTGCTGAATCCTGATAATCATCTTTGTGGCCTCCTCTGGACTTGCTCCAACAAGTCCATGTCTTTGCTGAGGTTTCCAGAGCTGGACACAGCACTCCAGGTGCATTCTCATGTGAGCAGAGGGGCAGAATCCCCCTCCTTGCCCTGCTGGCCACACTGCTTTTGATGCAGTCCAAGACACATTTGCCTTTTTGGGCTGCAAGTGCACATTTCTGGGTCATGTCCAGCCTCTCACCACCTATGCATGTGTAGACAGTTATTTGTATATATATGAAATTATATTAGGACATATATAAGAGGACAGAGATGATGTAGGTTAGGTAATTTGAATATTTTTTTCCAGCCAAAGAAGGAGAAACAGACTAACTAAATTTGGCAAAAGTGAAACTGTGAGAAAATAGGACAGCTATCCTAAAGTATATCCAAACAGTAATGACAAGAGAGTTATTTATGCTGAAGGACAAAATAGGAAACAGAACATTTGTTTAGAAAGTGTCCACAGAGAAATTAAATACAGGTTTCTAATTATTACAAGAATTTAACTGAGAAAGACTCTCTGCAATTACAAATCTATCTAGTTTAAAGTTTAAAATACCTGACAGATTTCTTAAGAACTTTGAATGATGTGGGTTTGCCTATTATTTTAATGCTTTCAAGCTGATCCAGTCTTAAGCCTTGGTTTGTTTTAAGTTTTATTTTAGAAGCTTTCTGGCTGAAGGCTGTTGAAAAAAAATTATGGCCACGGCCAAATTCTCCACAAACTCCATTATTTTTATAGCACTTCTACTGTTTTGTTTTTGTTTTGTTAAGTCTTTGAGAGCAAGTTACCCAAGAGAAGGGCGCCATTTCTCCCTTGCCTATTCCACTTATCCCTGTGCACTAATACAAAGGTCAGCTGTAGTACAGACCGTAGGAGATTTATAACCATTTTGACCACAATGGTTGAAGAGCTTTTTGAAAATTTGTGGTTTCATCTCTAATTACATCTTCTGCAAAATACCCTCTCTCTTTTGAGAGAAACTTTAGATTTTGTTGGTAAAAAAAAATTGTTTTGGTTAGATCTATTTATGTTAGGATATCCCCTCTAAATAGAATTTGGATTTGCAAAAGTATTGAGCATTTTTAGTAGAGCTTTAAGAACTGTGCAGTAACTTAACATAATCTAGATATAGAAGAACAATATGAAAACATGTGAATGCAATTAAAGTGTATCTATTCTACCTTCAGTACTTGTGGGTTGGTATCTTTTCTGACATTTGAAATTGCAGATAAGCCTTAGATTTTACCACTGGTTTCTCCTTATCAATATGAAGCACTTTCCAAATTTTAAAACAGATCTCTGGCCAATTCAGACAGGCCTTCAGGTAGAAGAAGGTAGAATGTTTGAGCATGGTATCATCCTATTCCAAATTTATCTCCTATTCCACTGCCAAGGCACATTCCTTTCAAAGTCCTTTCTCAGGAACTTACAGAAGGATCACTTTGAAGAGAGTTTGGACCTCTTTTCTTCCATGTCCAAGCACTCGTATTTCTTGATCACAAACAGAAAGAGTTGTTTGGGTATCAATTTAATTATAAAGAAAATAATTTAAGCTTTTCATTATAGCTTATTAATGAACATCTTGAATTTTCATGAAATTCAATGAGCTTTGAATTACAGTCTCTGCCCTAAACATTCCAAGCAACAGTCAGCAGCTGAGGACATTCAGATGATGTGTCAAGAATTATGATGCTCCTCAACTCCTTGTCACGTTCCACCTCTGCCCCACAGTGGCACTCTAGGATGGCTGAACTGTAAGGATGGATTTTTCTCTTGCTTTTGTATCTTTGCCCACTGTAGAAAAATATTGAGGGCTCAGCCCTCCATTTTTGTCTCCCCTCAGACTTTTCCAATATCTTTGTCCCATTTCTGATGGGGCTTTCTCATGGGGAAATGAGAAGAGTTTTTAATGATACATTTCTAGGGACATCAGTAGTTTAAAAGGCCCCTGTTCTTGTGAAATATCTTCTGCCTGGATGCAGGTGAAACATCAAGTCAGATCCAGAATTCACTCTGAGTTTTGTAGAGGATCAACTGATCATCCTGGATTTTCTATCAGCACCATGAATTTTTAAAGCTTTTAAGGGTGTTAGCACTAACAAATCCACTGGCTTCTTCCTCAGGCACCTCCATCTGAGTCCTTGGTCATAATCCAGCAAACTGCTTAAGCATATGACTGCATGCATGTGAGTGGAAGAGTAGCATTTTGGGAGCTATGCACTGGTTCAACATTGAGTATAAGAGTTTAAATTCTTTCCTGAACTGGAAGTTTCTGATGAAGCAACTCCTTAGTTCATATTCATAGCAACTCCTTAATTCATATTATCACCACAGCCTGAATTAGGGTGACAAAGCTGCTGTACTGTGTATGTCCATTGTGCACAGACTCGAGGCTCAGAGCACAGAGATCATATACACAGCTGGAGGGAAGTGATGATTCTTCCTCATTTTTCCCCAGATTTCTGGAATAAGAACATGCTCAAAAGTGTGGATATTCTGTTCTTTTAGACACAGTGTATTTGAAATAGCCAGATTTAAGCTGTTAGTGAATAATAAACATCTACTCATGTAGCAAGTACATTGTAACTTTAATTCATTAAAGAGAAAATAATTATTTTCCTTTAATCTACTGCTATAGTGCTATAGCCTTTGCAGGCACGTAATTCCTCTGCTATCTGTATTTTAGTGGTGTTTATCATTCTGTAAATTTTCCTTTTTGCTGCTCTTAGCTGAGGCATAAAAGGTTAATACCCCTAATTGTACCTCATGTATATATACACATATATTTATATATCTATATATGCCATGTCTCACTTTGCTACTGGTGCCAAGGAAAATGTTGGAATCTATTCAGTTTTCTTCATATTCATTTTCCTGCCCACTTAACAAAATTACATTCAATGAGCTGTGGGAGAAATTCACATCAACGGGCATGTAATGCAATTTCTGGTATATATGCAGGAAGAAAAAATCCTACATTTTCTTTCATTTCTGTCAAAATCAATCAAATTGTACTGAACGGAACATAATCTCTTAAAAAAAATCACCCAGGCATTTCCAGTGAAATAAGCCTCTCTTACATGGTAACATGCACATATTTAAGTGGTCTCTGTTTTATTTTTTTTTAATCATGCCTAATTAGTTTTTTTTAATCACCCACACAACTAAGGCTCTTGCCTGCATAATTTATGACATAGAGGGGCCGGTGTCAGAAATCAAATGTTGTAAATTAAAAATAACAAGTTTGAGACTAGTGATTCAATTAAAACCCTAGAAAACATTGGATTATGCATAATTGAGAGCTTGTATGCAGAGATGCATGTCATGCTTGTCAGCTTGGATGGGAGGATTGGATTGGAGCTGTCAAGAGCATTTAAATCAACTCAGTAAAAAAATTAGAAAACAAAGATGATATTTATTATTAACTTCCAGTGTTCAAAAATAAACTGAGAGGTATTTAAATTGAATGCTTAGATGACAAGGCTTTATTTATAGCAGAAGTTATAAAACTCAGTAATAACCCTAGCTGGCACAGATGTAAAGATACTACTGTGCAGCTGAGCTGCAGCCTGCAGTGTGAGGATTCAGCAGTTGGCCCTGAATCTGATCCAGCTAATTGAAAGTTATGTTGAAAAGAAGAAATCCAGATTCTTGAAGGGAGCTGTGAATGACCAAATTCTTATTTTCCTTTTCTTGCCTTTCTTTTCTTCCTCTCAGAGACTGATGATATCCCACGAAACACTTTATGGCCTCTGAGAATATGCAAGAATATCCTAGGGAGACTGACTTGTCCCAGTGAACCAGTTCTGCGGGACTATATTTTACCAGCTAGTAATGTTATTTGTTAGGAATAACTGAGGAGTGAAGATCAACATCTTCCCACTTCAGCTCCATCTCAGAGGAAGTTTCAAATTTTGTTTGAAATTTTTGAATCAGCAATAAATTGCACTGTTGAAAGTAAACTTTAAAGCTAGCCAGGATACTTCCCACATTTGAAAATAAAGAGCATTTTCATTTCTAGATTGAGAAGAATGACTCCAACAAATTCAGGATTCTCAGGACTACAATACATTTATCTCTAAACTGGTCTCACAAGGGCTCATCCTAGCCCTCAAAAATATACCAAAGAACTGAATGCTCAGGAAGATCATTTAGTTCTTAGCCCATATCAGGCACATGAAATTAGGCTGTATTTTTTAAAAACAGTTTAATCCCTAATGACATGACCTTTTGGATGAGTTGCAATCTCATTACAAGATACCCTAAAATGCTGAATTTTTTGTTTATTTGTTTGGTTTTCTTTTATACAGACCTTTTTTCCTGGTCCTTCTTTAGCAAGTCCTGAGACATGAGATATTTTTCCCATGAAGCTTCTGTAAATCTAAATTTGCTAGTGTACCCTGTTTCCTAGCAGGGTATCTTACCAGTCAGAATAGGAATGCAAAGGGGTCACCATCAGCTTTAGAAAGCTTTATATCAGCTCAGTGAGGTGATCCAAGACAGTGGCAATGCCAGCCATTTTAATGTTATATGACATTTAAATTTAAATGTAAATCTAAGGGAAAATTATTGCCTCAGGAAAGGCAAAAAGGATCTCCAGAAAGTGGAGGAAATGATACAAAGAGTTAAATTCTTCTCCTTTGGTAAACCACTAACCACTGACGTCAATGGGATTTGCGAATGCACATCTGAGAATGGAATTTGGCCATAAGTGAGCTGGAAAAATGATTGATGACTGCCTAACAGTGGAGGACTTGGATCAGCAGTCACACAGCAGAGCTGGAAGTTACTCAGATTACCCTCAGCAGATTTCTGCTGATTTTCCCCAAGAGCTCAGGGGCAGGTGGAGAATCTCCAGAAACATGGTAGCTCTTGGTACCCAGCTACCCTGGCTGAGCATGAGTACAGTGCCACCAGAGACAGCTTTGGGGACATGACAGTGGAAGCAACACACCACAGGGGCAAGTCAGGCCACCTTTGGTGTATGCTATGCAGAGAGTGCAGACCAGCCCTAAGTTTGGAAAGCAAAGTAGAGGTGTACTTAGGCAACTTCCAAGGGTTCTAGAGGGAAATAGATAGTTAAAGCTCCTTAGTGAATTTAGAGGTAAGATTTTAGTGATTCATTTTTTTAAATCTCAATTGGCAATTCCAAATCTTTGCTATACTAAATTCCTCTTATAAGCTACGATCACTTGGTAGCATTTACATATACTATCTTTGTATCTCTTTCATCATCTTTCTTTGATGTTTTATTAGTTACAAGATTTAGCCTAGAAAAGCCTGTGCATTCCTCTTTACTTAAAAAAATTTAAATGTGAAAGATTTTAATTTAAGCCATTCTGAGAATTCTCCAAATTATAACAAGACTATAAATATGAGAAAGAGTCTTATGTAAGCAGAAGAGATGAAGCAGTGGTGTATGATTTTTACTGTATTGGAAACTGGAGCTTTATTTCTGAAAGTTTAAAATAATAAAATAATTTTCCATTTTTATAAACAAAATCAACTAAATGAGAATATTGTGTAAGTAATAGGAGAACGGCAAGTGCCTTCCACACTGGCCTAGCTTTGCTCTTATTAACCTCTAACAGTTTTCTTACAAACTTCAGTGAGACTAGAGTTCAGCCAGAGTCCCTCCATTTATTAACTCTGGCGCCAGGGAAAAGGATCAAACTTTTGCCATTTTTTGGAGGAACTGCTAGTGTCTGTAAGTTAATGTGTAATATGGAAGAAAAGTTAAATTCCATTTCTGTTAGAGCACAACCCACTATCAGAATTCCCCACTAAAAGATAAGCAAGCCATTTTCTCCTACACCAAAAATAAAATGAAAGTATTTCATTCAAATTGACTATCAACACTTAAAGGAATAGAAATTAGAGACATTTTTTTGCAGGCAAAAACATTAATCATTAATACTGCTCATTGTCATGGGACTCTTGTCTTTGCTGTGTTCTACACTTCCCACAGAAACGAAAAGTTCTGGTGTTTTCCTCATGGACTAAATCAAATGGAGGGATACTTTAAAGACAATTCTGGCAATTTAAGTTTGAGTAGATGCGCCCTATAAACATTCCTGGGGAAAAAAAAAAAAAAAAAAGCTGAGCACAGATTTCTAGTATGAAAAGGGAGGAAGCAAGGTTGGAATGATGAAGGCTGGATGTGGATGAGGAAGGCTTATGAAAATGGGGAATGAGATTGTGGGTCTTTCTGGGCAGTTTCTAAATTTTATTCTCTGAGATTAAGACTTTACCATTTGCACTTGGATCTTTTACCTTTCACTACTTTCACTGCTTTTTCAAATGGAGCATGGTGTTAATAATGCCAGGGTCATGGTATTTATCCCCATATGGACAAGTCACTTAAGAACTGGACTTTATGATCCTTGTGGGGCTATTCCAACACAGAATATCCTGTGATTCTGTGATCTGCAGGTCTGTGCAAAGGCAATGAAAGTCAGACCTGCAGTCTGCCTTGTGTTAGAGACTCTCTAAAGTTTTTCAGATTTTCCCTGACTTGAATTTTACTCCTGGTAGAAACTGCGCTGAGTTTCAATGGATGAGATGTGTGAGAGTGTACAAAATTTTCATTTGATTAAATGGCAGATCTAATGCAGCTGGGTGGACCTTCATCTAACACTCTGTGCTTCTTCTCTTTCATGGGATCCCCGGGACTGAGTTAGCTCCCCCAACTCTGTATGTAGTGTGAGATGAGATAGGACTTGGAAATGTTTTCCACACAATTCAGTGTGTTGCATAGGCAGCCCCATAAGATGCCACTGTAAACATTTTGTCTCAGCTTTCCACTCTCTGCTTGGCCTGGTGAAGTGCTGCCTCACTGCTGTTTGAGCATGTGTAGACTGACTCCAGACTACACGCAGGTGTAGGCTGGTGGAAAGGTACTAGGAGTGGTCCAAAGCAGAGACAGAGATCATGCCAACAGTAAAGCAGTTAGCATGACTTTGGGCTATGCACAAAGTTGTTATTTCTACCTCTTAGGTAGCAGTGCAAACTTATCCTCAGAAAATATAACTAGAGAAAAAGAAATTTCTGTATGCTGGCTACGCATAGCCAAGAAGACAAAGATCAAAACTGAGTCACATCAGGACACTTGTAGAGATGGAAGTTTTGGTTCCTGCAGAAACTTTCAGGGAAAGAGTGTGACCAGTGCCTGGCAGGTCAGGTGGCAGCTTAACGGAGCTTCTTGGGGTTATAGTCAGGTGGAGAGACATAAACATTTTTTCCTAATTCCTGCTAGAGACACCTGTCTTTCTAGATGTGGTCTAACACATCTAGAGCACATTATTAGCAGAAGCTTAGGTGCCATGGGAAGGCAACCATCTTCCCTCGGGGTGAGGCAGTAGCTCAGCTGGGCTTTGAAGATCTACATTTTGGACTTAGATGTTTACAATGGCTGTTAGGCTCCTAATTCTTTTAGTGGATCTAGGCCATAGCATATAGGCAAAGCTTGGTGGAGTCAGCTAATTTTTTTCTTAGAAGTTCTGGGTTTCTTTGAAGCTGAAACTCACAATGGAACTAATTATAACTTAACTGTAGTTGTCTGCCTAATGCCTTATAATATTCTTGTTTGAGACATTATGTACAATTTTTTTTTTTTTTGTGCATTTAGAAGTGTAGCATCACATTCTTTCTATCTGCAAAAATTAAGAGTGTTTGTGGGGCATATGAATTCTGGTATTGGATGGTAGGTGTAGAATTTTGTCATAAAACCATTAAAAAACTTTTTTTCTGGTCAAAAGCTTAAATTTATGCTGATCATTAAAGAAAAAAAAGAAAGAAACAAAACAAACAGCATTTCAATTAGTTCATGTTGGTCATATTTAATTAAAGGAACACATTACTTAATGGGTGTAAATAGTCACACAAAGATATGTGTAATAACTATGTATTTTAGTAACTTTGTAGTAGTATGCTAAACGCAGATTTCTATTCAAAACCTGGGATTTTTGATTGAATCATTCACAGACTTTAAGATCAACACAAACTGATTGCAGTTTGACCTTATGTACTAAAATGCTCATCTGGCAGATCGTGAGAGAGAAATTCCCATGATGTGACTTTACTAGCTCTGAAAAGTGTGCATCCAAGAGATTGTGGGAGAAATACTTCATCACAGGAACGAACTTAAATGTTAGCAGACTGCTAGCTTGCCCTTTTTGATTAGCCTGAAATCACTGTATTGCATTAACTGCATTCCTCTTAACAAGATACAATATAAGGCTAATATCATATAGGTAACTAAATATTAACCTTTGTACTGGTAAATTTTTTCAGAAGACAATGAAAAATGAATCTACTTGTGTCATGTTGAGAAATTAATTGGGGCTGCCCCATTTCATAAGACTCAATTAAAAAGAAAAAGGAATTGCATGATAAGAAGCAAAGAAGTTAGAATAGAGAAGACCTCAGTAATAAGAAAATGAAACAAGGGCTTGAAAATGCAGGGTCCAAAATCCCAAATCATCCAAAAAAAAAAAGTAGTAAGTGAAATCCCCAAAATACAGGATCAAAAAAACATCAAAGCAAGCACGTATACACTGCCAACAATTAGAACAGTATTAATTAGCAACAATGTTCTTTAATCTATAAATAATAAAGTGATCAAACGGTCCCACAGAGAGGTGTATAACAATACATAGAATTTTACAGTCATAGGTCAAAAAGTCTATTTAAAATCCCTGTGGCTAATTCAAACATTCAGATTTAAAGCCCTGTTTATAGTTTAGTTGAGAGATCACTCCGAAGTGGAAGAGATGTCAAAATCAGACCCAGTGCCTCAGACAAAATACATAGCATACAATAAAGAAACTGAAGTCTCTAACTCTTTGGAATGAAGGAAAAAGGTGCAGCAAGTAAAAAACTGTAGTAAGACAGAATCTATGTTTTAGAAGAAACCTAAAATATCCACTAAGACAAGGGGTGTATTCAGCATATCAGGAGTGAGCTGTGCCATCTCATTGAGGGTTGTGACAGGTGATCACAAAGCTGTAGCAACACTTACATAGATATATAGACATCTGTGTATCACATTATATTTTTGGACAGAATACTTAGAAATAATCTTGATAAAGTTGTGTTAAAAGATTTATATAATTAAGCTATTTCATATTCTGATGAGCTAAATTAATATTGCTATCACAATTTAAACATTGAGCCAACTGAAAGAGGTTAAATGAGTAACATAAGGTTATTTTTTATTTCATATTCAATCCAGAAAACTGCTTTAGACTCTGATTACTCAAGTAGTAAGGAGCTTTCTTTTATTAAGAGTTTGTTTCTAAAATTTGACTTTTTGCCATTTTGTAATGCACTAAAATCACAGATCATTCTCCATCTACTATTTGATTATTTCCATACAGGCTAGAAATCTGCAGTTTTCTTTACTGAATCATGTATTGATTTTTTTTCCTGAACACTTCCTCACTTTATAAATCTTACAATTTGACTGCGACCTCCAACATGCTCTGCTCCTTTCCAGATGGCTTATCCTAAAGACTCAATGAATGCATTTGCAATTCTTTTATTGAAGTTGTTAATAAAAATATGGATCAGTAGGCAGTTTATAATTACTCTTGCAATAAACATCCACATCCAATAATTGTTTCACCACTGATATTTCCGTAGTTTTTTCATGAAATCACCTGTTAGTAACAGAACCAAAGCACCACTGAATTCAAGATAGCTTTGCATTATAGAATGGTTTAAAGGCAAAGGGGAAACAGAGTGACAGAAATAAATCTCACTAAAGTCTTGGCATAAATATGTCTCTCTGCTTCTCTCTTATTTGAACTGATTAGCCCTTGGAAAAAATTCTTGCTATTACTCCCATCTACATGAATTTATGCCATAAATATAATATACTTTGACAGAAAATATAACTTCATATATAACACGGAGTAATTAAACACACATATATGTAATATATCTGTTATCTGCATTTATGTATAAATGTTGAGTAAAGTTACTGTCACCTGTAATTTTCATAATTTTCATGAATTGCATAAAATTTATAGTCTTTGCTAGATTTAAGAAGCTAGCTTTTATCATATACCTGGATGACCATCACCTTCCATCTTAGTATTTATTTCACTTTTAGCCACCACAATGAAGTTTAACACGCAGTGACATTATGTTGTTGCAATGTTTGTGACAGATCATTATCATCAATATATTTTGTTAATTTTAACATTGCTTTACCACTGAGTACAAGTATCCTTCAGCATCTCCCTTAGAAACTCAAAAATCCTTTGATAACCCAGTTTTTCTTTTCACATATTGCAAAGTAATTAGTTCTTTTTAGATGGGCCATCAGGAGGCCTGGCCCATACAGGCTTCTTAGAGCTCTGGGCTCAGTGTTTGTTAGACCCTCCATGCTCTAGTTTGCAGTGCATTTCTCCTCAGCAAAGAGAACATCAGGCTCCTCTGCTCATGAACATGTGCTTCCCTGTAGTAGATTTTTGCTATCAATGTTTTTTAAAATCTTTCTTTTTGATGGTATATGGTTCATCTTTAAATTGTTTTTAGTTGAGCAAGATTTTAGCTGATTTAAACCTTGAACTCTCTTAGCTGTCTTTAGCCAGAAAAAACATTTCTCTTGTTATCCAGTTCATAAAAATCTTCACCACTGCAGTAAGAGCACAACAAGTGAATCTTCTTGTAGACACAGATTTCATTGCTCAGCTGTTCAGCAGTTTTGGGGCTTGTGGTTCTATATTCTTCATTTTCTCCATTGTAATTGTATCCAAGTTCTAGATCTTGCTCAGTAATGCTACTCAGTCATATACTCCAAATGGGGAATGTTGCATCTCGACAGTGGTTTCAGAAACAGGCAGATGTATGAGAACACTTTAGGTACAGGGGGTTTAAATTTGCCAATAGCATACACTGAAAAGAATGCCAAGCAATGTTTAGCCATGGTCTTTTCTACTGACTTTACCTACAACTCATCCCTGGAGGTGAGGATGGCTCCCTTTCATTGTGTCCTAGGCTCTTGAGCGCTAGGAACATTTGGAGCAGGCTTTTTTTTTTTTTTTTTAAATATATTTTTCCTCTGGAAAAGTGGGACTAGTACAGCTTGGCTATATGATACATGTACTAGATTACCATTACTAGTTTTCTGTAGAATTGCAGGTGGTTCACTGTTTGCAAACAATGCAACCCTAAGTGCTGATAGCTATAATGTCCATGAGGTCTGCTAGCTTTCCATGAAACAGCAGGAGTTCTCTGGCACAATGTGGTCTACAGTTTTTAGCTTATGCAAGTGATCCTTTTTTGCATATTTGAGTTTTCCACCCAGGGACTAACTAATGATTATTTGGATCATTTCCTACTTGTCTTGCTGTCTGCCCCTTCCCTGAACTGTAACTCTGTATAGCAAATACAATATGAGTCATGGTACATAAATGAGCCATGAAGAAGAATTATCTGCTCTCTTTAAATGAGCAAAAAGTAGGTTTGTGTATTTTACAGATAACATCAGAAAGCTGCTCAACCCAAAAGCATTTATTTTTCTAATAAAATAGACATGTAATTTCATTTACTGAAAAGAGGACATTATCATGTCATCTTCATTTCAGGAAGATTTCCCCAGGTAAAATCTTACATTGTGAGTGTCTTGAAGTTAATTTCAATTTCAGAAAAGCTCACTGGCACATTCCTCAATCTAGATATGTAAGTAAAGGAACATCCTTTAAAATTTTAATATTATGCATAGTTTAAAGATCCTTATGCTAAGGAAACCTTGGACATTCACATTTAGAGTCTTATTTAGAAACTTGAATTTTGGATGGTTGTATGAACATTGTAGAATGCCATGTTGGAAAATTATTTCCTTCATACTTTTATAAGAGACTAGGGCCAATGTTTTAAAGCTGTATATCAAGTTGTACAAGGGTGAAGTGGGATTATAATTCATTTTGCTAGAGCTGGAAGTAAATCTTGACAAGACCACAAAATATGCAGGTGAAAATAAAAAAAAACTTTCTGCTTCTTTTTTCTCTCTGTAGTGAAATTCATAATCAAGTGAAGACAGCATTTTCTGTTCACTCTGTTAACTAGATGTTATCCTTCTTTTTAAAACCTTAATGTAATCATCATTAGTTCAGTTATGCAGTAAACAAAAAAAAAAATTGCAGTCTTCTGTGTTGGGAAGGGTTCAAGTAAGTTCATGCCTTTTTGTACTTTTTGGTGGTGGTTACATAGCAAATATATAGACAGATGGACGACAGAATATTTACAGAAGGAGAGAGAAACTGGCAATTGCAAGCATTTGCTTAAATAAGCTGATTCTCATCTAGCCAGGACACAGGAATGTATATCACATAATTTCACACCTCAGAATATATTGAGACTTTGGTAAAGATGAACAGTGCATAATCTACGTGCTGTTTAAGAACTTGCAGAATAATGAATGCTTTTTAAAATAATGAATATATTTGACAAAATGAGTTTGTGCAGAAAAAGTTCATGAATGGACAGTTATATTCAGCAAATGTGATTTTAAAATGAATTATTAAACTATGACTAGTAAATAGTTCCCAAACATGGAACTCTAACATGAGGCTTTTACAAGGAAACTCTTCCTCCCAAATATTGGAAATATCTGTTTGCAAAGCAGTCATTTCCTGGTCCAGGAGAGAGTTAACATAGGAAAATTCCATAATTTAATTGTGTATGGAAATATTTTGCATAAAGCACTTTTTGCTCAGATACTTTCCTTCCACTCACTATGAAATCAAGAATAACAGAAGTCGGACAAGCTGATGATCAACATTTAAATGTCGCTTGTAGCATCCCAGAGAGCTCAATTTTAATTCTGCCCACCCTAGCCTGAATTAAAATGTAGATTAAGAATAAAGAGGGAACTAATCATTATCTTCTGCTTTGCTGCTGATAGCAACACAGCTAAGTAAAGGTAAGTACCCACTAAATTGTATTCCTTATTTTAAGGTGCTCCTGTAGTTTCTAATACTGCAGACCCTAAGCATGTCACCATCCTTCTTGTAAGTATACACATAACTCCCCTCCAAGGTGGCAAAGTTTTATTCATTGCATTTTAAATATCAGCAACAAGCAATAAGTGAGGGGGATCTGTCTATGCTCACTAAAGTATAAATTTATTTCACCTATTTTAGGTACTTCACTGAGACACTCAACCTAGTACGGCAGCTGCCCTTTTGTAGAAATGTACAGACCCAGGTAGCCTCTCTCCTGGTACATTTTGGCAAGAGAAACAGATTTTTAGTCACAGAGGGTTTTTATGTGTAGAAGACTAACTCCTGATGCTCTGGGATGCCTTTCAGCTGGAGACCCTCTGTGTATAAAAGTATCATACAATATATGTACATCAAATACTTCTCCAGCCTGCAATGGATGCCACTCCTGTAAATAACCTAGGTTTTTACCTTGCTCTCTTGGGCACCAAAACACTGAAATCATGCTGAGAATATTGCTCCACTGCTCTATGATAAGACAAACTCACTCAGATAAATGGTAATGAAGCAGAGGGCTTCTTCAGCTCTCTTATTTCTGAAGCCTACTTCCTCACTTGTCAAGTCTTTTCTTTTTATTAACCTGAAAAGGGGACTATGTGGTGATGATAGGTGACTATGTGAGCTCATGCGAACTGATACTTACTGATACTGAAATCTGAAATCACCGTAACACTTCAGTTGTTGCTGGCAGCTGTGACTGGAAGTCTGTCAACCAAGGGGACAGGAAATAAATATTTTCCTCTACAGTTGCTGTACTGCAGCTGAGAATGATATAGTGGAAGGGTACTGGTGCCTCTGTGTCACACTGCCTCTTGTGAGGGGGGCAGGCGGCATTCCCACTGCAAGGCTTCTCAATGAACATTTTCTGGAGTGCTTAGGTAGCTCAAACATACTTGCAGTCACAGTTTTACAGAGGAGCTGTTTTGCCTACTAGCAACACTTGGAGTTTTATTAATCTGTAAGATTTCGTATCTGGGGAACACAGCTTTTTCCCAGGCTCAAATGAATAGTTCTTCCAACTTTAAGAAGGGTATTGGCTGCAATAAAGCAAGCAGTTTTTGGCTCTTTCTCCTACCAGTGATAAAATATTACCAAAAAAACCCTTAAATTCACATTTGTACTGATAACACATAACTGCAATCAGCCTTGAAAAATTTTGATGCTAGCCTTTGCTTCACAATATGGGTTGTTTTCCTTAAAAAAAAAAAGGAAAAAAGAAGCTCAAGCTTTCACGCTGTAAATATTGAATTATCATTAATATATTAGCACAGAGCACTTAAGCCCTAAGACCTTCAGTGTCTTTGCTGAAGTCAGCATCTTCAACCAAAGCCTATCATTGGTGTCTCTTGTGTAAATCCTTTGAAGTTATTACTGCTCTGAAGTGAGGAGAGAAACCAGAATTTTAAAGGGAAAAACCCCCTATGTATTCAACTGGCAGATGAGTTCTGTTCTGGGAGGAGGTAGGAGCAGGGTGACAACCCATGTGGCAGACAGCACAGAATGACAGAGTACTGTTAAGGATCCACTGCCAGCTTGTATTAATGTGTGCTGCCCTACTGAAGTTGGTGGAGCTCACAGGTTTTCACCCCCTGTGCCACTGTACCTTTCTACTCTGATCTCACCTGAGCTACTCTCACTTCACCTCCACCAAGGACTCCTCAGAGACAGAGGAAGATGTAAAGATCTTATTCCTCTCACCCAGGCCAGAGGTCTGGAGCCTGATGGTTATCACAACTTGGAAGAGCACAGTGAATGAAAGAGGGATGAATAGAGGACACCGGTAAGGAATATATGTATATTGTCAGGGTGGTAAAAACTACTGCAGCTCCTAACACTGTCCACAAAAACCTCTGCACTCTGAGTTCAAGATGAGAGTTTTTGTTGGGAGACTTGGCTGCCTCTTCCATCTTCATTAAGTTCTTAGTTTTCTAAAGTAACATTGATCCAAGTTGTTGCTTTTATGAGAAAAATAAGCTAAGACAAAAGGAGTAGCTGAGTAAGAGTCCAATGAGAAACCATCTCCTTTTCAATAAAGCAACAGTTATTCACTTTGTTGGAGGGATCCAAACAGGTCTTGGGCAGATGAGAATTAAACTGTTTTTAGTGCTTGGAGTAAATGAACTTCACATGCTAGTAGAGGCAAAGAGATTTTTTTTTGTAAATTGATTTTGCTTCTTAATCCTTTCTTTCTGTAGTTACACAGCACAGAACTAACCTGACATTTGAAGTGGATACCAGGGGAAATAGAGTTCAGTACATTATATAAACACATAAGACACACTAACTTATTGAAGACTCCACAGAACTTGGTGGGAAAATTTTTACACAACATCCTTTCTTGTTGTTTTAAAAGAGAAAGTTTAAGCTTCTGTCTCTTAGAAATTAGAGCAATTGGAATAAATCTTTTATGTGCTAGCCATGAAGTTACTAATTTCATCTGAAGAGCTGAATAGCATTTTCCCTTTGAGTAAGTGGTAATTAGGCAAATAGAGCTGCTCATTTTCCTTGAAGAAATTTAGGTAGGTGTGTAAGATGAGGAAGGTATTTTGTTTCTTGACCACTAATCATGAAACTTCCTGACCCATAGTCACTGAAACATTCTGTGTGTTTAGTTACCAAGATCTTCCCAGAGTGGCATGAAAATTAAGATATCTATGCATTTTAAATCTTCCTGATTTTTAAATGTGATGGATTTTGGAACTGACACTATTTTAAGGCTAAACCATGTTCCTGAAGGCTTTTCTTAGGTAAAACTCGCAACTAAATTACTCTAAGTTGGACCACATACAGAAAAATGGATGAATCTTTTGGAGTCAGAGGTTCCATTGAACAAGCTGGAAATAAAAGCAAGGAATACAGCAGACCAGACAAAACTCTTAGGTACCATTTTATTTGTTATGATCAGCCAGGGATTCATTTTCATTGCTAGTTCAATTCCTTAAGCCTTGTCTAAACTCCGGAAACATACCATTCTAAGAAGTGGTTGGCCCTTCTACCTTGGTTGTAAAATACCTCATGTCCATGCTATACTCCTGATTTGATTTGCGGAAATGTGCAAATAAGAAAAAAAATATCCCAGTGGTGGGAACCACAGGGTAGACAAGATGTCTATGAATGCAGTTATTTTTACTACCATTTTGCTTAGCTTTTTCAATAGGTTTAATGAAAACTGTGGTTGTGGCTCCCACCAGTTTTAACACATTCATCAACATTGGAGGCAAACCTGTGGAATTTTGACCAGATGTAAATTTCCTCACTATTAACTTAGCTTTCTCTCTCTTTCTTCCTCCCTTTCTGTCTCTCTTTCTTCGTTTCTCTCTTTCTCCCTTTCTTTCCTTTCTTTCCTTTCCTTCCTTCCTTTCTTCATTTCTCTCTCCCTCTCCCTCTCCCCTTTTCCCCACTATCCCCACCCACAACCCCCTCATATTATATTTACTGTGAATTATTAAAATCATTACTGGAGTGTTTCACATTAAACCTGCATGGTCTTCATGCCTTTGCAAGCCACTACCTTGCATGCAAAGACTTGTCTGAAGATCACTTTTGCCCTTCCACAGCCTTCAAGGCTCCCTGAAATGAATGCTGCCAAGTCCATCTGCAGAGTTACTGCCCCTGCTCTGCCTGGGCACTGTGTCAGATCCATGAGCCAGATGGGTGGCAGCCCTACCTCCCTCTGAAGGGAATATGCCCACACAGACCAGAGGTTTAGATGAAGGACCCTGGGAGGCTGTAGGTGCAGGAGCTGGGAAGTCCTTGGCATGTGGTCAGAGAACTTAGTGGCTGGGCAAAAACCAAAGGGTAAAGTAGTTCTGAAGCAGGAATGATCCCCCGACAAGAAAAGCCCATATACCCACATGTGGGGCTCTGTCTGTGTCACTCAATATGCCTTGTTCAGCTGGAAACAGCCCTGTTTTCTACTGCTGGCACATATCCAGGGTGTTGAAAAGCTTTGTGTGGGTAAGTACCGGAGAATCAGGTTATGGCCGAGCTCTACACTTTCCTCACATTACACAAATACTAGACATGGTACCAAGGGGGTTACATTTTAACCTTAACACCTCAATGATGGATAGTAGGATGGATAGCTATGCTTTCTTTCTAATAGTTGTTCATTTACATTTGGGGGTCTCGGGTGACAGACTACTATTCCACTCTCATTCCACTCTCTTTCAATGAATATGCACAATTGCAGCTTAGTTCCAAAAACAATTTTTAAGCTGAATAAAAATGTTTTCTTTTCTCTAAGAGAGAGAGAAATCCGCATATCTAACAACCACAGACTCTGTATGTCTCTTTAAGTTTTCAAATCTTTATAACCAATTTAGAAATGTGTACACTTCTACAACCCCTGCGAATAGCCATGCTTTTTAATGCAAGTATTGTTTCATTTGGACTATCTCTTTTTCTTTTTTTCTTTTTTTTTTTTTTTTTCCTCAAGAAAACATGCCACATAAAGAAGAATGTGTGGATGCTGTGAGAATGAATGATTTTCAAGCTGAGAGGACATTATGGCCTCATGTACTCTACAAAAAGTACTGGCTGCTGACGACTGGTGTCAACAGTGACCATGTCTGAACAGTGCTGAAAACAATTTAAGTCCTTCTGTCCCCCAGCTCACACAGTATTCAGCAACATTTCAGGTAGTTTGATTAAAATCTGAAGAGGCACTGATTCGACTAGCCTGGTATTAACAGGAGAGTGAGCCCTAGTGTAGACAGCTGCCTGGCTCCAGAAGCCATCGACAGCGCTCTTTGTGCTTGACATGTCCTGGAAATGGCTTCTGAGCCAGAAAGCTGTCTACACTGAAGTATTCACTATTTATGTCACCCCTTTTCTTGTGTCAGCATCAGAATAGGGTGAAAATTAAATAAGTGCTGTTGAAAGATAAAAATATCCTTTTTGTTTGAATTTTCTCACCAAACAGGGATTTAAGATACTTTGTCAAAACCTGAATAACTTCATATCCTTTTCAGAGTAGTAAAAGGAAAGAAAGATTGAAAAGGAACCAAAGAAAATAATTTTCTGGATTAATATTTGATATTAAAAGTATGATCATAGCAGGAGTCTTTTTAATTTGTCCTAAAATTAAAAATAAACCAAAAAACTTTTTCACATTAGTTTTTTATACATTTAAAAAAGGATAAATTGCAGTGCTGTTTCTCCAGAATGCAGCATGAACAATCTTGTCACCCAAAATATACTTCCAGATGAAATTGAAATCCAAAGCTAGTATCTATAGTCTCCAGTAAAAAGTGTAGCAATCAGTATCAGGACTATATTAGTACATATTTTTAATGGCACTCAGCCCATCTACTGCCCACCTGCCCATAGAATAAGAAGGAGACTAAAAAAAATGTCCCATGTGAGAAAACACAGACTAAAACAAGTTCTTTTTGAATATAAGGATTATAAAATTATTTATAAAAATTCTTATGAGAAAGGAACCAAACTAAAATATTTGGTCTAGTAAGTGAATTCAAGCACATTGTTGAAAAAATCTAACTAATTCATATTTACAGAAGTTAAGATTTTACTCTACATGCTGCAAAACAGACAGGGAGGCCTGAAACATCCTAAATCCTAAAGCAGGATCTTATATTAGTTAATGCCACTTGGAACACCTGCAAGGGCGAGACCAACATATTTTACACATGAAGCAAGGGAGAAACAGGTACTCACAGGGAAAGTGTACACCCAGCCCTGAATGTGCTCAGGTGCCAAACCATGTCCATTCAGAGCGGCAGGTCTGGAGCTACCTTCTCAAAGAGCCAGCTTCTGTTTCCTGACTATTCATGGAGATGAGGAAAGACATTTGGTTAACTTTAGTCACCTACAGGACAGCTAATTGTTTTCCTCCCCAAGTTACATAACTTTGCATCCTTGTTGGAAGCTAAAATAAATAAATAAAATCATCAACTATTCTGTTTAAAGCAAATGATGTAGCTGTTCATTTGTATGATTTTGCATTAAGTTTCTGTCATGAGACAACACTGAAGATCTTAAGAGTGGCCCACACTACTGGAAAAAATCTCTCACTTTTAGAGCCTCCCATGAGATATAGAGGATCATGCCTCATGCTTTGTACAAAACATTGTTTGGAAACTACTGAAGGTTTTGCTGTACAGAGTGAAGTCTCCAAAAAGCATATCAAACACTACATCCCCATTTTTCTTAAGATCTCTGAACCAAATGCATTTGAAAAGGGCGTGGATTGCATTTTCTAAAATGATTCTTACCTCCTCCTGTTGGTTTTCTGATCAGCCCCATTTGTACCATGAACATACTTGGTGCCCTACGCTTCTTTCACATTCAATAAAGGGGACAGGTCATTTGTGCTGTCAGTCACTAGTACATCTCATTCTCCAGAACTGTAAAGCACATGGGGTTTGCTGTCTATTTCCCAGAATTCGGAAATGCAGGAAAGATAGGCTTTGGAACATAATGGAAAATTTCCTTGTATTAACTACCAGTAAAAAGAGACACCCTGAAGGCCTTGTCTTTCTTCATTAAATTCATAAAAAGCTGTGTAATTACAAAGCTTGTGACATGCTAATTTTCTACATAACTTTCACACTTTATCAGCCTTAAAATATATCTGAAGTGGCAGCACTGATACACAGATCAGGTGCCAGCCCACATATCCTGCTCTAGATAATGTGACCCACAGAAGTGTGGTGCAGTCTGCAAACAACTAAGAAATACCTCTACTAAGGAAAAATGCTCTGTCTGGGTTACTCAATGAGTGCTGACAGGAGAAGCATTAAACCAGGGCATTAAAAGACTGCAAGAATTGCAGATTTGACCCTGCTAGGCAGAAATGTGCCTAAATAATTTAATTAATGATAAATACATCTCCCTAAAAATCACATGAACTTATTAGTAAACAATCTCACAAAGTTACATTTCATTATTAATCATAAAAACCCCCTATAAATGGTGCCCATTGGAAGGATAATGTTTTTCCCTCTCTCTGGGAACATATGTTTGTAAACTGTGTAACTGGGCCCCGAGTAATTTTGGAGTGAGTAATTTCCGAACGTGCAATTACAAATGGCTAAAGTGCAATAGCTCCCCGAAGCATCATCACAATTTCTGCAGTGAGTGTTTAATTGTAGCCAGACTTTGTAACCTTACCATGGCCTGTGTCCCTGCCATAACCCTAGGCCTAAGCTCCAGTCTTCAACATATGGGAAAATTTTTCAAGCTGATTGCTCCAATCTGATTAGGGGAAGTTATGTAGCTGCCATTTATTCAGAGTCTTGTTACCACACTCTAACAGCTGCTTTGTAAAAGATTCCCATTAAGGCCATTTTCTGCCTACTCCAATTCCAACATGCCTGTCAAAGTAATTGTGATTGCACTGATTGTTCTGAGGGTGTCAGGAATAAAAAAAATCAAAAAACTTTTTGATATTGGGCTGGAAAAAGCAACTTAATACAATGGTAAATTGGTTAGGAGAAATTATTCCTGCCTCAGCCAGTTTTCCTGTCCTGAATCCTTTGTAAATTCCCCAGCGCAGGAAAGCACAGGTGTCTCCAGCACAGTTTGAGAGAAGGAACTTGTTCTGTATCAGGTGACTAGTAAAACCCTAGCACAGTTCCATTTTATGACAACAGTCTGTCTCCAGTTGTCACTTTGGCAACCTAAAAAATTTGATGGGTTTTTCATTCCCAGTTGTATTAACTGTGGGGTTGATGAGCTGCACGTAGCTGAAATGTTGTGGCAGAACTGCAAAGCAAGCAGAGAATAAATGGTTTTCCATCTTGGTGACCATTTCCAAATATAAATGAAAATAAGTAAAATTAAAAAAAAATGTCAGATGTTCAGGAGTGAGTGTGTCTAAAAGATGACAAGATCCCTTCAAACTGCTGGCAGTGGTTTCAGACTGACTAGATACATAGAATAAAGGATGGGGTTTGGTCTTATTTTTTCAGATATTTTATTAGGTTCAGAATTTTAAACTGGACATATAGTTCAAGGGACTTGACCTCAGTTGTTTTCTGATACAAATATGTAAATGACTGAGTGACTAATAGTTAAAAATGGTCCAGGCTTTTTGTTGATCTGAAATAACATCCACATAAATTTTTATTGATCTCCTTGGATTTTATTACATTTATTTCAACACAGGTGTCTTTGTCACAATGATGCCCTTTAGCTCTTAAACCACTGAAGGATTTACTATTTCTTTGTTTCCAGAGATACAAGATTACCAAATTTTTGACATTCTTTCTTCTAGCTACATGAGAATCAACATTAACATGATTAATATGTACATATGATTAATGTACATGTGTTCATATGTTTTAGTGGTAACTCCTCTATGCAGCATCTACAGGTTCAAATGAAAATGAAAATAATGACTTTTATTTAGAACCATACCCACTTTAAGAAGCTTCAGGCTAATAATTGGCAATTATTAATATCACTTTCTATTCCAAGTAATCCATTGATTTTGAATTTTGGTATTGTGGGTTATATTCCACTTCTAATTGCAGTGGTTTGGCAGAGATTATTTTAATGCATTTTGCTCCAAGTGAGAAGGTATTTTTTTCTTGCTTCATGTTAGGTCAAAAGTAAAATGCACAAATCTAACAAAAATTCTCCAACCTGATTTAATAAAGAAAAGCCTCTTTATGGTTGACATAGGTTTACTGACTAGCTCTGCCTGGACTACAGGAAACGTTTAAAATTTTGCACCCAAAATCCAGTTACAGTCTAACCAGGTCTAAGCAGTTTAGTTGCATTAAATCTATGGTTTTTTAAACCTGAGATCCTCCAATTTTTCTAAGAATTAAAAATACCCTTCAATGGCAACATTTCTCCTTTGCTGAGAAAGAAAGATTTGACTTTTGTTATTCCTTGAAATGAAAACTTTTGAGAAGCTGACAGCTGAAAAAGTTCTGGTTTAAGCTGTGAAATCAGTGAAATTAAGTTATTTTTCCTTCTTTAGCAGGTGAATCCAAATTCTGGGTATAGAGAAGATAACAGTTAAAGGCTAAGATATCTGCATATGAGGTCCTGTGCTAAGCATCACACCTAAAAAGGCCCCTAACCAAAGTTTCTAAATCTTTAAATAGGTCATAATCTACAGTAAAAGGTATCCTTGAAAAGGAGACTTTTGCTCTTTGATTAGTTATGAAAATTGTCTTTGATATCCATGAGGAGTGATTGCATGTGTTCTCTATTATGTCTGGCTTTCCAGGGGTCAGCAGCACAAAAGTTTATTTGGTGAGTTGCCCATGTTCCATGTTCCATGACAACTTGTCTGAAGGGGTCATGTTCTTGGACAGAGAATATTTCACTTTCAGGCTATTTTTTATTAGTTCCTGGTGGCTAATAAGGCTTCTCAGATGTGTCTGAGCCTCACTGTGTAAAATAAAGGGGTTAGCTATTCCAGTAAAAAGGATGCTGGCAAGGTGAATAGAGGATATTTCTGCCATCACTGCAGACAAGTCATACTCTCCAGAATCCCTTGTGTCTCATCAGCTTATCACAGCAGGACTTTCACAAGTTTATTTCTAGTTGTTTTTCTGGTGATATGCATTAGAGAAAAGGACAGTTTGGCATTGCAGAGGCAAAAGGAGAAGACAGGAAAATAATTTAATGTCATTAATTTTACCTCATGATCTCTTGGCAGAAGATAGTTTTATGAAGTAATTTTTTGGAGTTAAGGCAGAGTCTGAACATTTTTCGCTTGAAAATGGTGGTGAATAGATTTTTATTTCCATCCAGAATTAGAAATGGTTTAACCAAGGCAATATGTTCACTGATAGCCTAAGGACTGAGTCCAAGGACAGCACATACAAACATAACCTGTGAGAAACTTAAAAAAACAAAATTCAACTACAAAGCTTTAAATCTTTATATGGGGAACTTTCCTTCTAAAGAAACTGGTATCTCCCATGGCTGCAACTGTTTTGAATTTTATAAGAATGTCTCACTCAGTTTCCATTAAAATGTTAATTTTATGATGTCTTCTTGTAGGTCTCTGTTCTCAGTCCATGAGAGTTAGCTGTTGGTTAGACTTCCCTAGGCAACCTTGTTTTTCCTAGAATCCTGTTGATGGGATATTTTTTTCATATACTTGGTTTTTCTGGGACAAGAGACTGGGTGGTCAGGCTTCTTAATGGTGGTGAAGCAGAAGTATAACACCTTCTGAGAGAGTGGCAAATTTATCCAAATCCCCACTGCTTTATAGGGATTAATTTAATGAGAGCTGTCAGTGAACATTGGAGGTGTCAGAGAAGTCCAAGGTGTTACAAGTGCTCTTGAAACCATGCTCTAGCTTCATACTTGCCAACATTTCAAATGTTAGAAGTGGTAGACTTGGCAGATAGGTTGAGTCTGGTTCTTATAGCTCCTGCAGAGCCTCCTTCTTCCTCTCTCCATGCCACTTGGAGAGGCCAGTAGCATCCTGCTCTTGCAGGCTGGCTTTCCCTCCTGAAAAGTTGGGCACTCCCTGCTTGAATCCTCTTGGAGCTCTTGTTTGGAAAGGCAAGACCTCACTGATCCTCTGAGCAGGGTATCTAGTGGCTGTCATTTTAGCAGCAGTAGAAATTTTGCAAAATGAACATGATGGACCAGAAGTCTATTTGGCAGGTGTATTTCTAGGGCACAAAGAGGAAACTCAAAGCAGGTGAAAGATGGACATTGAGGGGAAGTATTTAACAGACACACTACTCAGTTATTTAGCAAAGGGGATGGTAAATATGCTAGACATTGCAGGCAAAGATCTTTTAAGCATGAAGAAAAGTAGGACAAAAACTGAGATTAATGTCAGATTTGAAATCCTTAAATGAGATTAGAAAAGCAAATAATTTTTTTTTTGGTGGATAGATATTCTTGTGAATCTATAGGTGCTGTGTGAAAAAGAAAATGGGTAAACTTGTGCCCTAGGTCTATCAAACTACTCAGGATTTATACAGAGTTTTATAGACAAAGAATCCAAGTATACCCAGGATGCTTGGATTTTCTGATTTTCTGATTTCCTGTGTTGTCATTGTGAAATATATCTCAGCAAGCTCAGTGCAACCAGCATTGAATATGAGATGTTAAGAAGGCTTATACAGCAGATGACCACTTGTCTGGGATTTTCAAGTGCCTGGAAACTCAAGAGATTCAGAAACTATGAGCAAATGACCAAATTCCTTTTGACTCCACAGGAAGTCAGCAGCAAAATGTGTAAAGGGGAGGTAAATGACTCACATAAGTGAAAATCTATGGGCAGGAGTGTCAGAGTTGGCAGTTATGGGTTTTACTCAAAAAACCCAAACACACCAAAAGAAAGTGCATGAAGGCTGCACCTGGCCTGTGTCTATTGTGGCTGTGGCAATGGAAGTAAATAAGAAAGCAAACTCCTGACCTCAAGCAAGGACAGTTTGCTCCTATCCCTATTTGGAATTGGGGTCTGGCAGAGGCATGCACCTGGGCACAGGAGCCAGGGAGCACCTCTGAGCTCAGTATCTGAATCTCTCTCAGCAACACTATTATTTTGACCTCAAAAATTAATCTAATGATGAACCCCTAAACAAATATTGGCCAGACCATTCAGTCATTGCTCTCTTCAGGGACAATAATGTTAAGAACTGCTTCTCTGGTTGCTCAAAGCTGAGCTTCTCTTCCTTCAGGCAGGTCATATTTCTTCCTCACTGCACTGCTGATCTGGTTAGCCCTTAGTCTCTGTGTATGCTGCATTTACCTCCAAAGAAGGGAGTGTGTGTGGTGAGAAAGTACAGGACCTTCTGAGATGGAGGAATTATCCAATTGCCTTCTCCCTTGAGGAGCTGTAGACAGTGGAAAGAGGAAGAGGATAGCTGGTGTTGGACTTTTAAAAAAATAACTAAAACCCCAACAAGTCATTCTGAGCTTGAAAATCTTAGTACTTCTCTCCTGATGGGAGACACACAGAAGGAGAACCCAGAGAAGTCTGTGACTTCATGAGTAGGGTTAATTGCAGGTGTACAGAACATGTCTGGACAGGGCATCAGAGTGAAGCAGGTTCTGAAAATCAGATGGGGGTGGTAAGGCCAGGAGCAGAGTGGTGCTCTGCAAAACGCCCTCTGACAAATTGTGAAGAGTACACCTGGCTGTGTGGACAAATCCAACTGCCTCAGGTTGAGACTTCATCTTGACTCAACTGGCTCCTCATGAATGCTCTAATCAACAGGTCATAAAGAGCACCCTAAGCCCTTGATTTTTAAAGAAAAAATTCAAGGCTGTCTTCTCCAGAAAAAGCCTAAACATCCTTCCCTAAGAATGGTTACAAGTTCTGCATCCTCAATTCAGACCTGCATCTCCAACACTGAGAAGTGACAGTGGTTAGCCATGTCATGCTGCTTCCTCCCTGGCTAAATCTGAGTCCTGGCATGATGAATAGGACTGACTTTTGGGGGGTCCATGCTTAAACAGGATGCCTTGTGCCTCATTCTGCCAAACTCTTCTCTTCCATGTAAGAGCGCGGCATAAACCCAGCAAGGAAACCACTCTGACAGATATACACAAAGTATTCCTTATGTTAAATTATTATGGTGGTTGTCTTATTGTGTCTTTGGTATTTTTATGCTGGATGATGGAGGCAGGAGATGATGTCCTACCCACCTCCTCCCCAGTCAGTCAGGTGGAGTATTTTGTTGCGGCATGCCTGTCTGGTCTATGGCCTGAGGTTTCCTGTAAAGCCAAGGGAAGGACTGGAGAACAGGATAGGAAGAGCACAGCTTGCTCTTCCCTGTTTGGAATTGGGGTCTGGCAGAGGCACGCACCTGGGCACAGGAGACAGGGAGCCCCTCTGGGCTCAGTAGGACAGGCCTTTTGTGTCAGGAAGGGCTGCAGTGAGCAAGGCAGCTCTTGCCATGTAACTTCACTGCTTCCTTCATGGTGAGTGTTTGGCTTTGAAGCTCTAGTCTCCCCTGATCAGTTTACTCCATAAATTAATGTGTTAATTGTACACACAGTGTTGTCTATTAGGGAGGTGTGTGTTTGATAGCCTCCAGCTGTGAGTTTGCAGAGATCCTGTTGTAGAAATCATTACAAGGAGCAGTTTTCACAACCTTTTTAATGTACTCTTAAAAGTAACAGTTACAGGGGCTTTAACATATGCAGCTGAAACATGTTTGGAGAATGGCTCATTCAGCAGCTCCAGCATTAACTTTATGTTAGATCCGATTGCATGATGCCAAATTAGCCATGCACCAAGTATCACCCACCAACATCATGAGACTGTCTCTTTTTCTTAAAAAAAAATTCAAAAAAACAACCATTTTTAAAGCTTGTACTTTAGAAATTCTTCTGTAACAGGTTCCATCTGTTCTTAATTTCTTTCCTAAGCAGGCAGGCTAGAAAGAAAAACCTTTACTCACATGGCCTCCTTGTATGAATCATGGCTCACAAAAGTGTGCAGGTACTCTGATCCTGAGATAGAGGCAAGTGCATGTTTTATATTTACAACAAATCTCTTTGACCTCAAATACAGTAGGCACTACTGTTAGTATACCAAACTGTGTCTCATACAGACAGAGCCACATTAAATTTTTTGGCTATTTTTTTTGTATTTTAATGCTTTAGGTTTTTAATTTATGATCCTTCTCTCTTTGGACATTCATTCTTAAACCTATAAAAATAAGTAAATATAAATTTGTTTACTTTAATGATAGGAATTGAAGTCCAGCTGATATTGGAAATAGAGGTCTGCTGTCAAAAACTACAGTTTCACAGTCTGTCAAATGAATATTATTGAGGTATCCAAAGTGTTCAGACATCAGTAGGTTTGAGAGTGTCTACATATACATTCCCACCCACCACCAAAGTATGCAACCTGATAATGAATTCTCCCCACTAAAAGAAGACATAGGGGACAAAAAGCAGCTCAATGCATGGTTAAAAAACACCTGCATATTCAGCTGGACCTATGTTCCAGTGGTTGTGGCTAGAAGAAATTTGTCAGGAAAGCAGAAAAAAATCTATTTTTGTTTTCCTTTTCCATTAATTTTCTCTCTCCAAATCTGGAAGGGCTGGGGGTGGAGGGTGAGACCAGAGAGGAAGCAAAGCATTGGAAGGTTAGAAAATAATGCAGTGGAAGTTAAAGCAGCTTGACCCAAGGAGACACTGACCTATGTAATGTAAATGGGAAAACTTGAAGAAAGAAATGGTTTGCAGACAAATAATTGGAGAAGGTTGACCTTGATACTGAAAGGGGAGGGGAGGAGAGGGAGAGAGAGAGAAAAAGCAGAAGAGAGAAAGGAAGACCTGTGTAAAATAAATCAAAAATACTCAGTATAAGCATTTACAGACCTGTTGGATCCCAGAGACACTACTTCTGTTGTCTAACCCCAGAAAGTTTCAATATGCAATTTTCCCAAGTAATCTAAAGTGCTGCTTGTTTCAAGAAAAGAGCCCCCACCTTTGCAAGGCTCTGCAATTTGCTATTTAAATTTAAATCGCTATTTAAATTGAGAAGTTTCATGTGGTAGGTCACAAGTATGCTGCCCTACTTCACCAATCCTTTCCAACAGGCAGCCTGCTTAATGCATGCTGCTATCTGGCTTTTCCTGAGTTTACTGGGGGCCTTCACTGATGTAGTAATACAGTAGGTTTTAAAATGCTTGAAAAATAAGACGAAGATTAAGATTAAACAAAACATTTTTCTTGGTGATAAATTTAAGCAAATTGAATCTAATTGCTCAATTTTATTCCAAGACAGAGTCTGTGCTGACCTTAGACTCAAATATTCTTCCTGCCTTTTGCAAGCCTGAATACATGACATCATTTGGACAATTTGCACATATTTATACAATTTGTCATCATTCTGTCTTTACAGTCTGGAGAGTTACAGGATTTGCCTCTAGGCTTACTTTTCTCCCTGCACAAAATGCTTTATGAGAATCATATGCTTGCAATACTATTTTTAAAAACTGAAAAATTTAAGTAAACATTGGGAACCTACTTCATATTTAAAGCTGTTATGAAGAAAATAAATTGTGAACAGAGTAACAGGGGCTGGAAAATTCTAAACCCAAGCACGTACTGGAGGCACAAGTGTTTTTTTTCCTTAGGCTACCTTTGACATGGGTATGTATGAACAGCGTGGGCCAGGATAGTATTTCAGAGATGGGGGTGGCATTAAATGAATTTTTTTTTCACTTTCACCAGATGTAATTAACTTCTGTACCTTATTATAATATCATTCAGTTGCATGGATTATCAGGAAGATTAGGAAAGTGGTTGCTTGGATCACACTCCAAACTTAGATTCTTTTGACATGAAGGAAAGGGAAAAGCACAGTGGAGAGGAGAATCAGGAGTTTGCAAATTAAGTGTTTATAGTTAAATACTAAGTAGTTGGAGCATGACAAAAATTGTCTGAATTTTTCAAGTGGGTACATAAATCAAGGAATAATTCAAATGAAAATTAGCATTAATTTCTGGGCATTTAAGCCCTTAAATTGTGAGTTTTCACTGAATCATAGTATATCCTGAGTTGAAAGGGATCCAAAATGATCACCGAGTCCAACTCCAAGCCCTGTACAGGACCATCCCCAAGAATCACACCATGTGTCCAAGCACATGCAGGTTTCAACTCTGTCAGGCTGGTGCTGTCACCACTTCCCTGAGGAGCTTTTCCAGTGCACCACCCCAAATGTGAGAAACATTTTCCTAACATCCAACCTACACCTCCCCTGCCACAACTTCAGACCATTCCCTGGGTCCCGTCACTGGTCACCAGAGAGAAGAGGTCAGTGCCTGCCCCTCTCCTTCCCCTCACAAGAAATTTGTAGATGAGATTAAGTGTCCCCTCAATTCTTTATTTCTTAGGTCTGCCACATTCAGCTCCTAGATTTCAAATTAGAAAACTTTTTCTTGTTTGTGGTAGCTGCTATTACCACAGCAGTCTTCACAAGAGAATGTCAGAATATGTTCTTGAAAGGGCTGAGATTCTCTTTCCCTAAAACAGTGACATCTGTGAACTTTAATTTACATGTAGACTATGTCTGTGGTTGACTTCTTATCTGGGTAAGATTTGTAAAAGGTACCAGTATTCCCTTATTTCTGCTTATTTATTCCTCCATCCCAAAATACAGATCAGAGGTGTCTGTATAGCACGTTGTCTGAGTCACTACTTGAGTGTGGTAGTAAATATGAGGTTGACAGAACTAATTTGCATTACTGTATTTTTTTTATTTCCTCAATCTTATAAAAGGATCTGGTACAATTTTTCTTCCCAAAAGGTAAGGGAAAAAAAATATTGAACTTAAAAGAAGACAAAACTCTTATAATTTCCCTAAAGTCATATTTTTTCCAGATTGAATCAGCAGTTTCTTCTGAATTTTGCTTCCTAATTTTCAAATAGTTATAGTTAATGCACAACTAAAAAAAGAATTTTCATCTCAGGTTGAATTAAATTTTTTGTTCAAATAACATTTTTTCAGCATTATGGCTTGACCATCAAATCAAGAAAATCTGTAGTGTGTGCAGCTAGTAAGGCCTTCCTTCCACAGTAAGAAACAGGCTTGGTAATTGATTTCAGCTAGCATAAAATGAAGTCCTAATCGATTCACACCAGCAGCTTTTAACTTTCAGAGGGGACTCACATTTGAACAATAGACTGAAAGTGAATGATCCATAAACCTGGTAAGCAACACTTTATTGCTCTTGTAACTCAGTAGATGTGCATTGAGCTTTATAGATAAAAGCAAACCTTCTAAGTTATTATGGACAAATAGAGAGGAGAAAAACAGCAGACTCAGAAAGGTGAGGATGGATGAAGATGGTAACCATCATTTGAAGTATATTTCCAGTGGGTAATTGGAAGCAGGGGTCAGACATTCTGGCTTCTTGAAACAATCACTTTTTTAGGGGAGTTAGAAGAATAAAGGCCTTAGTGAAAGCAGAAAGGGATGAAACCAGAAAGATAAACACAGAACATTGCTTTAGGAGCATGCATTTTAGGCCTAGTGATAGATGAAGTGAAAGAGGTATGGCAGGTGTATAAAGCATCAGGACATGGCAGTTTAGGCTGAAGGAAATTTTTCTGACTTTGTATGTGAAAACCAACCTAAAGAGATACTTTAAAAGTTCCTTGGGACCGAAGCCACACCACAATTTCGCAGAAAGACTCTGTTAACTAAAACCAGCAAAACAAAACACAGCTATTAATTAATTAAATGGTCCTGTGGGGCAACAAGCTGCTACTGCAGCTTGTGCAGAGCCTGTGCCACTTGCTATTTGTGACAGCAGATCCTGCAGGCAGCAATGATGCAAGACTTTTGCCTATGCTTACCTTTATTCACCGCCACTAAATCTTTGCACAATCAGGGTCTAAGCATCTGTCAATAAGTCCTGACCACCCAGGCACATTGACTTATAATCTGATTTCTATTCAGTATGCACACAGGTTATCAATGCACATATTTGGTGCCCTTCATTAGTTTAGTGTGCTATCTTTAGAGAAAAGTCAATGGCCTGCCCATCTCATTGGATACCCTAGAATAAATTTGTGAACTAACTACAAAAGACTACATAAAACCAGATGAGGCATGACAGAATTAAAGTCTTTGAGTCAGAGGCTCAGCTGTGGCAAGCAGCCAGCTGTGCCACTGCCAGCTAGGCCATGCGTATTACCATTACAATTATATCGAAGGGAAATGACTTCATGCACAGGGTATGGCTTGAATATTAAAAATTCCTTGAGCAAAATGAAAGGCGCATTACAGTATGATAGAAAAAGAGTGCAAACATGTTTCATTTTATTTCAACACTATGCTCCAGCAGATGCACTGGTAAGCAAAGGAAATTGCTAGGTCTCAGTTTCATGTTCCAGGGCTTTACTGATTGGAGGACAGATTTACAGCACATGTAAGAAACAATTAGAATAGGGACTCCACCAACAACAAAGCAAGGGAATAAATTCCGATAATGAGACGGGAAAAGTACAAGGTAGAAATGATCTATGTGCTTGCATTCAAGGTATAAAATGTCAAAAAGCCCTGTGTCAGCATGGATTGCACTAGGCAACAGATGGTGTACAGATTACGCTCTCTCTCCTCCTCTTTCTCCCAGTGTCTCTTTCTTTTATAGGTTTCTTTCAAAAAAAACTACAGATTTCCCCCAAACACTTTGCTATTTATTGGCTGTCAACTGAATAACCATAAATGTTTGGTTGAGAGATTCCTGGAGAAAGAAAGAATGGAGGGAACCAACAGGACAAACTTCAAAGTTTTCCCAGTTACATGGCGCAAACAGGAGATCCACTCCTTACATTCTGAATTGTTGCATTAGGTTAAATTGTTTAGCCTGAATTTTTTTTTTCTTCCCCATTCTGGAGACAGTAACTAAGTGTCAAGCAAAAAAGAAAGATAGTTGCCTGCACAGTAAAGACTGCAGCAGTGAAGTCATGTTTGATCATCACAGCAATGAAATGGAGCTCAAAGAAACTTGTTGCTTCATCTTAACATATATTTACATTGCATAGGCAGAGTTCCTGAATCATGAAAAGGTCTCATTTTGTGAGAAAAACTCATGAGCCATGGAGGGATCTGATATTATTTGTTGCGTGCTTTCACTTTGGTAAATTATAAATCACAATAGTTTATGGCTATAAACCAACCAACACTTCAGAAGCCTTATGAGTAGGAACAATTTTAGCTGTTTCCCTAGTGCAGCCACCTTGTGTGTGAAACTGTGATACAGCAGTTTAGGGAAAATGAAAACAATAATATAGGAATGCCAGTCACATTAGGCATTTTGCACTCAGAAGCATGAGAATCTTCAGATTTTACAGTTGTTGCTGCATTTCTACTGGGGTTCCCATTCTTCTGTTTTTAGCAATACTGTTTTGTTTTCACAGGGCCTAAATACTCTGGAAGAACAAGATGAGAATAGTCCTCTGGAGGATATTTTTCTAATTTTCCATTTCAAAATTTTAAATTTTTTTAGATGCCACTTATTCAAAATACAACTAAACCAATTCTACTTTTTATCTCTCCTTTAGTTCTCACAGTATATTTTATGGGTAGAAAACTGCTAATCTTTGGACAATCTAAGAGGCCAACATCTATTTTAAAGTTCAAAGCTTCACTGTTTTTTGGGATACTATGCCTTGCACTTCCCCACCCAAGACCAATGCAATCCGTTTAAAGCAAACTGGTTTTCTAAATTGCTTGATCACAAAAATACTATAGATGTAAATTAATCAAAGAAGCAAGGGAGGGCTTTAACCAGAAGTTATGACCCCTTCATAGCCCATTAACACCTGATGAGGTGGCCCACACTCCTCTGCAGCTGTGTGTTAGCCTTGCCCATCACATCCTGCTCCTGGGTCCTGCCCATGCTCCAGCTGCCAAGTCCCACTGGCCCCATCTGGCAGTAAAAGGTTATGATTAGAGGTGTTATGTGACAAGGGATGCTGTAAGGGGCAGTGGTTTCTGAGATATTGTTTGTGATAGGCACTTTACCATCGAGCAAGGAAATGTGCCCAGAGGCAAAAAGCCCACAGCTGAGCTCTGAGGTTAGGGCAGTTACAGAAATATCTTCAATCAGAAGGGATAGGTTCAGTGTCAGGCTCAGGATAAAGGCAGGGTGAGTATCAAAATCCACTAGAAAGGAAAACATGAGTTGTCTAGCCTTGTGTATTATACATAGTGGACCAGATTATCTAGAAGCTTTCCAAACCTGTCTGGCATGGATGGCTGTGCAGGTGTTTCTCAGTCTGTGCATCATGTAGGTATGTGCTTTCAGTGTGTGGATACAACCCACCTCATTTAATTTACCTGCAGAGCAGGGTGACAACTGTCACATGTTGACTCTGAAAACCTTCTGACTGAGTGCTGTGGATCACATATGGATCATCACTGTCCCTCACATCTGCCACAGCTTGGAGAACCCCCGCACCTTCATTGTGGGGTTTCCTGAATGCCCATTTCAGAGGGAACCTGCCTTATTAATCCAAGAGAGGAAGATGCAGCAGTTTAAATCTAACTTTACCTTGTGGGGATTACATGGAGGTCATGTCCTCACAGAAGGAGGAGGATGTGTGCCATCTCTAGTGTGTCTCAGAAGGACCAAAGGAGGAGCAGCAGTTGCTCCCCTACACTCTCCAATCACACAGGGCTTTTACACTCAAGAGATTTTAAAGAGGCTGGCATTTCATAGTGGGAAAGGGAAACATTAATTTTTCTTCTAGAAATATGTGTACTAGAATGCACACCAATACTCAGATTTACACAGATGTCAGTCTTGACCATACTCAGACAGAAATAGTATTTCCTAAGGCAACAGGAAATGATGAAAAAAAACCCCAACCTATCATAAAAATGCCTGTGTTGTTATTGCAATGAGGAATTCTGATGAGATGGAAAGAAGACTGAGCAGTCAGAGGAACATCTACAAGTAGCTGACAAAAAAATCCTAGTGAGGAATAATATTAACAAAAAAAAATTCTAGTGAGGAATAATATTAAAGACTGAAGACTGAGACTAATGAACATCTCATTACAAAACATGAGCAAAGAATTTTCTAAATACACAAAAATTTTCCACATTTTCCACAACTTAGAAAGAGAGACATTTAGCTCTGCATCATACTGTTGAGAGTTAAAAGTTCCATGTTTTTAACTGGTAAAAGTGGCTACAGCTTCACAGTCTGCAGCCAGAGGCTCCAGAGCACATGAGGATGTTATTTCTTTCCACTTCTCCCATCTCAGGATCCTGAATTAATTTCTAGAACTTAATTAAAACTTCGGAATACCTCTGTAGTATAGATATTCTAATCACTTCCCCATTATACAGATTGTGAACAGAAAGAGAATGAGATTTTTAAAAATCCTTAGCAATAAGCTAATTGATTCCTTTGAAGTCTCTAGGAATATTACAAAGAACATGAAAGCCAACTGAGTTAAGCCAGCTCTAAGTGCCAGATTTTCAGAGTTCTCATTAGAACTGCTTAAAATTTTTTTTCCTTTGCTTAGGAAACTCTGAAGTTCATTTTTATATCCAATCAAAACACAGATTCAAAATTTCTCCTAAAACTAAAATTTCAGTTTGCAAGCACCAACATATTCATCCTTCAAATTGTTTGTTAATATTGTAACATAATGATGTTTGTTGTCTAGATTTTTATATTATTGAATATGTAATAAATTCTCAAAATTAAGTATAAAAACCAGTAAAGTTATACTCTTCCCTTTATTTGTATGAATTAACATCTACTTTAATGAGATAAGTTCAATCCAATTTAGTTTGACTTTCAGTTGTAGGAAATGTCATACACTTTGCCACTTCTCTGTGAAATGCTTTGAATCTGAGAAAAAGTGCCTTTGCAGATGAAAAACCATTTCACCTAAAGTGTTTAACCATTTCTAGCACTTAGCTCCTAAAACATAAAAATTAGTTGCCTTGGAGAATCTTGACAAGCACCTGAACTGGTAAGATATGTGTCATTCAATGCTTGTTTATATCTTCACATTTCTAAAGAACTTTATAAAATATGGCCCTCATGTACTTTAAAATCCCACCCAGACCCACCTTACTTCAGGCCACTGAACAGTGTTGGTGCCAGTGAAATACGATGCAAAAATCTCAACCATAACAGCAAGTGTAGCTGTCCTTCCTTTTACATTTAGAAAAAAGAGATGAGATTTGTGTAGAAGGCAGGCAAAAACTGGACTAGAAAGAGAGCCAGACACATTTCTTCTATCCTGGTTTCATACTCTTTCAGATGACAGTGGAAAGAGAGGCATGTTTTTCCTATGGAGCCAACAGTCTGTACAGGTAGCAGTCCTCCTGCTGCTTTTGTGTTATGACAGGACTGTTCCATTTCATTTACACTGACCTAAATACTGGTCATGCCAGGAACTCTTGAACTAGAATCTCTGATTGATATTGCTTTCTTCTTCTTCTTTTTTTTTTTTTTTCAGGGTTAAATCTCTTCTTTCACTGCCTCCATTTCTCTAAAAATAAAGTATACACCTGTAGAGAAAGTAATGAATACCAATTAACATACAGTGCATATGAAACCCTCAGTATTTAGTAGAAGATTGCCCAGTTTTACTTTTTGGATCACTTTCTAATTTCAATATCAGTTTACTTTAGAATCCCCATGAGAATCACTTTTTTTTTTTCAGTTCCCAATATACATATTAATGATCAATTATTTTGTATTTTCAAGCCTATGATATGCTCAAGATTTCTTTAAAGATAAATAAATAGTTCTTATTCTTTTACCCGTTGATCTTTGGAGCAATGGAAGTGAAATGATGAAGGTAGTCCAGTTGGAGACAAAAATTACAGGTGTGTGAGCGTGTATATAGATATATGCATATGTATACACACCTGCATTTATTATGAAAGGTTGTATTAGAATTGGTGTTTAAATAGATACAATTATATGTTCAAAGGAAAACTCATACTGAGGTGAATATTCTTGCTCTAAGACAGAGCTCTCTTAGAGTGCTTTGTATCAATAAGGACAGGATGACCATCAACTCCCAGAATTAAACCTGTTTATCTGAAAAAGACCTCAACATACAATTTTTCTATTCCAAGAAATAAGCAGAATTAAAAGTAAATTTTCAAGTCAAAATAAAAAACAACACAGCTAAAGCTGTGTCAAGCTGAGAAAAAGGTAATGAAAAAACTGTGATCTGCATCATTAGTTTTTGTGAGGAACTCTCTTTTTTAATAGTTTGTACACTTAAAAAATGATCAAATGTAAATGCAGCAGTGGGTTGGGAGCTGCTTTGAGGAAAGTGCAAATATAACTGACAATTTTAACTCTAGCGTGAACTTGCTGTGCACTATGGATTCAACTTATGTTTTTGTGCCATTACATTGCTTCATTTCTTTCCTATCTGATTCACTTTTTCTTAGATGTAGAAAATCAAGAAAAAACTTGAGATGTATAAATAATGGGATGTGTCAGAAAGAAGCCAGTAACATTAGTTTAGTTAGGAAAAAATGTGGTAAAATAATCCACACTTTTCTTAGTTTATTTTGGTTAGCTCACTTTGGTTATGAAAGAAGTTAGCATGACTGTTGTATTTGGTCATTAAAAATAGAGGTTAGAGGTTAGATTAAGAAGAAAAGATTAAGAATTATATGAAACAGACATAGATGAATGAATAACATGAATACATAACCAATTTCATTAGGCAACAAACCAAAATGAGGACTTCGAAAAATTACTTCAAGGAGGTCTATGCAAAAATAAGTAGCAACAGGGTAAAAGGCTGGTTCTAGGCATTTACTTGCTTCCCACTTTCTCACCAAACTCTTTGGCCTCCAACTCTGCAAAATCTGCAGCTGTGGATGAATTTTATTTCTGGGCTGCAGGTAACTCCTCACACAGCAGGAGCAGAGGCAGTACAGGTTGCACCACCCTGAAAAATGCTGCATGGCTGCACCAGAGTGCACAAAAATGCTTGTCATGCCATGTGGTGCTGACAGGATTCCACAGAAACCATTCACATTCTCTGTTTTCCTGATAGAATATCTGCATCTGTGAAAATAATTTATTCCATTGCCAACACTTCTGCAAAATGTATTTTCCTACATGACTACCAAGAAACCATACAAACAAACAAAATGAAAAAAAAAAAAAACCTCCAAAACCAAAACAAACATCATGGCCCCCAAAATACCAATAGCAAAAAATAACCAATCAACCAACCAACCAAAAAAATCCCAACCAACCAAACAAAAAAATCCCCCAAAAACCAGAAAGGATGAAGAAAGTATTTTTAAAAGACTTTTTTTTTTACAATTGCCACCAAGACAATTAATACACTTTTCTGAACAGCAGGTCTCTGGAAAGGGAGTTTTCTTCTGTAAATTCCATTCTACTGTTCTTAGCACCAGTGCTTCAATGCATTTATTACAATATCAGTGTGCATTTATAATTTCAGGATTCAGTAGAAAAAAATGCTACAAAAGGTGGTCTGTTATGTAACTTGTTTTTAAAATGCCTTCATTTTTTCATAAAATAATTTATCCAACAGTGCCAGTTAACAATGCCACTTTTTAAGTCTCTGCAGTTTGTTTCTTCTCTGAGACATAGAGCAAACAAACAGTGCTGTTTATCTTTTCTTGAAGTAGTAAATAATACCTCTATTACAAGGCACATGTCAGCCAATATGTGATTGTCGGGTTGTAGTCTCTCTTGCTGAATTTATGGTGTTGCTGACAGTGTTGCAGCCTCTCCTTTAAGTTAAAAAGCCTGACTTTAAAAATATCTTACTGTAGGCACAAATGAAGGGTGTTGCTGTCCTAATTTGTACAACTTGTGAAGTAAGCCTGAATTTAAATCATTAACAACCTACATTTTTTAACAGTGGACATTATCTAATGCTGATGCCAAAATTACTTCCTTTGAATTTCTCACAGAATATCCACTCAATCTGATGCAGGCAGGTATGGGAGAGCTGTGTGATCTCCTGACAGAGCTGTCACTGACACCTCTACTGCTGAGCTCACTGCACACCAGGTCCACACAAGCTAGGAACAGGGCACCTAAGGAGGTGAAATCCTGATGATTGATCAGGATTGATGAGGATTCAGCAAGGGATGCTTCCTCCCCTTTGTTGCTTCCCCACAACTCTTCTGAAGAGTTATTAAAAGTTCTCTGTAATGCTCCATGGAAACCGGTATAAATACCTATGCAAATATGAATGTGCATGAGTTTTTCTCTTTTGGCATCCCCCTTTAGCTGCTCTTACCAAGAGCTGTGTTTCTGAGCACATTAAGATAACTGGACACCCCATGGCTAAGGGCTGCCATGCCAGTATGCCCACAAAGGGATACCACAAGAGCTAGGGTCTCAAAACACTTACATGACAATGATTATATGAAGCCTTGAACATTCTTTTTTTGTGATTCAGTGAGAGGTTCCACGTCCCCTTTCAAGGATGCCTTGTTTTTTAAATAGCAGAGTCCTTTAAAATAGAATAGAACAGGTATTTCAACACTCCAAAGAGAAAAGAGATCTAGAATAATCTAATTCAGCTCTACAGACATTAATGCTATTTGTAGACTCACACTCTTCAAAGTTTTGTTTCTTTGAAGGACTAGATGATAAAAGACATTAGAATGCAGGTGAGATTCCACTAAGGGAAAATTATTTCTGGAAAAAAACCTCCTACATTTGTTTGCAAACGCACACATACAGATGGGGTATAGCATTATGCCATATGGAAGATAACCTAAAATATTAAAATACATTAATTCTCTTGCCCTGAAGGCCTGCTGGATGATTACAGACAACTCACTAGGGGTTTACACTCCAGTAAATTCACTTAGTTTCATAACATAGGTATTTGCTGGTGCTGTGATACACTGTACGACAATGAGCCTATTGATCTGCTGTTATTAGATGTGTTAAGGCTCTGAAACATATTTAAGAAATAAAGTAATTGAATTGTAAAATTTTTCAAAAAGTTAAATGTTATAAAGCTGCAAGTGCACAGTAGAAAGTTTGGCAAAATGCTGTCTTATTTCTCTAGCAGCTTCAGATGTTTTTTTGTTCTGAATTTCCTTGTAGAGCAGAGCCTTCTTTCTCCATCCTTTTTTGTTGCATCCATATGCTTGTGCACTGCAGTATTACAGTATCCATGACAGCAAATGGGGATGCTTAGCCTTTTCCAACCAGCTTCCAACTCTTCTAGCTGCATCCTACCTGTGACTGTAACTTAGATTTGTTGAACTGGTACTTAACAGTGGTTGGAGGAGGCTGTAAATCCCACTCTGGTGATGTTCCTTTACTCATTGCTAGTCTGAAGCAGCTGCATGAAATTTGGATCCCTTGAGATGTATCAGCTTCAGTGAGGCTAAGATAACTGAGTCCTTTCTGCTGTAAGGAGATACCACTCACAGGAAGACAATAAATTAGCAAAAATCATCAGAATTCTTAGTGAGCAAATATGAAAAAAAAACAACAAAAAAACCCAACAGATTGGTTTGAACAGAAACACTATGTTGGATGAAGTTACTGGTGTTGGGTTGCCTAGCGAGTTGTTTCTGAACATAAACACACTAGTGAATGAAATTTCAGCTGCCCTGGTGCCTATATATGTTGGTAAAACAGGCCACAAGGGAACTGTAGTCACATAAAGCAACTCCCCTACAGATACAATGGGCCCCAGATCTCCAGAACTTCTGTAAATCACTTTAATCTGACCAAATGCCTTGTAGTTATCATGGTTCAGCCTAAGGAACCCCTGACTGAACCACAGAAGTCTCACTTCAGGCCTGTGTTTTATGCTCTTATAAAATATGGTGTATTTGTAAACATCTATTCTTCATACACCACCTTTTGGAAGACAGCCAAGCAACCTCCTCTTGTTGTTAGCCTTTGCTATTTCAGCGAATTGATTTTATTTTTCCATGTACTCTTTCATTTCTAGACTGCTTGGGCTCAACCTAATTTCTTTTGAAGTCAGTGGAAGGATCTAATGTCAGTGGGACTTCACTACCTCAAGTCACTGAGGCTAATTTCCCCCTTTGGGAAATAAAATCCCTAAAAAAACCCAACAAAATAAAAACACCGAAGAGAAATTCTATTTTCAATGTCACAGTGTCAATCTTGTTAGATTTATCCTGAAGAAGACTTAAAACATAATTAGATGTTGATCACTGATCATTTCTAATCTCTTCCTTAGCTTTGCTGAACGTTCACCAGAGGTAGCCTGGCCTTGCATTTTGTCTTCATGTGGAGAAGGGTCATCCGTGCTTGCCAGAAATTCAGAAGATGACATCAAAAGGATGTTTCCACTCACCTAACTGCTTTTCTTCCACTAGCAACTAATCCAGCACATGAAGCACTGTTGTTTAAAATGGTATCCAGCATGGTGTAATATAAACCCTGGAACATTCTTTTTTAATCTAATTATTCCTTTTATTCAAGCTTTTTTTTTTTTTCCTGGTGAGTGACTGTCAACTATTTGCATTAGCTAATCCACGGAAGACTGCCAAGAAATGTCATGGCATTTGTCACCACTGCATTTATGTGAGACACTTCTTCCTAGATCTCAATTTCTTTATTTGCAAAGGTAGAAAGAGGCGATCAGTGTTTCTTGGGTAGCAGCCTAAAAATCTCCATATATAACATTTCCTAACTATCCATGTATCATCATTACTTACATTAGTTACTACTTTATTAATTTCCACATTTACCATATGACCTGGTCTTGGTAAGCATCTCATTTCCAATGACTGAACATTGTACATCTGCTCTTACTAAGATGTACCTTTGTCTGCTTATAGTACTCATTGCCATGGCACTACAACACACAACCAACTCAAAGAGTATGCAAGTCCCTGTTTCACAAATCAGATATCCACTGGTATCTACCGTAAGGTAGGATATGCCACCAAGTTTTAAAGCACTGGAGTTTCTTAAAAATAAAGATTACAGTCACTTCACACACTTTCAAGAAAACTGCTCTATTTTAAATAACAAGGCACACTGCTAGCATTCAGCTGAAGCAGTATATTAAAAAAGAATCCCCAAAACCTCTAAACAGACTAAGATATAAGAACAAGAGGCTTTTATTTTTTTTTGTGTGTACAAACTTTTCTAGCCTCTCAAGTATGTCATTTCTGGTTTCATGAGAAATATTTTCCCGATTGTAATGTCATTTACAATATGGGTCTAAATCTGCAGCAATAACTCTTTAAGTTAGAGCAGTGAACTAGACTAGACTGGTGAACTTTCCTACAGCTGACTTGACATTGTGGTAGACCAAAAGTAGGTAGGAAAAAAGAAAAAAAGGAAGTTTTACATTTTATCCTGAAAACAGTTAATCTTCCTCTGTAAAACTGTAAAATTTCTCCTATAAATCAAATACATTGATTTATTTTTAAAGAAAAACCCTTGAAATAAAGGGTTTTCTAAAAAAAAAAGCAGTTGTCCACTAAAATGTGTGGGAAAATACTTCAGCCAACTGTTGCTTTACAGATCCTAACCTTAAGGCCACATCAGACTTGAAGTTCTGCTGTACAGCTCAAATGTGTTTTGGAAAAATTGGATGAAAATCAATGAACCTCTGATGTAAAATGTTAAAAATCCTTTAAAAGAAAAAGACTTCTAAATCCTAAGGTATGAGAACATCTTAAATACATATATCCATCATCCTATAAATTTCAGATAATTTAAGACATTTAAAATTAAATGTGATTCCTTTGTGAGTACCATGATATTTGCACTTTGGTGGAGAAGGGTTGTACAGTTTGTTGTACAGTTTGTTGTACAGTTGTGGTAACCCTTTTACACTGAGTAGTACCTTTTCCTGAGTGTAGTTGTACAGCTCCTTCTAGGTATAGCTGTAACATATGTTGGAGAGCAGCATCCTAAATCCTAAATATTAATCTTGAGACAAAAAGCAGACCCATTTTAAGTGGTCCTAGATTTTCTCATTGCATTCTGTTGCTAGGACAGGATATGGCTATTGTATCTTTCAGGTATTCGATTCCACTCACCCTTTTTCTTCATTCCACCTTTCTAGATATGCTTTAACTTCACATTTTGAAGACATTATTCAGCCTCTTCCTAGTGAAAACAACAGGATGAAAATCCTTTGGAAAGCTTCTACCTCTTCCCTTAATCACAGGAGGCGTGGTTGGTAAGTGATGTAAGGCTTGCCTGTCCCTAGGGACTGAGCACTCAAAGCTCCTCCTGATTGCTTGGGGAACAAGAGAGCCAGAAGGGATCCTAAATCAAACTCTGTCTCTCTCACCAATGAACTAATTCCTGCAACAATGCCCTTTCATTAGGAATGTTTTCCTCAATTAAGGGAGCTGTTGTCAAGTATTCTACTTTCAGATCTCTTAATTTGTTAATTTTTACTGGTAGAATTGGCAATGCCATCTCAGAGTCCATGGCATCTTCTGGGACAATACATTGTCTGCTTCTGTGCTATGACATATCACCATTAAACACAGGGCTATAACAGCCTATAATAATTTATGAGAGTACATTAGGTACTCATGTATAATTTATCAAATGGGCATTATGGAGGGGAGGCAGGACTATGCCTGACTGACAAAGGTTACCCTGTACGGGTGTCTCGTGTAACCACACAGGGAAGAATCCAGTTGCTGATGTTCACTGAATTACAAAAAAAAAATTTACTCCACAAACTGGGCACTCCAAGAAGTGAAGTTGAGAAGCATGAAAGCAACCCCTGATCTTAGTGTTTTGACTCCAAATTGATACCCTCTACAAGATTCAGGTAGGGACTTCAATACACATGAAACCCAAAGGAAGGTAAATTTTTAAGTGAAGAGTGATATGAAGACCATTCAAACTTGAGCCAGGATCTAGAGCAGATTTAGCAAAAAATCTGTGGGACAAATTCAAAATTTATTCAAAACTGAAGTAAGGAAACTGTTGAGACTTTGACATTCCCATTTCCTAGGGCCTGCTACACCTACAATAACAGCTTAAACATGACTTCACACAGCTTTTGGGGCTGAGCACTCTTCTATTCAATTATGCTCCTGCTGAAATGAATATGAATTGACTCATCTTGGAGAAAATCTCAAATGCCATTGGGTTTGATCCAAAATAAAGGTTTGAATGTTATTCACACTGTATTTTTATTTTCTAGACAGAGAAGTCTGAATAGAGCCCTGAGCAATGCCTCTGCAGCATGGTGCAGTACACTTGGTCATGATTATCTATTTTTCAGAACAAACTGGCTACACTCTGGGTTGAGCCAGCAATTTATTCACTGGTTGTGCTGCCATAGCCTTTCTTCTGGTCCTCCTGACCTGACCAGCTGCCAGTAAAATCAATTGATCACACAGCAATGTATGTCTAACTTTTTATCCAGTCTTCAGAGAAAGAGAATTATTTACAGCCTGGAGTTACCAAGAATGATTTCTAGCTGAAAGTTCAGTGGCTGCAGCTTTCAGATTACTTTACTAAAATGTCTGATTTTGGTATTTTTCATAATAGCAGATGGAGGCTGATAAATTCCTTTTGAATTGGATATTACACAGTATAAAATTGCTTGCTGCAACTCTGAACTAAATTTGTTCATTAATTCAGGTCTGAAAAGATGCTAGTATCCTTAGGAATCTGAATTCTGTGCATTAATGGTATTTTCGTGGCATCAAAATTATCTGCTTTTTCTGGGGAGGCAAATAACTCAGTGGGTGGGCTCTGGTCTGGGAGTTAGTGCATTTGAGATTTCTTGCATTGTGAAACCAGTTGAGAAATACTTTTAATGAGTCACAGTTCTCAGAGTACAGTTTTGTTTCCTTTAAGACACTGGATTTTTTTCCTCATAAAAATATTATTTAATTGTAAGCAAAGGCAAAACAAAAAGGGTTTCTTTTTTGAAAGCTTGTATTTTACTTACCAATTTCCTTTAATTACATGTGGAGGAATAATCTTTCTTTCCTCATTCCTCTTACCCTTCAAATTTTAGATGGTGTCACCTTATTACTTCTCTTGGATAAATTCCACCAAATATTCTTCTATCTACCTACAAGTACACAGAGACACCATTACCACTGAACCTTTGTGGTAACACCAGACTCATCTTCCAGTTCTCTCCCTGAGACAAGTCATCGCTGTTATCTTAAGAGATGACAAGACACACAAGTCTAAGAATGCAAACTCAGACACCCCGACTCATAGTAAGAACATCAGCTAAATATTAGGTTAAAATCTAGATTTGAAAGTGGCTTAGATGTGAAGAATGGGGGGAGGAAAAATTGAAAATATTGTGGTTTTTTGTTGTTGTTTGTTGTTGTTGTTGTTGTTTTTCCTGCTGTTACTTTAGGCAGATTTTTGTGCCCAACTTGAATGAAAAGCAAGAAGGTCTGGAAACACAAATATGCCTCCAGAACTGAAATCCCACTTCTTGCACATTTATACCAATGACACATCTGTTAAAATACATATCACAAAGAGTCCAGTCTCAGTTGAATACAAATAATTAATATGAATAACACGTAGAAATGTCTCTATTTCTTTCATGTTACCTTGGCTGTGTGGTCTACAAATAGAGAAAATGATCCTGGCCTAGTTCCAGCTGGCTTAGGCAGTAACATAGGTAGTCATATGAGTTCAGATTTATAATGTTCATTGGTGGCATATTGTCCAGAAATCAAAATATACTTTTGAAAGGAGTCTTGAGGCCCTTGTTGGGAAGCTTTTAAAAAGAAGTGAGCTTCTTAAAATAATTTAAATCAGTAAACTAAAGATTAATAGCCTGGCATGAGGAGATAATAGTACCTTGGGATCTGTCTGCAGTACACTTTCATATTTTGTGTGAAATCTAGCTAAGAGATCATGAATTACATGCAAAAAACATCTGGCATTTTTTTTTACTATTTAGAGGAGAAGAAAAAAAAAAAAGAAAGCAAGGCCTGGATGCTGTTGCCTAGAAGTGTGTATGCTTGTTTGTTTTCAAAAGTTGGTTGAGGGCTTACAGGGAACAGCAGGGTAATGGAATATTCATGAAGCAAATGCCCTTCACTTAGCAGAGGGCAAAGGAAAGCAGATTGCTAAACCCCTCCAAACTTCCTGTGCAAGAAGCTCACCCTACAGAATAATGAAACCTGTGTTTGCCACCCTGCAGTACAGCAGGTACCTGGTACCACTCGGCTCCTTCACCTCTCTCTTCCTTTTTGACTCCTATTTTCAGGCATGGATTCCTGATGCTGCTTTGACCACAGCTGCAGCGGCACAGACCTGCAGAACTGATCGCAGCCTCGCAGGAACCGCCTCGGTTTTGGGGATGGACTGAGGAGATGGAAAGCACCACGGAGCTGCTGCAAGCACGGTGCTCACCTGTCAATACCTGAGCAGGGGTGGTGAGGGCCCATCACTTGGTGGCCCAGGGATGGAAGCCGGTTTTCACGTTGTTTCATGGGTTTACTTTAGGAACACTGCAACAACCAGAGGAAAGGTTGATCTCTATTATCACTGAACACAGACGGAGGCGCCAGCCATTTTCAGCCCTACAACCACAGGTCATTTTGAAGGCCAGAAAACTCCAGCAGCGCTGAGCCCCCCGACAACTGCAGCACCCAGCGCAGGAGACGCAGTTGCCTGTGGGGGCAGCGCCCTGCCCGCCCGCCCGTGGCCGCTCGCCCTGGCCGAGCCAGCGGGTCGCTGCCCGGTGCTCAGCCGCCCGGTGCCGCCTGCCCGGTGCCAGCAGATCCGTGCCGCCTGCCCGGTGCCAGCAGATCGGTGCCGGCTGCCCGGTGCCGCCTGCCCGGTGCCAGCAGATCGGTGCCGGCTGCCCGGTGCCAGCAGATCGGTGCCGGCTGCCCGGTGCCGCCTGCCCGGTGCCAGCAGATCCGTGCCGGCTGCCCGGTGCCAGCAGATCGGTGCCGCCTGCCCGGTGCCAGCAGATCGGTGCCGGCTGCCCGGTGCCGCCTGCCCGCGGCCCCGCCGCGCTCCCCGGGGCCCCGCGGGCAGCGGCGGCCGCGCACAGAACCAGCCGGCACGAAGCAGCAGGTGGCCCCCGCGGAGGTAATCAGGATCACATTCAACGGGAGAGCCGGCTCAATTTTCAGCCCCGTGTATGCCGAGGGGCCTGGAGCTGCCTTGTTAATGCTGCAGGGAACACGTGGGACACATTGACTGCATTAATTGTCCCCACTCATTCAGCAGTGGATGAATTATAATGTTACCACTCCAGGGTAAAGCAAACACCTATCATAACAATCATGTCATTAGTGTGCAGATGCCGGCTGCTCTGCTTAACCTTTTGTATATTTTTTTTTTTTTTTAATGGCATGCAATAAGAATATTTTTTTATTGTTTTTCATATAATTGATTTTTAGGTTGCAAGTGTAAACCCTTGAAACAAGCTCAGCACATTACTCAACAGCCAGGAATAAGCGCACGCACTGGCAAAGCACAGATTAAAGTTGCTTTAGAGAAACAGCAAGGCTTTAAAAGTTTATGTTTGCAGTTTGGTTTATCCATTGCAATGTGACTGATACATTCGTTATTCACATAGCATGAACTCCAGAAGGACTAATGGTCCTTAAAAAATGTAACAGCCTCAGAAATGCTTCTCATTTAACTACAGCTACTAGCAACTAGAGATTATATATGCACACCCAGATAAGTAAAACATTCTAGTTTGAAAATTCATATTTATGCAGAAAATCTTTTTGTTCACTGTTATGTACATGTAGGCACGTATAGACACACACACACACACACACACACACACATAAATATAGATGTGCATATGTACATGGAGATTCCTTTTAATATATGAAACTTAATATTAGTATGTATATTAATAATCTACATGTAAAATAATGCTATCTTGGCTTTGAGTTGCTTTTACTCACACACTCAGCACAAAGCTTCTTGGAGTGTTGCAACATCATTATCATAAAATAAATGATCTTGAGCTGGTGCCATGTTCACATTTGTCTTTATTGGAGCTCTAATCTGTATTTAGTGGTATCCTTAAATGGCACCACCAAGTGTGCTGAGTATCTAGGTACACTAGATGTTCCTAAATCACTCAATTACTCTATCAGGTGTTTCCTGAAATCCCTTGCCTAGGTGATTTGCAAGCAGAAAGCTGACTCCCAACAGCCCTTGTACATGGCTTTAGCCATTGCTCATCTAAGCCTTCAGAAAGCAATACTGGGAGGGTTGTGAAAGGGTTTTGCATAGTTTAGCATTTGGTCCTGACTCTACATTGATGTCTATTAAAACATTAGATCCCTTATGCTTGTGCAACCCTACTGGAGCCAGCAGCTTTGTGTCACTAGGTATTACAACACTATCTAGAAGTTGACTGTTCATTCATCTTCCACACCTGAGCATCAGCATGCATTCTTTGTGAAGGTGGAAAGGAGATGGTCCCCTATCTTCCATCTGCCCTCTCCCACCACTTCTTCATGCCCTCTTCATCAGTTAATCAGCTGAGATCACAGGCTTGTAGACATTTGCCAGTAAAATGCTTTATGTTACCTGCTGCAAATAACTTCCAGAGGTTCAATGAAAATAACCACACGGTGTAAAGCCAAGTTTGCAAACTGATCTTTCAGTCATTTGCCCCTAAACCATGGTGCAAGAGGTGGGAGGTGTTAATGGAGACTATCAGTGCACTCTTTATACAAGCAAAGAGTTGCATTATTCAATTTTGATACTATTATAATGAATTGGGTTTATAATGAGATCCAACAGTATCATAAAGCAAGAGCAGTGCACAGGGGAGGAACAACTGAGTAGTATCAATACAATTACTGATACTAAATATGTATAAAACTATAACAAGGGTAAGTGTATGGCAGGATGAGGTTAAGGATGAGGTTAAAGTTTTATGATTATTGTTTCGGTGTTTTTTTAAAGTCATTAGATGCTGACTAATTTTGTGTAGGTGCTTGTGGTTTGTGAAATGGAGAAGCCATTTAAAATGGTTTAGTCACATTTTAGCCTTAAATGAGTATTTAAGTTTTACATATGCATGTAAAACCATGTTGTTTATTGGTATTTCCACTGAAAATTGCTGTGATTCAGCTCTTTTGGATGCATTTCAAAAGTGTAAAGTGGATTTATGTTCCATAATCAGCAGAAGGTGTATTTCCCTGAAATCAAAGAAGCCATTTTTTATTATGATGGTGGATTCATGTGAGAATATAATAGCATTTTCTGGTATGCTATATTTCTATAAAACCAGAATACAGTCTTACATAGCCCTTATAATGCTATATACAAATACATTAAACAGTATAATCTTTTTTCCATACTTCCCCTTTAGATTGTTTGTGAATGGGAGAATTCATCTTTTAGACTTTCATTTGCTTTATATGTGCAAGAACATACTGTCAGACTAAAATTCTGCAATTTCAGAAAACTGATTTTATGAACAAAATAAAAACTTGCAATTGTATCCTGTGTGATCATTTTTTTCCCCACCAGATGATATTTATTGCATGTTTTTTCAAGCACAAATATTTGGTCTATCAAAACCAAACAATATTATTCAGTAGTATTTGGTTGTCTGTGCATGTATTTTCCCCCACTGTAATCTAGGGTAAAATCAACTTTATGCAGACGTTTTTTCCCCCCTAGTCTCCAAAAAATTACCGTAAAAATGAACCCATATGAAAATGAGTTCTTGTATGTAAAATAGTTTCCCACACATTGCTTCTGCTGGATGTTTTTACTTAGCTTGCTGAAAATGGTGTGTCTGCACAAATAATGAATGTGTGCTGCCATCAGTCTGGTTCTTACGTTCTCCTGTTTGAAAAATATGTGTAAAGTATGGGCATGCTGTAGTTTGGGAAATAAGTCCTTTCTTTTTGATAGCCTGATATTCTTCTGTTAATTAGTAAAACATTTGGTGGTAATTTGATCTGCTGCAATATATTGACATTTGATTACCAATTTTTAAACCTATAATTATGTGTGTTATTTCCTAGCATATGTGCACATATTTTTAGGCATTCCAGCAGCATTTACCTATGGACAGGATTGTATCTGTGGATGGAAGAATAATAGATTTTTAGGCACACTTATGATTTATTAGATATTTTTGCTAATCCCTGGATAATGACCAAAAATCTAACCCAAAGATGAGATGTGTTGCAGTTTGATATAACAGTCACTCTAGGAATATTATTCAGACATGAAAACCACTTATGGTGAAATTTAAAATTAAATAAGCTCATAAACTTATATACTGAGTTATACCAGCTGAGATTCTTCTCTCTAAGACATTTTCATTTTCCTCAGTAGTTCTGGATTGTTTTATACCCAAAAACCTGGATAAATTAAATAGCTTATAGCTCCCCATATAATATCCATTATTCTATCAACAACACTGCTAAGAAACATAAAATTAAATTCATGGCTGTTTTCTTAAACCCTTCATAAATATTTTAGAAGTTAATTAGGAGACTATAGGTATGAATAGACCAAGATTTATTCATAATTAAAAATCACATATCACATGTCACCTCTTCTGATAGAGAAAAACCTTTAATTACCTGTAATTAGGCAATTGCTGCTATAGTTTGCTAAAGAGGATTGAATTGGAATTAACATGGTAAAAAGAGATACTCTTGGCAATAAGCTAAGTTTCTTGCATTTTCTTTGTTCAGTTTCTTTTTTTTTACATTTTGCTACAAAATATGGTAAGAAATAGTAAACTATGCATATCTTACTGATACATTAAATCTCAGAAAATACCTTTATGTATAATTTGATATAATTTGGCATAATACCTTTATCTAATGCCTTATAACTTTTCATGCCAATTATTTTGTCTTTCTTTACCAAAATGTTAAAAAAAAAAAAGACCTCATGAATGATAATATATTCCTTCAAGAGACCTAAGCGACATTTTTCCAAAGTTGTAATTAGCATTCCAATTTTCTCAATAAAATTTCTAGAGCCCAAATTCTTTGAGTAAATTACCAATCCAAACAAATACCAGACACATTGTTGCTCAGGTATCTGACCCTGAAATATGGTGGTATGATATCTGTTCATAGCTAGAGCAGTTCCAAGAAGTTATGGGGTTGGAAAAAATTTATAAATCTACCTTCTTTAGTGCATTCATTTACATTAAAGCATTTTACTATAAATGGTGTAATTTCCTGCAATATGAACATCTACATATTTTGCCAAACTCAGGACTTCATATGATATTTGATAGTTAAGGCAGTTTTAGTAGTTTTAGCATCCTGTAAAAACTTGTGCACGTGCTTTACCTGGCATACTAACTCCCTTTGGAGTCACTGGAACTTCTCACAGTGCACAAAGCTAAGTCTGTAGAAACTGTTGCTGTGTGCAAGCCAAGGGGTTGACTGTGGAGTATTCTTGCCCCTATACTGTCTTTCTAATCAATATGATATTTTATTTTGCTTAGAAATTCCAAGCTAGAAATCTACTTGGACTTGACTCACCTCTATGATCAGGCATGAAACTTTTATCTCACAGACCTGCCAGACCTTGTTCTTTTGGATTAGCCCATGGTTTGACAAATGTTCATTCTTACGACATGACTGTGCCAGTCTTGTGTCTTCTCTCTTAAACTAAGTAATAAAACAAACTATTAATTATTTAGGGCAAAAGCATTTCAAGGCATTTCATATCCTTCAGTTAATCACAGAATCACAAGTTGGAAGAAACCTTCAGCATCATCCAGTCCAACCCATTCCCTGATACCTCGACTAAACCATGGCACATCCAGTCTTTTTTTAAACACATCCAGGCATGGTGACTCCACCACCTCCCCTGGCAGACCATTCCAGTACTTTATCATTCTTTCCATGAAAAACTTTTTCCTAATATCTAATCTATATTTCCCTTGACACAGCTTGAGACTCTTCCTCCTGCTCTGTCAGTTGCTGCCTGGAGAAAGAGACCAACCCCATCTGACTACAGCCACCCTTCAGAAAGTTGTAGAGAGTGATAATCATACTTTTCTGCCTAGATTCAGGTCAGTAATTAGACATCTTTTGGAAGTTGTTCCTACATCTATCTATCTGTCTGCCTATCTATGTATCTATGTATGTATCTATGTATCTATGTATCTATCTATCTATCTATCTAATTCTATATCTATCAATCTACCAATCTACCTACAGACCTTCCTACATACCTTCTAGTAAATATATATGTTTATATGTACACTGCTGCTTATACACTTCTGGATAATAACCCTTTATTTTGCCCTTTCTAAATAACCTTGAACTCTTTACTTTCTTTAGGTCTCTAGGATTTATCACCTGGGGTATTGGCAATGCTCTTGATTTTCCTTATGGTTTTTTGGTGGTTTTTTTTTTTTGTTTTTTTTTTTTTCTTTGTTGCACCAGTAACTTTGATGCTTCTGTACAGATTTTTAACATTTGTTATTTAGCAATGGCAGAGACTTTGAAATTAGGCCAAACTGGTCATCCAGTGCATAGGGTTGAAAACAGCATCAAAGGACCATTCTGAATGTCATCAGGCATTTTTTAGCCTTGTGTTTCAAAGTATCTGTTACTTTAACTCTGGAGACAGTATTTTTGAATCCTGCAGGTCACCACTCAGTATTTGCAGTGTGTCCTGCAATGTCCTTGTCTTCATTTGTCATGTTGCTTTCCAGCTGGCATTTCTTTTCACCCTTTGGCAATACAGGAATACTAAATCTTCTGTTAAGAAGCAGTTGCTGAATGGCAACACTGCCTTCCAACTGTGGGTTTCTGAACTTGTTAACAAAACATTCTTAGTTCTTTAGATAATTTCTATCTGTTAGAGACACTTCTTTAAGACATTGAGAAACACAGTAACAAGTTAATTTTTGATGCATTTCCGGTGACCTTTCTTATTTACTGCAACCCAGAATTGGAGTTCCTTAAGATCCATCTCAACAGAACCAGAGGCGCTCAAGCATCTTTAAAGATTCTTGTGATATTAATGAATTTGTCTTGGCAATAAATTATTTTTACATGTGGGATATGTCTCAGCCTAATTTCAGCCATCCAACAGTGGGATGTCCTATTTCAAATGGTCATATAGAGTCCCTTTTTAGTCACTGCAGTCAGAGCACATGTGTTTTGGAGGCAGTTCATTCCATCTATTTTAGATGCTTGTTTTGAAGGTCAATTGCCCTCTTATTGCTGCTTGCAGTGACATTATATCTAGCCTTGGTTACCAGCTTAGACTGGATGCTCAATTTTCATATTGCTAAAAGTATGTGAAATTAATTCAACTTTAGTTTTGTTGCATTTGTAGAATTGAAAGGATTTTATTGATAGCCTGTTGCATGAAGTACAGGGTCAGATTCTGCATTTCTCTTTTTGTTGGCAAAATCTGGCAAAATCTGATCTGCATGCCCCAAAGCTAAAATTCAGATTTTTAATTAGTCCTTCCTACAAGTAACTGAAATCCAGATATAGCGAGTTACCATCTCTAGATAAGAAAAGCACTGGGCAAAAGTGAGACATGGTTCAGTGCATGTATTGTATGTAAACGTCTGCAGAGTTATATCCTTGTAGAAATACATGGAGATACAAACTCATACATGCAGAGAGTCACAGCCCAGTTCTGCTGATAGTGTTGTCAGTTAAATTCATGTGTGCATGGTATGAGTGAATGCAAATGTCTGAACAGTGAAAAGAAATAAGGGCTGTGAAGCCATTAAACTTTACAGACCAAATATTAGTTCTCCTTTAATCAAAAAATACCATTGATGGTCTTCCAACAGAGTCTAATATTTTGTATTTCACAACATATTACGATCAGTCACAGAACACCTGTAAAGAGTTAGCCTAGGCATGAATAATTTCCTAGTGGTTTATGAACATCAAGATTAGTGAATTGTAAGGCATTAAACCTTTAGAAACACTTAAAGGAGACTGACAAGAACCTGTGTACTAATGTATGATTTACAAGCCAAACCACTCTCCATGATATTTGAAAAGTCAGGGAAGTCAGGTGAAATCCCAGATGACTGAAGAAAGGGAAACATTGTACCCATCTTTAAAAAGCATGGAAAGGAGCATCTTGGGAACTACTGACCTGTCCTTACCTCTGTACCTGGGAAGATTATGGAACAGATCCTTCCAGAAGCTATGCTAACACATATGGAGAACAGGGAGGTGATTTGAGACAGCCAACATAGCTGGCGTCAAGTGCATGTCCTATAGGACCAACCTAGTGCCCCTTATATGATGAAGTGACTACATCAGTGGAAAGGGAAGAGCTAATGACAAAATTTATCTGATCGTCTGTAAGGCCTTTGAACAATCTCCCATAACATTCTATTTTCTAGGTTGGAGAGAAACTGATTTGATGAATGGACTGTGTGATGGGTAGGAGAGTGGTTGGATGGTCATATCCAGAGGGCAGTGGTCAACAGCTCTGAATTCCATCTGATATCAGTGACAAGTGGTGCCCCTCAAGAGCCCATCCTGGGACCAGTGTTATTTATATTTTCATACCAGTGTTATTTATATTTTCATCATAGAAGAGAATATCAAGGACACCCTCAGCAAATTTGTAGATGACACCAAGCTGAGTGGATGGGATGGCATCCAGAGGGACCTGAACAAGCTTAAATGGACCCATGGGAATTTCATGAGGATTAACAAGGCCAAGTGCAAGGTCCTACACCTGGGTCAGGGCAACCTTGGGAATCAACACAAGCTGGAGAGTGGACAGATTGAGAACAGCCCTGCCAAGAAGGACTTTGTGTTGCTGGTGGATGAGAGTCTGGATGTCCAGTAATGTGCATTTGCATCCCAGAAAGCGAGATGTGTCCTGGGCTGCATCAAAACAGCATGGCCAACAGGGTGAGGGAGGGGATTCTGCCCCTCTGCTCTGCTCTGGTGAGACCCCACCCAGCCACATTTGATGGTTCTTAGAGGAACTTGGTCTAGTGGAAGGTGTCCCTGCCCAGGGTAGGGGAGTTGGAACTAGATGATCTTTAAGGTCCCTTCCAACCCATGCTATTCTATGATTCTGTAATTCTACGATTCTATGATTCCATGACCTAAGCAATCCAGATGCAAAAATGAAAACTGTAATAAAAGTTTATTTAAGGGAGAGGAAAAAAACATGTTAGTTTTGAATGAAAAGCTCTTCTTTTGAAACCCTGAACCCATTGTCTCTGTCAGATAGGGGTCATGACTGGTTATGTTATGACTTAACCTATATAGCATTTTAGGGGACTTCACAAAATTTGAGATGACCTTGGCAAAAAACCCACAAGTGCTACCTGCAGTGCTACCATTTCCTACCATGAGAAGCACGTTGGACCCTGTATGGTCAGGCAAGTCCTAAGGGGCCATTAAAATTATGTCACTTAACATGCCCAGAGACAAAACTGACTGGCTGCTTGCAGGCTGTGGTCTGCCAATGAATCTGCTCTCTGGGTAAATGAGGTGAACAGAGGCAAACCTTGGAGACCAGTAGAGGTACAGCATCAGAGATTTGTCAACCTTCTGTATAAAGCCAGTTACAGCTGATGGCATAGTCAGTATGGAGGTTTCAACAGGGAAAACCTTGTCTCAGAGGTGAGCCCCAAATCACAGCCAAAAGACAAGGTCTTATGATTTCATCAGGTCCTCCATGTGAAACCCAGCCCCAGCAGAGTATCTCCTTGAACTCCATGTAAATTATCTGCTGTTCACAGCCTTAAAGGGCAATTCTGTGTCCACACAAACGAGTTTGTGAAATGGTATCTGCATACACACCTTTCTCCCAAACTGTACCTCTACAGTGCTAATCTGTCTGAGGTGTAAGTTTGTTGATGTTGGAGAAGCTTCTGAGAGTCCACACAAGTCAGATATATTTTTAGTGCTCTCTAAATTTTATAAATACTTGAACTTTGTATCCTGTTTCTTGAGGTATCGCAATACTTGTCTAAAGTAGAATAATATAATTTAGTGTTAGATTAGGATATATATGCATAAAGTATATTTACATATATTTACCATAGAAAACCCATATACACACACATACATTGCTTATATGCACATTATTCATAAATCCACCTAAGGAGAAAATTCTCACTTTTTGAAGAAATGGAAGTATTTCAAAATTCCATTGTTCTAATGCTTTGATTTTTATTCTGAATGAAAGAAGATTTAAAGAAATTTCAGTTTGAAAATAATATTTTTTCAATGCCCCTATGATGTGCTGTGTTTCTTTGTATGATCCATATTCTTCTTAAAGGGACGATTTCTATTCTATGATCACCCAAAATAGCTGTTACATTCATATGATCTTTACGGAAATACATCATATAACAGAGGGATACTGCTGCAGTATTTGTTTTTCCTTGTCCCCAAAAAAAAGCACGCAATGATTTTGCACAATGTTTTTAAATGAGGACAAACCCATAACGCAAGTCTGTAAGCCACAATTCTGTGTTTTATCAGAAGATAAGATATGAAAGGGTAAGTGAGCTTTCAATGAGCCTCTCCAATCTGTAGGACAATATAAAAGAGGCAGTGATAGTAATTAGCCTTTTTAAATAATTCCTCGTATCCTTTAGCACATTATGGAAATTTACAGTACACATCAGATGCCTGTGTCTGTGGGGGAATGCGCATGTATGTAAATGTATGGGTAAGTGAGAGTGTAAGAGAGGTTTCCAGCCATCTTTGTGTGGCTGCATTTGTAACTGAGTTGAAATGGTGAAACAATTTGTACTGGTGTCAATTCACTCCTCTGGGGGACGCTTACTGAATGCATGTCATTAGGTGCCACACAATTTCTTTGGCTTGTTTCTCCCTCTGTACCACCAGTTCATGATATGTTCTTAAAGATTATAGCATTCTTCTCTTTAATTTTATAGGACTAATGTTTGGTTAATCTTAACTAATCCCAGATATTCCACCACTTTCATCCCGCCACTGCTAAATCAGCAATCAAAAAACATTTTCTGCTCTTTGCAAGACAGTTCTTACTATTACATTATTATGTTAATCAGTAACACATATCAGAAGACAATAAGGTTAAGAATTCCAAGCTTTTCACCTGAAAAAAATTAAAATTATAGAATCATAGAATGGTTCAGGTTGGAAGGCTCCTTAAAGATCATCTAGTTCAAACCCCCTTGCCATAGGCAAGGTCACCTTTCACGAAACACAGTTGCTCAGAGCTACATCCAGGCTGGCCTTGAAGACTTCCAGGGAGGAGCCATCCCCACCACTATAGGCTACCTCTTTCAGCACTTCACCATCTGCACACATTAAACATTCCCTAATGTTTAATCTAAACCTCTTTTTCTGTCTGAATACATTCCCCTGGTCCTGTCACTACATGCTCTTGTAAAATGTCCCTCTGAAGGCTCCTTTCAGATACTGTAATACCACTATTCAGTCAACCCAAATCCTTCTTGTTTCCAGACTGAAGAATCCTAATTCTCTCTGCCTTTCCTCATAGAAGAGGTGGTCCATCCCACTAATCATCTTGATGGCCCTCCGCTGGACTTGCTCCAACAGGTCCATGTCCTTCTTGTGCTAGGGACCCCAGAGCTGACACAGCACTGCAGGTAAGGTCTCATGAGAGCAGAGCAGAGGGGCAGAATCCCTTCCTTCACCCTGCTGCCCCCGCTGCTTTGGATGCAGCCCAGGACATGTTTGGCTTTCTGGCTGTGAGTGCACATTGCTGGGTCATGTCCAGCCTCTCATGAACCAGCACCCCTGAGTCCTTCTCAGATGGCCTACTCTTGATCTGTTCATCCCCTTGTCTGTGTTGATACCAGAGGTTGCCCTGACCCAGGTGCCATTTCTTGTGCTTAGCCTTGTTAATCTTCATGACATTCCCATGGGCTGCTTCTTCAGGTCCCTCTGGATGCCATCCCATCCTTCAGATGTGGCAACAACACCACTCAGCACAGTTTCATCCTCAAGTTTGCTGAGGGTGGATTTGATCCCTTTGTGTCACCAATGAAGATATTAAATAACACTAGTACAGACCCCTGAGGAACACCACTTGTCACTAATGTCCATTGGGACTGTGAACCATTTACCACTACTATTGGATGCAGCTGTCCAAACAATTCCTTATCCTCATCAAACAGTCAACCAATCACATCCATCTGTCTCCAGTTTAGAGAGAAGGATGTTTTGGGGAACTGTGTCAAAGGCTTCACAGCCTTGTGTGAGACTATGGGATTGACTTCCAGTTTGAACGACCACATATCCACAGACTAACTGTGCATGTAGTAGCTGTTTGTCTAGCATTTTTGGACACCTGGACTTTTGGTAATTACCACCTAGGATATCAGCTTTAGCAAAAATGATCTGGGAGGTCCTGGAGGACAAATCAAGAATATGCCAGAAATGTGCCCGTGGAGTAATGGAGGCCAGGGGCATCCTGGGCTGTGTTGGCTCTTTCCTTGCCTAGTCAAAGGTGAAGGAAATGATCTTTCCCCTATATCTGGCATATGTGAAATATTGTGCCCAGTTTGGGGTTTCCCAGTCCACATAGCAAACTCCTCGCCATATGAGGAAAAGCTGGGGCAGTTGGGTCTGCTAATCCTGGAGAAGTTTTCAAAGGGATCTATTTTCTGACTACAGCTACCCAGCAAGAGACAAGAAAAGTCAAACTCTTTCCAGATGTGTGCAGGGATAGGCCAGGAGGCAACTGACACCATTTGAAACACATGAAAATACAAAAATTCTGGATATAAGACATTGGTTTTTGATCGAACGTGAGGTTGGTCAAACGCAGGATGAGGTTATCCAGTGAATCTGTGGGATCTCTTTCCTTGGATTTGCTCAAGATTAAACTGGACATTGTCCTGCACAACCTGATTTGAATACACCTCCTCTGAGTAGAAGGTGGGCCCAGAGAGGCCTTGAGGTCCTTTTCAGTCTATGTGATTGTGTGATGGTCTTATTCACTGAGTCCCTTCCCTCCATGCCCCCCATGTGCAGTTCCATGAAATATCCTTCATTTCAGCTAATGAGATTAACAGATGGTAGAAGTAGCTGTAGACTGGGAATTAGGCTGAACATTAAATTCTTACAAGTGGTGTGGAATGCAGGTCTCCTGTGTCTTATATGGAGCTTTAACTACTGGGCTCTTGGATAAAAGGGGTGAACCATTTCTCTCCTTCTGGGACCTGTCTCTTTGCTTCATTTGCTTTTATATGCAGTGCCTCTAAATGAAGTGTTCTGTTCCCAATTGACCCAAACACTTTTTTCCTTTTTTATTTCCTCATTTCTTCAAGAAGAAACAAAACCTGTTTAATTTAGTTCAGGCTGAACCAGCTTTTTTTAAAAAATGCTCTGGTTTGGCAGCTACATGTGAGTGATTCTCACTACTCTTAAAAAGGAATAGAAAGTTCAGTGGCTTCATTCCCAATTTATGGGCCAAGACAGTGGCTGGGAAGGATTGTTTTACAGCTTTAGACTCAAGCCCAGGGGCTGAATTTCATTCCAGTTTATCCTCTGCTTCATGCTCACATTACATCCAATCTTTATAATTTTTTATAGACTCAAAACCAACTAAAATTTAAAAATATTAGAGTACAAATCACCATTGGCAGCCTACTTAGAACTTAAATAGAAATCTCTCTCCTTTGACTGCTTTAAGCAATAAAAAGAAAACAAATAGCAAATATTTAAGTGCATTTTAGATTTCTAGTTGTCATTGTTCACAGATTTTCCAAAAGAAATCTAGAAAATTCTAAACTAGAAAAAGTTTATCTAGATTTCTTTTTTCTGTGTGAAATTATAAAAATATCAGTTCCATCATGTATATATACCAGTATTCAAAGAGCAGCAACCATCACTCTTCTTTCCTCTATCTTGTTTCTATACCAACAAGTAGCTCTATGTTATAGGTAAGCCCTTAGGAGCTAGGAGAAGGACCTGAAAGAGAACCCATTTATTGTTATAGTATTAGTATTATTATTATTATCATCACTATTAATTTTTTTTTAAATTATTAGAGGCTGAATTAAAAACAGTAGAAAAATTGTGCTACATGATCACATGCTCAGATGAGAATTGAAGATCATCTGTTTCCTGTGGCCTTGGCTGCCACAAAAGAAAGCCTAGCAACTCCATACGCCACTTCTGGAAGCTCAAGACCATTGCTTTTATGTTTAAAAAGCATTGAGCAGAACTCCTTTTGGGGAACATGCCAAATAGGTAAGTATGAGAGTACTCTCCCTTCATAGATGTGCTGGCCAGTCGTGCACCTTCACTGCTTCCAAACTGGTTTTTGGTACACTTGGAACAAAATTAGCAATAATGGGGATTAGGAGGACTTCAAGCCTGGCACTGTAAGGTTCTTATTTGATGCAGCACAGACTGAAGGAGGTACAGGTAGCAGGGGGAGTGGCTGAGATATGAGGACCTTTATGCCTTGACACAGCTCTACAGATCAAGATATGAGGTATCTTCATACAAAACTACCAAGAGTTCCTTGGTGGGCTCTAGACTCAAGTGAACCAGGGATTCTGGTTCTGGAGGGATTTTGGGAAGGCTTCAGTACTGCAAACTGAAGCAAATATGTTGATGCTGTTTGCAAAAGCTATGGAACTGCATGTGCTGAGGGAATTGAGTTCTCCAGCACTTTCATTCCAATAACTGGCAATATCTCCTTGGACAAGTAAACCATTTCTCATCAGCTTTCACAACTACAGAATGCAAGTAAGAATGTTTATTTTTGAAAGAGTTTTTGAAGCCTGCACATGCGAAAAATTTCAGAAATGTGTGTATTGAATTACATAATATTGTCTTTTATGGCTGCTCTGGTAGATTTGGATATTATGTTTAAGTAAAAATCCTTGATGGGCAAGACGTAGCTTAAAAATAAATAATTTTTTAAAAAAATCCAGACAAACCAATTGAACAAAATAAAAACAACAACAATAACAAAAAAAACCAACCAAAACCCAACAAATTTCCCTTCTATTTATAAATTTTGTGTAAAGAATTTATGTTATTACAATGTATTTCTCCTTTTTGTCCCCAGGAGAAACACACCTGAACCTTCTAAATTCATGGAGTGTGAGAGCTACTTTGACTGGAATAAATTTTGTAGGAATTTTTCTAGTGATTTTGTAAGTTCTCTTTTATTCTGTTTCTTCTAAGAATGCTGTAATCCTGCAGACCTTCCTTCGGAAACTGCTGGGTACTTTCACATTCAAGCCACATACCAGACTTGGTAAGAATACAGGCAAAGTATGGTGTTGTCTCTGTATCAGTTTGCACCAACACAAAGAGGACATCAGCAATGTGAGACTTCAAATAATATGAAATATTTAATTTGTAACTGCCAGTATTAAACAGGTTTTTCTAAACTTTGTGTTTATGGAGATTAATTATTTAGCAACTGCATGAAGTCTGAATATTTGTGTAAAATGTGTTTAACCTTAAAAGTACAGAACACCGTGGGAAGAATGTAATCAGAGTTTGGAAAACAAGGAAGGATGTAGGATTTAGCTGAAGAGCCCTTTTGTATGTGCCTAACTCTAAGTATGTAAGCCTGTGCTTCGTGCTTGGCCAGGCTAGGGTCCTGGTGCTCAGCACCTCGCCAGATCAAAACTTCAGGAAGGACAGATTGCCATTAATCCCTTCCTAATTGAAGACATCTTATCCCAGCTGCAGGTCTGCCTGGCTAGACCTGTGCTGTTAAACCTGTCCTGTGAAGATGCTTGGCTGAACAACAAAAAGCTCACACCTGCTTTTTGTCATGGCCATAATGTACTTTTCTGCTGCCACTCTGACACCAGAGCTTCCTGCAGCCTCTCTGTCTTTGCACTGCGTCGCTGTGGGAAAGGTGGGAAGCAGGCTAGCAGGAACTGCAGTGGGCTGCATCCCTGGTGCAGCCCTGGCTGGACTGGAGGAAGCTTGGCTGCCAATCACCCCTCTCTTTAAGCTATGCTACCCTTGTTCAATAGAGGTAATGGGTCCAGTGGGCAAGTAATAGGTCCGGTGGGTCTATTACACATTTTTATTGAAAAGCAAAATAAATAGCCCTGTAAAACTCACACACTGCCCCAGGGCTACAATAATTTATGCACCTTCTTTTTCCTTCTTTTTCTCTTTGCCTTTTCAGAGTTGCTTGAGTGAACCTTTCCAGAATGGCAGGTAAGAGCTTTTGTAAATTCATCACCAGTTGTCTGAATAAGACAGTATTTTAAAAACTGCACATTATGTAGAGAACTGTGTCAGGTCTTTGATTTGATTATACACATGTGTAGTACCAAAGGAGATCACATATTACTCAGCTAAACTTGTTTAATAGAAAGGGCGTAAAAATCAAAGTATGTATAGTATCAGGTTTACTTTCCAGAGAGAATGTATTTTTCCACAAAACTAAGGAAAGAGTAATTTACCACTCCAACAAGCTGGGGAAAAGGAGAACATTCTTTCCTAAACAGCTACAATTATGCATTTGGCAGGCAGTAGTAAAAGCAATTCTGCTTTCCTTCTTAGCCCATAATAAATCTGTACCTGGGACTGATTAGAGAGCAACTAGAGAGGTGCTGCTTTTCTTTCCAAGGTCTATCAATGATTTTTTTTTTTTTTTTTGTTCTTTCTGAATGTGTTTTAACAGTGGAGTCAAGGCTGTCTCACCATCTTTGTGATTGTGTCCCACTTGTTCTTCATTTGTAGAAGTACAGGTTTCTCATAAATGGAGGAGAGAAGAAAGCCCAATGTTAGAAAATCAGGATGATGTTTCAAAGGACATGATAAAGGAAATAATCCTGATGGGAATCCCTTCATGCCTGCATAAATCTGTGCTTTCTTGAGTATCATAGGAGCAGTATTTTGAATTTTGCTTTGTCTGCTCCAAGCCTGATCCAAATGGTGTAGCACACTATGAAAATGCTGCAACTTTAAACCCTTTAGAGAAAACCTTAGTAAGGTAAGTATAGCTTTTCTGTAGCAAACTAAATGACTCACTGCACTTCAACTCTGTATCTTAAACTTGTTGCTACATTAATGGCTGCATTAAGCATCTTTGGAAAAATTTAATTTTGCAGTGAGGAAAAAAAGTCTTAACTACATTAATTGGAAGGTAACATATGCCCAAGACCAAAAGAAAGATGTATTTTCTAAAATTCTCTGTTCACTTTTATCCTTACTGATAACAATTCTGATAGTCTCATTACCAGGTGGCTGTTGTACAGGATGATTTTATCTCAAACAGCTGTTTTCCTTTTCTATTTTACTCATGAGAGCAAAGTAAGAGGAAAAAAATCATTTTAAAATAAATAACCTTTCCTAAATTCAATAGAACACTTTAGACAGAGAACTTGAGACAGATGTTGAGGAAAGAGAAAACATGGCCTCTTTATGATTTATTCCTTCCCCTCACACAAAATTGTCATTAACACCTAGAAATTGGGAGACAGTAGTAATTATTTCAGACTGCAAAACAGTGAATAAAACTTTATTGAAAAGCTCCTGCTAAGATTAGTTCTCAGCTGGAAATTGAGATTGCCATGTGGACAATGCCGTGGCATAACATTCATGAGAAAAGAAAGCTAAGGAAACTAAACAGGTATCCAGCACATGGGAAATAAAGGGATAGTCCTGGAATTGTATCAAGTGAAGTGTCTTGTGTGCTGTAATGGGCCTCTGCTCATGCAGAGAGGGTTTGGAATAGGCAGCTGATGGTGGAGAGCAGAAGAAGAAACTATTGGAGCAGACAGCGTGAAAAGTTAATTACTTGAGGTTAAACCAGAAGATAAAGTTTAATAAAGAGGAAAGCTGTCTTTATGGTGGTATTTTTCTGGAGTGTTTGTGTTCATATTTTAGTGAAAGCCACTGAGCTAATAGTCCTGAAAGATGTCTCTTGGCTGCAGAACAATAAGAAGGTGACTTGTAGTAGGCTGGCTTCCCTACCAGGCTTAACCTGAAAAAACTTCCTTGAGAGATGCAAAAGGATGCAGGTTACTCTCAGCAGTCCTAAATTCCAATCTTAAATTCTTCTTTATGTTTCTGCTAGGCACCCCCTTGTGTTAGGTGTTTATCTATCTGTTTAAATGATCAGGAACCTCAGAGCACCTTGCTTTCTCTGTTGGCAAGAAGTACAGGGAACCTTGGTAGAATGCAGGTGAGATAAATTCAACTCCCTCTGCTTATTCAGCCCAGGAAGCCTTACTGGAGACAGTGGTGCAAAGTAGGCATTTGTCTGTTAAGACTTGGTTTGCACAGTCAGTGCTTTAATGTGTGAGCACAGCATAAGCAACCTGATTACCTACTGTGATTCTTTACAGGACAGATTTCCTTCTGTATGGACTAAAGACTGTGCACCACTATTTGGGAACAGTAGGGAAATTAAAGCAAGACTGCTATAGGCAGGCAGAAGGAAGTCCCTGAAGAACAGAGGACTTAAGATGGACTAGGAATATTCAGACCTAATGTCTGAATTTAATTTAATTTTTATGCTGTTGTTAGAGGCAGCCTGGAGTTTCTCTAAAGAATAAGCAAAGATACTGTCTTTTTACACTCCCAGGAGCGCAATCTTAAAAAATATCTTCACTGTTTTTCCAGTGGCTACAGCATCCCATCACATTGAGTTACCCTGTATAGTGAGGACATGTGGGGGGCATTCAACCCTCTGGCTCCAAGTGAAATTGGTACTGGTTGTCTCTCACCTTCCACTCTTAAAAACACTTGACAATTTGACATTCTCACTGCTAAGTAAAACTGACAGAGGCTCATCAGCAATAGGACATTGTTATCAGCTCTGGCAGAAATCATACCAAGAGCCTTATGTGAAGTGATGACTTGCATTTACTTCCAGCAGGATGAATGCAATTGGGTGTCAAGTGTTCCCAGTGTATGACTAGGGAACAGTGAGGAAGTTACTTAAAGAACTTGTGTTCTTCCTGCTTCCATCTCAGTCATCTTGGAAATAGATTGCAAATTGCTTAAACCCTAAAATACTGCAGAGTAAATGTCTCATTATTACAGTGTAGTATGATATGACTTGGAAAAAAACCTTAATATGCTTCAGTGATTGTTTTCAGATGTTGGTCTTTATCAGACTCAAGATGCTGGGCGAAAGATGAAGGCAAATTGCTGGTACCACTCTGCTTGCCAATAATTCCTTCTTTCTTTCTTTCATTCTCTCTTTTTTTTTTTTCTCTCTTTCCTTCCTTTCTTCCTTTCTTCCTTTCTTCCTTTCTTCTTTTTTTTTTTTAATGTAGTTGTATTCATGAGACTAGTTGAGCAAGGCACACTGCACTGACCCCTCATGTCTGGGACAGGCTTACAAACCCTGCCTTTGGCAGAGTGATGGAAAGCAATTCAGATCTGAGGGCTATAAAAAGCCAAGCTGAAATAAATTCTGTCAAGTCATAGCTGACTTTTTCTTGCAGAAGAATTCTCCTTTCCCTCTACTACTGCCACACAGCTCTTTCTAAATGGTCCAGAATTGGCTGTTTAATATCTCAGAATTCCAAGGTCTGGGACTGTTGGGAATGGAAGGATTTTATTGATGCCAGCTGATGGTGCTCTCATCAGGTGAATGGAGGTGTGTTGACAACCCTTGGCTGTGTGACTGAGAGACATTCAAGTCCCTCATCGAACAGTGGCCTTGGAGAAAAGTGTATGAAGAAATTAACAGAAGAATTTCAAAAGGGTTAGGTTTCCATCCATGTCATCTTATTTTGTGATACTCAATAAATAAAGAGATAGATTAAATATTTTCCACTCATTGCCCTGTCACTGTGCAGACCTGCTGACAAAAATAAGTTATGTGACATTTGACTAAAAAACCTGACTGAATGTAGGGCTCACTCTACTTTAAAAGAATCATTATCACATGGAATAAAATGAATTGCTGTAAAAACCTTAACTCAGCAAGTGAAGGTTTTTCATCTTCCTCTTTCCTAGGAAGAGACTCTGGCTTTGGTGCTTTTAACCCAAAATTTAAAGTGCATGTCTAAAATAGAGTTGATTATTTGAAAGGACATCTCAATAACAGTAAAATAAGAGCCAAAAAGACCAAGGAAGAAGCCATCCAATGTTTTTTGGTTGTGGTTTTTTTTTTCCCTTAACATGGAAACTGCAGCAAAGGCTATGGGTAAGAAAGAAAGACTGAGATCTCCAGATTTGTCTCTTGCCATAGCTGTAAGTCTCATGGAAGTCCATCAGGGGTTCTCTGCTAGTCAAATCCTAGCCCTGGAGCCTCAGAAATGCAGAACCACTAAGTTCTTCTTCATTTCCTTAGCAGCCACTGGGAGAAGTTTGAGCAACACTAACCCAAATAAACAGGTGAGAGAATGCCTGACTGTTACCCACATTAGCCTTTATTTTTTCCTTGTCTTTTAGGTGTGTGTTGCTGTAGGAAACACCTGCATGGGGCTCTGGTCTCTTTCTACCCAGCTGACTTTTTTCAACCGTGCACTGGCTTGGGGTCAGCCCTTGCAAGCAGGTGTTTTCCTTCAGAATAGCTTTCTTGTCTGAATCCAAGTGGATCACAAGGGCCGAACTTCACTGCCGGAGGTCACAGGTCAAACACGGCAGCACGGGGTCCCTTGGGTACTGTGCTTACCAGGTGTTTAATATTATCAGAGGTTATTTGCTGAAACCGTGATAGAGTGTTCTCAGCGATTCAAAATAAATTTAACGAGAACAGTTTTAAAAGCCCCCACATTAGAGGATGTCTGTTCAATGGACAGAGAGGTTAAAGTTAATTCGATCAGGCATATGTACTTTCTCCAAAAAGGAACATGTGCACTCAGCGGCTTGGCCCCATTTGTTGCAATTTTGGGTCTCATTTCCATTTGCAAGAAAGATAACTACTTGCATATGGAAGCAATAAATAAGAGAAGTCATTAACATTTCTCTAATTTAGGGAAAGAAAAAAAAACTCTTAACGAAGTAATATCTTTGCCAGGGCAGACAGAAATGTAAATTGGAGATTGGAAGGAAACCTATTAAAGGAATTGCTATGTTGCTAGTCTTTTTTAATCTAATGAATTTATGAATTGCCACTTGTTAGGTCATAGACTTCGTTAATTTCCTATGTGTTTAGTTAAGGAGAGAAAGTATGGGGCAGGAGGAAGGAGGGGTGAAAGGAAAATGCTTGTGAACAATGAACCTGAGCAAATATTTTTGTACAATGTGTTAAGGCTATTAGGTTCAAAATTTTTTACTAAATCCAGCTATATTTAGAAAATCTGGGAAAGATTGCTCTGTACATCTACTGAACAGGATAATGTAAGTTTCTAAAACTTTTTCGGTGCTTATGCATATGCCTTTGAAAGATGTAAAGAGTTAAAAGACTGTGGCATTTGCTGAATAATTTTATTAAAAACAAGAAAAATTTTAACAAAGCGGAGTTACATTATGGTGCCAATTTACTAGTCACATGTCTGGGGGTCACACTCTCAAAAATTATAGCTAATCAGATACCTCTTGGGCTTTCTACAGTGCCAACCTTGAGGAGGAATTTTCACTCTCTTTTCCAGTGGATTGCAGAAGCTAAAATAGATACTGAACCTTGGTTCTCAAGAGCCTTAGTACCCAAAAGTGGTAATTCTTTCTAATTTTATTTTTTTGAAAAGTCAGCTTTTATTTTGATGGAAATGACAAAGGACAAACACCAAAAATATTAGAGTAAGCAAAGAAAAATAAATCCCTGTTATCTTTTGTATAATTATTCAACAATGGCTGGCAAATTAGTGCTTTGTGCAGTTGATAGCATTTTGCAACCCCACCTTCTCAATGCACTGAAAAGGTAATAGACTGGTCCTACTTCCATCAGTCATTGCGGACCTTCCCATGGATCCCTGTCCTGGCACACGTAGAGTGAATGAATGATGCCAATTCAGTGGCTCTTTAAAGTGTATGACTTGGAGACAGCAATGCTAACAACTGCATCAGCAATTGCTCCCTAAGCATGCAGCAGGCTTCCCTCCCAGACAGGCAGCTGAGTGAGCAGCATACTGAGCCTGCCGGCTTCGAAGCTGGGTACTTGCAATTTCCTTCAGTCCTGGAGGTAACCAGGTATTGAAAGCAATTTCTGAGTTGGCTGGATTCTTGCGTGTTAATGAAATGTGTTCAAATAGCAGCATGTTGATATACCAGGTGGCTACTTTCTCATCCCTGAGGGCTGTGGGGAATTAATTGAAATAGTATCCCTTATGAATTAGCCAGTGAGTATAGACTGAAATGTAAGTTACACGCATATGTGTGCATGCACAAGGCCATGCACACTCCTGGAAATTCAAACCAAACCTTGAAGAGTTTAGATGAAATCCGCACTGCACTTCAGTGTACATCTGTGCTTCTGCGTGATGCTTCTGGCTCCACTTGGACCACTCAAGCCAAAGAAAAAACCAAAACACCCAAACAAAAAACAATCCAAACTCAAAACAAAGGCAGGTTCTGTTGCTTTTCTAGCATAAAAGGAAACAGAAACTAATGGAAATTGAACTAGAATATCTGGTCTCAAGAGGCTCATGTCTGCATTCTTGAGGGTTCAGATAGTTTGGATAAACTCTGTATAAGTATTTGAACTTTTTGGTAGGTCTTCAAACTTAACCTCTGAACCTTCTGAGGTTCACAGGTGGCTTGCCACTTTTGTGCTGCTGTGGAGCTGGACTCAGTCTGCTTTCTCAGGCTTTTGATACCAAAATTATTTACGAGGCTTGCAGAATCCAGAGAAATCATGAGTGTGTCCTTTGGGCTTATTTTACCACTACAAGGGAAAAAATTTCTGCTAATGAATTAGTCATCAAGAAATTAAATAAGAGTTATTCAGATACAAATCTAGGCCTGAGAAGATCTAACCTTCCAGTCATGTCCTGTTACTGACCCCCTATGGAAGCTGAACAAGCCTCTTTGAACTTCATTGATGTGTTTGTGAAAGGGGAATGTCTGTGTTACAGCAATGAACTTGTTATTTGTCATAGTGTGGAAATGAGCACATCAGAAAGCCTACAAATCTACTAAGTAATTCTAGAAGGATGAGTAGAATTCTGTGGTTTTAGTTGGCTAGTCCCAGGTACAATCCAAGGAGGAAATTCTTAGGAAGCCTAATGGACTTAATTTACTACTTTGCTTGGTGCTCAGTAATATTTAAAACAGCTTGGATTTTAAACCACATGAAAAATATGGCACTCTGCTGTTTCCACTGATGTGAGCCAATAATGCAAGAAACTACATCTAGCTCATGCGCCAGTAATACATTAATTATTTATGTTTTCAATTACATGTCATAGTAACTTCCATGTGTAAATCTGAAAAATATATGCATACACCCTCAAAGAATTATCCATGTTTTTCTTAGAGCAGGCACTGTAGCTTTGCAAGAGACACCTTTCCCCTTGACCTAAGTGGAATAATTCCCAATGAAATTTGTGTGAGTCAGAGTGGGAGTCCTTTTCCTCTTCTCAAAAGGAGTAGGCTACAATAAAACCTGAAGCTGTGTAAAGTCAGAGGCTTGGCTGATGCTGTAGTGACTATGGAACAGCCTGGGACTATTGACTGTTAACACCAGCACTGGAGCCAGTATGATGGCCAGGAAATAAATTGAATATGTCTGTGTTTAAATGAAAAAGGAAGTAAATATGAGGTAAGGGGGCTTTTAAGAGAAATGTTCTGGGCTTTGATAACACTGAAAGTTTTCAGTCACTAAACTCTGGAAATTTAACAAGTAACTCATTCATCTAACTTATAAGACACCCTCAAAATCATCTAGATCTGAAGTCTTAACTTCAGTATCTTACATGATCTTTCATAAGATAATTTCTAAAGAAGTTGGGCCAAAGGCACAGTGGAAAAGACTGTAGTCTTGCACATAATGGGCTAACAATATTAGTTGAGATTTATGACAGATATCAGAAAATGTTGGAGATTTCTTCTAATTTGGACTTCAGGATGAGTGACCCTTCAATGCTGTAATTGTAAAAGATGGATCTACCTACTATAAATAAAGAGCACTTTGATGGGTTAATTAGATTTCAAGCACTGAACTCAGCAAAACCTGTCATTCATCACCTATCAGTCTACTCTGAAAGGAACATATATTCCATATATTTAGTATAAGAAAACACTTATGCTGAAGTATGTGACTTTATGAATATAAAATAAAATATCGTAAATTTACTTTGTTTTTCTGTTGCATTTTAAAGTACTTCATGGCACAGTTTAGATTATAAAGTATTATCACAATCCTAGTGCCATGCTACATGTCTTAAGTAACAGGAAAACTCATGACATTTGTAGTATTTTGTGTGTATTTTAGCCTGTCATGTCTTTTCTATTTGTTGCCTCTCTACTACCTTAGAAAAGATATGAACAATATATATTCTTTCTTATCCATATCAGTGACCACTAATCTAATATTAAATTTCTGTGCTGTGATGCATTAACATCAAACAATAACCTCAGTATAAGAAGGAAAAATATCCCAGTTACGTGAGAGATTGATAGTGCAAAAAGACAGAAAAAAGAAGAAAACTCTTTCCTCATTTTTCTGGAATACAATTGCATTAACTTTTTTGGGGTTTTTTTTTGACAATTACTTGTATCGCTATTGTTTATAGAGCTCTAGACACTTGCTGTATGTTTGATTTCTTACTTAAGCATAGTTTCACAAACAGAAACATTGTACAGTTGCATATTCTAAGCACCAGTTAAAATAATTTAAAAATCTGTTCAAATAATTTACAAAGACCTACTCACTGATATGAATTACTGTGTTTTGACATTTACTAAAGACAAGAGTATGGAACAAGGTAGAGATGGGGAATATTGACAAAATATCTGTGGCACTTCAAATAGCATGTAGCTCCCATGAATGAAGTTGGTCCTGTCTTCTTTTGTGTCATCATCTTGAAATGGCTGTTTCAAAAATGAGATTGAAAACAACATCTAATTTGTACCTACTAATTATTTGAGGTGAACTGAATAATCGTAGCTTAATATAAGATGTTTCATTGCTGGTCCAAGTCTGGTGGCCCAAAAAAGAACCTTTACACTTCTTGCTGCGTACACAGCATCTGTTGTGCCGTTGGTTTTTTAACAGTGATCTCCACTGGTTCAGTTGAATAATGTAAATGCTCAATGCTATGTGTGATATTGTAATGTATTCAGAAAGTCCTCATGGCTGGTAGTGGCATTACAGGAACTTTGGAACACATGACCCCAGGTGAGGTAAGCTAGGGTATTTCAGGGAATAGTAGAAAGAAAACTGTATTTAGGCAAATACAATTTAAAACCTGTATCATCAAATCCACTTGGAAGGTGCAAAGGTCTTTCCAAAACCCTGTGTCTTATCTGCAATTTATAAGTGGATATTTTGAACACTATGGGGTGTCTCATACAGTAGCCAGTGACAGCATTTGGGAATACAAATATTGTCCTCTGGAATTACTGAAAAGATTATCAGGGTTAAAATTATTAAAAAGAAAAATAAAATTTCACCTTCTAACACTCAGCCTAAAGTGGGCTCATTTTTCATCAGTTGAAAATCCCTCTAGATTTCTTTGCATCTAATCTTAGATTTGTAGTAACCAAAATATCTGCATAAGGCTGGCAGAGGTGGCATGGGATCCACACACTACTGTGACCCATCCATTACAGCTCCATTACTATAATTGTCTGGTCTATATCAGGAGAGATGCTCTGTATGGGTTGACAACAACCATGTCAAAGGGTGAGCAATGTATTGAGAGCAGTTGACTACAACACACATGAGCAGTCTAAACATGTGAGCACAGATACAAATCTAGGGATGCCTGCATTTGAATAAATACCTGTTGTTTCAGATGGGCTCCTGCCTCAATTCCCCTCAGCTGACAGGGAGGTTGTTCCAGCACAAGGATTTCCTGGTCTTCAGACTTCTACCAAAGTTGTGCCTTAAGTTTCAATCCAGAAAATACTGGTCCTCTGGTGATCACAGAGATATTTTAACTATGGGCTTAGCTTTAATTGTCTGATATCGCTAGGATTGTTCATCAATTTGCACAAATCAACATGTAAAACTCCTTTTGACTTCTTTCATTATAGGCCAGGCCTATTTATGATATCACATGAACAAGATGCCAGAACAGGAAAATCTTGCATCAGCTGAGGTGGTTCAGTGACTTGGGATTTGATTTGAAAAATCTTATTGGCCAACTTCAGTAACTGAAGGATGAGTTTCTAATAAGGTAAGTCTAATGAGTTGCTAACAAGATAAGTTTCTAATGAGGTAAGTCTCTACTAAATTTACCCCAACACAGTAAAAGGCACAACTTGATTTTTTATCTCTTTATGCATACAGCTGCCAGTGCTATTTTGTGTTTCAATGGTAAATAACAATTTTATTAGCCTTCTCTGTGGGGACTTTTAGTGATGTTCCTCCATACAAATTGTTGCATAGTATTTATATAGGTTTCCATGGACCCATATGCTGTCAATTGATTTCACATTCAAACCCTCTGTAATGACTCATTTGTTAAGTCCAGAGTATCATTATTTGCATGGACTACTTGTATTGATATCATTATCCTTGAAAAACCTCAGTAGTCCTGTTCATGGTTATGAGCTTTAAAGTTATAAACTCAGTTCTTGTCAGTGTTCATCTGTCAAGATTTCAGTCAGTTCTAATTAGTCTCAGGTAAAAAAAAAAAGGAACATAGCAGCAGCCACTTCCCCCCCGCCTAAAAAAAAAAAGAAAAACCAAACCAAAAAACCAAACAATTGTGACACATTCTAACTGGCCATGATTCTTTCTTTGTTGCACACTCAGACAATCATTTCCATGTCAACAGTCCATGAGCATTTTATAATGTCTGAAATGCTTCTAAATATGAACTACATATCTGAAAATTATTAATGACATTCTTGGCATTCCATTAATGTTATTTATTATTTATCGTGTGTGAGACGGAACTGCCTAGAGGCCTTTGCAAAGGATCAAGGGCCTGTTGAGCTAATCTCTCGCTAGGCATATCAATCCAGATGGATGAGCAAATGCAGGAGCACATGGCAAACAGCAAAACCTGTTTGTCAGTTCAGCATCCCAGCCTGCAAAATACAGCCATAGACAGAGGCAGTGGCACAGCTCATACTAACTGGCACCATCAGCTGTCACAGCTGAAAGGACACAGACTGAACAAAATCAGGCTTGATTTAGACTTATTTACCATTAATTGCCTTATCTGCTCTTTGGCCTGCATGATCATGCTTTCTTAAGAAGGCTTTGAAGGTAGGAGGAAGTGTATGGTTTATTTTTGAACCTGTGATATAGAATCAGAGTGTGGCTGAGTGGAATAATCAGACCAGGAAATGCAAAATTCGTCCTTTGTACTGTTTTATTACACATCATCTTATAGACCTCATAGTTCTGGTGAATGAGGAAACCAATACTAATATTGTGTTGCACTAATTTTATGAATTCCAGAGTCTCAGAATCAGGTTGGGTCGTACCACAGTGGGTCATCTGATCCAGTCTTCTTGTTTAAGCAGGGTAATTCTGGAGCACATTGCACAGGATTGTATCCAGACAGTCCTTGAATATCCCCCATGTGGACTCTCTTTGACATGGTTGGCATTAAAATACTCTTCAGGTGTCTAGCACCAGAAATTCCTTCTACCTGCCACCGATAGTGTATTTGTTATTTCTAATTTCAAACTCTCAATCTTCTTCACACTGAACTATCAGGAGGAAAACAACCTAATATTTAGGTCACCTACCCAGTAACCAGAAAGAGTTGGTGTCAATTATTTGTTCTGTAGCAAGTCTCTGCCATGAGTTGGGGTCACTTGTATGGGCTTTCTCAGTCTTTTTTCAAATCCTGCACATTTTGTGAAGAATGACACCTTCCTTTGGGATCATTAATATTCACAAACTTATTAATGATAGGTGGCCTCTGATTTTCATCTCCTGATCTCCCACACCACTTTTAGCAAACCTTTGTTTCACGATGTCAGGAGAAGGAAGGATTAGGAGGCTGGTGATGTCAGATACCAGGAGCTGAAGGATAGCAACAGGGCTGCTGTGTGAGGCTTTTGCCAAAGGCCACAGTATTTTATTAACCATCAAAATTTCTCCCTTTAGACTGCTTATGCTCCAAGGCCTCTGAAAGCAGCCCAGAAAATACAACTGAAATCAGGAAATTTCCAAATGGCAACGAGGCCCAATAGTCAAATAAAATAAATGAGCTGGCCTAGGAAATCCTTGTAACTTGCCACCCAACAACAATAAACCAGCCCTACAACACACAAGGTAGAAAGGAAACAAAGAAGTCTTTTAATTATTTACAGTAGTCTTATTGTGGCTCAGTAAACATTGGTCAAGGACTAATAAATTTAGCCTCAGTAAAGTGGGCTTATGCAGCCATATATAGCTTATACATTTAACACAGCAGCTTTTTTGACTGGTTCCAGCCTAGCGTAAATAAAACCTATCTATCAGAAGAGCTGTTAACCTGGGAGATGGTTTTCCACTTTCTAGTTTCACTGCAGTTATTTTATAATTAGATATATTCATTAGGAATTTTTGCCTTAAAGTGAGTAGTCAGGGAGAATACTTTAAAGACAGAAAATGATGTGCTGGCAGAAAAAAACCTCCTGTGGTAGGGATGAGATTGTCCCACTGCATCCAATGGTTTCTCCTAAATCCTTAGTCTCTTCTCTGAGGTGACTGCTTCTACCTCCTAGACATCTCCTAGGTGTCTGTGAGGTGTCTCCTGACAGAAAACCCTTGGGTAGCACGACTCATCCAAAGGACAAGGCACATGTGGCATCAAATGTCTCTGCCATGCTCTGTGAAGGGCAAGGCAGGGCACTTGGGCCTGGTGGAGCTGGGCATGAGGGGGACAAGAAGCTCAACTTGTTGGGCTCACAACCCAGATATAGTAAACAACTGAAGCAAACAGGAATTTCCAATATTTGGACTAATTTGTATAAAACACCAGTAAAACCAAGCCCACAATTCCACAAATTCTGAAATGAATATGATTTCCTCTTTATTGGAAATCACATTTTGTTTTGACCATGCTAATCTTTTTCAAGAGTCTTTTAATAGATTGTTCCTTCTTTTGCATCAAATCTTCAGCCTTAGCTTTAAGGTTCTTTTTGGACTTCCTGCTCTTTAATCTTCCACTAGTCCAGTTCTCCTTCTGGTTTCATCCTCTGTGTTCCCTAAATAGCTTCAGGCTTCTTCCAGTGGCTCTGGGTACAACGTATAAACAAAATGGTATTCAATTCACCTATCTTTCCTTCAGAGAACATAACTTCCTGCAGACCTAGTCCTGGTCTCCTATCCCCTAGTTTTGTAAACTGTAATTTTACCCCTTGTAAACTGTATTTTAAACTGTATTTTAAAACTGTATTTTACCCCTGTTAAGTAAAATAACAGCATGACAGCAGCAGTTCACCTTTCCTCTGTTCTTCCCCTGCCAAATAGTTAAAAGTTGTGCAATAACCAAAAGGGGCCACTTCACTTTGCTGCTTGTGGTTTTTGTAGGCAGCATCTATCCCGTTAAGCAAAGTTATCACAGGAGACAGGGCATTATGCATTGCAAATCAGGAACTTGGTATTATGTAACAATCTGAAAAATATGCAAGTATGGTTTGAATGAGATACAACGATTGCTGTACTACCAAACAGACAGCCAGCCATGAAAGTAATTACAAATACAGATAGAAAAAAAAAAAAGAAAAAGAAAAAGAGACACTAGGGAAATGTCTTACAATATTTTCTGGTAATCAGTCAGTAGTTTGCTGTCCTTAACGTGGGTCAAAAAAAATTCTACAGGTTAAATTCCATTGGGCTTTATGTTATTTTTTAATAAAAAAAATAATTTAGAAAAAGCCCCACAGGAAAAAAAGTCAACAATGGAGTTATCTTTCAGTATATTCAGATGATAATTGTTATTTGGAGCATAGGATATGCCAGATGGTATCACTTCAGCAGTTTATCTACTTTCCAGTGACAGGCTATATATGATACTGATCACAGAGAGTTTTTGTAACACCCAGCAGAGAGTTTATCATAAACACTTTTAGCTCTATTAATAGCCTTTCTCTTAACTAAAGTGTCATTTTCATTGAGTTTATTTAGTACTGCTGTTGCTTTGGCAAGGAGGAGAGGAGCAATATTTTTAAAAAGTGTTCACAGAGAAGGAATAATTTCAAGTAAATCTGTGGAGAAACCATTGACGCTGTCTCAAGGAAATCTATTGTGAAAATACACTTTTAATCAAATTAATCATATCCTTGTCCATGTTTTGACAGACTTAAAAAACTCCAGAAAAGACCAAAGATTATTTCAACAAGAAAATCATCAAATCGATTTCACTTTGTTAAAAAAACCACCATTTTCATTTCAGTGTAATTTGTTTGTTTTCTTTTGAAATATTGCTTTGTTTGGTTTATTTCCCCAAGGTAACTTAGCAGTAGAAAGGACTTTTTCATCCCAGTAAACCTATTTTGTTCAGGGATTTTTTAGTCTGGTAGCAAAAGCTGATTATATGGAAAGGAATTTTAATAAACAAACCAGCATTCATTTTTCCATAACTGTTATTATCTGATGTGGCCAATGATTGATATTAATTCATTTGGTTTATTTTAAATTGGGACAAAAAAGCTCCAATAATCAGAAAAAAAATTTGAATCTGGCAGTCTTACATGACCTTTGGCTGTTAAGGTGGATCTCCATCAGTACTTTGACTTTGATGTTTGCCTCCTGTTTCAGATAGAAGTTGGGAATTTAGATCCCCATTTTACACAGACATCCTCTTTGGAAGATAAGAAAAATATTTAAATCAAAGGTATTCTCTGTCCTTAAAATGTTTTACTGGCTGCATTGGTTGTCCCATCTCACTCCTGCTACCTGTGAATCCCATTCAGAGGCTTTCATTCACGCCAAGACAGTCTGAGTGGCAGGAGAACATACTGATGTCACCAATTCTGCTCGCAGAGAGGGAACCTGATAGAGCACGCCAGTTTGTCTAGGCTGTGTTGTACATGTGTGTCTCTGCTATGCTTAATGCCCAAACCCCAGTGAAGGTCAGTTCTTTCTTCTTGAGAGACCAGACTGCTACCTCTCCCCTTCTACTTGTCTCCATCTCTTCGTCTTTTGTATGCACTACTCAAAAAAATTCTGCAACCAAAAAAAAAGGTTAAGCACTATAAAAATGGTATATAACTTAGCCTATGGATAGATTTTCTTTCTCCTACCTACTTTATAGCAATGCCTGAGGCATATGACAACAGACCCTCTTCTTTTCTAATGATTTATGGACAGCATTAGACCACAAGCATATTTTTAGTTCCTCTCTTCACTCTGTGCTCATGTCAACTTGTAAAGATTTATTTCTCTTTCATGCTTTTGCCCAATGGGATTTTAAAAAACCTGGAGATTAAGTCTTAGCACCAAAGTGATGTGAACAGTGTTCTCTGTCCTAAGTCCTTAAATTTGTACTACATGTAAGAAGAGAAGAGAGCAAAAGGAAAGGAAAATACTGTTTCAGAGTGACCTGTTATTTTAAGTAAGCATATGCATTTTATCTGGCAAAATACTAGTTATTGTATTCAGTCTTGTATGCCTTTCATCTAGTTCCATCATTTTAGAAGAACTGTAACAGGCTGAAATATACAGTGAGTTTCTAAAAACTCCAGTTGGCTTCAAGTGCCTTTCTTGACTGGTGGTATTTTTCTATAGCTTCTATAGCTTTCTATAGCAGACATTTAAGTTTGTCTTCAGATTTATGCCAGGAAATGTATTGGCTCAGATAAAGTTTTAAGTCCTCTTCCTCTTCCTATTTCTCTTCCTCTTCCTTTTCTGACTGTTTTAGGAGGAAAACCAGTCTGGAGATAGGCATTAAATATAACTGTAAAGACTTCTCACTCCCAAAGCTGCTGCCAGTATCTGTCTGTCTGAAGAGAGGGCAGATAATACAGGAAAAGTGGTGGTAACAAAACTAGATACTGCCGAGTAATATAAGAACATTTATTCTCCTGGCTGAGTCTTTGTAGTTCGGTGAGATTTTCTATAGTCAGTATTGCTGTGAGTATTACAATGGCTGGAAATCACTAACTCTATTCTTTCTGAGCTCTTACTGCTGCTAAATCCCACCTTTATTACCCAAAAGAGAGTTTAGCTTGAGTCAGTTGTCAATTGCTGAGACAGCAGCTTTTAAAAATAATTTAATTTTCTGCATTATTTATCACAGTACAGTTTTAAGGCTGTGAGAAAACCAAAATATTTAAGCATCAATGTAAGAAACCTCAATGCTATGTGCGAGGTCATTATTAAAAAGAAATTCAGACAATTATTTTTCTTCCACTCAGTGTTGTTGGTCTATCACAGAATGAGAACTCAACACAGAAAGAGTGGCTGACCAATTTCTAAACATGAGTAATTAATTCTCAGTTTTATTTACGCTTTCTATGGGTTCACTTAGATTCTTAATGAACAATATGTTGAATTTCAAGCAGTGCAAGATATAGTTCTTCTATGAATGTTCTGACCTGGCTCAACTGGCTTTTACAGATTGTTTTTTCAAAGAGGAAGAGACACACTTTTGAATGTTTCTTCATTTCTTATCTGGAAACTCTGCATTATTTAAAGGAAACTGAAAGATACCCAGACATTCTAAAGGTTTCCAGGTTGTCCCAATGCTCTTTTCATAGAATCATAGAATGGTTTGGGTTAAAAAGGACTTTCAAATGTCATCCAACCCCTCTGCGATAACAAGGGACCTCTTCCACTAGATCAAGTTGCTCAAAGCCCTGTCCAACCTGACCTTGAATGTTTACAAGGAGGTGGAACTACCATGTCTCTAGACAGCCTGTTCTAATGTACCACCCTCATTGTAAAGCACTCTTTGTATACAATCTAAGTTAACCCTCCTTCAGTTTAAAACCATTCCCCACTGTACTATCACAATGGGCCCCACTAAAAAGTTTTGGCTTGTCAAAACTGTAATGTCACTTTCGACTGGCATTTCTGTTCCCTGCCTTGGCTGCAGATGCTGAATGAAAGGAGAGGAAGTACCATTAGGATATTTGTTTTGTGTAAGACGGAATTAGAAATTGGAATAATCTTATTGGATTTGGAATAATCTTTTGGTTTTCTTCAGTGATTTTTGTCTAAACATGTTCCCCCTTTCCAACCCTGTCTTTAAACAAAAGTGCCCTCAGCTGAATAGCCATAAGTGATTATTCAGTATGAGCTGGGTTTACATCTTAGTATGCTGGATCAAATTTATTTCTGAGAGGTAATTGCAATCTAGTTGTGTTATTGCAGTTTCTCATGACTGTATTCATGACTGGCGACAAAACCAGGGAGCTGGTATTGAAAGCTCTTCTCAGGAGGCACTCTTCTTTCATTTTTGCACTATTTCCTTGATTTCCTGGAAGAGATGTGAATCTGAGGTGGCCTTGCCAATGATTCTAGATGCCCGTGCATTAAAATCTTCAACAACCATTTTGCAGATGTGTAGAATGATCATAATACTGTACTTGTTATTGCTATGGCAGTGATTTCAAGCTCAGTTCCATATGTGCTGTGAGTAGCACTGGGAATTAAATTAAATAATTATTGTACAGAGTTAATTATTGCAAGAATATATCTTTTCTTGGTGCATCTTTGGCCCTCCTGAATCCTTTGTTCAGAAATTGCAACAGAAGTTAAGCCTAACCACAAAGTTCAATTTACTTCCTATACAGTGAAGAATGTTTGTATGAGAGTGGAACACCACCTTATTGACCATAAATAAAACAAAGAAGTATGCTATGAAAGTTGCTGGGATGCAATAAATTTGTGATCTTCTGTTAGAAGTATCAAAAAATTTTCTGGTACCAGAAGAAGGGCATTGCTGCTATGGTGCAAAGCTTTGCAAGATCTCACCTATAATGCTCAACCACTGCCCAGGTTCAAAACCAATAAATTAATCTTGAACAGGGTGAGTTGAGATGGTCAGAGGATGAAGAGCTTGATTAGAAGAGAAAGACTACAACTTGCATAGCTTAGTGGAGAGGGGGTATAAAGAGGTTGTGATTACACCAAATAATACAAATAATGTGTATGTGGAAACACAATAGAGAGAGAGAAAAATTCTTTAGACTAATTAATAACATTGAGTAAAAGAAAGCCCTGATACAAAAGTGAGGTTCTTGTGTAGCTTTGAGAGGATATTCCAGTACAAGAGCAGAAAACCCTAGTCAGACAACCTGGAAGCACACTTGATGACCGATAAAATCCCCCCGGTGTTCCATTCTTATTATTTTGGAAAGCTTTCTGACTAAAATGCAAACATTTCTGTGTATTCATTTTTATGCAGTAGTGATCTGCTATGGCAAATATAAGGAAATTGCTGGACGTGTGATGTTTGACCTTTGTTTCATCCCTAGTGTAGTCAAGCTATGTTTTAATTGGGATCAATAGTATTGTCTTCATCACAACAAAGATGAAGTAAATTGCAGGGAGGGAAAAGCCTATTTTTTTTTACATCTTGCTAGAAATCAGTAGTTCAGTGGTTGCCAATATGTATGCAGGTTCCTTACAAACAAAATTATTTTTATCACTCCCCCAGGGTTGGATGTTGTTCACAATACCTTGAAATATCCACCAGCAAGACATTTAAATTTCACTGGTACTGTCCTGATTTCCAGCAAGGCATTTAAATTTCACTGGTACTGTCCTGCTGTTTCAGAACAGTGAACCAAGGGAGTGCTCAGCTAACTCTCTGGTAAAAATGACAGCTTAGGTTTGATAAGCTCTGTCCTTCTTCCCTTTCTTTTAATTAAGTAAACAAGCATTGTTCCCTTACTGTTTTGAAGAGAAGGATGGTCTGTGGTTCTCTTCTTAGGCTTTTTTGTGGTTGTTCCTGGCATTATGACAGCCTTTTCCTGTGTTTAAATGGAGACTAGAATATATTTATTTTTCCTATTTAGATACCTAGATCTCTAGGGCAGACTAGTACCTCTGTGTACAACACTAGCTAAAAAAATCCTCATAGTTCAAGTGAGGCCCTTAATGATATGAATTGGAATTTTGATTGAGATTTATTCCAGAGCATTCACATTATTAAGGCTATTTCATTAAATTAATGGATGATTTCATTCTTAAATCTTCAGTACAAAAGGAAGCTCTCAAAATTTCTCTGTAGCTTAATGCCATCAGTATACATAAATTTCAACTAAACCGAAATTTTATCTCAATATTTATTTTATTACTGGTTGATGAGTCTATGGGCTGAAGTGCCATTCACAGCACAGGGGTGCTTCATAATAGACTATTTTGCATAAGTACTAAATAATTTACATATATAAATTATATATCAAAATGCTCTCTAGAAACTATTCAATTCAATGATATTGTTGTTTTGTAGCCTTTAATACTGTTGAGTCTTTAATTTTTAAATCCAGCACCTCTTCCAAAGTAAACCCACAGGAATTAATTTTTTTTTTAAGAATTGTACTGGTTTTGTTATTAAGACAAAAGCTTGAACCTGATTTTGCAGCATTAAGGGAGACACAGATGACTCCATAAGAAGTTTGAGCTCATGAAAAAGCTTTCCTTGAAAAACTTTACATTAAATTTATTTAAATATTAAAAAAATTAATCATCTAGAAAATTGTAGTTGTTCAGAAAGGTACTTTGATGGTCGTGGACGTACTGCTTCAGTGATGTCAAGAACCTGCTCTGTTCAATGGGCAATGAAAGCACTACACTCAGAAATGGAAACAAGAAAAGAAAAGCCGTCAGTTGGAAGAAGGACATTATCCCAACCATGTTTGCAAAATTTATAAAGTACTAGCAGAAAATTAAGTACATCTGACTGGATTAGAGACTACCTTCTATAGTTTTCCCAGCAGGTTTTGGTGTTAAGATTGAGTGGGTCTTCATAATGCACATCATGGGTTTTTCATTTGTTGACACAAACTGATGAAGAATAAATATTGGGTTTAGGTTATTAAGTACACTGCATATTAATGATGCATCTAACATATAAAACAAATCCTGGTTTAAGAACAGTATTTAATTTTTTTTATATATATAGACAGGACTATTTCTAGCCTTCACAATGGATCTGTTAAAACATTGGTTCAGAGCTGCTACACTGTCATTAGCAAATTTACTTATTAGTATTTATGTAAGTCAAGATTAGACCATAGTAGCTTAACCATGCAGTTTTTAAAGTCTGAAATTTTAGACACTTCCAGCCAGCAACTAATCTGAATATCTTGTGTCATGCCCTGCAACCCTTGTGAATGTCTAAGACAACATAGGATACATAAAATATTACTGTGCTCCTCTGAGTGATTCCAGCCTTAGATGCCCTTTTTGGGATGAACACACAGCTCTCTGTACTCCATACTGTGCATAACTGGGCATGCTATGATTTCCTAAACACACGTATCCATTGCAATCAGGCATGGCTTAACATGCACAAGACCTTGTCCATCAGATGTAATGTGTCTGCAAGGGATCCACACCCTTTGGTAGGAGGCAAAATATAATGTCTCATGGCGTATGCAAATTGAGCTCTAGATCCTGTTCACTACTGTGAGAGCTTTCACACTTGTCTCAGATGTAAACACCTACTTACATTTAGTTCTTAACTATCTTCAATCTGGTGCTAAATCCTTTTTCCAAAGCTAGGGGGAATTAATTTTGTTTCTAGTAAACTTGTAAATAAAATCTGTCATTTTAGCAAGCTTTTGCTTTTACAGATGGTAGTCTGCCATCGGGTTAGAAGCCTCTGCTACCTGTTTGCTTTATTTTTGACTTACTGAGCTGCAAAATATGTTATGTTTTACATAGCCCCCAGTAGAGCTAAAGCATTGCAAAAAACCCCCTTTGCCCAAAAAACTTATCTTACAAGAATGGTAGAGAGTTCAAGTCTGCTACAAAGGTTCTTTAAAACCATAAAAGAAGCAGACAACAAATCAAGAAGACTAGTGCAATACACATTATTTTACTGTCCTAGCAGTCCTTGGGAAGGATTCAGTAGCCTGAGCATAAGCGTGTAGTGCAGTTTGATATTTCCCAGGATACCCAAGACATCTGCATTGGGCTGGCAGGTATGTCACAGGACTTACAAGAGACCTGTGTCCTCCCAGCCAGGCAGCTGGAGACCAGGTGGGGTCGCCTGAGATGTCTCAAGTGGCAACAGATGCCAGTGTTTAAGCAATTGAATTCCACCCGTTGTGTACAATAGAAGCTGGACCACCGTATGTGCTGCCTTGTCAGACACAATGCAGCTAGCATGAAAGCTTTCTCTCTGACAGGAATCACCATCAATGATTTGTCTTTTAAACCACGCTTAATAAATTATTAAGAAATAAAACCACATGCATTAAAGAAGCTTAGGCTGGGTTCTGAGCTAATATAAATTATTGCAGCTGTACTGACTTCAGTGAACTGACTCCTTTCTTTTAATCAGCTGAGGAGCCCACTCCTAATGGACCGTATGCATGTCTTTTACATTCACATCCACTGACATGGGATTTCCTGGAGCCAAGAACATTTGCTGCTTGGCAAAGTGTGTTGGGATACAGTTGCTGTCATTTGGGTAGCTTCAGATATTGCAGCTTCCCTAGGCAGCATTAGTGTGACTTGCAGCTGCTCTTCTGAGTCACATAGAATAACGTTAAACAAAGAAGAAAGTAAAATGCTCCTTAACTATATGTGGGAGCACATGTCCTTCAACCACTGCAAAATGTTTTTGTAGCAATTGGGTCAGATTCCTGAGGGCCTGATCTTTCAGGAGGATGTGGTTAGTGGCTGTACTCCTTATCCCTGTGAATGAGTCCTGGCACATCTGGTGGAAAAGATGTATGGCCCCATCCAGGGAGCATCCCACTGTCCAGCTTTGTCTGTGGAAATTAATTCCTCCAGCAGTATACATGTCATGTATCCATCCTGCCCATTTTCCAGAGACTGCAAAATTTGGGGTTAAAAATAAGCACATATTACAATAATATTGTTTCCACTGCAATGTGAGCAGGATGTTGGGACTGAAATGGAACTTTTTCTCCACTGCTTGGTTTTAGCTTTTTGTTTAAAAAAACTGAACTTGTTCTTGGTTTTATAATTCCTAAAAAATTCCCAAAAATTGGCTAAGATTGCTTTTGAGATCAGAGAAGGGTAGGTCAGACAAATAGATGAAAAATCTATGTCCATCTAATGAAAATCAGTCTGTTTAATTTAGGCTGATAGTGCAGGCATCTGCCTGCTGGAGGCATCTGCCTATTTCTTCAGCAGCTCTAAAGAGCCTGGACATCAGAACTGTCATCCAGAAGAAAACTTGTGCATATTTTAGGTGTTAAATTTAGTTGCTGTGGATTTCACCTCTAAGTATGTACTTTATCTCTTGCAAGGATGAGCTGTATGTGAGTGTCTGGTTTCTTAAGTTTTCAGTATAAATTGTCAGTACCTTTTGAAAAAAAAAAACCAAAACAACCCACTTTGTAATAAGAACTATTTTGTTTCTTTCATCTTTTTATTGGTAGGCAAGATATTGATGTTTTAACCTGTTTTTTCCTCCCCCCCTTTGTAAGTATAGGTAACATTTCTTCAAGAAGTATATGCTTTTATTGTTATAAATGGAAAAGGGAATTTATATACTATAAAAGTAGAGCATTATGGTTACCTGGAGAAAAAAAATAATATTCATATTTACTGAAATGATTGTCAAGCAATGGCAGATGTCAGACCAAGCATGACAGGAGAGCAGGGATATCACATGCATTTGCCAAAAGCCCATTCATATCAGCATTTAGAATTACAATTTTCCGAAGTATTTAGCTGTTTATAAACTATTTTAGGCTGCATAGCAATTCTAGTTTTTTGCTTCTTTGCTCTCCACAAAGGAAGAACTAGCTTGCTATAATATTTAGTTACTTTTCTAAAGAGAGCATTTTTCTGAGTAATTGGTTCTGGTTAATGGGTAAAGGCTCAGGCATGAGCTTCCTGAAATTTATATGGGAGTTACAACTCAAGGTGAGCTAAATGCCACTTGTCCATGAACAATGCATGGACAGCTTGGGTCTGCTGCTGTCATCAGGTCTGTAACATGCTGTAGCAACATTTGGTGTTGGAGGACTCAAACTGTGTTTCCAGCATATGGGTGAGGTGGAGCCTGCTCAGCACTTTGAGGGTTTCCGAAGTGTTGGGTATGCTTTGTGTGGTGATAAGATTTTCAGCCAGCAAGGGAAAACAGCTGGGACATCGCTATGCTGTGTTGTGCCAGCCTGGAGAAGAAAAACTTGTATCTACACACTCAGTCTAGACTCAGTCCAGAAACTCTGGGCACCCTGTTTCCCTTCTTTGGTGTACTACACAAGTACTACAGGTTGTGAGTCTTGTATTAGTAAAGCTGGACACTTTCCATGCGAGAAAAAGTGTCTCATCCTAGATACACTTCTAAGCATGCCAGTAAAATGTGGAGAGAACCAATGTTATCATGGGTTTTCTTACCGTGCAAGAAGTTTGGATTTCATTCACCAAAAACTTTATTCAAGGTTCACAGAATAAACAAGTTATCTTTGTTAGCATTACACCGCTGTGAAAAATTTTGGTTGTGTGAGGGTGAAACCCAATGGAAATTCCTGTACAGTACTCACCTTGTTCTAACAACTTACCCTTCTTCATTTCACTTCCTATTGTATTATTTGCCATCAAAAAGACAGGTTATACTATATTTGGATATGATTAAATTCTGATTTACTCAGCCATGGTCTGATTCTACATTAAGCAAGATGTTCCTGATTACATCATAAGCTACTCAGCGTGATGTATACATTTCTTTGTCCTGCATGTCAGATATCCTTCATTTCATAGCAAAGGACATATAAGAAAAGATAAGTTTACTCAGGGAAAGTGAAAACTAACTAGATGTGAGATGTTTTTGCATGAATCAGAGCAATTATTTTCCCTTTTTGACTTTCTTCCTCCAAGACATAATCTAGATTTCTTTTTTTTTTTTTCCACATAAAAAGTTCTGTTCCTAATTTGAAGAAAAATGGCATATGTTTACATGAGCTTAGTCTAAGCAAGAAAAACAGCTTCTTTAAATCCAGCTGGAAACTGTGTTTAAATATCTATCCTTCATATCATCTGAAAATTGAAAAAGCATGAACTGAAAAGAGATTAAAAATACACCAGAGACTTCTTCAATGAAAAGCTGATAAATACATAAGAACTGTAAAAAACATGAACCAAATGTCCAAAGATATGATACTAATCTGATTTTAAATTTATCTGATAAATTCTGGAAAAATGAGACACTCAAGCCTAATACAGTGTGTACATGCTAAGATTTATTTTCCAGATTTTTTGTAGTAGGATGACAATAATGAAACCTAGAAACACATGAACTCTATAATAGAACGATTGGCTAAAAAGGTAAAATACTGTATATAAACTCAGTTATATCAGTTTTTAAAATGTGTTTGAAGTTATATATGCACAACAGTACTGCTAGAAAATTATTTTAGAGATTGAGTGTATTTTTCCTTTTGCAAGATATCTGTACAGTCTATTTGCAAAGCCTGGGAGTCAACAATCTAAATTGAATAATTTTATAAAATGATCTAATTTTCTTAATTTACAGTGGAATTAGATATAATTAGTGGAATTAGAGTTGAAGATGGCCTTTTAACACTCTACCATGGTGCTTCTTGTGCTTCCAGGATACCATTAATTCTTTTAGTATGATAGAGAAATTATGAAGGATACACCCATGTAAACACTTGAATCAAATTTTAAATTAGATCAGAAATAAAAAAAAGAATTTAAATTTTCTTCTTTCTAATAATCTTTATAGATCCTTGAATCTTGCAGGCCTTTTTTGATGTATTATGTATAGATTTGGAACCCCCTTTCCTTCATCATATAATGAACATATGCATATTCATTTATACCAGTTAGTGTCTAGGAGAGTGCTTGGAGACTAATGTATGATATAGTTCCAAATCCTTCTTCTTAAATAGAAATTAAATAGCTCAAGTTCATCCCCACTGATTCCTACAGAGCTACATGAAGAATTAATTTATCATCACATACCTAAACGGAGTTATTAGTAGACACTTAAAAATTTGTTTATCCATTTCAAAGTAAATAAACACTCCAGTCAAAATTCATGTTGAGTATAATTTAACTAAAAGTGATTAGAATTTGCTAGGAGTAAATGTGGTCTCCTACTGTCAAAAATGTTCTCTGATTTACTTTGTGAGCTGAATTTAGGTCAATGATCAACACTTCCCTTGGAAGATTATGGGCTAAAACAAGAGATTAAATACAGGGTTATATAAGACGCTCATTGAACTCATAAAAAGCAACAAATTAGTATACACAGCTTTTATTTACACAAGTTTTGCATTTAATTTGGATTCAAAGACTTTAACCTTTAAAAGATGAAGAATGTGTGCAGGAAGAAAAGACAAGTATAAAATTAATGAGGGCTACAATTTTTCAAACTTCTATCCTGCTTGTTCTGTGACACCCCCACTGATCTGGTTGGGTTTTTTAATGGAAGTTTATATAAGGATATCTTGTCTGGACAGGCTAATGCTTTTTTAAGAGCAGTTGACAGATTTCAATTAGCAATTTAGAGACTTCCTGAGGCAGAGATCATACCATGTCTGTGATGCTGATAGCCACCAATGAATGTATGCTCCAGGTACCTGTACAATGTTTGAACATATATATTTGGCCTCCCTCCTGTGCTGTGCTCGTGCCTTCCCTGGAAGAGTCATGTTCTATGGGAAGACAAAATATGGGTTTTACAGCCTGTCACACCTCCTGCCTGATCATTGCTTGCCCCTTCAGCTTTGCACTGGGTTTAGAGGCACAATGTGCTTCCTTTTCTAAAGACAGATCATGAATTCAGGACAATGTTTATAGAAATGTTTTCAAAGCAGGCAATTGCATTGTACCTCAGCTTCTTTCTTAGCAAAATGGTGCTGAGTAGTATTTAATCACCTTACCAAAATATTTTCAGATAATTTCAGATTAATAAGGAAGTGGGTAAACACACATTTTTTTTATGCTTTGTGTATAAGAACATTTTTCTTTATGTATAAGAACATGTATCTTTATGTATAAGAATATTTTTAACTACATGAAACTTGTACATATTTGTGAAATTCAGTAATGTCCTTGTAGAGGTGGAAGATGGCATGATATACATAATAATTAACCCTTGGGATGATAGTACTGTACCAAACATGAGCAAAGAACTTGAGCAAGTCTTGTCTGAAGAAAACAATTTTAAACCACCAAATAACATGTACAGAGTTGGTACAGCATTGAAAATCTCGTGTTTCTCATTAGTTTTTGAGGCACATTGCTTGTAAGTGGAGTTTGTCAGCTAAGAGATGGGTAATTGAGCTCTGTCTAGTCACGGATTGAGCGTGCAGTATGTTGATGTAAGCTCACAAGTGAATTTCATTTACTAAACTGGCACACAGCCTTCAGATTGCAGATACTTCTCTAAAATCCCATCTAAGATAGATGATTTCCTTTCAGATTCACTTAAGCAAAGATGTTTGGCCATGTTTAATTTGCTAAAGTAATTTCCAAAGATGAGTAGTCTCCTCCAATTGTCCATTAACATTAAGTGAGATTAAGGGAGCTATTAAATACTGATTCTTTTACTCAGGAGATGTCTTTGCCTAGACAGCTTTCCTGGTGATATTTATGAGAACTCTTATGATATACTTCATATGTTAAATATTTTAAATTTCTCCAAAGAGACAAAGCAGGTGTCTTTGTACTCATTACAAGGAAATTTCAATTTGCTGTCCAAATTAGCTGTGGAACCAAAACAACATAAAATGTACGCCCATCTCCCTGATAAATGTTGACAGAACCCTCTAGCCAAAAATACATCCATTTAAATCCAAAGTATTATAACTAGTTGTATTCATACAGCTTTTATTTACAGTGGGGAATTCTTTGCAATGATCTCTGACAAGCCATCAGGCTATGATAAGTGATGGGTGAACTTCGAAAATGTAGTTTAGTAAGACAACTAAAACACTGCTTGTTTATGCAGACTTTGCTAAACCTTCTTAGAACATCTGATAAGATCTGGCATTCTCCTGAGATTTTTAGTACTAGCAAATTCTGGCTGAGCTGTGCATGGGAAATATCCAAGAGGTTTCTCAAATGTAGGTGAGATAGTTTTGGATGGAGGAAATTCAGGCTGCTGCCCAATTTATGATCCTTGTGTTATGTATGAGGTGTCTAGATCTTTTCCATGACCAGTGGAAAACAAATAAACAGTTATAATAATTGGTTTGAACACAAAAAGTTAAAAATCTTAATTAAATTATTAAAAATATTTTGCAACTCTAGGCACCTCTGCAGACTGATTTTAGTTAATTACCTTGAAATATTTACTTGCACTTGCAATTTGCTACATTTCTGCAATTGCAACTAAAAATACATTTCCCTTCTTTCTTCTCTCTGCAGCTGCCATTACAGTAAACAAATCTGCTGTGTAAAGTGCTTGATTTTTCAGATCCGCGGTTCTGACATCTTGAGAGAGGGAACTGCAAGAGGGCAGGGACAAGGTCAAAATGAGTAAGAAATAATCTGGTAAGAACATCTACATCCTGAATAGGAGGTGCAGGGGCAGTGCACACAAGCAGCTGAGTGTATGTTCTGATACACCCGCAGGATGCAACCTGCCATTTGGGAATTACCCAGAGCAGCCCCTGTTTTGAGAGCACCATGCAGGGGACAGAAAGCAGGGACAGGTTTCTATTTTTGCCCAAAGTGGTGGCTGATGCCTGGCACATGGCAGAAGAGGTCAGACCTGTGTCTGCACTAAAACTGTGCTGTTAACCCTGGTGTGTGGAAGCGCAGCAGCTCCCTGCCAGGATGGCTGGCTGGTGGCTGCTGCTGCTCAGGAGCAAGGGGCTGTGCACAGGGACCCTTTCCAGCTCTGTCCTGACACTCAGAGACTTCTTGGCAGTACAGAAAATCTTCTTCATGTGGCTTGCTTGGGTGGTTGGATGCCCAGTCTGTCTTTGGAAACATTAGTGAGAGGCACTGCACCACCTTCCATGTCCTTTGTTTGCCCAGCAGAAGACAGATGCTGGAGGGTCTCCTCAGCTCCACTGAAGGACTTCTGCATCTATTTCATTTTGATATTTGTCTGAAGAGGCTATGCAGCTTTACAAGAAGGAAAGGCAAAGATAAGATTTCCACAGGAGGCATGGGAATTTAAAATTGCTATGGGTAGTCCACTTAGAGCTTATTAAACACAAATCATTCTCTGGTGTGAAAAGGGCCACTCCCACTCTTAAAAGAAATGGGTTTTCCGTGTTGAATTTTTATCAGAATTGCAAACCTTTTTCTGCTTTCTTGTTTAACAACTGTATGTAATTGAATTTGTTTTATTGTAGAAGAGATTCCCTGGAAAATACTCAGTTAGAGGTATGAACATGCTGGTGATGTTTTAATCTATGGCAGGTAAATAACCAATATTTAGATTCTTCAGCTAATGTTGGTTATATAAATACATTTGAACTCTTTTTTTCATTTGATGTTTTGTTTTGTTTTTTTTTTTTTTTTTTTTGCTTTGTTTCAATTTTTTGTTTGTTTGCTTTGGGTTTTTGTTGTTTTTAATATTTCTTACTCTTTTGCATGTCAAAACTGGAAGCAAATCTCACTAGGTTTTGCCTTTCTGCCACAGCAATTTTTTTTTTATTTACAGCTGATTCTGGTTAAGTGATTCATCAAGTAGTTAATCTTATCATAATTACTTGTATTGATTATAAATATGCAGCTAAAAAGTAAAAGCAGCTACTCATAAAATCAGAGGGAAAATGATACTGCCCTCTTATAAAAATTCTAAGATGTTAAGAAATTTCCTATATCCATTCCAAAAATTTTTTAAATGTTTCTATGAAAAATGAAAACAAATCACTCCAGAAGAGCTACTCTTAGAACAACCCAGGTGATGTCTGGGGAGACTTATAGCTATTCCTGCCTACCAAGAGCAATTATTTGTGTTGGATCTACTGCAGTTTATATAAAGCAGTACCCCTGAAGTTGTCTTTGAACCTGACTCATCTATAGATCTCCTAGATAAGAACTTAAGAGTAGACTTAAGTGTAGAGAAGGTTTTAGAAAATTTTGGGGAGCAAAGCACATCTGTGGCATGATTCTGTTCTCTTTTCTGCTGGTGCAAATGTAGTGGCTTCAGGTGAATAAACATGTGCATATATTACATCTATATCATAGTCTTTTCTCTTTAGTTCCAGCTCTCCTAAAGTACAAACTATATCAGATAAAATTAATTTTTCAATTTTAACAATTTCATTATGAATTATTAGAATCTATTAGAAGAATTCATTAGAATTATTAGAATCTGTTTCAAAGTTATGAGTCATTAACTCTCCTGTTCTTCAGACAAAATTGTTGTTGTTATTATTATTATTAAGAAAAAGGAAAAGTTGAAGGAAAGATATTCTGTAAGATGGTTTATTTGTAAAGAAAAATAAAGCGCATCAGATACTAAAATAAAACTCATTTTGTAATAATTATGAAAGATTTTGAAAGAATGAGTGTCTAAAAAGGAAGGCCATCTTATTTTTCCATTTTATTCAGATAAACAGACCAAAATATGGATGAAAATTCAGCTCTAGGGAATGTGGTAAGAACAATGAAACTCTCAGAGCTGTGCTTTCTTATGCTACCTAGTGAAATGGAGAGGAATAGGCACTCTGAGGTCACTGTTCATCTGACCTGTTTCAGACACTGGAAAAGAATGAAGTGCCTGCTTCTTTCCATTGTCTGTAACAGGAGCCTGGAGTAACTGAGTTACAGAGATCAGGATTGTCATTATTTAGTCAGGTAAACCTCCACCATTAGAAATGCTATAGGGAAGTGCTAGTTGCTCAGGTTTAAAAGTCCTCTCTCACACTTTGGAAGTGTTAGAAAATACAGCAAGGCCATAATTGTTTCTAAAATGATGACTTCTGTCTCATAACCCTCTGATCACTCTGGCATTTGTATTATCTATAAACATGGTCTTTTCATACACAACTTGAATTCTTTAAGATTATTTCTGTGAGTTATGTTTGATACTTGTGTGTTAGAAAGAGGTTGTGGAAATATTCAATTTTAAAAACCAGGTCTTCTGATGTGTATTGACTGACTTCTGATGACTGCTGTAAAACTGTGGGAATTGCCATTTCTGTTGGCTCAGCCAAGAAATGCAGATCCTGAATTAGAATAGAAGTTAACTAAGTAACTTCTGTATTGCTGATTATTTTATTTTTATGGAGAAAACACTGGTTCAAAATTAAATAACCAAACTATATAGTAATAAAAAAAATCCTTTCATTTACCATTCTAAGAGACTGAGTGCTTTCCCATGCAAAATTATGATACCCATGTTAAGGGAATGAACTTTCAGAGTATCCAAGCTCAATCCTGCAAACACTTAAGCACATCAAACTTGATTGTTCTTGCTGACAGAATTATATAATGATTAGATGAAAGGAATGCAGCAGAGGTCATATGTTTGGAATTCGACACAACATATGTTCTTGTGCCTCATGACATATTACAATGAAAAGTTATTTACAGATTTGCTGTAAAAGAAACTGTATTATATATGAATTAGATAGCATTCCTTTAAATAGTCTGTACCCTGCCTCATGGGATTCCCTCTTTTCTATTGTTTCCATTTGTACATTTGTTCAAATCACTGAGTGTGGTTTCTGGAGTTCAGATGTCATCCTTTGCACTTTGCTATATCCCTAATATTATGTCAGATAGAGAGCATGGACACAAAACCAACGCTTTCCTACTGACTAAGATTTAGAAGACACTCAAAGCTTCCAGTGATCCAGTCACTCTGCAAACTGAAAGTGCTAATATTGTCAACTCTGTGCAAATGCCATGGTCCTGTGGGAAAAGGGTTATTTTGGACTCTGCTTCAACTGATCTTAAAGTGTTCATTTCAGTCTTGGCTAATTCTTCAGAGTTTGAAATATCTTTTAAAAATATTCTGTGTCAAAATTTGCTGGTTTTCTATTCCATTGGAAAAATTTTTAGAAAGGAAAAAATTTGATAGTGTTGCCAAATGCGCTGTTTGGTTTCTTATTTTTTCATTTATTTTTATTTTTTTGAAAATGTCCTTAAAAAATCAGAGAATTTCAAATGCAACACTATAAACTTCATAGCAATCCCCTCATGTAAAAAGTTTCAATCGATTTACAATCTGATTTCAACAGTACTTTTGGAGATTTAATTTATTTTCAGACTGTGAAGTCACATGTTATTCAGCTGTCAGTTTAACAGGAGAGCACAATCATAACTTTTCTGGATCAAACCAAGGCCCAACAAGCCCACTGTCCTTATCCACATACAGCCTATCACAAAGGCCTAGCGAGTAATCCAAGAACAAGGCTGATATATATAGTTTTCCAAAATATCCTCTCATCCTTTCTTAGTGATTTATGGCTTCCTTAGTGATTTATGGTTCTAGGACTTTCTTAGCCATAGCTAATGTCTTTATATTTAAAATTATGTAGTGAAGATTTAAAGGCCCAAGACCAAATTTTTCAATGTTTCCTATGACTGCATCAGGAAATTCAGACAGTGATGCCTCAAAACAAATTATTTTATTTTTAAAGAGCTGGCATTCATTTTCATCTGAGTAAATATTTTTATTCCCATATGTAGTTATCTCCATGTCATGAAAAGCCTCACTGAGGCAGGAGTGAACATGTGGGTCCCCTATATAACAAGATGTCATTGCTCTCAGGTATATGTCAAGTGGCAGTTTAATTTGGCTCTTGCTCACAGCTTCTTTTTGTTTTTAATAATCTCACAGATAATTTACTCATGAATTGTAACAACTTACTATGTGGTTTTGGGATTATTTTTTTTTTTTTAATCCTGAGGCACAACAAATACTAATAAAAAAATTCTCTTGTGCCAAAAATCAAACAAGCAAATGTAGAATTTGATTAAAACCTCTGTAAGTGTCAGGTAAAATGTAAGGGCCTTTCAGATTTTTATTACATACTGGTCTCTTTTGTCAGGTGGTATAAATCAGTCGGCTTCAATTTGTGTTAATAGAACTAGTCTGACTTGTACCAGTTGAGGAACTGGCTCTTTCAGCTTCAGCATATGTATGTTAAGTATCAATGTTAAGTCAATCAAAAATTTTTCTATGACAAATGATGAAGGTATGATAGAAACTAGACAGTAGGGAGTTGTGTTATATGGTGTATTTTCAAATTCAAGGTCAAAGGTGTATATCCTGTTCCAATCACAGTGACCGAGTCTTGAACATCCAGACATTTCCTTCAGAAATAGGGGATAAGAAAATACCAAAAAAAAAATTAAATTAAAATAATCTGAAATTGTCTGATCATCTCTGTTTGATTGCTTCCCTGAGCTGTCACAAAGAACTGATAGCTCACAGAATTTTAGTGAAAAAGTTGTCACATAAAAATGTCATTGCAATGTGACATGCTGTCATCACTCCTAGTGAAGAGAGTAAATGGATCACAGAAGCTAAACTGCTCCTCTTTGGAATGTGTACATCCAGACCAGAGCTAAAAACTTTGGTTACATGAATGAAGACAGTCTGAAAGATGTTAATTTAACAACTATTTAACTATTTTGTGTAAGATTCATTCCACTTGACTGTGATCTTCTAACTCTCAGGGTGTTGTCCTGTGCTTTCAGTAGTGTGAACAGTCTCCTTTCCATCTGTCACATCTGCATGGGGAATTATCAAGTTTTATGATGGGTTTAATCTCTCTCCAGTGAATTTAGTTTTTCTCCTTGAGTACAGAAGGAGTCTAGATGAATGTCCCTGCCTTGTCACAGAGGTTTTGTAGAGTGGAGATATAAAACCTGGACATGGAGAGCAGAAGATGGGGTTTCTCAGCAGGACTCCTCATGCTAATTGACAGAACACGTCTCGTTTCCATGCGGGTGTTGTAACCACACAACCATCTTGGGTAACACAGCCCAATGCAACAGTCAGAAGGCAAAGGGCACTCTGAGTTTTACAAGTACTGCATACAGCAAGTACAAGGTCAGCATTGGGGTTCAGATTCAGTTCCCAAGCTGGAGACCACATTCAGTATTAAACTTTGAAAAAATAGAGCCTTGGAGAAAAAGAACACAACCTCTAGTACTGGGAGTCCCATAGTTCCGGCTGGATGGGATGTGGAACTAGATCCTCTCTGAGCTCCAACTGGTTCCGGTGCCATTATTTACTACAACAAAAGGAACTGGCATATTTATATTTCACTGGAAAAAAAAATTGGTAATTAATTTTCTACAGATATCTGTAGTTGGAAATAAAAAGTTATAATGATTGCACCACAGGAATAAGGAGAACAGCTCATTAACAACAGTTGTTATGAAGACCATGTGAAAATTTTTTAATGCTGTTTTCTTCTCATGGGCAAAAGGATCTACTAGCACCTCCCACAACCTTCCCCTGTCTCCGTTAGCAACATTCCAATGGATTTAATGTTTATATGGACGGTAATAGTTTATTGCTAGATTTTAAATATGTTACATAAAACATGTGTTCTGATTTTCAGTTGATCATGCTGTACCAGAGGGGAGGAAATGCAATTAAAATAAAAACTACACACTAACTGGTATTTCTGAAGGCAGTTTTTAGAATTTAAATTGTGACCTCAGTGTAGACCATAAATATAAAATTCATATGTGCTCTGCTTCCTGCATATAATTACCTATCACAAAGTTCATAGTTTAAATGAAATTCTTTATGAAGCAAGAAATAGTATAATAGTGTTTTCTGGCTTAGTGCCCTACAGGATGCATCAAGCAAAGATATTTTTTCTAATTTTAAAGAGAAATAAAAACATGTGGAACACAGGCACTTTTGATGCTGTAATCCTATCAGAATATGTTTGTTTTTATAAAATTTTCCTCATTGAATGCTTCCTTTTCTCAGTGCATTCAAGGGTTGACACTGTGTTCCACATGAATTTAATAGTTACAGGAGCAATCTGAACAATCTTTCAGATCCTTTTCTTTCCCTCTGTTTACAAATACTTGAAGCCTGCAGTTTGCCTATCGGAAATGCTTCTCTCATCTTGGCACAAAGTCTGAAAAAACAGGATTTCGGTAGGTGAACTGTATGAGGATTAATTCTTCCAGACTGTAGGTGAACAACCTAATTTTGCCTAATGAAACCTTTGCTCTCGTGTAATTGCTCTATTCCATTTTTGCAGCAGGTTAAACCCCTTGTATGTGAAGAGGGATGGATTCATCTCTCCATCACAAGAGTCACCATTTTTCTGCTGTTCATGTCTGCACATCAGTGGCTCTGCATCTTTCAAAACCATCTTTCGGGACACTCTACTGCTTTGGTCCCTAGTGCAGAATCAAAGATGTCCATGTACCAGCTAACGTCACCCTTGGGATTTAAAAGCCACTGCTGAACTCCACGTTTATTTACTTTTTCTTTTGGCAAATGGGTTAAGTTGATCAGTATAGTTCATTGTCCACATCAGTACATCAATCATTTCTGTCTTGAAGAACTCCTTTATATTTTCACACTCTGAGACCTAGCACAAGGCATCAAATCATCAATGAACACATGACATAGATGTTCCTGTTGATTTTGGTCACTAAGGAAGCTCATTTTTTCAAATATTATTTGTTCTTGCTACATTGGTCCTTAATTTCAGTCTTCTTAAACTTTTCTCACTTAAGCACAAGGAAGTGTTTTGGTGGCTTCTATAGTCTTAATTCCAGTTGTAGAGAATTCAAATATATCTACAAATCATGTGGGGTACTTTCTCTCAAAATGTTTTTGCATTCTGTTCCAGCTTGCTTTTTAAATTTGTTCTCACTATGTGTAGAAAAATGTCAGGAAGAATAATGTGAGAAAAATAATTTCTCTACATCTTTGCCATGAAGCTGGTCTTTAAAAATCTTCAAATGTATATGAAGCTATGTTTTTTTAAGAGTACTGATTTGAATAGATGCATATGACTACATTAAAGTCATTAGAGAATCAGCAAAATAAGAGTGTGTGGTAAGGAACAAAATCCTAGATATATTAGATACTATTTATGCCCTCAGAATTATTATGAAGCCTGCAAATATATTTTGCTTAAAAATTCCTTGAGTTGCAGTAGCACCTTGCTCACTGTAATCTTATTCTCATGTATTCTAAAGCTGTGGTAATCTGTTTTGTGGTGCATGCTCAAGGATGTCTGTGGCTATTATGTGCCCATGGCCACAAAAGAAAATGCGGCAGGTAAAAAGAAATGTATAACACTTGTGTAGAGATGGCAGCTTACAAAGATGGCAGTGACAGATGTTCTCATTGCAGTAATCTGATCATGGCAGAATGACAACAGTAAAAGAAGAGGAAGAAAAATGTTTAGAAAGCACAGAAATGCTAGCAGTTCTCCTATCAGTGGAACAAATAAAGTTTAAGATAGTTTTTGGAGCTCAGTTCTGTTACCTAAATATATTTGTCTAATGCCATGGAAGACCATTGCTATTACAGCCTTTGAACCTCTAGTCAATAAAGTAAAAGTTGTCTGAAGATGCTCTTAGCTCAGCCTAGAGTAGGCAGCAGTGGATGTCAGCTGAATAGCTCTCCAAACTATAGGGGAAATTCACTAGATCTTCACTGATGAGAGCTTGGAAATATTCCTTGTAACTACATCTGGACACAAATTTCTTGGACTCCAGTCTGCAGTTGTTTGGCATTTTTGTGTGGGTTTTTTTCTGCTTTGTTTTTTTTTTTTTAAAGAATTATTTCCTTGTGTTTATATTGTCAAATATCTAATAAGATACAGTCCCCTGATCAAATTACAATATTTCTTCTGTGATTTTAGTATTGTATTGTCTTTCTCTTCCACGCATTCAGTTTTCTGACTCATCCTATATATTTTCTCTGAACAGGGTATCTCTGTTACCTGAATAATTTTTTTTGTGAGAACCCCGGCCTTACTCTGGGATTCCATGTGGTGGTGAAATTCCTCCTCCAACCCGTGCTTCCAAAGAAAAACTCCACAGGCTTTAGCTGTTCGGTCTCAAGGCAGTTTATTGTTAGTTATCTAAAAGATTGTCTTCTCAGGCTGCGGCTGCTTGGTCAGCGGCCCAGGCAGAGACACACACACACCCTGACATCCTCCCTGTCTGCTGTCTTCTTCTTCTCTCCCCCGACCAGGGCTGCTGCTATCTTTTATAAGATATATTACGTATTGCATGTTTATAGTTTTCCCCCAATACCTACTACCTATATTACAAAGTGCTTTTCTACTCTAAACCAATCTGTGAGTGCCAACATCATTGAGAACATGGAGGCAAGGAAAAGGAAGGAGGAAGAACAGGATCAGCCCACGTTCCTCCATCTTAGAACTTCTGACCCCCATGTACAAAGTAAAAAAAAACCCTCTACAAGTGTTATCCCCCCCCCGTACAAAACTAAAAAAAATTCCCCTCTGTTTTGTAACTACTTTTACTATACTATCTAACCTTTTGTGGCTGCTTGTTCCACCTCCAAAGTTGGTAACTCATTCTATGGCTCAAACTCAAAATCACAGCTGTTTCCAGCTGCCTGTCAGGGTCTAAAATGCTTCTGACCAAGGCCTAGAACCTCTAAAAATGTCTGAGAGACATTTTGAGTTCCAACATTTTTAAGAATATGTATAGATCATAATGTCTTTGAAATATTACTCCTCATCAAAGACATTGAAACTGAGCAATAGATTTAGGAGTTACTGGTAGAGTAGGTGGGAAGGGCAGACAGAGAAAAAGTCTGATGACATAAAACCTGAAAATGCATTCTCACTTTTTTTTTTTTTTTCAGGCTGATATCTCTTTACTGCTGATATTTATACACAAAACAAATTCTTTAAGTGAACCCATTCTTTCCTTTTCCTATTTATTTTTGGGCAGCACTGTATGTATGTAGAGGGAGGATCTTGTTTCATGGGTAGTATTTTTCTATTACACTGTCCTACATTTTGCAGTTCTAGAAGGAAGTTAGTTCCTTTTTTTTTGTAGATGATTTACCTTTAAGATTGTGTGGTTGTTGATAATAGCTGCACAACACTTTTAGTTATTTAATTATTCTAGTCTGTCCTTGTAAGAATTAGCACCTCCATGGTCATCTCTGTACATTTTGTAGACTTCCCCAGATTTCCTTCAGTTTGTCACTAATGTGGACAGTGTATTAACATCATACAACTGAAATGCATATTGCATAAGTGTGCTATTATCATGTATGCAGGTGTACCCTTGTAGATCTGATGCCTTTTAGTTACAACAGTGAGACAATATTTGCTTCTCATTTTCCAGGAGCAAATGCAGGCACCATCTTTTTCTTGTATGACAACATAATGCATAACAGAGATTGCCAGTCAAAGTTGGAGCATTGTGAATTGATAACTACCCCAAATCAGAGCACCTTCTGGCCATGTAAAACAGCTTCAGGCCATATATTTTGTACTTTTTGTGTTTTTATTGGTAGCTTTTATCATATCTGAATAGAAGAATTGTGTTTATCTCCTTCAACGCTGAGTGAAATCATGTTGCCTACTACTTATTGAAGAAGTAAATCTTTCTCTTACCTTTGCTCCTCTGCCTGATGTATTGTTTAGGGAACTAAAGCTGCTCTTTTCACTGAAATTGACTTGCCTGCGACTCACCTTATTCCTTTGTATATTAGATATGTGTCTTATCCTTTTAAAATTCGAGAACTAAAATAAGGTTCTGCTTCTGTTATTCTTCTGCTTTAGGAGCCACTTGAAGTTTTATTTGGGTTAAGCACATTTTAATCAGTTTGCAGAAGACAGGCCAGGTACTCATCGTGTCAGACAGTTGTCAATAGTTTTTAGTTCAGCCCTTCAGACACCCGTACAAACCACTTCAGCAAGAATCAAGCTCAGCTATAGAACTGTATTTTTGCTGTCTGGTTTGCATTTCTGACCTGGATCTTTGCATTATTTTCAAGTGTTTGAGTAATGCAAAGTTGTTTACATTTGGGTAAATTCTATCTGGAGAGGACATTATTAAAGACAAACATTTTTCGTTCAGCACATGTAATAATGTCTGGAAGCCTTCATGTGTTGTGGAGTGATCCCAGGCTTTCCAGCCATGGAGGTATCAGTTGAAAAACTCCTTATCTCCCCCAGGGAGGAAACCTGGGATCCATTTATGTGTTCTTTGTAGCTGATAAAAAGATTACAAATGGCCAGTTAATATTTCAAGATTATTTTAACTTACTGATTAGCATGGTAAATTTCAAAACATTAAAACAAATGAAGACATGCTTTTTAAATATATTTCCTTTAATATTGAAAGCTTCTAGGGCAGTTAGTTATAAAAGGCCAAAGGTCAATCAATTGGTTCCAGTCTGGAAATTTAGACAAGGGAAGTTCTTTAGGGCTCCTATTTTGGATCAGGACCAACTTGAAAGAGCAACAAGCTTGCTTTTTGGTTTTTTTCCCTCCTTCCTCCCTCCCTTCCATCCCCCCTCCCCCCTCCCCTCCAAAATGGATTAATTTCTTGTTTGAAGAAGTGACTATAATAATACAGGAGGTCCTCACTTCCTACCATGTGGTAATTTGCATCCATAATATTTTGATTTGTTTCTTTCTATTTCTCAGAAAATATATAATAGCAGGGTGTCAGATTCAGAAGCAATGAGACTTCATTAAAATATACTAAAGCATCCTAAAACACATTTACTAGTATGTGATGTAATTTCATCATAAATAATGAAGAACTATATGACAGCTGTAAAAAATATTACTTATTATATTGATTTTATTTTTTAATTATAGGTCTAAACCCTCCAATACCTAGATAGGGACATCTGTGTAATTCTATAATGTAGATTTGAAATAAATAGTTCTTGTTAACCGTAATGGTGAATAATGTGGAGGTTCTTCCAGTGCTGAACATTCATATCCCAAGTTCATAAATGAATGTTCATATATGAATGTGAATTTCATTCACATAAGGAACCAAAATTTCTCATATAGTCTATTGTATTTTTTGTTTGAATTTATAAAAAATTTGGTAAGAAATTTAGTGTCTGTTTAATTCATTCAAATGAGCACTTTAGATGTTGAATGGGACCAAGAAGAAAGACCCTGACCATCCTACTTAGATGTTCATTCAATAAAGAATTAGTCTATACTCTCTAAGCAATTGCTGACCCTTTCACCTCCTTTATTCTGTTGCCTCTCCAGCCTTCCAGGACAATATTCTGGCTGACAGGGAGTAACACATCATTTGGCTGAAGCTCCTATTTAATCTCTATCTGTTGACCCTGTTGGCAAGTAATATAATTCGTCTCCACCTTAAGTCTAAATTATTTATAATTAATTGCTCCATTTATGTCTTCTCTTCATCTAACCAGCTCACTGGCCAGGGTCTATTTGAACGTATTGATCACCTTTTCTCCATTGTAGGATGGAGGGCATGCCACAGGCACTAACTTACTTAACCCCCAGCAACAAGAGCACTTAACACTGCAAGGAGCAGCTTCTTCCTTTCCTCTCTTCTGCCCCTCCAAACTCGAACTGAAATGCAGGGATACAGCTTCTTTGTCCTGATTCCCTACCTTTCTCCTGCATGACTTTCAAAGGAGTTTATTATTATTATTACAGTGCTTGTTGTCAGAGCCCCTTCTTCTGTCTCTTCAAGTGCCTCCCACGGTCATTGCTGACTCCAGGGCCCCTTCCTGTCAGTTTTCGCATTAATGACATTCCCAGTGTACCTGAAATCTGAAATATTTATGTTTGCAGATGACAATGTTCCTCTGTTTGCTGCTAATGTCCTCTCCTCTCCTTTGAAAAGACATATGTGATCAAGTAGCTTAATAATATGCAGTACTTCTTTCCTCTCTACCTCTCTCTCTTGACAGAAATGTCTCTCTACACTTTTCCTGCTCACAAATTAGTTACCCTTTCATGCTGCACAAACTTTACAGTTCTAGAAAAGTAGCTTATCTTCTTTCTTAATAAAATGCAAATGTTTTCTACATCTACAGAGGGTATCTCTTCATGTCAGGGGCAAGGACTGTTGGCTCAGCAATGCAGGAGGAGACCTGTGCTGCTTTGGCTTTGTGGCAGGTTTGGATTTTCAGAATGGCCATACACATAAGCACACATGCAAACATATGCAAATCTGTAAGTGTACCTATGTATATACACAGATGTCTTCTTCCCTCCCCCAAGACTGCAATGGAGCATGTAGACCTTTCCAAGGGTATTGCATTCATTTGGAGAGGTGGTGGGGAAGGGGAAGAGAAAGCTTCTTGTCAAATATTATGATTACTTCAAAGGAATGGAGTCCTAATCTATTTAAAATATGAAGTGTATTTGGATAAGGCATGTAAATTAATTTTAACTTAGGGAATACTATGAGTAGACAGCTAAAAAGGGGTGGAGATTGTTGAGGAAAATTAATTAGAAGGGGAAAAGGAAATCAGGAATTTTTAGAAAGAAAGAAGGGAACTTTCAGCACTAGGACATGTAATTTTTCCTGTGAAAATAAAAATGTGACCAGCCAAATTGGTGGACAAAATTGTATGGATTAAAACTGAGAAGGAGCGAAGGATAGCTCAGGGGAATGAAAGATCATCTCTAAGCTGCTAGTTCAAACAAACCCAGCCAGCAAGGACAAGACACCCCGCCCAGCAGTCACTGGAGTATTGAACGGAGATCTGAATGGAAGTTAGCACAGTTTACAGTTTCCAAGATTCATTTGATGTCTGCTTCTAAGTAGGTGCAAGGGGGCATACACAATAGTCATAAGGTAAATGGAGTGGAAAGAATAATCACAAGAAATATCTGTGATGCTGAGAGAAGGCTCCTTTTAATGGTGTGACAATGCAATCGCTCTGAAGAGCAATTGAAATGAACAGGAATGGGAGGCCTCACAGCACTCTCTATTCTGCTATTTTCTAACTTCTGGACTTTTGGAGAAGAGAGCAAAAAAACCTCAACAACAGTGAACTGCTAGCCCTGTATGTTTGCTGAGTTTTTATTTACTGTGGTGTTTCTGTGAAATGTCTGAAGACAATATGAAGCAGCTGTTTGGGAGTGTGGGCTGGAAGGAGCGCATCAAGCAACATGGAAGGTCTACCCAGAAGAGTGCAGCGGTGTGCAGAGATACCCAAGTTGTCTTAAATACCAGCAGCTCTCACCACATGAGTGCAGCAGACTCTCATTGAATGCAATGGATGTATTCTTCTCCCCTCCTCAACCTGAAGAGAGCACTTAGCTGATGTGAAGACTGCTCCCACTTCTCTGCAGATGTCCTCAAAATCAAAGCTGAGGATACAATATTAACTCCAGAACTGGAATTACAGCCTCTGATCTGACAAGAAGCAAAACATTGTTGAAGCATGGAGAGAAGATATATATAGCATCCTTAGATGCAGGCTGGAAAATGGAGTAGATGTGGCCACCTCTTCTGCCTGTAGAGAATGGCTTCACCTACAAAGGCACTTCTGGTCCTCCCACAGAGCCTTTTCTTGAATGAGCGACTCTTGTGCCTCTGAGGTCCTCCTGCCTGTGCCAGCTAGTCTGTACAGGGAATTGCTAACTAGTGCCTAGACTAGGCAAGTAACTGCATTGTGCATCTTCTTTATGGGGGCAAATTGTTTTAGTAAGACAGACCATGTGTAGAAAACTACCTGCTTCACAATATCCCAGGTGACAAATACATCTCAGACTTATACAGATGTTTGCTGCTCTATTTAGCTCTTCCATGTTTTCAGATTCAAATTACCATAAAACAAAATAATAATAAAAAAAAGTACCACAAAATTCCACCTGCAACTCACTAGAAAATTGAGCTATACCCAGTTCATCAGAGATCTGACCATAAAAACCAATGAGTGCTTTTGTTGTATTGAGGCAGGATTCTTGAACTCATCTCAACTTGAATGGAAATACCAAACTACAACATTTCTTGGGAGAAGTTGCTACCAGTGGAAATTGGCTTTTTAATTGGATTGGTTTTATCTTGGGGAAGGTAACGCATCCCTTATCCTATCTCAGTGAAAGAGTGGCCTAACATCTAAAAGATGTGAAAGGTGATGACATGATTTCTCTCTGAAAGTAGTCTGATCTTTAGCTCTTTTTTGCTTAGCAGGAACAGTATACTCAAAGTAATTTTAACCTTTTGTCCTCAACTGGCTAAATTATGGAAATGCTGCTGGATATGGAAAAATACAGGTGTTAGATTTCCATCAAGCTGAAATAATTCCTGTGTCTACCTATGTCTCAGAGGTTTTGTTCATATCTAAATACATTATATATATGTATATGCTATATATATATATGCTGTATATATACACATTATATATTATATATACATATATATATATACATATATATATATATATATACACTTGCTATACATACAACTCAATGCTACTAATTCATCTGTGTTTCCACAAGAGGCAGAAACACTGAAGTAGTAAGAATAGTTTGGGATAACCTGTAAAATCTATACATGTTTTGTGGGTATGAAAATTTAAATAATTGCAGTTTTGAACTTTGTACTGCAGGTATCTTGTATGACCATTGCTATAATTTTCAACAGTCTATGCAATATTAGCTAGAGATTACATAGTTCTTCCTCTCTTTTTCTAACTTGTTGAAAAGTATTATTTTCAACTGTTGAGCAGTGATTGAATTTGAAAAAAAATGCTGTAGTGGTGGATGTAGGGTATATGGCTTTTTAATCACTTCAGGACAGGCAATATTACTGTGCATCCTCTGTGGCAGAAACTAGTAAATAATTGCTAGGCTACCTGCTGCACCTTATAATAATTCTAATTTTTTTTTTTTTCCTGAATGTTTGCTTTGAACTAGTTTCAGCATCTGCTACATAGCAGGTTTTTAATCTTGGTTCTTATCCATATATATTTACCTGAGGCTGTCAAAGAGTAAGCACATTGGTTTATTAGCTGATCTGCTAACACAATCAGGCTGATAAATGTAGTCTTCAAACAGTAGTAATAAATCAGAAAGCATTTTGGATAAGATATGACTTTGTCCTGTTCAATCAGCTATGTCTGAAATCATTGCATTTGAATATATGCACTGTTGATATAAGAGGCACTGCTTCAAATGAAGGTCAGTAAAGCCTTCAAAGAGCTGGCAGGCAACAGGAGATGAGACCAGTGTAAGCTGGGGTCAAATATTGCTGGGGTTGCCCTATGCTATAATAAGTTAAAAAGAGAAAGAAATAGGAAATCTTAAAAATTCCTTTTCCTGTCAAATCTGAGACAATTTCCTCAAAAGACACACAATGCAGTACTTTGATTGCTCCTTAATTCGTGCTGCAAAACTTAGTGGCAAAGAGACATGTAACACATACATCTGGAGTGGGAAAAAAACATGAAGATACATTATAGAAATTGTGGTGAATTAGACAGCTTTACATTCCTAGAATGCTAAAAGTACAGGAGTAACCTTATTTACTCAAATGCAGCACTGGTATAATGGCTACAGTTCACTGTTTCACTCCACAGTACAGAATTTGTACATATACATGTAAAGTCTAGATTTGTTGTCTTTTTAACATTAGATTCCCAGTAAATTTACCTAATCCTTGGCTCACTTTGCTATCCCTTTAAGCCTATTTCTTTCAGAATAACTACCTATGAACTGGAGAAGCTGTGCTCATGTTAACATAGTTCTCCCAACCAGGAACAATACAAAGTGCATGAGCAACATCCAGGACTTTTGGGTGGTCTCCAGTGAGCCTCAAGCATGAAAGCAAACAGAAGGTTTTCCCTGTTTGCTTATGCTGACATTGTACAATAAAATAATAAGAAAAGGGAACTTAGATTAAGAAAAATTAGTAATATAACAGAGGAATGTAAAAGATGCTTAGAAAACCTTACTGTACCCAGCATATATAGCTGGCTGGTGACTCTAAGGGTTTCAGCTACTTTTTGAACCTCTGGGCTGGAAAGAAAAACTACGGAAAACAGTGAACCCCTTTTGAACAAATAATTCAAATTAAATCTGTAAGCCTGAAAGCATTTGAAATTGCAAGATTCTGGAGTTGTTTTTAAAACAGTATATTTGTTTCTATTTTGTGAGATACAATTCTGATAGGCTGGAGTTTGTGTTTTCTCTATTTTTTTTCCCACAGAACACTTTCATATGCTGCTCTGCAAAATGCATAGTCAGATTTCTCTGAAGATTGAGATTTCAGGAACCCTGTAATTCACACCTTTAAGTGGTGCTGCTCTACAGTAAAGCATTCTGTTTCTAATACAAAAAACCTGGCCACCTGGCCACAAGAAGATGCAGACTGTAGTGGCATGTGATTAGCTCAGCAAAAGAGCATGCAAAGAGTCCTATTCAAGAGCCAGGCAATAAATACGCCAAATATTGCAGTCTAGTCTAACATGGGTTAATACTTCTATCTTTATAATCTTGCAAAACACATTTAGAGATGTACCCTTGTGTTATTTCAAATTATTTCCTCATTGTTTCTCCATGAGAAATGCACACACATAAATTGTTTATGAAAGCTCATCTCTGACACCATTTATCCACTTTCCTTCAGATATCTGATTTGCCAAAACCTGAAACCTTGCTTTGTGGTATATGAGACACTTCCTGACAAAATCCCCATTTAAGGGCTAGAGACGGGGTGTCTCTTGGGGACTGGTAATGAGATACAGAACAGAATTCTGCAAAAGTTCAAAACAAAAGTATGCGCCATGTGAATCAAGCCTGGTTTCATGCCTTGCTGGAATGAAACATTTCATGTTTGCAAAAATCAGACACAGCTCATCGTGTGGTCTGATTTGGATATGAAATTGGACATTACTTGAGCTTTAGCAATATTTTCCTTTCCAAATGTAATTGTACAAAACACATACTGTAACTGAAAAGGTCCTATCAGCATATAAGGGGCTGCAGAGTTGCTACAGAGCATAGTAATGCATAACAAGGTGTATAAGCTATTCTAGTGTAAGTTGCAGCATTCCAAGGCACTTTTGCAGCAGTTGGATGTAGCAGGTTCTCAGGACCTCATGTTACAGTTGTGTACTACCTGAAACAAATTTCAGCTCTGGGAGATAGGCACACTGAAAGGGGCAGACAGGATACTGTGGAAGAGCTGAATGCACAATCTGAGGACCCATTGGTACTCTACTTAATTTGGCTGGGGTAGAGTTAGTGTTCTTCATAGCATCTTGCATGGATTTTTTTAGCAAAGCAGGGTTGATAATATAAGGATGTTTTAGCTATCACTGAGCAGGGCTTGCACATAGTCAAGGCCTTTTCTGCTCCTCACCCCAGTGAATAGGTTAAGGATGTACAGAAGATTGGGAGGGGACATAGCTAGGACATCTGACTCCAGCAAGTATTATCCAAAGGAGTATTTCATACCATATAATGTTGTGCTCAGCAATAAAGATAGAAAAAGAGGTGGGGAAGGGAAAGGAAGATGTTTGGAGTCGGGTTGTTTGTCTATGCAAATTTGGTGTGATGAAGCCCTACCTGTGGAAATGACTAAAAATCTCCTCTCCAATTCAAAGTAGTGAAGGAAATCCTTCTTTTGCTTTGCTTGTGTGAGTGGGTTTTGCTTTATCTATTAAAAGTTCTTTAATTCATCCTGAAGTTTTGCACTTTTTCTGTCCCAGTTCTTTCTCCCATCCCACCCAATGGGAGGAGTGACCAAGCAGATGGGTGGTGCTTAGCTGCTTGCCAGGGTTAAACCACAAGAAGTTTATAAGTGTTGTAGGCTTCAAGATATGTGGAATGGTGAGTGTGCTACTCTGAGGCAGCCTCACAGTACTTCTGTAGGATTTTAGACGCCAGTTGTCTCTTCTCTGCATTTCCTAGTGTGGTAATCTGGCATTTGTTGTCTTTTGGGGTGCATACCTTGGTTCACATTCAGACAGGGTATACCAATACATAATGCTGCAAGTGCCCATGAACGCTTAAATGGAAATCACAATATTAGCCTACAGAGTAACTGCTGCATGGGTTGGTTTTGGCAGGTTTGATGGGCATTTTTACCAGAAGTGACTCAGATTCACTTGAGCCTCATCTTGTGCCTCTGGAAGTTGGAAGGCCCTGAAAAACATGGTTTTTTTTTCTCAGAAAAGACATTAATGGATGTTCCCCAAGCATTGCTTGGAGCCATTCCTCTTCAAGAATATATAGCAGACATAATATTTTTTTTCCCTGCATCTCCCTGTAATAAGATATCACAAATGGAAGTCAAATTAATTTTCTCAGTTTCATGTCCTTAGTTTAGAAGGTTACTTAAACCCAAATAACTCCACTTATGGATTTCATTTCATTTCAAGCAACAAGAAAATGAGGTATTTTGCGTTTAGGAAAAAGTAAACAAATTGAGAATATGGATCTTAGATAAAAGCAAAAAAAAACCAGAAAGAAACATTAAAAAATCACATCTGCTTCCAAGAGAGACCCAGACGATGCAACATGCCTTGACACGTGACTAGAAAAAACAAATCTCACAGTTGGCTTGCAGTCAGACACCTGCTCATAAACCCATGACTCAGTGAATCATAGTTCATTAGCCCACTCAAACTATTTTTTAATTATTGTCACATTTAGTTATTCAAAACCTTGGCCACTTCCCAAGGAAAAAGGATCATCCTCCAAAAATGTCCTTGAATTCTACTGAGAGGAAAAGAAAGGAGAAACTTGGGGTAAAACCAAATTATTTTATAGTACTGACAGTAAAATCCCTAAACCTGGACATGTCTAAATTACAATGAGATTTATCCTAAATGTATAGTTCAGTGGGGAATGCTATTTGTGACCAGAGGAAAGCAAAACTCTTTTGGCAGATTTTAATCTAATCTTTAAGTACTTGAGAGAATTTTTTGTAACCAAAACAAATAATGCAGATTTTTTTTCTTTAATTTTTCTAGGAAATTATGTATCTCCCATAGACATTCATATCTCATGTATTTCTGGCATGAGCTATCATGTAGCCAACTGTTAGTTTTAGAACACAATTGCTCAAGAGTGCTCTCTTTTGCTGATGAAAGAGTGCCATTAACTTCCATACCAACTAAGTTGTAAATGTAATGTGTGCCCGGTGAAAAAAAATATCAGCAGGGACATATCACTGTCTTGTAGTATTTAAAATGAAGCATCAGAGAAATTGAAAACCTTATCATAAAGCAGTTTTGCTTAGATTTTTACTCTAGAGATAAGAAAGTTCAGAATAATCCCCTATTTCTAGGTTTCTAGGGAATACTAGCATCATAAAGTCACCCCAGGACATTAAACTTTCAAGTTCTGTATGTTGGACACCTTACCTAGCACAGAGTACTCTGACTTGGGGAAGTAAGAATTTCACTGTTTGTTGGCTCCATCACCTATCAAAACTGTGTTAAGTCTGAAATTTTACCCAAGTCCACCAGGACCTTCAGGTTCTTCTCTGCAGAGTTGCTTTCCAGCAGGCCAGCCCCAAATCTGTGCTGGTGCCTGAGGTTATTCTGTCCCAGGTGTAGGACCCTACATTTGCCTTTGTTGAATTTCAGATGGTTTGTCTCTGCCCCTCTCTCCAGTCTGTCGCAATCCTTCTGAAGGGCTGGCTGCACACCCAGCAGACCAGGATATCAGTAGCTCCTCCCAGTTGGGTGTTGACAGAGAACTCAGGGAGGAAGCATCTGCCCTTTCATCCAAGTCACTGATAAATAAGTTAAAGAATGCTGGGCGCAGTATTAAACCTTGGGGGACACAATTAGTGACAGGTCTTCAACTAAACCCTGTGCCATCATGGCCCTTTTGCATTTGTTGTTCAGCCAGTTCTCAATCTACCTTACTGTGCACTCATCCTGTCCACATTTCCTGAGTTTGCCTATGAGGATGTTGAGAGAGACAATGTAGAAAACCTTGCTGAAGTTGATGTAGACAGTATTCACTGCTTTACCCTCACCCCTTGAGGTAGTTGTTTCATTGTAGAAGGCAGGTCAAGCATGACTTACCTTTAGTGTAAATCAGTTAGTATGCTGACTGCTTCTGATCATCTTCTTGTCATCCATAGATAGAGATGGCCTCAAGAATGAGGGCCTCTATCACCTTTCCAGGGACTGAGGTGAGGCTGACTGGCTGGTAGGTCCCTGTGTCATCCTTCTTGCTCTTTATGAAAGACTGGGGTGACATTTTTTTTTCCCAGTCCTCAGGCATCTCTCCTGACCTCCATGACATTTCAAAGACGATCGTGAGCAGCATAGCTATGGCATCTGCCAGCTCTCCTAACATTTGTAGATGAATCCCATCAGGGCCCATGGACTTGTGGAAGTCAGGTTTTCCTGGGTGTTCTCTAATGTAATCCCCTGACCAAGGGAAAGTTTTCTTTCCAACACTGGGTCAGAGACACTTGTGGTCAGCCGCTGGCTCATTGTAAGTAACCTCATGCTCACTTGGTGAAAGCACAGCACTGATTGATTTAGACTGTCTATATTCTAACTGAAAACGGGAGAGATCTGTGCAATTTTTTGATTGTCTAATTGTGTCAGCACGCTCAATTTTTGGAAATTTTAGCCTTCAATGCAGCTCTAAGTCCTATATGTACACCTAAATATGACTTAGAATCTCTAGGGACAAAGAAGGAAATTAATCAGGAAGTTAGCTTCTTTTTTTAACTGATAGCACTGTTATAAACCAAGGTTAGAATGGAGTTACTAATTGTTAGTTGTAAATAAATTAATTTGGTCTTTGTTTTTAAGAATACTAGAAAAAAAATCATGTCTGAGATTTGCTTCTAAAAAAGAGAGAGGTAAAATATAGGTGTAAGATTGTTCATAATAAAAAAGTAAAGTAGAACAAATCTCAGTAAGATGTATTAATGATTTCTAGACATAGGACAGTGTCTAGTTCTATGAGAGAGGAAGAACTCCATTTAGTATCTGCTGCTTTGTATTTCATGACAGCTTTCAGAGTACTGGCAGTCTATCTTTTACTACTTTCTAGGGGAAATAACACATTCCCCTACCAGTGGAATTAATCACCTTTCTGGTATCCCTGGCTTTGAGAAAAAAGGATTTTTACACTTATCCTTGTTCTGTCTTAAAAACTTTGTCAGGAGATATGTATTTCTATTCCACACTAAGCTTACACCTATATAATACAAATCTTTATCCCTTAAGCTTTTGTTCTTCCTTTTATTTTTTTTTCCAATTCAAATTATTGCTCTGTCTCAGAGGGCAAAACCCTGACCTATCAGATTCTGCAGAATAATTTTACATTTTTCCATAAATTTTGTAGGGGTTGGAAGGGTATAATTTAGCAACTGACCTTACTAAGTGTGCCATTACTTCTGGAGCGTTGTTTACTCTGAGCTGAAACAAATGAAAATTATTAAAGTAATATTTTATTTACTTTAGTAGAGGCTGATATGAGAGAAGATAGTATGGAGATGATTAACTGTAAATCAGTCATGTAAGGTATGAGAAATTACTGGAATACAAAAATTCCTCAAAACCTCTCTTACAATATATCTAGAAAGAGGAAAAATATTCTTGCAAACAGCTAGTATTATCTGTCAGTAACTTTTAGTTGTGTTTTTGACACAACAGTATTGTCTCACTGGGGCTGGAGTTGTAGTCCTTGGAAAAGGACATAAAGACCCCCAACCAAAACACTCTGACATCAGTCAAAATAGCCTAGGAGACCCAAGGTTTCTGGCTAGGCACATGCAACATTACATATCTGCCCTGATTTTGGATGGAGCGTACCATTGTTCACCCCTAGAACATCACAGCTCCAGCATTATTCAGTTTCTTTGCCCTCCCCTAATGTAGCCAGGTGGGTTGGTTCATGAGGCTGGAGAAAGAATTTTACAAAGGCTCACAGGAGAACAGAAACAAGCTTTGTGGGAGATATGCTGTGGTAATTAATACAAAATCCCAGAAGGATCTCTTTCCCTCAGAAATACAGGCCAATTTGTAAATAAAAACAGTTTTTTCTTGAGACCTCCGGGAGAGACAAAAGAGGTTGGTCTTGGAAATGAGCCTAAGTCCAACTGATATTTACAAACTGATATTTACAAAATCTGATCTTTACAAACCTACTAAAGTGTAAATGAGCAAATGACTAGACAAATCATTTCACTGCAACAGCATCCTTGTGTTACTTAGCTACTTGTCAAAAGACTAATTTCTTGGGAAAATATGTGTTGAAAATTGACAAAGATAAATAGTCAGTTGAAGAGGATTTCCCTAGGAAAGCAAATGGATGCTACAAGAGAACAAGAAAACTTTTGCTCTAGTACTACTGTACCATACTGTGCTCACTGGTATTTTCCACAAAATCTGTCATTACTCAAAAGTACTTTTAACCTTACCACTTTCAAAAGTTCCACTCGATTCTGATTATCTTATGTCATTGTTTACTTATTTTGCATAATATGACTTTGGGGAAACAAAAATAACCTGACTTTATGGCCAGGAGTGAAAATTACTAATGTGTTATTTTCACCTTTTTTTTTTTTTTTTTTTTTTCCCCTCAATGAAAAATTGCTATGGTTTTGGCTTGTCTGAGGATTTTTTTTTGGTGGGGAAAGGTGGGAAGCTATATAGGACTGCAAGTGATAGACCTCTCTGATGTTAGCAGTTAGTATGAGTTAGGAACTTGGCCAGAAAAATTCTGCTCTTGGTGAAGTAAGTGAGGTAGCTTCATTTAGGTAGAAATAATTTCTTAGAGTTTAATATCATCACTGGACAGAAAGTGAGAATTTTAGGTTGGACATAGGGGAGCATAGGCTTTCTAAGTAAGAAAAGTCACAGTCCAGCAAAAATGTATTATAAGTCTGTCTGGAAACTGAGTATTAAGAATTACTGTAATACAACTAAACATTAAACGTCATTCTGAGTATTGTTTAAACAATAAAAAAATATTTTAGGGAAAGTATGCAACAGAATCACTACACAACTGGAATAAATCAGTTTCTGTTATAACTAGAGGGTTATGCTGAAAAGAAGTATAACACAAACTTCTGAAGATCATACCAGCAAGGTGTATTTGCCATTTTTCACCCAGGTTTACAACTGAAGCAACATGTTAGAACTGACATCAGTCTTTTTGAGTAACAGCAATGGTTAGGAGCTTTCTTCCATCTCCACTTGGTTAAGAGGATGCAGCTGTTTCCTCTAGGTGTAGAGTCCAAAGCCATTGCTTTTTTTTTCTTTCTTCTATTATTTTGTGGTCTTGTTTCTTGTACTGCTTGCTTGGAAACCCATACCTTGATATCAGAAGGAATGAAATTAGTCTCATTCCTTTTGAACTCTCACTTGGTGCTTTTTTTCGTTAATTCTTCTCAGGTTTACATCAAACTTATAAGCAGAACTTCCTGGAGTGAGCTCTAATAGTTGGTGCAGATCAGTTTTAGTCTTAAAGTTGTTTAGAATACCTTTTGGCCAGAATTTCAATAACCATAAACAGTCCCAATATTCGAGATGGAATTCTATTCCGAAGTCCATGGAAATCAGGTTTAACTGTCTCAGCAATTAACTTTCCTTCCTTTATGTGCCACGAATGATTTGTTGATGATGAGAACATGTTGTAAAATTCCTCTCTAGTTTTGTAGGCAGTATGGGAAATGGAGACTGGACATGTAGAACAGCTGAAAGGGTCTAAGATTTGTGCTTTGGGTGGATGATAGATGATATGTGTTTAATTAAATTCTTCTTATATGAGTTTGATGTGGAAATTTTGATTTATTCTACAGGTATACAGAGTAATAAATACATGTATGCTATTGTAATGGATTAAAGATATACAATATTTAATTATACTTCTGATTTGTAAGAGCCGCTACAATAAAAAAAGAATTTGTTCAAATAAATTGGATCTTGAGGACAGTGCATGTCATGAGATCGATAAACAGCATTTATTAAGCAACTCTCTTGTCAAAGAGAGAATTCTGGCTTCACTGAGATCTCACTGGAAATGCAGGCATATGGATGAGGTGGAAGAGACTAAAAGTTAAACCACTAATGTATCTAAGTGGAAAAAATAATGCTATTGTAATGTGTCTACTTGAATTATAATTTAATCAAACTGTCATTTGTCCTCAATTACATAAAGATACCTATAAAAATACCTATACTATGTCCAGTGAAACTTTATTACTTTTTAATATGGACCCAATTGGCCGTCATATCCAGTTAAAGGATGAAAAGATGTAAGATGGAAAGTCTTATTGAGAATATTAAGGTGTGTAGATCTGCACTTTTGCATTTTTTACAATTCAAATCACAGTGGAATGCAAGTCTTTGATGCCTGTTAGATCCACTTTTTATGAGACAAAATTTTTAATATTAGAAGTTGGATAGCACTACAGCAACTTCTGAATCCCTGCTGGTAGGTTAGAAAAAAAAAAGAAAAAAGAAGAAAGAAAAAAGAAGAAAAAAGAAAAATATTTTAAGAATTTGGTGATTAACATAACTGGAGTATGCATTTAATTCTCATTTCAGCAGGGGTATGTCAACCCGTTTTTGAGTGTTTACAAGTATTGGAAAAATTAAGCTTTCTTTAGTGAATGTCCACACTTGAAGGGAGCCAATAAATGCTTTCTTTATGTGAAACTAGTACTTGCAAATGGCTAGGTGTTTCTATACTGTTTTGGTACACCTTAAAATTATGGGCATCAGAAATTTTTGTGCATATTACCTGCATGTTGAAATATATTCCATATTGGGACTTCTGCATTCTTTATTTAGCACTTTACTGAAATTGTGAGGAAACGTCAGGAAATTGTGAGTTAGGAAACCAGCAAGCAGTGCTTCAATGTTTCAGTTCTGTTACCTGAACACAGACATTGATGATGCCTGGGATTACCTGGGGCACCAGGGATATCGATGCCTGGAAGATACACACATGATCTATGGAAGACCCCAGGGACATCTCTGGGCATCTGGAACCCAAGGACAACACTCTGTAGTATACCCACTTGTCATTTTCCAGGCAGCTGATTTCATACTGAGAATGGAATTCAGGCTTGGATTGAACAGCCAAAATTCAGCTTTCCATGCTGGAGACATCCACATGTGAGTAAGCTGTCTATGCTCCCACTGAAGACAGATTCAATCTATCTTAGGGACTATTTAGAGCAGCAAGAAATATGCAACTATAGTTCAATTTATTCAGCCATACTCGAATGTCTGGTGCTTTTTTGTCTCCTGGACCTTTGGTCTCCAGCTGTCAATTCAGAAAGGCAAGGTATTTCATAGCTTCTACAATATGTTCAGGAGGTCTGTATGGATCACTCTTCTGTCTTATATGATGTTAGACCACCACGTGTGGACAATCAGGTCCTCACATTTAACCAGTTTAATAGCTGTCTGTACCTTACTCATTGTAGCCTTTGTTCCCCATTGACATTAAATGGATATTTGGCTCCGATGTTGACACTCTTATTTACATGTTGAATCTGGAACTGGATCCCATCCCAGTTGGTTTTGTTTTTTTTTTAGAGCAGGCACAGAAACATGGTGCCTATGGAAGGCTTGGTTGCTCATTGAATAGGGTTCTATAGTTCAAATTGTTCACACGGGAGTGAATTCCAAACAGGCACCAAATAACAGATTTAACATGACCATTTTCTCTAAGTATCATGAAAGTTCAGCTGAATGGGTTTAATGAGTTTTTTCCTGGAACACAGCACAGTGTTAGCTGCAGCTAGATGGCTCCAATTTGGAATTAATTTGCATGCATGTAGCCTGGAGTCTAGGAAGAGAATGCTTGTGTTTGCCAGCAAAAGGTATGTGCATCCTTGAAAGAACTGTATCTGCAATTTTCCCCTTTGAGATTATACCAACAGAGGTAAACAGAGTAACCAAAAAACCTTCTTCTGGCAATAATATTTGTTACTCTGTGTAATAGTAATAAGGCTTTGGAAAATAGAGGAACCTGGAAGATAGTCTATATTATACTTTATCTCAAGGTTTGCCATCTACTCTTAGAAAGCTAAACAGGTCCAGCTTTCTTACTGTTCAGACATTTGTGCCTGGCTGAGGAATTTTTGAGCTACAATTTTTCAGGTATTAGACAGAATTTTTTATCCTGCCTGAATTCTTTATTTTCAGTTCCTGCGTTTTGGGCTGGTTGAGTAGGGTCACTCAGTGTACTCCTGCAGGACTGACTCTATCCCTTAAGAGGGACTCACCTTCACAACATTTTGTTGGGTTCTGCTTCCAGTCTCTTATTCAGTGATGTGGACATCTTGGAAGACCACTGACTCCACTGCCACCACAACTGCACCTATGTGTAGTCTTGCTTAAATTCTGAAAAGTAGGAAATACAGCCTGCCACTTCCTTCCATGATAATTTCTTTTGTTAGTCCCCACCACTGTATTCCTGACTGAAAATTCTGAGGCATTGAGGCAAATTACTTGTAACAGTACTGATGAAATTCCTTCTACTACTTAAAACTGCTACTCACTGAACTGCATTTTACTAAACTAGCAAAAAAGTTTTTAACTACAACAAAACCAGCTTTATATTGCCAGTTGTGTTAGATAAAACCCTTTTTTAAATGAAAAAAAAACCAGATTTTTTTTAATGCTTCCTTTATAAGAAATGATTGGGGCTATTTTTTCATTTTAAAAACATTTACGCTGTAATTTTTCATCAGGTGTACCATGTATTATCAAACAAGAAGGGAAGCAGGATGGATGGCCACTACAAAAACAAAACTGAAACAAAAACAAAACCAAAACAAAAAAAACCCCAAAACCATAACAAAAACAAAACCAAAACCAAAACTTGAAACACACAAAAAACAAACCAAAACAAAACAAAAACACAAAAAACCCGAACAAAATCCCCAGAAACACAGTTACTACTGTGATTCATAGTCATCAAATAAACATTATCATGATGAACTGTATGCACTTCCATGGGTTATGATAAAAAATAAGGTAAATCTTAACACTCACTTAGAAATTCACTGTTGCAATATGATGACTCATAATTACTAAGGCAAATGGTGAATTATCTAAATAAACTCACACTGAACAAAATTATGAGAAGACACAGAGTTGCATACAAATGCTCATCTTCATTAATGCTGAGCTGAAAACAGGCAGTGTGCCAGCTTAGTAAGTGAGTATTAAGGTCAGACCATAATCTTTTCCAATAATGGCTACAGGTACCTTAATTAATTGTAAAATTACAGTGGGATTCCTACAGTGTTGCATATCACATTTTCATGAATACCACATTCATTCTTGTTGGTTTATCAAAATAATAGCTGCATTAATAAGGACTGGTCATTTGTTTCAAACTCATCCTGTCATCTAACACATGGAAAATCCTCATTCATTCTTTCCCTCTTCATTGTATTAACATTATTCATGCTGAACTCTGCTGGCATGTATGCAACAGAGTATGGAATTTCAGAATACTTTGACATTGAGCAACACCCAATTATCAGAAATTATTGACATTAACAGCAATGGTGCCGATCCTCATTTTATCAGCAAGGAGTACTTTTCCTCAGTTCCAGTCACATGCTAGCTTTCTTAGCCTCCCCATTCTCTTTGTTGATTAAAAACAAAGCACAAGAGGATGAATTCTTTTCTCCCCCCTGCCCCGCCACCCTGCCCCCAGCCCAGTATCTTGGTATCTGACTAAATTAACATTGCCCTCTGATCACCACACGAATGGTCTTTGTGGGACCAAACCATGGCTGATCAAACAGAACGTCCGCCTGGTTTGACAGGTACAGAGCTGAGCTGCACGTGTGCCTCTCCTGTGCCTGACATCAGCAGCAGGAGGGGTGGAGCAGTCCAGGGAGTCAGTGCATTTACAGTTGTTACCAGGGAAACAAGAAAAATTGCAGACATTCTGTATTATAGATAGTATGATCTGAACCTGGCTGTATCACAGCAGCATTTAGCTAATATAACAATGTACTGTGCAATATTAGCAAAAATTTCCAATGTTTTTATGGCTATAGCAGGATCCTCTCTAATGTAAAACATTAGCCATTAGAATTTAAATTAGACTTAAAAGAGTAGGAAAATTGAAATATTGTATTCAGCTATCTCCTCAGAAAAAAATGACCTCACACTGAATTTCCACTGCAACTTCATTTGTCTTCACAGTTTTGCATGGCCAGCAATGCAGATGGTGCTTTACTCTCTGAGACTTTCCCTTCCAGTAGGTCCCATATTCTTGTCCCTGTGCATGGAGCCTAAATTTCTCCTTAGTACTGCATAATTCTCACCAATTTCATTCCAGTTTAGACCTCTCTGTTCCCTGTGACACACATACAGGCACAAATAGCTTGAAGAAAAAATAGGTTAAATGAGTAACTGAAGATAACTGGAATCAAATTTTTGATGCAGCAGAAGAAAAGCAATTTCTGCAATCTCAGTCCTGCCTCTGTGGTGTCACAGGGCTATGTGGTATCCCTCAGGACAGAAAAGATGAAAAGGAGCAGGTCTACAGAGTGAAGCAGTTGGGGTGGAAGAACTGAGGTCCCCACTGTATGAAACTTTGACTTAAACTAAGTCTGTGAACTTACCGAACCAGCCCATAAACTGAATTTCTGCTTAGGCTGTACCACATTAGACGTGTTACTGGACTGCAACCCTCAGTTTAGTTTCACCTGATACAATTTTAGCACTATGAAACATTCTATGGTGTGAACCAAATAACAGCAAATGGGGAAAGTGGATATTTTTGGTTGAGAGATAAATTCCAGATATTAATTGAATTGCTAATGCAGATGCACCCAAAGTAAACTACTATGTTAGTTAGCCAGTGAAAAGGCACAAAAAGATATTCTGCCACTTATATTCATCTATCTTTCTGCTGTTCCTTCTCAGCAAAAGAGGTGTGATGTTATATTTGAATAGTGTATCTTGTGGTCAGAATAACTAAACCAACATATTTCTTATTTCTCCTAGAAGAGAATGTCTCTTCATTTTAAGCTTTGTTTTATCTTGGCTATATCTTTAAGATTTTGGGTTTATTTGTTTGGATTTTTTCAGCAAAATTGTTTTAGACTAAAAGACAAAATTGTTTTTCAGCTGTCTGAATCAGAGTTCTTTTTAGATCCATCATACATATCTCTATAATTTAAGCCAAAGGAGTAACTGGTGGAAATAGAAAGCTGCCACTCTCTCTGAGTTATAACTACTTTCTCAGTGCCTTATGCCAAGCCTTTGTTATATGTCAAAAGAACATGAAAAACCATGAATCTCAGCTTTATTTTTTATAGCTTCTTTTCTGTAGAGAGCAGTCAAGTATTTTCCTTCATACATTGTATCAAGGAAATTGTACATTCCTTGTCCTGAGTGGGACACGCACTCCAAAAGAACTGTCAGAAAAAGGACCCTTAGCAACTCCAAAGTTCTCTTTGTAACCTAATTGTGGGATGCTAGCAGAGTGCACTTCAGAAGTGTGAAACAACAAAATGAGTACAATTATCCACAATAACTTTAAAAAAAAAAATAAATCACCATTTCACTGATTTTGAAGTATCAAGGTGATCACTTCCCCTAGTGCAGGTATATAGTTGTAGAATATAACCTGCTATATATATCAGTTTTAAAATCTGCAACATAATCAAACCCAGCTGCTTTTCAAGGTGACAACAGAAGAAAATATTTTCTGCAATATTTATGCTGACTTTCATCTTCTAACTAATACTCCCCTGAAAAAGAAATGGAAAATCAATTTAGTACTATCAAAACAATTAGTAATTCCCTACATTTCTTCTTATAAATGGTATTCACTTGTTTCTTGTGCTCTAGGGTAACAACCTTCATGAGAGGGAATAGCAAAAAACTATAACCAGTTAAATTTGCAGAATTATTGGCAGGAGAAAGCAGACTAAACTAAAAAGTGATAGATCTTCTCTGTGCCCAAGTACTAGCTAGCATTTCTATTTCTGTCCAGTGAGTAAAAGGGGGCTCACAGATGTTCAGGTGTTGCAGTTTAGCACCATCACAACAGTGGCTCTGACAGGGACACTGCAGTGACAGGCAGGGAGGCACAGACTGCTGCTGCTGTAATTCACTGGAAGTGCTGGATGGGAGCTTTCCTGACTTCCATCCCCACCCCACCAGCCTCCCTTCTGCCTTGACAGTGGGCCCATCTCAGCCTGCAAAGTGCATTAAAGATCAGCAGCATCCAGATTGCCCCAGTTGCCTCTGAGTGGCAGCAGCACTTTGTCAGCCTCAGCAGCTCCCTGAGCCTGCTTCACGGGGTGGGTGTATGGAAGAGGATGTATGGAAGCATATTTTAATTACAGACATTTTTACTTGAGGAGAGGAAGTAAACACAAAACATGTAGAAGTATCACAGAGCTACGTACTTAATTGGGGCCCCGGTGAGGCTGACACTGGGCTGCTGGCAGTCACTGGGTTTAGTAGCAATTTGAGGATGAGGGGAAGAAAAAGGAAAGGCACACAGGCATTGGATTATATGTTTTAATTGAGAGCATATTAAAACATCTCCACCATACCTGGTCATCTTAACAAGCTACATGTTCATTTAAAAATATAAATAAAAAATTAAAACTGTTTAATTATTTTCTTTCAGCATTAAAGTCATAAAGAATCTCTCTGAAAGATTTTTTAATCAGCTTCCAAGAAAACCTTCGAAAGGCAAGCCCCCCCTTTCACTTTTTAAATGGAATTTGTAATCTAATGAGGAAATTATTTATGAAGTATTTGCTCTGCACCTGAAAATACCTCCAGTGAAATTATGTTTGGCAACCTGAAGCACTTTGAAGTCGATGGAGTGACCATAAAAATTAGGCCTTCATTAAAGAGCAATGCTTTTTCTCCTGTAAACTGGCACCGCCTCAAGAGGTCAAACTCTGGGAAGGCCACAGATCTCTGCCCAAGCTGTGCCTCTGCACCACACATGGAAGCAATTTTGTCCATATTCTCTGCGGCTCTTTATGAATTTCTTCTTCCCCTTCCTCCCCACCCTTTTTTCAGGCTTCCCTCAACAGCTTTCATGTTGCATTTAGGAAATTAACAGTAACTGTCAAATTACTCTGCAAATAGGAGAATATAAGTTTGGAAGGAGTAGAACTTGCCTTTTGCCCTAGGGCCAAGTCAGTGGAAAGGCAACAAAGGGATCCTTGAGAAGTGTTTGGATAGACTGTTTTAGCAAGCCAGGCTCTTATTTTATCAAGTGCACACAATTTTTCCATTGGCAATTTTTCCCCCCTTCCTGTAAATTATTCTTTCCCCTTGTGCACCCCACTTGCTGCATGGATTGGGAAAAGTACCGGGAAAGATTATAGCTACAAAGACTGTCAGGGTGGGTATTAACCCTTGGAGAGAGATGGAAGAGGTCCGGAAATGGAAGATCCTTGTGGGATTATGTACAAAAGGTGCAGTTTGGTTTGTAAGAAAAACCAACCCACTTCTCACATATGCGTACAAAGACCATGTAAAGGAGGGAGTAGATACTTTAATTAAATACTGAAATCTTTTGGGAAAAAAAGTGAGAGAGGAAATCTCAGAGGAATTGTAATCTATGGAGATGTAAGCTAATTACTTAATCACTTGCATTTGTAAATCTTATTATTGGAAAAGAAATTCCTGTAGTGATTAAATTACAGATATTTATCTGCTAATAGCCCTGATTAACTGGTGATGCTAATCTGTCATTCTGAAAGCCAATATTAACGGCATCAATCTCACAGAACAATAAACAGTTTATATGAAAGAAAACTTTGTCTGTGCACAGTCCAGATGTGCAAAGGGAATGTAGGATGTGTGAGATTCTGGAACCAGTTTGCTGGACCAACACAGCCGACACTCTCAAAATGAGTTGTTTTGGCCCATTAACCCGTTGTCAGGCAAAATGAGTTACTTAGCTATGAACAAATGCTGTCTTATACTGCAAAAGCAATTTAGTTAGCAGAACTTCTAGAGTAAATAAATAAATTCCAGGCTTAATTTATTACCAGAAAGTTATTAGGACTATGGCAGGTAAACCAGAGCGAGTTGTACTACATCTTGTTTGCAGGTCCTGAAAAGAAAAGGTAGCTGATAGAAGGCAAAATGAGGTATAGTTTATTTATTTTTAACAGATACCTGACTGATGCTATTGATTTTCACTTTGGCTAAATAAACTTTTTCTTTTTAATCAGTGTTTCTTACCACAAGGGAAAGTGATGAAGAGGAAAAGTGGAAGGACCAGTACCTTAATTTCCTCTCCACGTTGCAGGGCAGGTTTTACAGGGAAATGAAACTCCAGCAAATAAACCCAAGTTAGCCCTTCAGAGGAAATTTGCTGTGAAACAGACAATGGCAAAGTACCCAGTGAAGATCAAGTTTCCTATTTAAGCTGTTCAAGAAGTATTGCAGGAAAAAAAAAAGAAATGAAACAATTACAGTAAGTGCTCGCCTTACAGAGGTCCTATCTCAAATATAACTGGAATCTACCAATGTAATCTTTATGATGACCAGATGTTACTATTTCTGGGAATGTCCTGAGTTTTCAAGGGCTGCTCGAGTTTCCTGGCTGATTATATTGAAACTGGTGTTTGCCTCAGTTAAAATAAAATCTGCCAGCTGGCTCATCTCATCCTATCACTGCCTCCCACTGCAATCTCCTTTATCCCAACAATTTAAGCAAGCTTTCTTTGTACAGAAACCACTACAATAGTCTTTAAAAAAAGACTCAAGACCTTTTGATTAAATTGCATTGGGTTGAGAGTTATTGGTGAAGGAAAAGGAAGTATGGAAGGTGAACGAGCATGTGTTCCTTGTGCTGGATGCAAAGACGAGGATATATTGATAGCATTGATAAGAAAGTGGAAGAAAATGCATTCATTTCATCTTAATACACAACAAGAATTTTTTTTTACCCTCATGATTTTCTGTGGTTTGTCTTAATGGATTTTCATTTTTCTTTTCTGTTCTTCCCTCCACCAAGAATGACAGAGATTTTGCTATAACTATCAAGCCAGACGAAAGTAAGTATTTACAATAGGTTTGAGAAGCTGCCACATGTCCAGAAGTCCCAGAGAAATCTACATCACCCACCCAATATAGTTCTACAGTATGAGGTCAATGAATCCTTTCAGAAAACACCAGACATGTGGTCTTTCTTAGGCCCAGTCACTGAACACCTGCCAATGAAGTTGTCTGTACAGCAGTCCCAGAGAGTACCTGACACAGTGAAAACACTCCTTGCAATGAATCTGGGCCTATGAAGTTAATCTGAAGTATCTCAGAGAATTCTGGCTTTATGGTCTGAGTGCAGGCAGCTCGTGCAGTGCATGTACCTGTATTTTTGTGTCATAAGTATTTAGAGGATGGCCAGTTTTCAAAGGTTTTGTTCTCAGTAGCAATAACAAGCAAAAAAAAGAAAAAAAAAAGAACAATACAAAAGATTCAAAAAATCTGCCAGCTGGCAGATTTTATTTTAACTGAGGCAAACACCAGTTTCAATATAATCAGCCAGGAAACTCAAGCATTCAGGGAGACTTTTTGAGGAACAGAACCTTGCCAGCCACCTGATGTGCTTAATAATGGAGGATGCTTCCATGGATAAAGATAGATTTTTGCTGTCTGTTTGCTAACTCTTTGTTTTTGAACTCAATGTGACATGCACCTATGTCATTAGGAACATGGGAGGAGAAAATACAGAACTGCCTGTATTACATACGAGTGTGATAGTCATGATACCTAGAAACCTGAAGTGCTACTCATGCTGATTGGTAACACTTGGTTGAATAATGGTACCTATTTGTGCACTCTTGGGCAGCTCCACGTGATCTGGATGTCACCAGGAGTGTGAGACAAGCTCAGGGGTCAAATAAGATGAGGCCTTCTGAAAACCTGCAGTGGCAGGTAAAGAAAAGGGGGACCCTCCCATTATCTGAAAAACACATGTAGGAAAGTAGAGACCGTGTTTTCAAGTAATGCAGAAATGCTCTCAATTTATGACTGTGCATACCAGGAAGTGAAATAGAGCGCAGCTTTCAGGTTCCCTGTCAGGTTTCCCTTCCAGAAATTTGGAAATTGCAAAAAATCCTGTGACTAAGGAGTGATACTGAGTGGCCATTGATGAATATTTCTGGTTTCTTTTCGCTGCATTTGTTTTTGTGTGTGTAACACTGGGGAATAACTTCCCCAACAAATAGTGTGCCTGCTATGTAAAGATAGTTATAATGAGATTCTTACCACACAATAACAAATACTTTGTCCTTGGTAGTGGTGATTTGATTACACAAAAACACTCAAATAAAAGGGATCTTATCTTTTTTTTATCATATTTGAATGAATATATATCTAATTGGGAATGAACCACAGCAAGGAAACTCAAAAGAACATAGTGTAATAGAAACCTAGTGAAGTTCTGAAAGAAGAGTGGGAGTTCAGTAAGACATCTTTTAGTTCAGTAAATTATAGGTGAAACTCAGGAAAAAATATCCCCAGTGAAGATTTCAAAATAATACTAGAATGTTTTCATTCAATGAGATATTTTAAACAATAGGTCTGTTTTTATAAATCTTTGGAAGTAAATGAGTAAAATGGTAAAATTATTCTTCTCAACTTAGGCCCTTCATTTTCCTTTCCAAGTGTCTTGTTGGCATATTTCTTCTTCAGTGGTTGTACTAATTATGGGACTGTTAGGAGTAGTATTATCCTTTTGGTAGTAAAAATGACAACTGTGACAAACAAAAAATCTTTGACCTGTTTTCAGTTTGTCTTGTCTCTTTTGACTGGGAGCTGTGCAAGTCACTCAGTCTCTGCTTAGCAAGTAGGGATACAACAAGATTCTGCTGTCAGTGGGAGCTGCAGGAATTGTGTAATTACTTCTAATGTCCGTGTTTTCCTGGTAAGGGAGCTGGAACAATGTTAGAGCCAAGCTCACATCTTGAGTGCCTTCTGAACATTAGGAAACTGATACTGCTTCATTCCCCTGATGTCCTCTTTCAAAAAAAGTTTTATTTTTTAAAAGAAATACATTTTTCAGGTTTTGGCGCAGTAATGCTTCATCAGTAGAGATGATGGACAAGTATTGAGGAAAAGGATGAAAATCTTGTTTTCTAATTTGTATGGTATGTGCAGCAGGAACTCTTATTAAAGTTGAAATATTTGGGCATAAAAGAAGCACATCCGTTTTTATCTGAGCCTAATGGTAGTTTCCCCGTTTTGTTTCCTTTCTGAAAGAAGCAGGTCTGTCTACCATAAAACACAAATTCCAAGGGGCTTTACAAAATATTGTCAATATTTATAATGATGCCTAAATGCAAACCTGCTGTCATTCTGTTTGGACAACATCTCTGATGTTATCCTTCTTTTTGAATAAACAGGTCTAATAACATACCATTAAAGAAATGATTTTTCGCAGGCTTTAGCAACTGTAACTGCCCAAATAGCAACTTGAGCAGCCTTACACACACAAATAGTACATTATGAGCTATAAAACTGCTGTGAATTCATTTATGAAAACAAAGTCCTTACTGTGCAAAATATCAGAGGACAAAAATATATTTCTCTCCATGTATCCCACAGGTCTGTGAATATAAGAACTTGCAGAAGTTATAACTTAGGTTTTTCAAGCAGGCCCGTAAGATTTCAGTCAGTGTACATGCAACCTGCCAAAACATTTTCAGAAGTATAACGTAATGTGGGGAAAGACAAGTCTTTCTAAATCTTCTGGATCTGAATGAAGACAAACAGGTGTTAAAAAGAAGCATGAGATGAGTCACAACCATCACTGTTGTCTGAATGTTTGAGTTCAAGATCTTTTCTTTATATTGTTTACAAGAGCTGTAGAACTTCCTCAAATAGTAACCACACATCATCATTCTGTCACCCCATCATAAGACTGTCTACTGAATTGGAATACCTGGATTTGCCCAGGTGACTTGCTCACTTATAGAGGCAACTCCCAAGCCCTCACCATCCTCAGACCCAGGCAGCTGCTTGTTCACCACCTCAGAGATCAATCTTTCCACAGACACACCAGGGCATTCCAACCCCATGAGTGTGGGATCACTCAGCACGGCAGAATGAGGAAAGCATTCTGCTATGAGGAAAAGCCCTGCTTTCAAAGGTTTGAAAGGAGAAGCTTCTTAAGGAATCATACATGAGTTAATCTTTGGTAGGAAGACAGTCTGGAAAATTTTTTCAGGGGTTTGAATGAGACCTGACCCTCTGCCAAATTGAAAAGAAGACACTGAGCTCCTAGAAGTTCATGAAGGGTGTTTTCCCTGGATGTGACTAGAGCCAGACATTGGTGATCAGGATCACAGGTAGCAGATAACCTTTTGTGTAAGTGTTGGCAGAGTCTTTGAGATTTTTTCCTAGGAAACCCTGAAGCTTGGACAGCAGTCAAGTGATAAACCACTGAAGTTCAAACATCTTTCACGCCTGACTTGCAGGAGGTTTCCACTCCTTGTGGGTATGTTACAGGGGCTTGATGAGGCATTCATTTCTTTTATCTTGTAAAAAAGGCCTAGACCTGTTCTGAATGTACCTCCCAAAATGTAAATGTTCATTTAGAGGATGATGTTTTCAGGCTCATCTATTAGTCATGTTTAATTTGCATACAAAAATAATTATGACTATTGTGATAACTCATATTTGAGGCAAACTTCCACATACAAGAAGAGGAAAAAAAAGGGTTCATCCCTTTTTTTTGTAGAGACAACTTCATAAAAATGTCCCAAACCAATAATGTGTTAATTCTGTACTTATCAAGAAATATTTTTATTCACCTAAAGTCTTGTTTTGCCTATAAATAACTGTGTCCTAGTTAGGAAGTGCATATGAAGGTAAGGAATTGTATAGTTTTAACCTTATCAGTACATCTTTTCTCAACAATATCTCTAGCTGAATAAAACCATATCTTTCTCCATCTAAAAAAAAAAGGAAAAAAACAGAAATAAAAGTATATTCCTGTGGATAAATTGTTAAGTATATAGGATTTGCTTTCCTGTACTAACCAAATACCTTGATTTTCTAAAATTCTGCTATATTTCTAGACATTTTAAATGGTGATGTTTTGTCAAAGTAGATTTTGTTTCACTGTCACACAGTTTTTAATTGCCTTTCAAAAATGTAATTTTACTCCTTCAGATTCTCAGAAGTGAAAATTAAAACTAAGAAAAAGTGATGCATTAAAGTAACTTACATTACGTAAAAAATCTGCATTTTCCCATAAGATTTTTTAAAAACACTGGGAAAGTAAAAAATTTTAGTTTCCTGTGAAACAATTTCTCAAAATCATTATAAAAGTTCTGAACAAACCCAAACAACACCTCCTTTCAGAACACAGAAATGCTATTGATTTAAAGCACAAATGAAACTCTTAAATAAAGTACAGGAAAGGAAATTTAAGACTTAGTAAAGAAAATCATTAGTATGCATACACAAGGCAGAAATACCAAAATTAGTTTTGTTCTGTTTTGCTCATTTTGTACTGATCTCCTTGGAAAGGATAAATAAATGACAATGCCTCCCATCTTACTTTGCTGTGAGTTTTTCTTAACAAAACCAGCCAACCCAAAAGTAATTATTCAAAAAAGCTGTGTGTCAATTTATGTAGCTATGTGTGCTCCATCTGGGTTATATTGCCAGTGATATTCTCCCATCGAGAAATAGAGATAAAGCCTGTAAGTATGTAAAGAGATACGTGTAGCATTTGGGAAAGCAAAGATGCCACAGTTGCACTGCTAAAGGAAAGAGGGCACAGTTTTCCTGTGATATAATTCATCATTATCCTGAGTTTGGTTAAGTGGGAGGTCTATTTATGTGGTGGTTGAGGTGTCTGTCAAAAGGGAGCTTGGCACTTCTCCTCCTTTGTGCTTTGAAGTTCATTTCCTACAGTAACATGTTCCAGTCATAACACCTCCTTCTTCACAGCTAAAAGTCAAGTCTGCTAGTCATCCCCCTGTGCTTCAAAATGTAGAAACCATAATTTAGCCCTAAGGAAATAAACCAATTACAAGGAACCTGGTTTAACTTCCTGTTGTGGTAGACAAATGGAGGTCTACTAGGCAAGTAAGCCTGAAAGCTTAAGAAATATGTGTAGGTATTGAGCAATTACAGTCAACTGGAACATGCCAAGCAACAAACCAAATCCCCTCCTGAAAGACTGCACGTAGCATCTGAGGATAACGAAACCATTGTGGTTGCTGCACTCTGGAGAGAGAGGTGTGTGAAATTTCCTGTTCTGGTTGTACACTTCAGTGTTTTCATGATAATGAAATAGTGGACTACTCTATAAATGGCAAAGAATGTGGGTCAAAAAAAAGATTTTATTTCTGTCAGCAGAAAAACAGAGATATGCTGCAGAGCTTCATACACATAAATTATATGGATGTATTCATAATTAAAGTCTTAGTCTAATAACAAGTAAAATTCTGTAATAGAAGTTTAGGACACTCATTACTTGATGCCTGAAAATTTAATATTTTCTCTGAAACCTGGGAAATATCATAAATTATATCATATAATAACATCAGAAGTTAGTTACCTTCCTCATTTCATCTTCTAATAGTGCTGATTTAGGAATAGTAGTCCAAGAATACAAAGTAAACAAATCTTTTATGACTTGTATCTATTGAATTTTCTAATTTATTGGCTGGGTTTATATCATATGTAATTAATATTAAATATTAAATACTATTAATATTTTTTAACATTTAAGATTTTTTAAAAAAAATCATGGATCACTTTTATCCCAATAAATAAATAAGGTATACTATGCGCACTCAAGACAGATAAAAAATATGAATACATGACCATGTCATACTATATTATTAATCTGATTTGAAAAAATATTTTAAAAATTATTTCAGCTTTCTATAGAAACTAATATAAATATTCGATATATTCAGCAAACATTTGCAAAATGTCTAATGATATCAGCAAAACTGATTTGCTAATGCTGCTTTCCTGAGAATGTTTTAAACATGACCAACTAGTGGTTCACAAACATTTTTGAAAACACTCTTAAGTTAAATAGGCTGTTTTACTTATTTCGCTGTTGCCTTTTGAGATGTCACTATATAGCGTGCTAAACAATGCAGGGAATAATGTAAGTGGTGCATAACAAAAGGCAATATAATGCTCTGGTAAGAAATTGTTACATTTTTACGAGTATCATTTCTTGGGATTTATTTTCATTCTAAAGCACATAAAAATTAAACAATGAAGTGTCAGATCAAGGTGAAGTGGAAACTTTCAGCTTTAAGACATTCTACAAATACTGTAGAAAACTGTAGATGTTCAATCAAATATTTCCAACACAGGATCCCTCATTTCTCATTTACTGGATAGACAACAAGCATTCTTTCGTCCACTGGAATTTGAGTGAGTTCATTTCAGATGAAATGATGCCATACAGGGCAATTGTACAATCCTGCATCGGCGCTCACAAGGTAAATGGAGTCAGCGTCAGGCTGGGTTAGGATTGTACATGAGGTCTCCAGAGGGAGCTCAGGATACAGCAGGAAGTGGTCACAGTCACAAGGCAAAGGGACACATCTGATACACCCTCTCTCTGATGGGAAGCAGTGCCCTGAATGTTTGGAGCAGCCCTGCAAGCAGACCTGCTGCCTCAGCTTGAAGAGAAAGCCGATGCCCTGCCCCTGTAAAGGAGGTATCCAGTTGCATACTTGGCAAGCTTAAAAAAACTCCAGCATGATTTTTTTTGGCCAAAAGCTCATCTGCTACTGTGGTCATGTTGGCCAAATTAATTATCTGTAGTTATGTTGGCCAAATTAATTAATTTGGGGGATTAATTCTGGATATTTGTGTGTTTGTTTGCTTGTTTTTTTCACCATTTATTTTTCCTTTAAAACATGAACAAATATTTACCTTTTTAGGATGTTTTTGATGAAAGACTTTTGCAAAGAGTTTCTTATTTTGGGATCACATTATGAACCAGATAATGATGAACTGTAATTTTCTAAAGAACTGTTTAATACATGCAATTTTCTACAGAACTGTTAATACATGTTTAATAGACTATACCCACATGTGCTGTGGAAACTTTCAGTATTAGGTACTCATGATAAAAAAAAACTTTAACAAAAATTTGTTTTTAGTCAAAAAAAACCCCAAAAAACAAAAATTGAACATGCTCAAACTGAATTTTTTAATCTCAAAAGCTATATGTTTAATGGTTTATGATGTATACTCATCTCACTTGTCACTCTTCTTAAGTAATTTCCCAGCACACTGGACAATTTTTACTAAAATAGGTGAAGAAAACCCAACCTAACAAAAAAAGAAAAAAATCAAACAAACCCCCACAAAAGGGACTAGATGAGTCAAAGACATTCTGTAATTTTTAGGTATACCAGTGTCAGATGAGACTGAAAGCAACATCTCCACTGCCAAGCAGGACTTAACAGTCACACAAGGGCTGCTCAGCTGAATATCACAGGTTTATCTCCAGATGAGCCAGGAGTTCTGTGTTAACCATGGAACACACAGAAGGGAATGGAAATTATTGTTATCGTGAGATAGTTGATGACTCAAAGATTACAAAACCACATTATGGTTTTATACGCATTAATTCCACTCTCATGGACTAACCTTTGGTTTTAAATGGAAGGGAAATACATAAAAAGTTGGCTTTGTTTCAGAAAATGTTGATATGACATATAAGTAAATTAAAATTAAATTTATACAATGATTTGGTTTTCATTTTTGTATTGTCTGTTATTCATATGTTATTTCATAACCTGCTGTGCCTGTATAGATCAAAACAGGTGTCAAAATGCCAAACATTTTATGCTCAGTGAGAAACCTGAGTATCTGTCTGGCTTTGTTTAAGTATCTGTTTTGTAGGGAAGAGTAGAACTGAGCAGGCAGTTGCTTATTAATTGTTAATTTTATATTCTCTTACTGTATGTTATTTCCTTTTATTCTTCCATCTGTGTTTCATAGGGAAATAAGATAATTTCCAGATATATGTGTTCCTGATATGTAGTCTTCTTGCCAGATCCACACCCTCAGACCACAAGCTCACAGCAGTCTCCTCATCCATCTTGCTGTGCAAGCCTCAAAAGACTGCTACCTCTCCATCCCACCAATTTTGTAACCATGGGAAGCTGCCTCCATCACTGCATCTGGACAAAGCCTCAAGCCAGGACTTGTGATTTACCCATTCCCTCAGCAAACTGGTTCTCTCCTTGCAGCCAGCATTTTGTCTTGCATTTTCACACTCCCAAGACCTCAGGAAACCAGATGGAGCTTCTCCTCCAGCAAGAAAACATTCATGGATATCCTTTTTTGCTAGGTAGTGTTTTCATGATGATGAAATTACAAGGAAGGCAGCAACTGGAGCAATTCTAGAACAAGAGCCATGGAGAGTGGTGAAGCAACTCAGATTTAGCCTTGTCTCAGAAACTGAGGAGCTCCTCGTCATGGGATGCCTGTCCTCACACTTTTGTCTTGACATTCATTTCATAGTGAAGGGTGTAGCAATGAAGCAGTAAAGTTACATGCCAGTAAAAAGGACACAGTCAGCAATGTCTTGGCTTCACAAAATGTCTTATTGTTTTGTGGTGTCTCACCCTGCAAAAGCAATTTTTGTCCCATGTGAAAGAGGAAGGGCTGACTGAGGAAATATCTACTGTGTCGCTGAGGAGCTTCTGATAACAGGGCAGTAACTATGGCTAGCAGGAAATATGAATAAATCGAGGCAGTGATGGCAGCCTGTACAAACTTTCCCCAGTCAGGTGACTCTATCAGCACACTCCGGGGTTCTGAAATAATTTTAGAGTAGATTATTGTTATTTTTTTTAATTTTCAGTTTTCTGCCATCCAAACTTTGTGTGTCCCTCAGCTTCCATTAAACACAATCCATTTGACCAGTAACCCTACACATGTGGGGAAAAAAAGACTAAAAAAGTAAAGGGGTCAGGGAAAGGTTGCTTGAATAGGCAATTAGTGGGAAATTTCATAAACAATAAGGGAATATTGCTAGAGAGCAGCCTATTTTTTTTTCTACAAAAGCCTCCATTTCATCTCCAGAAATATTCTTTTTATGCATACTTAGTTTAAGAAGAAAATCCCATAATACATCTTTCAGGATATTTTTCATTCTTCATTTATGATCCTATAAATGTTTAGGTAATAATGCTGGTATTGGAAACAAGTCAAATGAGCACAATTCAAATTAGTGGGCAAACTAGAGCAGAGTCTTTTATTTACAGTCTGCTTGATCAGACCACATTAAAATCAGCAAGAGTTAAACCTACTCTGTTTACAGCCCACAGGTTGTTATCTAGTTTCAAACCTTTCTGTTCAGAATTGTTAAACCAGTGCTGTACTGCATGCAGCTCAAAATTAATTGAAAGCTTGGATTCTAATGGCTGTTTTTTGGGGCGGGAGTTGGAAGTCCTGAATTCCACACCATGCCCTAAAAATGTATGCATTTAATTTAAAACCTTTACATTAAATTACAGGTTATTTGAAAGTTAAACACTTAGTCACAGCATTCTGTATCAGATGCTGCGAATTTATTCACATCTAGGTTTTAAATTACCTCCTTTCCATTTCAGATGCCAATTTCACTAGGCTACCTGAAGCATCATTTACATAGAGTTATTACATCAGGAAAGAAAAAATCTTCTCTTGTGTTCAGTGCCTTGTTTCTCTAATCCCCCACAGACAGTGAAGAAGAAAGACTGGCTTTATACTGTCAATTTCTTTTACTGCACCCATTGGCACTTGTCAATATTCCTTACCAGACAAAATGCACAAATATTCTAGGACATATAACAGCTTCAGAAGCTTTCTGCCACTTATATGTGGATATACTGTAAATGTCTACACATTAATTAATGGAAAAAATAGGGATCTTTTGATGCTGTAAAGCCCCAAATAGATCTCTGCTAGCTGAGCTGATTAATCAGTTCCATGAAATGTTCATATTTCTATATGACTATCACATTTAATAAAAAAAAAAAAAAACAAAACAAAAAACAACAACCAACCTTGTACTATTTAGTGGGGAAAAGTCACTGTGTAACTAACAGAATCTTGTAAACATACAGTTCCTTAGGGCTTTTCTGGGAGATGGGGTAATATATGCTTCCATAACTCGCCTGTTATTTTTAAACATGGATTCAAACTGAAACATACACAAGATCTGGGGCCATTCAGCACTGGACCTGTACCTTTTCCCATAGCTCAGTGCCCTAATTTATACATATTCTGCAGTCTCTTGGTAATAGTATTCATCCTTCTGCAGTTGTGCAAATATATCCCCTTTCAGTCAGACAGGACTCAGTCACACCTACTTGCAGACATTCTCTTGTCACACTGAATTAGAGTGACCACTTACAAATGAGAAACAATTGAGGATCATGCCAGTGTTTTCTTTTCTTACCTGACAAGTCCTCCTGAGAAGCCCTAGGTGTTAGACCTGTCTAAATGTAATTTGAGAAACTGAGCTCTGCTTAACCCACTCTCCCCACAGTGATAACTCAGTGATGCATACTTTGCTCCTTGCCCTCCACTCTGAGCTGGACTTGCTTTGTGTATCATTTCTCAAAATAAAGAAAACAATTCTATTTTGGGATGCCATTGAGAGGACTTTTCCCACTACCACCTGCTTAAGCTTTTAATCATAAAATCAGGCCTAGAAGAACATCTGAAAATTAATTCCTTCAGATGTCTGCTGGGTACTATAGTGAACTACATCAGGGCTCCCATCTAACTTACACACAAGATTTTACACACCTTTCCAGCAAACACACCAAAAATGGGGAAAGAAAAATTGAGACGAAAAAGAAAAGGATAATTCTCTTTATATATGTAAGGTTCAGCTGAGATGTGTGTATATGGACTCATGAACTCAGAAATATTTCCATCTTCCACAACTTAAATCAAATCTTAGGGATCAAGAACTTAACTTGAAACCATGAACAGAGTGATATACCCTTTGAGGGAGTGTTGCCTTTGAATTATTCTAAATATTGAGTTTTTAGTTAGAAAGAATTATGAAATAAAGAAAATGTTAAAGTTTTATAAAAATAAAGTAAGCAGGTATACCGTTACAAAAATTGGATGTAAACAGAAACTTTCTCTAAGTTTTGGAAGTTAGGAAGGTTTTAAACCTCAGGAGCTCTGATTATGAAACACCCACATGTATTCCTGAATCACCATCCCATAATACTTCTGATGCTAGCATTCTGACCTGATAATGCTCCAGTCCAGGATGAGGCAAAAGGACAGAAAAGCAACAAAAGATGGGATAATTTGTTGAATACAAGCCCTTTTGTAATTTAGGAGCCCCTGTTCTAAATTTGCACACCATTTAAAGTGCAGGCATAACATGGAATTTGGAACAGCCTGGACTGAGCTACGCTGCACGCTAACACCTGACATTTAGGTCATTTACACAGAGGGTGAAAAAGAAAATCTTCACTACCCTGAATTTAAATGGCAACATCTGATTGTGGGTGTCTATGTATGACCTAATAATCCTGAAATCTCTACACTAATGAGAGAAACACAGTTTCCAGAGGTGACAGTTTTCACTAAATATAGATGTCTACTTTGGGACAAGACGAATGACTTTCTAGAAATGCCTTTTTCTTTCCATTAGCTATAAATAGGCTCACATTGATTAACAAAGATTTAGACATCTGGGCTATATATTCTGACATCCAGTCAGTTGAATCCTGTACAAACACTTAGGAGACTTATGAAAAAAGAAATATATATTATACAAGTAATTGACAATGAATATTACCCCATCATCAGATAAATCCTTAATGTTTTTCTCCGAAATACAAAGGAGTTCTGTCTTCCTGGATTGTACTTTTCTGCTATAATTTTAGATGTGTGTATCAATTTGTGTATGCTTAAATGTTCTTCCTCTAAGTCCTTTTAAACTGAGAGAAGAAAGAATCAAAATTTCACAGAGTTAAAAAAAAATATGATTGGCAGTTTTTATACTTGTAGAACAAGACTATCTAATTACTATCTAATTTTTAGTAGTAAATGTATGAACTTTAAATTATGTTTTCTCTGCATAATAGTAATGATATATTTGTATACTCTCCATATACACTTCATGCATGACAAGGTTTCCTCTCTATCACTCTGTTATTCTCATTCATATCTCACAGGACCTGGACATCCACCTGGCCATGAAAATAAAAAATACATTAAATGTTGAGAGAGAAAGCTGAGAGAAATTTTGTATGGTCTGTTTGCTAATTTTTGTAATTATCTTTACCAAAAAAGTCAGCTAAACCAGGGTTATTAATTTGCTATTCTCTGCAAAATATATGTATGTTGTGTGGGGCTTGACTGCAATTACTGTGTTAAGAACTCGGTGTCATAGAATTTATTCCCATAAGCAGTTAGAATCTTTGATGACCACTGCATTGTTTATGACTGTTTCAGTGCTGATACTCTGAGTGTTTGTACATGGAGGGGATACAGGCTTCCTGGGAAAGACAGGCAAAATTACCAGACAGTCTGCATAGATAAACAAGGAGCTCCTGGCCAAACTTAAAAATGAAAATGAAGCATACAGGGGCTGAAAGAAGGTACAGTCAGCATGAGAATACAAAGGCAGTGTCCAACCATGAGATGTGGTTAGGAAGGCCACCTGAAGTTACATTTTTAATGGTTGCAAAAGATGACAGGAAAGACTTCTCTACATACCTAAGCAGCAAAGAGAAAGATGTGGAAAATGTGGTTCCATTGTTGAATGTGGCAGAGGACCTCTGGCACAGGTATTAAGTACTTTCTTCACCTCTAGCTCTACCAGCACAACTAACCTTCAGAAAACCCAGGCACAGAGGGAAACCCTGGAGCAGTGTAGACTTACTCTTGATGGAAGAGTATCAGTTTAAAGAATATTGGACATATTTGAGTCCTTAGACAGACCCTGGTGGGATGAACTGATGAGTGTAAAGGGATCTGGCATATGTCATTGTGAAGAGTGTTCATGAAAAATTGGAGAAGTGCCTGAGGACTGGAGAAAAACAAGTGCTTACCTCTGTCTTCAAAAAGGTCAGGAAGAGTAAACCATGGGACTGAAGGTTAAAAAGAAATAATAAGTGTTCTTTCACAGGATAATATAATGAATTCTGCATTTATCTTTTTGATCTCCAGTTTTCTATCTTAGCCCTAAAATACCAGTCAGATTTAATTCCATCCCTTTTATTGAAGGACCATCTGTACTTTTCTTTGGCTGTGGATCAGGCTTGGTGTGCTTGTCCATCCTTGGGATATATTATCAGCTGCAGTGAATACTGTCTTACCAGATCATGAATTGACTCACTAAATTAATATCAAGGGATTTTATTATCTTTTGAGCTTTTTTTTTCTTCTAAAATTGGCTTCCATTTGCTAAAAAAATATTGGCCCTCTTCTGTAGACAATAAATCAAAGCAAGCCTCTTGTGTTGTAGCTAAGTTGCTTATCTACTGTTCCAACTAATAATAGAAAGTATCACATTAGGGAAATCTATTGCCTCATCTGTGGAATCTATCCTGAAATTAAAAAATGATTGGTTGCTCTCTGAATCAAATAATGAAACCTAAACTTGCAAATTTTTGTGATACAGGAGAAATTAATTGAAGGAACTCATCTTTAAAACTGAGGAAATAGATTTAAGTCATCTCCTAAGTGGATTTTTAATTCTGGAAGGGAAGCCTGGTGTTTTCAGAATCCCCCTAGATCTACTTCTTACAATAGATTATGAGTTTTGATATGTGTATTATTTGTTTAGGAAAGATAAAATAATTAATAGATACCTGAGATTACTTGAAACTTTAGACTATTACTGAGACTTATGAACCAATGAACTTCATGGACTAAGCTGGAATTTTAAAGTTTTTTTTCCACTAAATTGCCTAGTTCTGTTAGCGCAGTCCTGAGAGAAGTATTTGGGAATCTCACCTTGCCACACTGTGGGATCCAAAAGGATAGCACAATTCAGCTCAAAGATGGACTTTGCAGAGGAAATGTATCGAATATAGAAGGTTTATTATCTGGAAAAATTAATGCCAAATGAGATGGTGGAGGGAAGAAAGGTTTAGTTTTAAACCATAGAGCCACAAGTTGAATTTCAAAAATGGTGTTGAAATTTTCTGACAAGTTAAAGGAAGAACTACAAAGATATTTTGATGGCTGAAGAAAAGAACCTTGAAAAACTTACAGCATATGCTTGCAAATAAGCAACTACGTGGGAAATTACAGATGAGTAATTAGTGGTTCATATGTTAACTTGTCTTGCTGAAAATGATTTATATGTCCACACTAACAAGTGTTTCTCTTTTGTTTACTTGTTTTCCATCAAGGACTGCTTTATGTAATTGCTCAGAATATAAAAATACTTCTACAGGAAGACTACTGAGGGTTGCAGAGAGAGAGAGAGAGAGACTTAAGTGTCTGGCATGGAAGCTTCTGTTCATATTGGACCATCCCCCAGTGGTCCTTGCTTACTCTGCTCTAGTGCATATTGTGTTTCTCCTGAATAACTGCTGGTAAAATATCTGAGATGAAACTATCATGAAAAATGTGTTAGTGAATTTGTGAGGCTAAAAACAACCTCCAGACAACACAATGTTGTTCAAAAGCACTAATGCTCCCTATATTTCTCATTGATTTTTCTCTAAATAACAGGAGAAAGCCTAAGGATGTTAGAAGACTTTATAACTGATTGTTTTAAAAAAATCCAAAAAACTTAGAGACATATTTTCCTCAAGTAATTTTTTAACAATTGTTTCACCTTCTCTTAATACATATATCATAATTTAAACATTATTAAGAGGGTTAAATTGCTGCTGTATTGGGTTGCTGCTGTATGCACAAACACACACATAACACTAATAGCTCCTCACTATATTTACTTTTAGGAAAATATTATCAGACAATATTATTGATGTGACTCAATAACAGAGAAAAGCTATTACAAGTGCTGGATCAAATTTCTCATGAGAATAATAATTTCCTTATACCAAAACCAAGTCTTTTTTCTCTTCTTCAAAGCATCGCACTTTAAAAAACAGAGCTGATAGAACTCGTCATTGATCCATCCAGCAGTTTGTGCTGCTATCTGTGCTTCTTAATATTCATGTAGCTCATACACTTACTTTGGGGTAAAAATCCTGTTTAGCTACTCCAGGATGTTTAACTTCATGACTTAAACCTCATAGTAATCTATTACCATACAGTAAAAAAATTACATACTTGTGTTATTTATATATTTATATTATATGTGTGCTTTTTTCATAAGCGATGGTATTTTACAGTGCCACATGACTTGAAAATATACTGTACAGATCAAAGAAGATTTTGTAGCACATGTGAAAGAAATACAGCAAATAAAATATGCAGGGGCTTTTCATTTTTTTTTTATAATAAATACTTCTGCATTACTTTCTCTCATACATAAAATGTTGGAGCATCTTTCATGCAACTATCATTCTTTAGTACTTATGTTTCCAGTGGGAGGTTTCTGGGCCATACTTCAGCAGAACTCTTCAGATTTTTTAACACCAAATGGCAGCTGTTGCCAAGAGTCAACTATTCCTGCATGGTTTCCAGAGTGCTCTGAATCTAAGGTCCATAATACAAAAAAATCAACAATTATGCAAGGAAGGCATCCAAAGTAAGAGAAGACTTGGAAGCAGAAATAAGGAATGACTGTATGGTCATATGCATGTCAAATATTTAAAAAATTTAGCAACTAGACATATTTTTATTCACTTGATAGTAATAAGTAAAGCACTGTCTGGTTAACTGTATTCTATAAACTCAAAGCCAAGAAGCAGGAATTTGAAATTACAATAGCTACAAGTAAATTCACAAATCAGGAACAAATCTATTGTTGCATATGGACAGAAGAATTTGAAGCAGTGACATGGAAGACTTGGTAGTATTCATAAGGTGGTTTTTTCTGTTTGGAATGAAAACACGTTTGCAATGAAACCTGTGTCATAGGAAATACTTGAGGCACTACTTTACAGTAAAATCAAATTTTATTTGGTCAACACACCAAGGAAAAAACATGGCCTTGAACCTTCAGAAAATAGATAAGGAACTCTTAATCAAAGAAAGGCTCAAAACAACTATTTGAAAAAGGGCTGAAGGGCATCTCTTGATCTCTCATACTCTTTGAAACAATGAAGGGTTCATGATGTGCTGAATTACGGTGACACCTCTATAAAATGGTTCTAGCTAAACAGACTCTTAAGTCATATACAAACTCTTTCCTAGAAAGATTTCCTTATGTAGGCAGTATGACCAAGGTATAATTTTGCCCTTAAAACCAAAAACACCTGAAATGAGAAGATATATGATCAAATATAGATATAGAACAAATCTGAAGCTAGGAGAAAGTGGGACCAGGGTTTGAATGACTACTCACTTCACCTTTTCAAAATCACAACATTAACAAATGTTTACAAAGACATATTTTTTACCCTTGCTCCTGGTTTATAAATAACAGGTAGTTTATAAATAACATTTATCAATAACATATATTTACTTCTTAATCAGGATTATTTGCTAGTTTTGCAGTAACAGTGACAGTAATACAGTAATTTTGGAGCTCTGCCTGTATCCAAACATGTCCAATTTTAGCAGATGATTTGTTGCCCAAGTCCCACAATTTTTGTTGCAGTTACCTATATCAGATCACAATATTTAGCCTACTTGTCACCTTAATCAGTTGTAAACACATAACAGCATAATTTACTGTTCTACTTCACCATATGCTTCCTAAATGTCACAGATTATGTATCTCATGAAAATATTATAGTGTATTCTGGTAATCAGGTAAATCTGAGAGCTCAAGATTGCTGGGATTTAATTCCAGATTCCAGGAGTGGAATTAGACTTAATCCAGAAAAATAAATATGAGAAGTTATTCAGCTCCTCAAAGATGCGTGTCTATCCTAGGCAGAGTGAAACATCTCTTCAGGTTCTGTATTAATGATAGTGGGAGAGCAACCACCTAGATCACATCTAGACATGGCCAGGGGTGACTTCAGTGGCCAGGTGAATCTTGAGCTGCTACAAACCAGACAGCATGCTCTTGCATAAGGAATAGTCACCCTGGGCCACTTGGCATCAGAAGAGCATCAGAAAAATCTGCCCAGATTGGCAGGTATGAAGAAAAAAAGGGAAACCTGCCCCTTCCTGCACTCCATAACACCTGTTCAGCTGACTGAATGCTACTTTTTGTGATCAATATATTGTTTTAGTTCACAGGGTTGTCTTGGATCTCTATTCTGTCAAGCTTCCTTTCCAGGAGTGTTACAAATCACAGTGGGAATGATTGCATCTAGGTTTAGCCATAACCTTAAAAGCATCTATTCAGAAACCAACTTCCCTGAGCAACCTTATCTAAGTTAGTTATCTAGGTTGTCTCAGCAGGAGCAGATCTGCAGGGGCCTTTCCCAACATGTAGGACTGTGTGGTTCTGCTTACCCTGGGGCACTCTGGGGCATATCTGAGAAATGTAGGCATCAACCCTAGAGTGAGGTGATTCACACCCTGTATGGGCTTATTCCTTGCCACTGACTTTAATGAGAGTTTATAGTGACAGATTCAGATGTAGACATCTGCACAAAAGATTTAAATAGCTGGTCAGGCAAATCCCTTCCTCAACAATTCTGAGATCTCTGTCTTCTGAAATTATTCTGCCCTATTCAATAAGACAATAAAAAACCACTGTGGTCACATAACACTTATTTCCCTCAGAAGTAAAATTTAACAATGTAATGGGGTAGCAAAATTTAAGAGAATGGTGACAGGAAGCACATTTGATTGTTAGTAAGGTAAGAGATTTTTTTCCCAACTTTTATCCCCACTTGCTGCGTGAGCATAGTCAAGGCACTGTGTGTGCCTCAGTTTATTCAAATGTAAAATGGTTATAATTAATATTCAGCATAATTAATGATTAAGTGCCTTGAGAACATGTGATGAAACAAACTCTAGAAGAGCAGACTATTTTTGCTTCAACCTCTTTAAAATTGTATCCCCTTGCCACATATTTTCAAAAAGTCTACAACTCCTTACTAGAGCTAAATGACTAATTCAAATGAATAATTTATCTGAAGAATTTTGCTTTGTTTTCTCTTTGCAAATTGTTCTCAAATAGACTGCAAAATTCTTGGGCTTATTAGTTATTGCCAAATTATGCACAGATCTCTTCAGTGACTAATTTTATGTCTGAAGCTCATTGAGTTTTTTTCCTGAAAATGTTAGCAATTTGCTGTTTGTACTGTGCTGGTAGTTCTTTCCTATTATTGAAAAGCATATGCAATTAATCAATGCAGTTGTACCTATATGTAATGATATTTTATAAATAAATACATATATATGAAAAATTCTTGATTCATGGACTTTAAAGGTCAGAGAGCACCAGGAGACCACCTACAAAGAACATCTGTAGAGTCAGTTCCCCCAGAATTGAGACTAATAATTCGTGCTTGACTCAAAGTGGCAGACCCCTTTTAAGAGGATCTGCAAAAGATTATCGAGAAAAGGAAGCATATTTTCAATAGACTTAAATTCACTATATGGGCACTGATTTTTTCTTCTCCTTCTACTATGAATCAAAGATAACTGGAAATTATTGGATTATATTACATTCTCTGTTCATTCTTGATTGGGAGACTTCAAGAGGCCTAAGACAATTCACTGGTCTTTGTAGATTTTTCCAATACTTAATGGTACTGTTTGTTAGAAATGTTTCTTACTAATAATATGAATTTGTCTCAAAGGCTTTAATTTTCCTTTGACGATTCTTATTAATAACTTACACATCACAATCAAGTTACCTCTCGATCTTGTTCATGAGTGAAACAGATCGAGTTTACTGTAAGCCTGTTTTGAAGCCCTCCAGTAATAGTTTCTTCTGAACACTCAAATTTGTTGACATGCTTTAATATTCTACTGTCAGTCTCAGCAGTGTCATTTATATAGCTAAAGTTCATGACATATTGATTAAGAACATCCATTTCCTGCCTGGAGATCAGGAGAAATATCATTGTGACTGATGTCAGACAAATGATGAATCACACACACTTAAAAAAAGTTACAGTCAAACACATCCATAGTACATGCACACAGAATTTCAATTTAGGTCAATGTAAATATTTCATTTGGCTGAAAATTCCATTTTCCTTTCTAGTATATATTTGTGTAGATTCAATCTATTTAAAATTCTTTTGCTAACATTGACATATTTTTAAAAAGAGAATGAAGCAAGTATTTAATGTGGGAAATAAGTAAGTACAGTGATTCATTTTATGTGTTTTTGAATTAATTGTAGGACCCAAATTTTGATCTGTTTCAGCTTCTGCTTTTCAGTAACATTGAAAATTATCTAAACAACTTTTATCTGTCTCTCTCTGAGACTTATACTATTTACTACATGAATTGTTATTGTTAGGGCACAATATACAGTGACACATTTTTCCCAGATAAAGTTTGGAATTTAAATTAATTCTACACAAATAGTTAATTTTTATTTACAGGATGCCAAGCAAGAGATAAGATCACCCATGGGAACTTCAACCAAAATTTGCCTTACAATCAGAAAAAATAATCCAACTGTGAGAGAAATATATTCATCATGTACACATCACAAAAACTGATTTCAGGAAACCCTGCTCTGTGGTCTTCTCTAGACCCCTGATATTCGACAGATATGCTCATGCTGGATTCAGTAGAGCTTGGATCAGGCTCTAAGCACAGGAATTTGCTGGCATCACGTAGCAGGTTATATGAATGGACACTTTCCTTTACTTTGTGCCTTCACCATCTGTTCTGCCTTCTAATTAAAAATGCAAAATGAACATAATTAAATATTGGCATCACAAAAATAACCTAGAAGTTTTTTCAATGCATATGCATGTTCTTTATTAAATGCAACAAGCATCTGTTTTGTTTTCTTATGTTTCAAGACACAGATAGAGGGAAATTGCTTTTTCCTGACAGAAAGGATATTTTTCATTAGTAAATTGGAATTAAATAGAAGAGGTAACACTTTACAACAGTTGGTAAACAGCAGTTTCTGTAAACAGAGATTCAGGTCTGAGTTCTTTTCTAAGGAAGCACAAAAGGACAGGAAAAAACAGGAAGGAAAACCATTACTAAACATTGTTCTAACTGGCTACTGAAGTCAAGTTCTTGGTCCAGGTTCTACCAGAGCTGTGAAATTCAGGTATAAGTAACAACTTTTGAGTAGGCATCAAGACTTGTGCCACTTCCAAGAGCTGCTGAACCAAGATAGTGTCTGCCTTCCACAACAGTGTACACGTTGTGCTTAATCCTTTTAAAGGTTACTAGTTAAGTGTCTTGGTACTTTACAACATCTAGGTGTAAGGAAGTGTAACCATTCCTAGCTTTCAGATAAAGATGGGCAACTCAAAACCATTATGGTCTGTATGTACCACATATGGAAAACACAGATGATCAAGAAAGTCAATGGCATCAACAGTAGTGTGGCCAGCAGGTCCAGGGACCTGATTGTGCCCTTTACTTGGCACTGGTGAGGCCATACCTTGAATCCTGTGTACAGTTCTGGGCCCCTCACTACAAGAAAAAAAGTGAGGTACTGGCTCTGGGCCTGACGAAGCCAATGGAGCTGGTGAAGGTCTGCACCACAAGTCCTATGAGGAGCAGCTGAAGATAATGATTTTTTTAGTCTGGAATAAAAGAGGCTTAGGGGAGACCTTACTGCTGTACAACTGCTTGAAAGGTAGTGGTAGTGAGGTGTTTGTGAGTCTCTTCTCCCATGCAACAGTGATAGAATGAGAGGAAATAGATTTAAGTTGCACCAATGGAGGTTTAGATTAGCTATTAGGAAAAAGAATTGATGGAAAGGGTTGTAATGGATTGGAACAGAATGCCTAGGGAACTGGTGAAATCACCACCACTGCAAGTGTTCAAAAAACATGTGGATAGGGCACTTGAGGACATGGCTTAATGGTGAACATGTTGGTGCTAGGCTGACCTTTGGACTTGATAATCTTTAAGGTCTTTTTCAACCTCAATGATTCTATATTTCTGTGAAATATCTATATCAGTAAAAAAAATAGGGAGAGGGACTCACCTTTGGGTTTGAGGACATGTGGATGTATCCTGGCCACTCAGGATTAACCTCCTCCAGAGGTGCATTGGTATTGCATAGTATTTCATCCTATATTTCTTCAAGGTTCCATTGTCCCGACCCATGATACATATTTTTTGTGTGATTTGTTAGTTCAGAGTGCATTAAATAAAGAGGCACTGTGCTGCAGCCAACTAGAGCAATACTTTTGTAGCTAGAAGTTGAGGGCACATGTAGCATGTCATAGTAGCCAGAAAGCACATAACTGGAATTCGGCACAAATTCCTCTGAAAGAGGTTGGGATGTTTTAACTAGAAGGCAAACTTGATGCTAGTCTGTCCAACCTGCTTTCCAGAGTGAGATGTCTTCCAAAATGTTCCTGGGTTTTGTGTCAGAGAGCTGAGGGAGCTGGCCCAAAAAGCCAGAAGTGGGTGGTGTGCCCCAGGGGCGCAGTGGGTTGCACACAGGTGAGTAGCAGGGCTCACTGATACCAGACCCACAGAAGTCAGCTGCTACAGCGCTTGCCCTGCAATACTCAGGCTTTTGGTCACTTGAGTAATTCAGAGTCCTGGGTTGGGTTTATGGAGTTCCTATAGAGGCTCTAAGAAGATTGAGGCATCCCTGACTGGGATCTACAAAATGCAACCTGACAAGGGCTTCCTGTGTTTTTCAGTAGGGTAGCTAGGGAGAGAGGTTTGCTTTAAATAAACTGCACTCTGGATGTTAATTTCTGAAATCCAGACTTCACTTTGAATTCACAGACATTAATTCTTTCCATTAGTATTATGCTGAAACTACTTCTTCACCACATATTTCATAGTAAGTATTTACAGGATCATAGACTAGAATTGAAATGTCCCAGTTTCCAGGCTATGGAACAACCTGGTCAGAAGCTGCTTGATATAAAAATATAAAATCCATGAGAGTGAACTGACTAGATCATCTTACCTTGTGAATCCAGGCTTAGGATCACCCTTGGTTGGACAAGCACTCCTACACTTTAATTCAATGCTCAAAATACCAAGCAGCTGGGTAACATTACTATAGCTACAATGCTCAGTGTCGACAATATTCAGCCTGGATTGGCATGAAAAACCCAGGGAGAGAACCTGGTGTTTATGTCCCAGTGGGACTCTTAAGATAAGTTAGAGAAGGTTATCAGTGTTAAACTTACTCTTTGAGAGGCAGGGCAGTGTACTCTGTTGTAATTCTGGTTTGGTATTGTCTTCACTTCACTGGTCCTTCACCTGCACCAGCAATGTCTTGGATGACTGGATGACTTCTCAGTGAGTCCAAAACCAGGTCAATGGGCTCTCTCAGCTGGGTTTTCTATGCCCTAACTTCAACTCTAAAAATTGGGTGTGTAGACCAATTTTGTCATTTGGGCTCCCTCTAGAGCCAACTGAGGAAGACAGATGCTCTACAATATTTTTCCAGTCACAGGATGCATGTTGAAGACAAATAGTGTGACTTACTCAACAAATACAGAGGGAATCTTGCTTATTAGCTCACTCTAATGCCTAAAATCAGGAGAGAGGAAAACTACTCATATGGGTTTTCCCAATGAAAATTGAGGAATGTTTCAAGTAATTGGTAATTTAAGTTTTCATCTAAAATATAACTCAATATCTCTGGCTACTAGTACATTAAATGCTAAACCAAGCAATATTAGATCTTTTGTGAATTTTCTGCTGCTATTAAATCAGTGGTGAATTGCGTGTATAAACCAATCCTCATGTACAAATGAATGGGATTCATGTCTTCCTTGATCTGCTGAAAATTTATAGTGACTATTATACTACTGCAACTCTATTGGATGCTAGATCAGCTGCTAAATGTCTAATTTAAAAATTCTATTTAAAAAATAAAGTAAACAATACCTATTTTCAGACTGAATATTTGACTGTAAATAAAAGTTATAGCGGAGGACAGGTATAAATTGCTCATATCTCCCTGACAAATTTTTTCTTGGAGAAAGGAAAGGAAATTTCTTCCACATCTGCTGACCAGAGCCTATAGAAGCCCTATAGAAAGACTCAGCAATATTACTTCAGAAAGTTCATGTGGCTGATGTGTATCTGCTAGAAAGAGAGAGGGAGAGTAATAGAGATATGAAATATGTTTCTAGAAGTAGGTGTGAGATGCAAAATTCATATTCAAGGCACTACATACTATAATGATGTTCAAAATCACTGTCCCCATTTCAGGAACTCCAAAATTTTTCACTATATGCACTTCTGTGTTGTTTTTTAAACACAGTTTGTCTTGGGGAGGATAACAGCAGCTTGGTACTGTACCTCACACAGTGTGAAGAGGAAAGAGTTTGTTTTTGTTTGAGTCCTGTTGATGTGTTAATTTAAAGAAGTAATAATGTAAATCTTATTTCAAACATTCTTTCCCCCTGGCAGACTTCTATATTAAGACATTTGGGTAATTGACCAATGTTACTGTAGCTCAGCAGGCATTATTTTCTTTAGGTAAAAGGATACCATAGTAAATTTCAATGAGAAGGAGCAAAAAAAAAAAAAAAAAAAAAACCAGACTTAAGTAAGACTTGAATATGAAAGTAAAATATAAACCAGATGGGAGTGATGGAGACAGGTTTTCATATCTTTCTTTTCTTTTAAGATCGGTTTAAAAGTTTCCCTTCACTGCATTGGCTTTCTGCCGCTGAGTAACGAGGCAACACATTTGTTCAGCAGCAGCAGCTGGGAGCGATTCACTGGCTGCAGAGTGCTGGCCAGCCACAGCAGGCATGGATCTGGTGTCCAACACAGCTCAATGGGAACATTCCTGCTGCCTGCTGTGGGTGCTGGAGCAGGTGCTGGAGGGGAAGGGTCTGGTCTCCTTGACACTGATGGCAAAATGTTTGGTAAGACCACCCTCTCTTTGGGTCCTGAAGGCGAATCTGGCAACTCCACCTCCAATTTTTTTGGGGAAGAAGACTTTATGCTGCTCCTCTCATATGCCTCTCTGACCATTAACAGGTTTAGAAGCTTCCAGCTAAGTAACTGTGGGGCCTGGTTGTAACAGTGCTGGACACTTCCTCCCTCTTGCACCCACTAACAGAGAGGAATTTTCATCTCCCTTCCTGCTCCTCCTAATTAAGCCGTAGCAGCCATGGTGGCTCTGGGGCTCTTTCTTCAAGTCATTGTTTCTCACTATGGTTTTACTGACACATGAAAAAAGCACAGGGGCAGGAGGCACATGGTGTTTTCCACTGAAGCTTGAGCTTTAAAGCTGGGACTCAGACTGCTTCACTCCACTGCTGACAATTTAGCAAATGGTCCATGTTATGCCGCTTTGATCTTGTGAAAGTTTTCAAAAATTTCATCCTTGAAGAAAGCTACAGGCCCAACAGATCCCCCAGTTCATTAGCAATCCTTTAGCGGTTCCCAACAATTAGAGCTGTCAGCCAGTCGAACTCCGTTCGGAGGCCGTGCATTCAAAATCCCTGACTAATGACTTGGTAAAAAGACTTGACAGTGTGTTGCAATTTGTTATAATTGAATCTAAGCTGCATCAGCTGTTTGAGGGGCTGAAATGTTTTCAAACATTACATTGATTTAAATTAATGCCACAAAAATATTCAGAAATCGTGTCTGTCAGATTCAGTGCTAATAATCATGTTCTCTTCAGATACGAAGAAGACATTTCATCACCATTTGAAAGCATTGTCAGGCAGGCAGTTTAAATTCCCCCTCCTCTTCCCCCTTAGCTGAAAAATAAGTTGATAATCATTATACTCATGAAAAGAAAGAGCTTGGTAGCTGGAATGGGACAGGGTGGAAGGGAGATGCCTCCTGAACTATGGCACCTTTGGGAAGAAATTTGAAAAGACCATTACAAGTGATAATTTTCACTGACTACATTTCAATATTAAAAAAATCAAAAAATTAAAACAAATTCTGCAGCAACTGATGGAGAAAGTTCAAAAAGAATCACAATTTCTGACTCATTCTCTGCCTTTATTTTAATTGTGGACACATAAACTGAACAATGGGACATTTGGCAAGCAGACTTCCAGCACAAGCTCTCTGGTTAAAACTTAAATCTGTTTTCAGAATACCTTTCCCTCAAAAGCAGTGGGATGACATGAGATATCAAGGCAGCTTTACTTTCCAAATAAATTGTTTGCTCTGTTTTTTTAATCCTCTGTTAGTACTGGAAAGCTTTCCATTTAAATTAAGAGGGCCTCAGACTGTAAGCACTAAACCTGAATTTTCCTACTTTGAATACTCTAGGGTTTAAAAATGGAATTTAAAGTCATTATTCCATTTGTATGAGCACTATTTAAAATCCAGATCCAGACAGAATTTGTGACTTTGCCATCCAGAAAGTCAAGACCGTTTGGATTCTGTGGTTTTTTTCTTTCTTTAAGTACAGAACACCTCAAGTGTACAAAATAATGAGCTAAGGTTTAATCAGAACAGAAATTTCAGTAGTGACAAAAAAGGTCACTGAAGGAACACATTTGTCTGTAATATACCTATGCAAACTAGGCTAAGCTGAGACACTACAGGTTTTAGTTATCACATTACTTTGCCTAATAGGCAAAAAAATCTATTGACACATCTTACCATAGAAAGAACAAATTAACTTTTCTGACCTCAAAACTGATTGCAGCCTTCTGTTAACACCAGTTTTAAACCTATGTGGTTCTGAAAGTTACAGCACTCACCTGGCTACCAGTGGATATCTACTGTATACATATCAAACTCTGAGCTGATCCAGGGACACACCTGATGGGAGCCATTGATAAAGTCTCAGTTTGAACTGTAGGAAGCTGAGATAACCTCAGTTCCTAATCAGGAATTAGATGTTCTTAGAAAAGTGACTGATTACAAAATCAGACAAAGAAAGAAGAAAACAGCACCCACTCTGAACCTCTTCACATTGATAAACTCTTCAGAAGACCCATTTCTTCTTTTTGAAGCTCACATACTTTTACTTACCAGTGTATTATGAACAATTGTTAATATTAGTAACTACATTTGTTTCTATATTTGTTGTTAATATAATGCTCTGGATTTTTAATAGATTGCTAAGAAAGTCTCAGTACCAATGCATAGACCCTCTGAGACAAGTATATAAACATGTCTGTGTTATGTTAGAGGTAATTCTGTTCCTTTCAAAGTTTTGCACATTTAGACTTCTGTAGTAGCTAGATGGTTTGTAGGCAATTAACAATATACTAGTTAGTCTTTTATTCTTGCTGTTTTCACAAAAGACTATGGCTCATAAAACTCCTTATACAAAAAGGCTTTTATACAATATCTGATTATTAAAAAATGTCAGTGGACAGCTTTGAGTTCTTATGCTTCACTCTTCCCAGATTTTACAAAGATGTGTGTTGCTGGAATCCATGGTTATCATTAAATAAATCACAGAAGACTATTCCACTAACACATCCTATGTTCATTTAACATATTTGTTTTCTTTAAGTATTATGGACCTGATTCTACTAGGCAGGTATAATTTCTGGAATGCTGATGTATGGCCTGTATTGAGTGCTTCAGGGTGAATTTATTTCAATAACCTGATCTATTGAACCCAGTCATCTAGGATCCTCCTATAGTCACAAGAACATAAGAAGCATCTCCAGACAGTGATTTACCTCAGTATCTGTCTTACACAACCATCTCCAGATGCTGCTCCTGTCATGGGAATGTTGTTCATCCAGATGCCTTGCAAGGTCAGAGAACACTGCAGTTTTTCACATACTAAGACAGAAAATTCCACAGGTAAAATCCATGAAACTTTGCCTGCCTCAAGTTGATCTTTGGTATTTTCATACCATAAGCTAGTGAAGAGTTGCCGTGGTTTATGACAACACCTTAATTCCTTTTCTTGGTGTCCTAGCCCTTGGAATGTGCTTTTAAACTAGTTAACCTTTCTTTAAGGTCCCTTCCAACCCAAATCATTATACGTCTATATTCAGTCCTTGTCAAGTCACAATACTGAGCCACCCCCAAATTTAATACTGCAATAAAAAGGAATTTCCTGAACAGATAGAACTTCCAGAAGATTCTTCAACCCCTGTTTGAGCATTTTAATTATAAATATATTCTGGTATACTCTGAGTGCTTAACAACTTCTGCTGAAGTCAGAGGGAACAGCTTCATACATGCTTAACACTAAGAGTTTTAATTTAGATGAAACAATGTGAATTGGCAGCTTGATATTATGTGCTATTTAATAAATATATAGAAGGTGAGATTTCTTCTTTTATGAAGTAATGCCTTACCTATTGTATGTCATGACAATTTCTTACTCCAGTCCACATATCATCCTTGATTCCCTGCTATGAACTGCTACCTTATAATTATTTCTAAAGTGCTTTCATGTTTTGTATTTTGCTTTATTCTGTGAGAAGCTTGTCCTCTCAAAAATGTAGTTTTTCTTCTTCTTTCATCACAATCAAAACATATAAACTAAGGCAAAAACTGTTTTAGAAAGGTGGAAAGGAGGGAAGGTTAATTATCTGAAGGTGTTATATCTACAAAAAGAGCCAAGTCACAAAAGGGTTATCCATTTAAACTAAATAGCCAAGTCAAACAAGACACAATTGGGGTTAATTTAGCTTTCCAGGCTTTCATAAACTCATACTTGGGAGGTCGAAGGAGGGAAGTCAATTAGCCTCAATTGTGTTGTGTTTAACTTGGCTGGGTGAATCACTAGCCCCTTTGTAAGTTGGCTCTCTTTGTAGCTATCACACCTTTTGTATGGCCGTACAGTTTTCTAACTTGCTTTTTTTATTGACGTCAAATATTTTTTATCAGATATCACAGTTTCTTGGGGACAGTGGTCTGATAGCAGCATAATTAAATAGCAAGAATGCATTCACCCATTTCAGTGCTCATAGAAAGCAAATAAGTATGGATAGAACTTCGTATGAAATCACATACTCAACAGGCTTTGTATTCATAGATTCCTGAAGCAAAGCCAAGTGCATAATCCACAGGGCTGTACAAAGCAGTCAGTGAAAACTGGATGGAATGTCCATGTGTTAAATTAGACACCAGAAGAAACATCAACACTCCCATGAATGGGACAAAAACAACACAGACAAAAACCTACTTAACTCTGTAAAATAAGCCACTTAGTTGGAAAAACATTTTGTGCTGCTTTTAGAACTCTAGATGGAGCATCTTGAGGGCTACTACTGAAAGTTGTTTTTTCTTTTTTTTTAAATTTTTTTTATTCTACAAACTGCTGAATTTAGTTGTAGCAACTGTTTCCACATAAAGCAATAAATTGTACCTGCTGATTGGGAGCTGAGTTATGGTCTTTGTAAGTAAGATGCAAATAATGAGTGGAGAAAAACCTTCTATTACGATGTCATCAAGCAATAATCCTTCCCTTCTGAAACAGAGTGGAAACATGGCCTAGACACACAGACAGCATGTCTGCAATGATTCCCTGTCAATTTTTGTCATTGCAGAACATATGTATTCCAGGAATTGCCACTGCACTGGCATTCATCCATCATCTACCACCCACATGAAGGCTTCCAGTTCCCTGTATATGTCATATACATGCAAGCTGCTAAGATCACTTTAACACAGTATTTGTGTCCCAGCAGGATGCTGCAAATATTTCAGCACTGAATCAGTGAATAGGCAAACAATATTTGAATAAGTAACAGAAGTGTAGGATCTAGATCTTGACTAAGTATTTTGAAGTTATGTTAGATAATAGTATATCTGATATCAGATGCCTTTTCATTCATTTCATTCAGATGTTTCCTTGATATGGGAATTTAGCAAGAGCCTTTCCTAAATATTTTGGTTCTAGAATTGTCATTCTTCCTTGCAGTCTTGCTGTGCAATGCTGTATTTCTTTCTCTGCACATGTTATTAGAAATGTTTTCCAGGTGGGTCTAGAAATTATCAAAATATTTGAATTGCTCACTCTTCACTGCTGTGCATATTAATTATATTTAATCAGAAACATTTTTGGCACTTTAAAGAGAATTAGGATGAATTGAACTACAGCCTGGAATTTACATAACTTAGATGACTATATCTTCAATTTCTGTATAGCACGCATAATTCAGTATGAGCTTTGACTTGTACTTAGTATGTAATATGATGAACCCATCTGATGGAAACAAGTTAATTAAAGTACAAAGAAGCCAGATTAATTCAAAATGTTTTCCTCCTGATAATTTCTGTTTGAAAACATTTTCTTGTAGAGACATTTATTAGGTGTGTAGATAGCTACATATACACACTTATGTTCCATGAGCTCATAGCCTTGTAATGTTCAGTGCAGTACTTGATGCTGTGCTTTGTTTGCACTGCATCCGCACTGAGCCAATGGATTTTATTTTCCTCATTTGCAAATTATCTTCCCATGTTTCTGTGGTCTCACCTTCCTAAACCTGAGTTGCATACAAACAGATTTCAATAATATTGAATATTATTTTGATATATATTATCAAGCATTTTGGTTCTGCATTTTTTATTAGCATGAGACAGAAGAGACTAAGGTAAAGAAAGAGTCTCTGATTGGATATCATAGGAAAAAGTAGCTGACACAGGATGTGCTCATTTAAAATAAGATTTTTTTGTTTTAAACTTGTGTTATTGTGATATTTGACCAGGCTCTTTGGAGTCATTTATCACCATCCATTCTTATTGCTTCAGTAGATTCCATCACCTCTTTGATCTTATTTGGTATTTTGTGCTGATCCAGAGGCCGGTAGCATAAGATCACTAGTGTATTTTTACAACTTAGTGAGACTCAGCATACCTAAAATAAGTGCCAAAATGGCATTTGATCTTGTCACTACCACCCTCAGCAAAGCAGCCACAACAGAGTCAGAGAGGCTTTTTCTTGTTATTACCCTCCAGAGGATCTCTGCCTGCCAATAAGGAAAAAGGTGATTGTGAGTTCACATGCCTGCAATGGCTGTAGTTTTGACTATTTAGCAAGCTCCAAAAGCCTTAGCTACTTTGAAGTCCCTTTCTTTCATTGCAGCCAAGGTCATATAAGTGCTGTGGAACATAAATTCCCTGACCAAATATGATATGGTTTTCCTTTGGAATATAGTTTCATGTTACAGCACTTAAACTGAGGTGTAGAGTCCTCAATGGTGTATCACACTTGTCATTACAAAAAAAAATAAAAAAGAAAAAAAAAAAAAAGAAAAGGAAAGGAAGAAAGGAAGAGTCAATATAAACTTTTATAAAAGTTTAACCAGAGCAAATTTCCAATAGAACTGAGGCTTATGCTGAAAGAAAATAAAATCATTAAGCAATAACTTTATCATAAAAAATAAAGACGGTAGAAATACTAAATACTCTGAAAATCATAGAATCACAGGGTGGTTTGGGTTGGAAGGGACCTTAAAGATCATGAAATTCCAGCCCCTCTGCTCTCCAACCCTGTCATGGGGAGGGATGCCACCCACTAGAATGCAATACTCATTCTTAGTTTTCTTAATTTCTTCTCCAAATTCATGTTCTATTATGGAAAAGATAAAATTTGTGACAAAGGCAATGATTTCCCATTGTTTCCAGAGGTTTTGTAACCTTCAGTGTATGTCTCCTGTCACTGAAATCCTGTTCAAACTTTCTGCACTCTTTCTTAGCCTGTTCAGATAACAAAATGGGAAGCCTCTTAGTACTTTGTATTAGATGGATCATATTATAGAAAGGCCTTTATTAAATGAACGACTTCTTTTGAAGGATTTCCATCATATCGGGAATATTTGAGGGCTCATCAAAATTAATAAAAAAGCAACCAACTTTAAAACATTGTATTGTTCTAGGAAAATCAAGGATACTCAAGGGTGGATGGGTTTGGCAAATATTCTTAGGCTGATGTGGACAGGGAAGATTTTGTAATTAAAAATAACCAGAGCACACATGTGCCCACACCAAGTAAGTGTGCACAAAAAAATGTGTGGGAAGGGAAGGGAAGGGAAGGGAAGGGAAGGGAAGGGAAGGGAAGGGAAGGGTGCTAAAAATGGAGCCAGACTCCAAGTGTTCCCTGACAGGACAAGAGGCAAGGGTCACAAACTGAAATATAGGAAAGAAATCTGTTATGGTCAGGGTGGACAAAGAAAGGAACAGCTTGCCCACAGAGGTTGTGGAGTCCCTTGTCATTGTAGCTACTCAGTTTCAGAGGGATACCATCCTGGGTAATCTGGTCTATGTGACCCTTCCCTGAGTAGGTGTTGTGCTGGTCAATCTCCAAAGATGCCATTGAACCTCAACCATTGTGTGAATATCAAGGTAGGTGTGACCAGTGTATATTATAGGTAAGCAAAATATGCCTATTAAAAAGCAGAGTAAGTAACAGTTGCTTCAAGAATAAAAGATCCATTGTAAAAAGCATCTGATTCGGAGTTAGGAAGGAATTTATTGTATATGTGGGATATAGCTCATTGCAGCTGGAAGGAGATAACCATCAATTCAGCAGATCAGTAGAAGGCAATATAAAATATGAATTCAACATATTAATTCTGTAGGAATATATAAAGCATGAAATTAAAAAACAATTATTTCCAAAGGAGAGGCACATGGATATGCTGCAATGCAGAAGAAAAGCACTAGATAGTCCTGTTCATCTTTACTTTCAAAAAAACTCAGCCTCTACATTCAGTATTTTTCACCAACACTTAGCCTCCTACCTTCAAGTCTCCTTCTGTCTTCTAACTCATGTGATTTTTAACTGGTCATCTTGTTCTTGAAAGCCACTCACAGGTCAGGGACTTGCTGCCAGCTCCTCAATGGTCCTTTAAGGTAACAATGGTCTTTTGGCAGCCCTGCTGTTGGTAGACACAGGTGGTTATGGAAACTGCTTCTGGCTGGTGGAGTGGTGCAGTTCTCACTGAAGAGCAGATTAGCTCTGTGTGTGGCACCTTTCAAGGAAGCCCTTTCCTTTAATCAGCCATATTAGAGTGGAAGGCAATGAATGAGGAGAAAGGGAGTTACCAGAATTCCTTGTCCATATGTGTCCCACTTCTGTTGAGCGTGCACCAGAAATTGAATACCTTAGCCACAGGGGTTTAATAGGTTTCACCTGTACCCACAATCTGAACTACAAAGATGAAAAGGGAGCAAAACATACAATCTCTTTCCTGTTATTGCAAATTTTGTACCTGGCAAAGCCCACATTGTGACACTGCTTTGCAGCAGCCATCTGCAGCTACTCTCTTGTCTCAAAAATATTAAAAGTCATTATGAGGACAGAAACTGCTTCTGTGTAGCCCTGTCTGCACTTTCCTTCAGCAACAGGAATTTGAGTAAACTTCATAGACCCTGTGCACACACTCACATGCAGATTTGCAAAATGTTCATAACTGTAAATTCCTAGCACCAACTCTGACAAGGTTCTGTCCTGTATCAGATAGCTCTTTCCTGAGTTTGCCTTGAGGGCATATAATGGTGTCCTTAAGATAAAAATGTCTCCAATAGGCAGTTATTGTCCTGTTCTAGAGGAAGATCACTCAGTCATATGTAGAGGAGGAAACCGATCCTATTATCTTATGGTATATCAGGATAACTATACCCTTAGATTCCAGACAGTTCTTTCTCTTTTCTTATATTGCTCTTATCCTTGCTGTAAGGTGAATAAGAGAACAAGGGTTGCCTACATAATACTGCTGAGGGAGGTAAAGAGAAGAGTCTCACAAAATTTTGTGATAGGAATTTACTTAGGTAGCTTCAGATATTACACCGGATTACTTTTTGAGAAGCATCCCCAGCCATATAAATCTTTTGTGTCAACTTCATAGCAGGCTATATTAATACAAACCATCCAAGAAGAAGAGCCAACATTTCCTTCACTCTTGTATTTATGTTTGTGACCATACAGAAAGTATTACAGGCTATTTTTATCAAGCCCACCATTAATTCATGGGACATTGTCAAAGATTTGCTATAATTGTTCTTAGGCCTACTTTGTATTCCAGTGCAACTGGGATTGTAGTGGTGATTGTTTCTGCAATAGACTTAAATATTTCTAAGAATTGAGCCTTTTTCTGCCCAACAACTGTAATCTGTCATGCTCTGCCCTTGCTCCTTATATTTGTGCCATGACTACAGATGTCTTTCAAGCAAGACTATCAAGAGGATGCATTTACATTCTAGTGAGCTCAGTTGGTGTTGAATGATGTTTGGCCTATGCAGTGTCACCTCCTCTCAGCCAATCTGTGTGATTCAAAAGGCACAGCTCTTGTGTAAAGGGGAAAAAACCTTTTCTCTGCTGGATGTTCAGGCATTCATCAAAAAATATCAGTTACTGAAATGTAATAATCACATACTATAGGTACACCTCACAATGGGCATTTCCTCTTCCATCAGCTGTGCTACCTCACTGTGGCAGTGTGAAGAATGGGCAAGTCTTTTTTATATATGAAGTCTTAATCTTTTATTCAGAAAGTATGTCCTGATCAGAGTTTAAATGTGATAGGTTAAAAAATGAAGATTCCTACTGTTTAAATTGTAGCCTTCAAGGCACAATGAATCTGTTAATCTCTCTGTGCAGTTACACTATGGCAGCTATCATGATGGCATTTCTTATCACAGTAATTTAATCCAAGCAGAAACTCTTGAGAGGTGATTTTCCCCCATCTTTGATTTCATTTTATACTCCTGGAATCTTCTAGGTTGAGAGGTTGCCAGCTAGCCTTGTTCACCCACTTTCTAGTCAGCTGTTTTTCATGTGTGTCACATCACCCTAGTTAATTTGGAAATTCTCATTCAGCTAGAAAAAGTAGTCATAGATTCTCTTCTAATCAGTCAGACTAAATCTCAAAAGAAACCTATAGACATGGTTGCTCACAATGTTCCAGAACCTAACATCAAGGATGCAGAATCTCCTGTGTTGTCTACAAGACATGTCATTATGGCAACCTGCTCATAATTAACCTTTTTAACAGAAACCTTCAAACATTACATGCTTCTTCTACTTCAAGATTTCTACATCCCCAGAGTGCTTAAGCTGTGTTTGAATGAATGCATGTTGTCATACAGAGACATCTTGGGATGCTTCACAGCACAAGCAAAAAGACAAGCAGTTGATTTTTTAAAAATCATAGAAAATTTGGAATTGTTTCTTCAACATGTTTTAAATTGCTCTAAGTGATCTTGCTAGAAATTGCAAAACTTTATCAGTTTTATTCTCATCAGACAGCCAAGCATGCCTCAAACTATTTTTCCAAAAGTCAGAGGTCTTCAATATTGATCTAGAAAGAGATTACTTTTCATGAATTGTCCCTGAAAGAAGGTGTTTTCTTGGCTCCGTTGGGCTACTTGTCCTGTTGACCTGTAAATATGATGTATTTGCAGTAAAAGAGAGGGTAAACACTTCCAGCATAGGAAGAACAAGATGTTCAGAACAGCACTGGCAGGCTGCTAAAGACATAGCCAAAATTGTTTAGAAAATTGGTGGGTATGGCTCAACCTAGGTTCTTGTTCTTTTTTGTGATTACAGGAATTAAATAGCTGTGAGCTAGAGTAAGGAACAAAATAAATGTTTTTTTCACAGATGGATAGATTTCACTTCACTTGATGTTAGTTTAATAGAAATAAGGCAATAAATAAAATAGCATCATGTAGTAAATCTCTCTGGAAAATGACAGGCACCATCAGAGAGAAAATATTTATGGTAAATTCCTCAGATAGGTGGAATGAATCACCTGCTGGAAATGCTTATCTACTTCTTCTACATTTAGGACGGAAGCTGAGATCATTGGTTTACTCTAGATGTTTAAATTTCAAATGGCTAAAAGTCAACATTTTTATCAAGTCAATTCCATTTAAGTTTCAAACTTCTCAGTGGAGAAGATTTCAACTTGCATTTCTCTGGCAATGTGTGCATGTACCTCAGTATAAAGTCTTTACATCTGTTGCAGTTCTATTGTGCATTGCCTTGTGACATACTTTGTGTGTCACAGTTATCCTATGCTTCATGTAAATCAGGGGAAAGATAATACAATAACATAAACATGGCTATGAGGAATTATACATTTTTGATGTCTTTCACATAAAAGTATTAGTATTTCCAGACACACATAAAAAGGGATATTTTTTCCTCTTAAAAAACCTCAGGTAGCTTTAATATATGTGAAGTTGAGAAAACATACTGAATCCTTGATCATTTTGCTTCATTTTAGAAAATAAAATATTTGTGGCTGCATGAGAATTACTTAAGTCAAATGGCAACAGCATTTGAAAGACAATGTTGTGCAGGTATAGGGATGTTCTTGGGAAGAAGACTGTTCACTTGGAAAGCCTATAAAATTTTAGGATGTTCATGTAATAGTAAAAAAGAAACTCTATCACTTACAATCAATGTGTAAACAATTAATAATTAATAGTTAACAAATGCATTTAGTAAAAATTTTGTTCCAAAGTGAGAAACAATGAATGTAGAAATGAAAGCCCCATTGACTCCAGACCCTGTTGTCATGGCATCAGTTGTATCACAATAAGCATCTGCTCACAAACTCATGAAATCCCCTTGAAGGTTTAGGTTGTTGACTCCCTACATATCTACTAGGTGTACTGTTCAGATTCTCACTTCTGGGATGTTTATATAACTTCTTAAGATTTTAAACTTCAGTATTTTATGGTCAGTTCATATATGTTTTTTTCTTATGCCAGCACTTTCTTTCAAGGTGAAGAAGAAGTATTCACCATATTGTTGAACTGAAAGTCAAGGAGTGGGATTGTTCTCAGGAAAATGGTTTGAAGGTTGTGTCTTCAGTCACCCAAAGCTTTGTCTGCATAGCTAATGTAATGAAGCAATCAACTCTGGGAGATATGACATCTCATTCTAAACCAGACATATGTTAAGATCATTAGATACCTCTCTTGACTTCTTCACCCAGTTCATACTGGTTGTCAGATACATGCAGATGTCTGCAATGTCTTTTTTAACAATAGTATTTATTTTAGCAGCTGAAGTTCATCCTGTGTCATCCTGTGTAATGGACATGACTTAGCTCTTCTATCTTAAAGCAACAGCCTTTTGCAAAAGTTCTTGTTGGTATTCCTTACTTTCCCTGATCTCAATAGTAGTCTACTTACATTTTGAGTTCTCTTGCTCTCCTCATCAGCTGGTTCTTCCTATGTGTTCCACCAATATTCTTCTGTAATAAGCATAACATCCACCTCTATGTCATCAGCAGTTTAATTGAAGAACCGACTCATTCCTGTGCTGAAGTTATTATTGAAAATCTTAAATACTAAGTACTAGATAATACTAGTCCAGTGATCAAACCTCTGGGATTCCTATTAGGAATCTTAATTCAAATCTATAGCTGTCTCTTTCGGCTCAACAGATTGTAATCTTTGTTTATTCCTTCTGCATGTATGTCAGTATTCTGTATCTATCCCAGCTTCCTTTTATAACTAATACTTTCTTATCATACCAGCTGCTTTATTGTTGTCCTAATGAAAAAAAATTAAATTCAGCAATGACAGTGTTTTCTATTGGTCAGCTACAGAGTAGGGTACTTTTGCAGAGCTCACAGTTTGCTTTAACTCAGGAATCACAAAGCAATAGACAAAGATAATTAATGATAAAAATAAAAACATACAGCTTTATTTAGTCTGTAGCCAAAACCTGAAGTCTTTATTTAAGGCATAAATCAACCAGAAACTTCATTCAGAGCTTCCAGCTTATCTGTGAGCCAAGTTGACATCCAGAATTTGAAAACAACAGTCTTGTCATTCTCTTCCTTGTCTTTCCTTCATTTCACAAATTCTTAGTTTTTATGTCTGTTCTAAGAAGCATATCCAATAAAAATCTAGAACTCTACCCCCTGTATTTTCCCTACAAGAATATATGTAGGAAGAAATAATTGTCCCCTTTTCTCAGGCAAATACTCAATGATTACCATGATATTTTTTATTACAGGTAACTTTTTCACAAGTATTCACTAACATAAATGTTATATTTTGCAATGTTTTCAAAGTACTTTACAACATTTTAGATATTTACATGTGGTAAATTTTTTTATCCAACCATAAAATAAATTATAAGGGATTTCTTTTTGAACATTCTTTCCCATCAATATAGTGACAGTTGATAAAATTCTAAATTTTTTGAATGGCACTTAATAATAGCATTTCCATTATTTTCCAGAGAGTGACATTAGTCCAATAACCTTTAAATTTGCCAGTAATGTTTGGATACTGGAGAAAATTTATCATCTTCCTATTTTTCATATCAGATGCTAACCAATACACTGAAACAATATGAGGGAACCTCAATATGTGTAGTATTTGTCATATAATCAAAGCATGGTAGTGGAATTAGGAGAGTGGGGCTCACCTAGAACTGAGCCATGGTCCCTCTCTTGGCAAATACAGTCGCACAAGACAGATGTCTAAATCCGAGTGAGTCACCTTAAGAGTCCCTTCACAGGTGATGCAGGGAAACAGTTCTACAGCATCACTCCTTACCTTATAAATAAATGTATAAAATAGATTAAATGAGTCATACCTTAAAAATTCTCATTTCCTTCCCTGAATATGAAGGAGAACTGCAATAACTCACTCATCTACAGAAATGTAAAGCAAGGTGGAATAAATTGTAACCTTAATATGCTTGCCCCCATCTGTGATATGAGCAACAGCATAAACACAATGACTGAATATTTCTGAGTCTTTATTCATTAATATTTATAAAGTACTTTAAGATCTTAGGATCAAAGCAGTAAAAAGAGGCAATCAGCACTACATGGCCAATCCACTCAAATGTCAAAGTCCTATTTTATAGAGTATTGTATGTCTAGGTAGCCCTTCCTTAAAAATCTTATGAATTAATTGAGAAGATAGTTGGACAACAGAAGCTAGGTGTTTCTGTTCTATCACATGAGAGTAATGCAGAAGCTTTCAGGGGCATCTTGCTTCCCTTAACCTTATCATAATATCAGAAACATCGTCCTTCACACATCCTGCATATGCCTAAGGTGTAAGAGCTGCCTTCAGCCACTCTGCACTGTCCTGCAAAACTCACCACCATAACAAGGGGGTTGTAGTACAGTCCTTTCCTCCTTCAGGCACATCAGTCCCCTGCTCTGCTTCACTGCCCTGTACTGTGACTCCTGGGCTCTGCTGCCAGCCCAGCAGCGAATGCTGGCTCCTTTCTAACTGGAGGAAGCTGGTTAGTGATACATGCTGCACCTGAACATTCACTTCTTAAAAAAGAAACAACCAACCCACAGGCACTCTCCCCACAGACCACCCCAGAAACCTCCATTATCAGTCATCCATATACTAAAAGTATTTTTTAATCACTGAATACATTTGGAAAGCTAAAGGGGGTTAATGGTTGCTGATTTCCCCTTTCTGTATTTGGGAGGGCTCTAACCACCACATAATGATGTGCAAAGTGCCATTTGCTTGTTTTTCTGAAAAAAACTGTACTCTTGGCACATGGATCCTTCTGATCACATTGCTGGAAAGGTAAAAGGGCTCTATAAATCCACACATCCAGCCAACATGCACAAATGTTCTTTTAGGTTTTTTTCTTTTTCAGTCTGAGCTAGTTTTGCACACACACACACATACATAGACATACACACACACACACATTTCCTACTACATTTTGTATAATTTAAGTTATTTTTGTGTTATATGCTCTTTCTGGTGTTCCCGTGGATTCGTTAGGATGAATAATTTCTGTCAATAATGAACACAGGAACCCAGTACATGAATACTTGACGAGATGAATATATGCATAGGTTATACATATCAATTTGTGGTGAATGCATGAAACAAATGCATAAGAAACTGATTTAACTAGCACGAAATACAGATGAAATAGATGGCATATAAATGTAATTATATTACTTTCTGGCAAATAAGACCGTGTAGATAGGAAGGTGATGGGTATGTGGATTCTGTAATGAACATCAGGGCAGTGGAGAAGCCCCTTGCAAATATAATGCATCATTTTATGTCTTTTAAAAAGCCACAGTCATACAAAAAGCCAATAAGAAAGCACTGTTAATAGGTGGAAAAATAAATATATTCTGTGGGTTAAGAAGCTAGAAGGAGTATAAAAATGAAAGCTTGTGCATGGAAAGAAAAGTAATGAGAAGTATATGAAATTACTAAGAACCTATCAACCAGGTAGAATTTGCATTATCACCTTCAGTGGGTTTTGAATCTGCTCCTAACAGATTAACTGACATGCAGGATCAGTATGAAAATTGTATTTTTTTTATCACAATAAGAATAGATATTTAAAACAGTCATATTTTGAAAATTTCAAAGTCCCTTTTTAATAACTTGAACTTTTTTTTTTTTTTAAGGAACTTAAACCCAGTGTTTTCTAATGCTTAAAAATTCTTGATACTAGGCAATAATATTGTATTATAAAGTTCACCATGCTGGAATGCCTTCGGGGATGTGATCCCTAGCAGTGTATGTGTGGAGGTCCCAGTCTTCCAGCCAATTAGTTTTATTTCCTCCTCCCTTTTAGTGCTATAAAGTACCTAAAGTTCCCAATAAAACAATGTACAACTCCTTATCTGCTTTGACATATATCTTTCACCTACCAATATTTTACTCACAACTCTTTTCAAGCACAACCCTAAACCTATGCTTCACAAGCAATTTTTCTTTGGTACCTTAGTTGAGCCTTGCTTATATTATAACATTTCCTCAAGAATTTCTTTAAGATACTCTCAGTAAGAGTGAAAGATAAATAATGTTTACTCATTTTGTGATTGCCCTTCATTTTTCCTGTGGTTTTGCCTGTTTCCTGAGCTTCTGGATGCCAAGGCACAAACCAGCTAGCTTAAATTTGAACCTCAGTCCAGGGCTCATCTCCAGCAGCCTCATTCTTCTCCCAGAGGGATGGCGTCCATCAGGCATGTGATATCTTGCAAAGTTGCCTATAATGGGTCTGTGGTCTCCTGCAAACCCTTTTGTTATCAGAAAGGTTATTCTCCATGTCATGCAGCATAAAAGTGAACACTCTGAGTAGTCAAGAGTTAAAACATACCTTGGCTGTTTCAATAAAATGCAATTTAATATGGCAAGAAACACATTTCATATCTAATGTTGACATTGAAGGATCTTGTATTGCTTTTTTACCAATAGAAATGACAGTGATTCATCAGCTTTTATTCCATTTTATATTGCTCTGGTGCTCTATCAGCCAGAGAAATGCTCTAATTTTTGGCAAAGTTTATCCACTGAGTTCTTTTCCTCGCTGCCTTTCAAATAAAAAATATTTCTTGTAGAAGGCACTCACATTTTTTGCTATATCCCTGGTCTTCCCACCTTATAGATTCCCTGTCACTCTGGAATCCACAGCTCAATATTTCCTATAGCTTCTTTTTCAAAATGAACATATATAGAAGTGTGATTCTTTTTCAGACTTCTTAACTATTTCTCACATCTCTGCATCCTCTGTTGTATTTTTAGAGTTTCAGCAGGCATCTCTAACTTTATATGCTGTATACTTTGAATTGCCCTAGACTCAGAGGGTTTTCTGAGATCAAACAGCATCAATATTAATTACTAATAGGGTTTCGTTTTTAAAATAAACTTGCTTTTAAAATACTGAGACAGCATGTTAGCAATTAATGCATTACATTTACACACAATCTGTATATTTTGAACATGGGAACAAGAATTGCTTAGATTCAATTTCTGTATTGAAAGAGGTTCAACATCAGCAGTTGAATTGGTTTGTAGATTTGAGGTTTGGACTAAAATTACACAGAGTGTAAATCTCACAGAGGCAGCTGTCATGAAGCCTTTATTCCATGAGTTAAGGGGAGTCTTAGGGGACTCACTTCTACATGTTACATTCAGCTAGAACATTAAAGCAAGAAAAGAATATCCAGAGAGAGAAAAAATTAAGAAGAGGTTAATATTCAAACCTAAACCAGAATAGGTTCCTTTGTGTACTCAATTTTCTTTTGCAAATTTGACTCCTCATACTTTCACTTCTACTCGTATTTGGAAGAGTTTGGGATGTGGAGGCTTAGATGGGTTCACATTCATCAAAGATGAAGAATGAAGTAGACCATATTTATCTGAAAACACACACCAAACTGCTCCTTTTGCAAACTGGGTTGCATACCCACATCTGACAGAAAAAAAGAGACATGAAAGAAAAATATTTAGAAGAGCAGGAAACATGGGAAAGTTATGAACAGTCAGACTGTCCTCCCACCTGACATGGTCTGAGTGGCAAGCCCTGGCAGTAAGAAAGAACAACTTCTCAAGCACAGTAGTAAAAATAGCAAAGCCACAGCTGTCTACTCAAGATGGCTTAGAAGTTATGTATAAAACAACAAAATGAATCTCACTTTTCTAAGGAGCATTAATTTCCTGAAAAAAGAGGCATATTTCTATGAATTGTAAGCCAACTCTTCCAGCTAAACGCAAGACTTGAGCTATCTGGATACACCATTTCATGGTACCAAAGTATATTATTATGCTGGTTTATTCTGTTCATTTCTCCTCTTCACCAACATCTCACTCCCAAACCAACACCAATGCTAAGAAGATTCTCAAAATGAAATTTCTCCACTCTGGGTTTCTTCTAGCAGTCAATTTGTAAAACCACATTCAAAGTAGAATATAATTTCATGAATATACTTTGCTCTGGGAAATATATTGTGGAAAGATGGAATGAAAAAGACAAAAGAACAGCCTCTGAGCCAGAAGAGGTGGTACTAGAGATGCCAAAGAAGGCAATTTTAAGGCATAATGAACAGATTGAGGCTTAGAAATACTTCAGCATTAAGTTGGAAAACAGCACGTGTGTGAGAGGCTCTTAAAGGCACTCAGTGCGAGACACACGAAACACCTATTCTCCCTTTTTATGTCTGAGACATCATAGAAGAAATCATAAGCTTAGTGTGGATTTTTTATGTTTTGCCAAAGGTCTGGTTGGAAATGATTCTCCTGCCATAAAATCTGTTTATGACAGTATTAAAGTAAGTATATCACTCTGAATGTGCTGTCTATTCTATCCCAAATAAAGGCAGCAGGGAGAGCTGAAGCTCATATTAAAAATGGGGTAGGGAAAAGACCTTTGCAAGAACATTGGCACAACCTCACCACTGTATCATGCAAGGACCATGGGCTGCCAAGAGGGAGTGGTGGTTAGTTCTCTTTCAGAAACCAACTTCAAGAGCTTCCTAAGAAAACGTGAAACAAATTTACTGACAATGTATTTTGGTGCCATAGGAGCAGCAATAATTGTGGGGCAGTGTGTCTGCTGCTGGTCGGGTGTGCAGCTGTCAGGGTTGGTAGTAAATGAGCATCCAGTGGGCTTTGCCCATTTTCCCTTCAGTGTTCATGTGTTTTATAGGCTTGAAAGTTAAGGAGGAAATAGAAATGCTTGTAGGAGGAAGTGCTTTTAATACATCACAGTAATTTTTTACTTGTGACTTTAGCGTTAACATAATTTGTAGCTTTTTCATGTTCTCCTTTCATTCTCTCTCCCCTGATTTTTGCTGTACAAACACTGATATTTCCTGATAGAAGGAGTCTTTAAACAGCCCACAAAGATTGACTGCTTTCATGCTTCCAAATTTTCTCAGGCAGTTAAGCTCAAGAGACCGGTGCAAGAGCGTGGATCAAGTAACTTATTGACACACACTCAGACAAGCACTGGGGAAGCAAGGACATGAGCCAGCTGCTCTGACATGAAAGGGCAATATGACTTTACATCACAGGGCCATCACCCCACTTGACCCATGTGAAACCAACCCGGGCAAGCCGGCATCTCCGTGCCAAATAACTGCCCTGCCTCACATTCCTAGGCTCGTTTAGAAGTAAAAACCCAGAAATACCACACAAGCCTTTTCAAGGAACAGTCATCTTGTTAGTAAAGAGCAAAGCTATTCCTAAAGATCATCCCTTCAGTGTCTGTGTACCCTGAGTGTATTAATCTATATCAGGATAAATGGGAGATATATACATGTATATCTATCTCTATACACATATACATTACTTTATGAAAGCAAATGGTGCAAAACAAGTGAAAGCAGAACCAATCTAGGGAGGACTGGGAATAGCAAGGGATTGAACTCCATTGCGGGGAGGGAGGGAGGAAGGGAGGAAAGGAGGAAGGGAGGAAAGGAGGAAGGGAGGGAGGGAGGGAGGGAGGGAGGAAGGAAGGAAGGAAGGAAGGAAGGAAGGAAGGAAGGAAGGAAGGAAGGAAGGAAGGAAGGAAGGAAGGAAGGAAGGAAGGAAGGAAGGAAGGAAGGAAGGAAGGAAGGAAGGAAGGAAGGAAGGAAGGAAGGAAGGAAGGAAGGAACTGGCAACCTGGAGTGACTTTCATACTCCATTAAAGAAGATGTTAATGCTGTGGTCTGAGCTGTCCTGGTCTGGCAGATCAGTATGTTGCCTCTGAGTGCAGTACACAGAAACAAAGAAAAAACATTTGGATATGGTCAAGGAGAAAATGGAAGAAGGCTGAGCAAATAGTTACAGAGTCTAGCTAGTAAAGGCATGAGTGTGGCAGCAGCTCTCTGCCCACAGAGAGCAGGTACAGACTTTCCCAGGCATTTTCCTGGGGAAGGCTGTGAGAAGATCAGAGAAAGAATGAGAAACAATTCTTATCTCCACTTGTTGCACCTGCTGTTGTGCACATGTGGAATGTGTCATGGAGATTTGTTTACCAAAGGGTGATTTCTTAATTGGACACTGGATGGTGTTTGGATTGATTGACCAATTAGGTCAAAGCTGTATCAGACTGGCTGTAAGGGTTACAGAGTTTCTTGATAAATATAGTACAATATAGTATAGGATGAGAATAAAGCAATTGATCAGCCTTCTGCAATCATGGAGTCAATGCTAATTATTACCCAGCTGGGGGCCTACAGTGACAGCATGAGGGCTGGAATAGCAGCTAATTAGGAATAGCTATAAAAATAGTAGGGAAAAGTTCTGCTTGCTATAAGAAGCTAGCTCAGAAGGCAAAAAATTCACAAGCTAACCTCAAATTCAAGAGCCTGAGCTCTAAGCATATTTCTGCTACAGTAAGGTTTTTTGTTTGTTTCCATTCCAATGACACCACCTTTCTGTCACCTGATAGAAGGAATTTAAATAATTTTGAACTAGAGGCTGGGTGTATTTGTAGTTTAATATCTTTTTGGCTGAGCTGCTGCTGTAGCCTGGATAGTTACAATCAACAGGATATAATTACAATCAACCATTTCTTTCAGTAATTTCAATACAAATGGATTTGAGAATAGGTACAAAGATGAATATAGACATGGCTATTCCTTGGTGCTCTCTGGAATTATCCATTTCCTCCACTCCAATCCTGCCATTATACGAGAATGTAAAAGAAGATATTCCCAACAGACTAGAACTGGTGGTCCATCCAGTCTGGCCCTCTGTCTGCAGAAAGATTGACTGGAAATTTAACACATGAGCATAGCCACTTCATGCCAGACCATTTCCTTAGCACTACACCAGTTTCTGCAGTTTTTGGATTTGGGATGTTAGAGGTATTTTCCTGTTTATTTCTCCTGGCATCTGTTCGTAGACCTTTGACCACAAACTTTTCTTCTCCCTTTCTCAGGCTGCTGGTACTGCTTGTCTTTGCCCTCACTGTCAGAACAAGTTACAAGAGTTCATATGCATTCAGCAAAAGCAGTCAGCTTTTTGCTTCATCAGCTTCAAGAGCTCAGTCAATAACAGCTTCACATCCAGCTTACACAGCACCCTCCTGATGGAGCCATGTTTATTCTTCCTGTTCAAAATGATGGGTCCAAAATCTTTGTATTCTTTTGGAAGTCAATGACCTAATCCCATGGATCCTTTTTATTGCTTCTCTACCATATCACCTCCAGCTCCACTAAATCCTTCCTGAATCACAGAGCTGGGGCTGCCACACAGCACTTGAGGTATGACACATTCCAGCTTAGTATGGTGCCAAAAAGTCTGTCTTGTTCTCACTGATAATGCCTTTCTGATGTCTTGGCTCAATAGTATCCAAAGTTATTTCCTGTTGCATATTTCACTGTCATTTGAGATTCAGAAAGTCATTTGAGATTAGAAAGTCAGCCAGTGATGACACCAAGGTCTCTTTTTGGTAGTTGAAATTCAGTTACAACTGGCATTTCCAGCCCAGTGTCATACAAACATGGTTTAGATTACAATTCCTGAGATGCATTATCCTGCATTTCTTGGTACAGGAGACCCCATTTTTCCAACTCATTCAGTTTTGGGAGGTTTTTCTAGGGTTTTTACAGACAGTGATCTGTTGCCTACCCAAGACAGACTTGCAGTTTTTACTGTACATCTGCTTTCCCACATCCTTGATGAACGCAGCCAGCAGTGGCTCAGGTGGCTGGTGTGCAGAACTGGAGGCAGAGCATGGGGCCACGGCTGCCACACCCCACCAGGTTCTTCAGCACATGGGAGTTACCTTACCCTGGCTCTGTCCTCTGCACAGGTGCCACAGGATCTCCCCAATTTCCCGGGCCTTCTTGCTGCCATGGCTGCCTTCAGGGAGCTCTTTGTCTTATTCTTTGCTTTCTTTTCAGATAGTCTTGGTCTTTTATTTGCTTTCAGCTTGATGTGTGTATGGGTTTTACTGTTCTTTTCTAGGCCAGATTTCCTCTTGTTTAATTTTTTTTAAATGATTTTCCATGTGATAGCCTGCACAACTTTACAGTTAAGGCTTGAAGGGATTTTCTGGATTGCTTTGTTTTCTTTCTGAATTGAAGTATACTTTTTACCTGGCTTCTAGCATTTAATTTTTCAACAGCCTCCAGGCTGCTCCTAGGCTTCTTTGGTTTTGGAAAGCTGCTTTTATGATTTTTTTTTTAAATTATTTTTTCATTTTTGACCAGTTACAGCACTGTTTACACAATTTCTCTTCTTGAAATTCAGGACTGTAGTCAATATTCTGTCCTGTATATCACTCCACATTATATCCAAAAGACCCTCCTTTCTTGTGATTTCTGAGATTTTTTGTTCCAGGAAGCAGCCATATACTGTCTCCAGAAAATTTATTTCCTGGCTCATTTTTTCAGTACCGATGTGTAATTTTTATTCTCTTGCACATGTAATTTTTATTCCCATGCTTAATATTGCTCAAGGAAATCAAATGGTGGTCTAATTTGCCTTTATTTTTTAATGCAGTCGTGATTTCTTTTCTCTCTTGGCCTTTTCAGAGAGTCACTGCACCTTACACACATCCAATTTGTATGTTGCATTATTCCAAGTGTTCTTCCATATCCATGCATTTTCTCCTGCTTCTAGTTTAGAACACATCATAGGTAAGTGCTAAGTTACAGTGACACCTTGTGAAGCCTTGTCCCTTTGTGCACAAAGGCCACGTACTGTGCCATCACAAGAAGCTATCCGAGTGTCTGGTAGCAACAGTTGATTCCCACTGTCACCAGCTCCTTCTTTCTCACTCCTCTGCCACAGAAGCAAGAGTAGAACAAGATGACACTAAAGTCAGGTGCAGTGAAGGTTCTTATCCAAAACAAGAACTCTCCCTTGGGATCTAGTCCCAGGCATCCCAGCAGACTGATGTTTGCTTGGCACACAGGGTCAATTTCATAGGAATGAAAACCAAAATCTTCCCACCCTTTCTGGTCATTTGGGAGCCAATTTTTTTTTTCTATTTTTTTCCTTCCTTGCACTTTTCCTAAGCAAGACTGCTCTGCAGTCATCCCCTTTGCCATTGGTAGCAACATAACATTTCTCCAAAAGTTAATGGCACAAATGGGCTGCATATAACACTGCTGCCTGGAGAGCCTGACCAGGCAAATAATCCTGTGGCACAAATCATTGTAGATATTGGTCATTGACCACAGTCAGAAAATTTCAATTCAAATACAGAGGGATAGAAGAGTTGGAGAAGGAAGGCTTTCCCCCCAGATGGTGCATTGTCCCATCTTTTCTGTGGAGTTTAAACTAACCTGCATGCTAACATCAGGCATTACTTGCTTATCAGCTGGTTGGTGTGACCTAGTGCATTTTTGTTTCTCATCATGTTTTTGTGTCCAGGAGCAGCTCAAGCACAAGGGACTCAAGAATCATTGTCAGGAGAGAGATAAGAAGTAGATGGTGGTTTTTTCTTTTCCAGGGGGAAGGGGGACAAGGAATGCAAGATTTATAATCAGTGACCATACCTAATGACAAGTGCCTATAAGAAGCATTTCCTCAGTGAATCCACACTATTTTCACTAGCTCCCTGCCAACATGATTCCAGTAACTTTAGGGTTTTGTTAAATAACAATTCTCATTCTAGAGCAGATTCCGTTTTGCTTTATCTGTTTTATTTATTCTTCCTGAAGAGTGTAGATGCATAGAAAATTATATCCAAAACTTATTAACAATTCAGAGTAGAAGAGTTTCAGCTCTTTCTTGACTTTCCTGACTATTTCTATCTGCAGAATTTAGAGAGCAGCTCAGAAATTCCACCCACTCTTTACATAAAGTAAGCAGTTCATTACAACCAGTTTAATTTCTGAGTTTGATGCAATAAGCCCCTTATCTAAGAGACTCCTGTCTTCCTCTGTATTATTTTTTTCTCCTTTGCACCATCCTCTCTATTCTTAATATGTTAGACATAAAGTCCTAATTCAGTAGTTCTTGAAATAGATAGGAGCATGCCAGAAATTTTTTATCCATCACTTAACATAATTCTGTTAACTTTTATACAAGGATGTCCTTGTTCACTGTAACCACATGATGAGTGAGAAATTAAAGCATGAGGTTTTCCAAACAGCATTTACTGCAATTCCTGCAAATTCACATGCCTTTGCCAGATGCAATGTCTGTGGCTGTTTCTGAAATGTGCATGCAACAGAAAAGCATACTCTACATGGAAGAAAAACCCCACAGTTTTATATAAAAAAATATCTCCACTGTAAACATTAGGAAATGACAAATACTCTCAGGACATATTTATGTATCCAAAACAATATCAATTATTAAAGAAAAAGGGGGAAAATAAACAAAATTTAACTAAAAATAATGCAGAGTGTTTAATAGATTTGTTTAATAGTCATAAACAAATAACCCATGAATACTTTAAAACAGTTAGTGTTGCAGGAAGCAGACACCCAGAAGATTTTATTAAATATTCAAACATTTATGGAGTGTGCTCTAGAGGTTAGAGCAGAGGCCTGACAGTCAATAGAACTGCCTTAAATCCCTGCTCTGCTGCACATCTTTCCTGGAGTAAGCAAACCACCATGCACACGGCTGTTCTTGTGCTCTAGTGGGGATGGAATTGTGCTGACCAAGCTTTATGTCAGCTGTGCTACAGAGCAGGTGCCAGTCTCAGGCTGAGGAGAGGGTAGCTACTGGTTTTGCCACAGGAATCTGTGTGATGACAAAATGCTCCATGACAATGTGTTTCTGGGACACCTCCATGTCATCCTGACCCTGTCAGAGCATAGGCTTTGGCCACTTTTATCCCACTTATACAACAACCAGGAGTATAACCATCCCAGAATATATGACAGGTCTCAAATAACCTCATGTCTCATGAACTGCTGCTGTTGCAAAAATGAGATCCCAGTGCCAGGGACACCAAAACACATTGGGAAAGGAGTGAGGAAATCTTTTGGTACCAGGAGTTTAGAATACCTGATTGGTGCTCACTGTAAATGGAAAAAGGTCCAAGAAAGCTGCATGAGGCAGTTTCAGCCTTTTCTTCTGCTTGTTGGGATGAGGAAAGCCTGAACAAACAGCTCATGTTGTGCTACTGGCAGCTTTATAAGTGGGGAACTGGAGTAATGATTCTGTTGTACTATGTAAAGACATTACCCGCTGATGATTTTCCTGCATCTTCCTTTGTAATCTGAATATATACTTCAGATAACATTAAAACTGGTAAAGGAATCTTTATCATGCTACTTTTATAAATTAATTTTGTGTGGGATGTGAATTAATTGGTAGGATGAGTGTCCATAAACCTCCAGAGACTTTACAAGGATCCTTGTGGAGAAAATCTGAGTCCCCAGTTTCCAGCTCTCCCTGAGTGCATAGTCAGTAAATCTTGAACCAATTACCCTCCTGGAACTATGAATATTAGATAAAAAGGACAGGTGGACTATCAGAATTTTGGTTTCTCTCAATAATGTGTGGTTTTCCCAAGATCTTACATAGGAGAGTATCAATACCATGCATGACTGGTACAAATTCCAAAAGGTTAAACACGCCCTGTGGATATTGGGGATTGCACCCATCCCTGCTCAGATGTTGGCGCCCTGAGAGATGTGCTTGAGACCAGAAAGAGGGCTGCTGACAAGAGTGGGTCCAAATAGAATGTTCTCTTTTCTTAGTTCATATGACCTGCCAGTTGGTCTTCAAAGAAAAGAAGTGAAGGAGAAAAGATGGCAGAAGACACAATGTGAACATTGAGGAAGATTCCCTCAGAGCTTTCTAAAAGTCACTTATTGCCCTCACAGATTCCAACCTAATTTTCCTTCTTGCAAGTAAATATGATTGAGGTGATTGATCCTAAGAGGTTGTAAATCTAAGGAAAAATACCCAGCCTTTCATTTGTTACGAGGTATTGGAGGACCTTAGTAGGGTGCTGTCTGAGCAGGTGGGCATTCCCTGAACAGGTACAGCTGTACGCTGGGTCAGAAGGTGATTCTGTGCAGAAGTTTCTAATGAAAAAGACTGATTTATTTCTTGTGTCATCTCTAAGCCAAAGCACCCCAACACTCAGCACTACGAGCTCTTAAAAAACTAAAGTGGCATATTGAAGAATTATTGGTTCAGATCTGGGACCAGCACCAGCAGGTGAGTCTAAGAAGTGAATTGAGGGTTGTGGGGGTGGGCCTGCAAAGTCACAATGGCACAACAGCAGAAACCCTGGTCAGCAGAAGTGACAGCATGTTTACTGCTCACCATGGACTCACTTATGACATAGGTGAAACTGAAATGCAACTGCTTTTGTATCTAGGCAGGGAATAAAGTGTGTACGATTTTGTGGCTGCTCCACAGCCAACAACTTATCTGCATTAGGAGAGTGCCCATTATGCCTCTTGTGAGTTGGAAAAAAGGAAGTCAGTTCCACAGCTCATCCTCTGCCCCCATGGCCCTGCCTTTTTCTCTGTAAGTCTTCCCCCAGAGGGGAGGTTTTAGCAAGTTTCTTTTGTTTCTTTAGAAAACATTTTAAGGCAGTATGCAAGGCATGCATTTTTATTTTCAGAAAAAGGTAAAAGAGAAGACAAATATCCTTGTTTTCTTGTAATCCAGGTTCTAAGTAGATTTAATGGCCCTGTTAGTGCTTGGTAAAATTAAGACCGTATGAAACATGTTACAAAGTACCTTTGTAGATCTCATTTTCAATAAAAAAAGGGTTTAGGTCATGTTGAACAATCTGCAACTTATTAGCACTTTGCCTTCAATAGGTCACCTTTCATGGTATAATACTCTGTTTTCATTAACGACTGAATCCAAAAAGGCTATATTTTTAGAACTCAAGCAAAATATTTTACTGATATTGTAAGCACAAAGATAAAGAAACACAAAACACTTAACTACAAAACTCGTTTCTTACACAAACCTGTCAGATTCAATGCTTTTCTCTAAATGCAGTGATCATTACAAGAACAGCTTGTACTCTTTAAACTTGAAATGTTAGGTGTAATATTTGTTGTCCAGCCAGGAAAGAAAGGGGAAAAAAGAAGCAATAAACAAAAACAAACAGAAATTGCAGGCTTTGACATGTTCAATCTGGTCTGCATCTCAGAATCAAGCACACCTGAGAAGAAAAAATATGAGGTAATGTAAAACTTAGCCTACTTAGATTTTAATAGATAAAACTATGCTAGATACCAGTTATATCAGGTTTTTTATTTCTTCGTGAGTCCATTTTTTTCAGGTTTGCTGAAGGAATATTTTTATTATTAATAAAAAGCTCCCTTCATATTTTGTAACAGCAGTTACTCTGAAACATAAAAACCTGACACTATGCTCACATTTCTTAAAGACTATTCCACCATATGGACGTATTATTTTCCACTGGTCATTTTCTTTTAAGGGCTTGTACCGGTCCAGCCTCTTTTAGGACACACTTTATATGGTGAATTAATATTCTTCTCCATAGAACAGAAGGAGAAGGAGGAAGGATAAGTGACCCCCTCCTGCTTCATCCTTTGCAAAAGTGAGGTAACACCTCTAGCCATTCCACTGTACAAAGTACCCTTGTTCCTTTAGGAGTAATACATTACTTATTTTGACCAAACAATCCTCCCAGTTGATGAGTCACATGCAAGCAGTTGCATTTGCATTAGATGCATTGATAGACACTTGTTCACTGTGGACTAAAGGAAGTGCCAGTAGTAGGTGAGATCAATAGTATCTGTCAGAAGAGAGAAAAGTTTAAATTCTCTACAGCTCTGCTTCATAAGTGCAGCCTGAAAGCAGAAAACAGTACTACCATCAGTCCTCTGTAGCACGAACAGTGGCAAGGAATTTCAAGCACCAGCATTTTTTTCCTTATTTCAGTGATGTTCAGGGGCATTTTTTTTTTTTTATTCTAGAATAAGATCTTGGAAGTTGATACACTATCTCTTCCCTGTTAGTGCACTAACCATGACATAAAAGACACCCCCACACATTTTACTTACCAAACAACAAATGTGGGGAGATATCCTGTTTTTTACATCTCATGAGGGGAGCACAGGCAATGAAGTATAATTACCGAAACCATGCTGAGGGAGATTTCAGCAACAGGCTTCAGCAATGCCCAGTTATCAGTAGGCTGAAGAAGCTGACAACATGCTGGTCCTCCTTCAGACCACCAGAAGTTTTGATCTGAGAACTTTTCCCATCACCTTCAGAGTTCCCTCTGCACCTGCTCCTCTGTGAGTCTGTCTTTTTAAATGGAGTTGTGAAGTACACATGACCTCAGATTTAGCTAATTCCAATGTCATGTGCAAAGCCAGCAAGTTTTGCTCTACTCGACACACATCTCTCTCTGCATCCTGGCAGTATATTTGCATTCTCATGCTAGTGTCTCTCTCATATTGCTCATTCTTTGGTTAAACAGACTGTGAATAAAACACACACACAAAAGTTTAACATATGAACTATAGTCAAAAGTAGGAAATCTAAGGCTCAATAGTCCCTAAGTAACATTTACAGTTACTCAGGAATCAGAGCTCAGAACTGGAACACATCCTACACTTCATGTTGCCCCTTCCTCTTCCTTCTTCATCTTCTGAGCAATGGATTTCTGTTGTTTGTTTTGTTTTTATAACTATTTTACATTCCCCATCAAATGAGTTATGAAAGTTCTGATTGAATAGAGCTATCAAATTTCCCTTGCTTACCAAGCAAGTGCTGTTAGAAGAGGGAGGTAACTGGTTGATTTGAACTGATTTACCATTCATAATTTTACCCCATTTTTAATTTTCCTCAGTGACTTACTTGTTCTTCTGTTCAAAATACATTAGCAGTACCACACCATAAAGGATCAGCAGTTCATTGATTAATGTTTTCCTTTCATGGTTTGTGGTTTGATTTGGTTGGGGGGCACTGTTGGGGTTTTTATCTGTTTGGTTTTTTAACAGAACAGGAATTAAAGTTAATTTCAAATGTTAAATTCACTGTCTGAAACAGTAGTACATATTAATATAGTAAAATAGGTAATATTTATACATAAATTGCATGCAGAATGTACAAATTTGAGCACTATTAATGTCTGAGTGAAAAACAGGTAAGATGATTTATATGAGAGATTTATTTGTGCAGAAGCAGAATTTTAATTCTGTTTCCATTCTCGGTAGATTGGAAATGATTTTTCATCATACTGTGGATTTTAACTGGTGCATACATCCTTGCAAGTGATAATCTTACACGTTTGGGAAATTACTCCCATAAATGTTTTTCCATTTGAGAATCTTATGCTTTAAGTATTATGTTCAGCACATATTGGAAAGAAGGTTGCAGTTAATATATGGAAACATCATTTGTATTTAATCATGCAGTTGGGAGTAGTTATAGTAACTAAGTAGATGCAGACAGTTTAAAATGCACAGATTGTTACTGCAACCTAGCTTGCCATGGGCACTTTTTCCCTTTGATAGCTCAAGTGCCGAATAAATAAAGTACAATCAATGCTCAGAACTGGTCGGAAAAGCTGTTCCATGTAGGTTATGCTGTCAGTCCTGTTAAATAAGGCCACACGGCTTAGCTATGATAGCGTGAAAACAAAGGGCACATGGGAGCTTTATTGTTGCCTTTTGCATGTTGTCTCTGGCATCCAGAGGGCACAGCAGCAATTTCACCAGGCTTAGCTGGGCTCCTCTTTGTGCCTGGGTGTTTTTTACAACAGATGGAAGCTGGGCCAGGACATTTGCCATGTCTCCAAGCATCTGTGTGATGCCAGCTGCATGCGTGGGGTCAAAGGTGTGACAGGGTGGCTCTTGTACTGGGTCTCACCTGGCATTTCTGTCCAGAACCTTTCTGTTCACACAGTGTTTAATCCAGTGTTTGACAATTATTGGAAAATAAACATGTGTTTTCCCAGTAATCATTCAGGGACTGAGTTTAAAGAACAAATTAAATTAAACTAGATCCTGAAACTGTTTTCTCAAATGTTACCAATCTACAGGCACAAATACAACAGTAGGTCAAAATACAAATATATAGACCCCTTTTTTTTGTTAAATTTACATTAAAACTGTCAGAATAAGGATCTTTGGTTTTTAAACCTTGGTACATTTTCTCAGTATAAATTATACAAAATATATGCTGTTATATGTATATATTGTGTATATGTTCTGATATGTGTGCAGATAAATGCGCATCCCAGGAAGCCCTGCAAAGGAGGAAGCAAATGATTTTCTGTTTGCATGAACACAGTATAATTTGTTGTAAGGCACTTATATACTGCAAAAATGGCCATCAGAAAAAAAGCTGAAGCTAGAGAAATCTCTCTATACATGTACAGCACCATGCCTAGTTTTTAGAGTCACTTATGCAAGCTTCCTATAAAACATTGAAACACATCTCTGCTCTTACACTGTCGCAGAATTGTTGATACAAAATTTGCTACCTCCTACATTATTGTTACACGATGTTTGTTTTTCCTTCCCTCCTTTTCCAAGGTATAAATGAACTGCTTATGTGGAGTTCAGTAACATAACTGTACAAAATTAGTGACAAAGAGAAATGTCAGAGTTGATATTCCTGACACAGCCTTTTTAACTGTTGTTATGTCTTAGGTTTGCATATCAGAGATGGAATAATGCAGCAGTCCAAGATCCCAGGAGACTTTCTCTACCATTGTCTTTTAGGTTTTTAGCCTGTGGCCTTGATTGAAAGGAGAGCTTCAGTTGGGACTAGTCATTCATTATTATTAAAAAATGGGCATTCTGGCATGCCTTTGTGAGGAAGAAAAAAATGAAAAAAAAAAAAAAAGAAAGGAGAGGAGTTTAAAATATTTGTTCTCTGTTCCTATGTAAAAACTTCTTAGATGGAGTTTGGCAATTGATGTTGAAGTAGAGTTAGACAGCCTTTGAAACACTTACCTAGTTCACGAGCATTATGGAGGATCTAGTTCACTGCAGTTTAGATTCATAGACAGCATTTTGCTTTTCTATGATCAAAATGCCTGTACAGTTTCAAGGGCTTATCATCAGAGTTGAATCCACACAGAGCCTAACCTAAGAACAGTGAAGAAAAGCATACATTTGAAGGGCTTTGATGCTCCATCACATAGCCATTCGGTGGCTATAATGGAAGAGGAGTACATGACAGACTTTGGTCGTGCCTGTCATTCATAAATCTCAGTAACATATACCAAGTGTTCCAGATTTTACAGGGAAATTGTGCCAGCACCTCATTCGGCAACAGAATGAACTCACACTGCTTTAATCATATATGTTATTTTTCTTTATTCATGTTACTGAAGACATATATATATATATATATATACATATATATATATATATATATACACTAAAATTAGATTATTTTCTTTTCAAGGAGCTCTCTTTAATATATTTACATAATCTGGAAGATGATGTAATGGATCCTATGAAGTAGAAATATTGATATGTTTTATACCTCTGGTTAAAGAATAAATATGTGCAGGCACTTACATTTAAGAAGGAAGCAGAAAAAAGACAGATTTAATATTATATGCAGGATAATATTTTTCTGACTTCTTCAGTCTGAATAAAGTCCTTTTTAAAGCAGTTTGGAAAAGGATTAGGACTTGTAGCATAAATGTGGTTGAGACAGTAAGTAGATTAGCCACAAGCTAGGTGATTTTGCCACTGGCCTCAGCAGAGTTAAGATTTTGTTCCATGGTTTAATTCTGTAGTCTTTCATCAAGAAAAATGCATGAGTGTCAAATATATCAGAAGTGTTCCTGTACAGGTCATCATCAAGGCTGTGAACACACAGTAAATAAAAGAGAGAGAAGGGAAGTTTTTTGTTTATTTTTTCTTAGGGAATGTAGTCATTCAGATGAGTGGCCATAGCCAAATGCTGCTCATTTTGACTTTCTCAATATCTTCATGTGTATTTCTGGTAACACAGCTTTCTCTTTTGCAGCATATTATCCTTTCTTAATCCAAAACCACATATTACTTCTGTATTGTTCTATCTATTTCTTTGTCTGAGATGAGCATAACCAACTCTATCGCCCATTCCTTGATTCTCATTTCTGTGCTTGGTTTTATACATTGCTGCATGGCTTCATTCTGGTGAATATGTGCTTTTATACTTTTATTTTTAATCCTTAAGAAGAATCTTTTATTTTTATTAAGAATACATATTTCGTCCCTGCATATTTCCCTCCTCTATTGCTCCAAATAATTCAGTCCACTATTCTTATCAAAATAATTACCAAGAATGCATTCTATTCCTTTGATAAAAAAATGAACAGTTAAATTATTTTATCAGAGAAAAAAAATCTTGTTATGTAAAGGCCTTTTCAATTGTTTAATTAAGTGATTCTTTCTGAAACGCAAAACAAAATCTCCAGATGCTCATTAGTTATAAAAGTTACTAGGGATGTGCAAGTCATGTCCTACATTCCCTGAGAATTCTGAGATTCGTCTCTATTAAAGAAGTCCCATAGCCTTCTCTTGGTATCAGAAACCCCTTTTGCATCCAAACATGTGTATTACCTCTCTGTGGGAAGCACGTGAGGTGAAAGGGTACTCAAGACCTTCTGAGAGCCAGAGTCAGGAGAGGGTGCATCCTTCCCTCATGCTCTCCCCTCATTCCGTGTCCTGTCCCTTCCTGGGTGTCAGTACGCAGCTGCAGCCCTCCTCACCAATATTTCTCTGTGAGGCCATTCAAGGGCTGCTTCTCTCATTTGGTGTGATATTTTTAGCAGGCCTTATAGTCTTATCCTTGGAAGATGTCTGCTACATCTGCTCTCTGGTGGCAGCACACAAAAAAACTTGAAAAAGAAAAAAAAGAAGCCTATATATTTGTGTGGTAGCATAAACAGAAGTGGTCGGTGGAGCCAAGGTTTCACTGTTCATCAACACAGAACTGAAACTGAGCCTTTGTCTTCCATCCATACTGGCTAGAAGATTTCAGTCTGGTTGACATAGTCACCTAACCCACATCCATCTGAGTAATCTTTTAGGCCCTGCCAGTGCAGATGACAACTAAGCTTGCTAAACCCCCACTTTAACTGAGATATGAGTGGTGCTAATTGCCTGCTCATTGCCAGACTGAGCAATATGTTTTCCAGATCCCCTAAAAAGAGAGTGACTTGTTGGCTCAAAACTCCTCATCTTCCTTCATCACTTCCAGTATTTATTATTATATTATTCTCCAGTAATACCTTGGTTCTAAATTAGGTCAGTGACTCAATAATTGGCAGTGTTTCTGTGACATTGCCACTGAAAGGGTATGACAGCTGATTTCTTCATCACTTTTATATAACCTACAATACACAGTCAGGTGAGGGATTTTTCCTCTTGAAGACTAAGCTCCAGGTTCCAGCCTCTACTGAAGCCTGTCAAGTTTCCCCTTTGACCTGAGTGGTTGCTGGCCTTAGATTCAAAGTATTGTCACATAGGTTTTTATAAAATCTTTGGGATTTACAGCTAGAAATCTGTTTTAAAATGTGTTTTCAATCAAATTATATTGAGTAATCTGCCTATCTGCTCTTTCTTAAATAATATTTCAAATTTTGTTTGAAAAATTTCTCCATTCCACTTTAGCTACAGATGTGCCAACTCCATGGAACAGAGCTATTAACATCCTCCATTACAGAGTTCTTGCATGCCTCACACAGAAGTCATTTCCAAATGGCTTTGGAGTTTTTGGAAAGCAAAACATTCATACAAATGGTAACATTTTTAATCCTCTTTGATCTCCTGTACCATATGGGAGTTCATAGGATCCTATTGTTGATCTACAGGAAAAACATTGCTGGATTGGCCCGTTCACTATTTGTTGACTATTACTAGACCTAACATGAGGACATCAAAGTACTGTAATACAATAAAGTCACTCATGAGCGGAGTTGTATCTCTCCCTAACAGGGAAACTTAAAAGAGTTGAGAAAGTTTCACTGTGAGTCCATGTAAGATATATCATGCATGAAAACAAAATGAGGAGGAAAGAGGTATTCTCACCTGAAGGGACTTTACAGTATAAAGCCAAGGTGAAAATACAAAAAATGCTCAATAAAAAAAAAAAAAAAAAAAAAGGGAAATAACATGGATAAATTTACTAGATATTGAGAGTAGATCATATAATCAGAAAACATCTTAAGCTTATGAATCCGTGTAAACATGTAAGTAAATCAATTTTCCCTCCCTCCCTCCAAGAATAAAAGTATATTTTGGGCATTTCTTCAGTAAAATATCACTGAATGGGGAGTTCTGAGACAACATGGGATCCAATAAGGTCAGCCAACCACAAAAATGGAAAATGGTATAAAGGTTTTTGTCCTTTATCTAAGCATAATTTCCTTGTGTTATAGCTTCCCATGGCTCATGTGTCTTCCAAAAATGCCACACATGATGCTGTTCCTAATCTGTGATTTACTGCAGCTGCAGAACAATGAAATAATGCCCAAAAAAGTAAATGAGTGAGTGAACTACTTCTGCAATACCAAGCACTACAGGTTGTTAGCCTCACATAGGAAATACCTAGCTTGAAATAAAAAAAAATACAAAGGAGACTTCCAGTAGAAGTTTGTCAACAGGTCTGTGACTCCAGCAGGGCCACCCCTGATGCCTGTGGCTTGCCTCTTACAAGTTGTCATTTCTTCTCACCTTAACACTTAAAGGGAGCCACAATAAACTGGGAAGGTGTGCAATCAAAAGTAATGAAAAGAAAAGATTTTCCAAAATAATGTAATTAGGCTGTGTAATTCTCTGCCATAGCTATTTGTAATTATTTCCAAAAAGTGACTACATGTGCATACCCTTAACAAGAATATTTGGTTATCATCATTTGTAATAACAGTTTGGAATGAGAATCTTGAAGATCTGGGTACTGGCCTTTGGCAGAGATGGAGAGAACCTCATGATCTATCCATCCATATGATTTCTGACAAACCTAACCACTTCTTAAGTCAGCTGTCTCTAAAACTCTGGGAATAACCAAATAAATAAATGCCTCATGACTCCAGATGGGAGTTGTTTCCCTCAGAATATTTGAAAATAAAAGGTATTAAAGGGTTAGGTGAGACTGATTTGCCTTTGATGCTTTGTCCTGTTCTAAGAAAAGTTGGTTAAAAAGGTTAATAAGTAGACACACAACATGGATCAGCTGAAAGGTTTCAAAAATGAGGCATACATTTAGGATGCTTTCCCTATCAGGGGCAAGTGAACAAGAAGTAATTTTGTTATTTCATCTTTTTAGTTTTTTATAGAGTATTTTTGTTTCTTGCTTTTGCTGAAAGTTTCAAAGGGAAAAACGTTGCTTCTCTATGAAGCTAGCTTTACCATTTTGCCAGATGAAAGTGTTACAGTGGTTGAGTGTGTACAGTAGGTCCAATCAGTGACTAATGCTATTTTGTCATGGTTTGTTTTTTTTTTTAAATAATATTGTTGCTCAGTTCCTTTGGAAATCATACAGAGAATTATCTAGATTTTAAATCAATATCAATAAATCTAGGGCAATTTGCTTGGAACATCTAATTACTTTTCCCCTCCCACTAGATTTTCAGGCTAGCTTGTTACCTCAGGGCTTCAAATACCTTGGGATCCATCTTTCTTTCAGAATTGTTCTCAATTAGCTTTGCATGCTTGCTTCAAGATCTTGGAATTGGCAGTCCTAGGTGGCAAAATTTTGTGTTAATTTATGGGGAGAACCTTTTTAATAACAGAGTATATGTTTTTTCTACATATTTTTTTTTTCACAATATGCAAGAGTGGCTTTCAAAATATTACAGGAAGGAACTGAGAAAGTTAAATTACAATTTTGTCTGGGAGGGAGGAAAGAAATTCAAACAACTAAAAGCCAGCAACGTTCTCTGAATTACTTTGTTTAGACTACGATATCTAAAGCTAGCATTAGAATTAATTTAAACATCTATTCTGCAAATACTGTTTAATTTACTTTGGCTCTGTTGTGATAGAAATTAAACAATTGACAGAGCCTCAACTGGTCAATTCAGTCTTGGTTTCTTCTACTGGTATTCATCTCCTCTTAATCTGGGGTAGCCAACAGTATAAAGTCATCACAAGGACTGCAGCAACCTGTCTGCTTTCCCTTCTATCACGTAACGCAGCTCCCTGGGATAAGCTCTGTGAGAATTCATAATAGCTCCCCATATGATGTCACCATCATTAAAGTTCTCTTTGTACCAGTTATAGCATTAGGAAAATCACAGGGATATCCTTTGTCATCAAGGAAAGGGACTAGATACTATATATTCAAATAATATCTAGATCTGGAAAAAAAATCCACAAGTAAAGGAGTGATGGAGATATGAAAAGTTCTGAAAGGAAAGTCTCTGTGGAGCAGTTCACTGTCTCCTCCAGTACAGGAACTGAGCCAAACCAACATGCTTCTGAGAGTTTCAAAGGAAAATATGGGAAATTTCTAATTTTGTACTTTCCACAGATAGTATGGTAAATAGCACAAAAGCATATGCAGGTTCCATATAGCTGCTGAAGAAAAAAAGTTTTGTGCAAGAATTTTCAATACAAAAATACCAGTTCTTGCTCAGGAACATCTCAAACTTCAGTCAGCTCTTTTCTGTAAATCTGTTCTGGGGAGGAAGCATCACTACACATATTCTGATTTTCATCATCTTCCCCAGATAGCTGATATCGCTTACTGACAGAGACAGGATAGATAACAAGATGGTCTGACCTGTTCCAGACATTCTTATATATTTTATGTGAAATGTTGGAACTGAAATATGTTCCTTGAAATATGCCCTCACTTGCTTTTAAACACAAGGGTCTCATCACTATAAGCAAGGAACTCCAGTATTAGGTATCTGAGTCTAAGGGAGAGCCTAATGAATGATTCCACACAGGTTTCATAGCATGGAGGTTGGAGGTGGGCAGGAGAGAAGGAGAAAAGTCAGAGTTTAAGGCTGGAAAGAATCAGCCAAGAACCTACACTGCTACACAGATAAACATGTGTTAAATATAGTTATTCACAAATCAAAAATATGGGTTTTAGGAAGATAAAGGTGGCCTAATGATAATTTCTTGGGTTAATCACAATTATTGTTAGAAAAACATGTCATAATATTCATGCCTTCAAATACCAGCTAGAGGCTGTTGAAAGACCTGAATTCATGAGTGTTGAATCTGACAGAAACTGCTATATTTTTCCTACAGACACTCTTATACTTTGTAGTTAATCTGTCTCTCAGTCTTATCTTTCTAAAAGCTCTACTTCTTTCTCTTTGCTTCTTAGAGAGAACACTTTATATGTCTTTAAACATTTCTGTGACTCTTACATATGTTTCAAAGTTCTACCATTCTTTCCAAAGTTTGGGTTGCAAAACAGGTAGATGACATCAATTACAACCTCCCTACCTGTTACCTCAGTCATCCCTTTAGTGTGGGATGGGAATTTCCTTTGGTATTACAGTATTGAATGGAGAGCTTGTCTTTTGTTGTTTTCTGGTTCTGATGTCTAGGTCACGAAACTGATTCCAGTTCATTTTACAACAATGGACCAAAGATACTATGACAGATATACAATGCAAATAGAGTTTTGATTCTATGTGAAATTTGGAGGGTGTTATTAGCTTGACAATTGTGCTTTCCCTATTGCTATGTTAAAGTCAGCCCTTTAGACCAGTTGGTACAACTCACTGACAGTCAGTAGTTTATAAACACCATTTCCAAAACTACCCAGAAAGTAAGTGCCAAAAGCATAAACCACCATGGTCCTGATATGTGTATGAGCTACTTACAGATTACAGTACATGCCAATCTAGACTCCTAAATCACTACTTTAGACTTCTAGTTTGTAGATTTATTCTAGGATCCTTGAGAATACAGCACTCAAAATAAATGTGCTAATTAGGTGCCTCATATCACCTGATGTTGCACAACTGATCTATAACCACATGCACAACATGAAACTTTTTAATGTCTTAAGGCAGATGTATTCACCACAGCCCATCATTATTGTGACATAGTTTATCAGCAAGGGTATAACATAGTGATTCTGCTGGGACCTGAACAGGAGCAAGCACCACATCTATGGGAATCTGAATGGCAGGGCCTTAACAGTAAGCATAATTTGCACCAAAGCTCATCAGAACCTGAGGAGGAGTGAGGGGACCATCCCTGCCCGTGGGAGTGATGGGGGATAGGCACACTGTCCTTGTATGTTAGCAGTGAAGCAAGATATGTTTCACAAAACATTGCTCAATGTTTACTAAACCAGCAGCAGTGAAGGAGATAAGGACAGAGTACTGAAGCTCTGAGTTTCACTTCTCTTGTAATTATTGGTAGCTGTTGACTGTAAGTCAAGCAACAAGCTCAACATCTTGATGGTACCTGTAGAGTTTCTGGATTTTTTAGGAAAGAAATTGCTGGAGAAAGCCTGGTGGGAAATATGGGCAATTCATAGGCAGTCAAGTTTGCTTTTGCTAAACCAAGAGTATTTCTAAAAAAAATTTTAAAAAGGAGTTCTATTCAGCTGCCTGTAAAATTTCTACCATTTTATCTGACATTTCTGTGGATTATACTGCACACTGCAAAGAAAACTAAGTACTGAAAGAACTACATGTCTCTTCCTGCAGGAGGAGGAAAACATGATCCTGGCTAACGGGGCATACTGGGAATATGGAAGATGTCAAGAAATTCTTGTTTTGAGGTTGCCAACACTTTCTGCCACAACTTCAGTCCTCACCAGCTCTAACCCTCTTTCAGCACACCAGTCAATTCTTAATTGCACATTGGAATATAACATGCACTTTTGACACAAGAGTTTAATTTAATGAAAAGGGTTGCCCTCTTAATAGCTAGAGAATGTCAGAGGTGCTCTTTGCATAGACACTGGGTTTTTGTCGACTGGTTTACCAACATCTATTTGCTATTTGCACCTAGGGGATTTAGGAAAAACACAGTTCCTGACACAGTTACCATGAAGGCCTAATGTTCATAAATGCCAGGTTGTCAGTTTCATCAGGTCTAAGCAACTGAAATAGAAGGTGCTTTTTAATGCTACCCCAGAGTCAATTAAAATACAGTAATGCTGACATCTGCAGAATACAGAATGATCAAAGTAAAGAATGCCCATACAGCTTCTGACATAAAAACAGTGTGTTTGGCGGCAGAGTGACACAGTGTAACAGGTCAGGTAATTATGAGAAAATCTATGATGTATCTGTTGCAATTGCTTAGCTTCTTTCCATTATCACAGCCATCAAACAGAACAGTGCTCTCACTTCTCCTGATGGATCGTAAAGCTAGTGACACCCTCGCTCTCCTGATACAGATGGCATCTCAGGAGCAGCTGAATTAATTTGACAGTAAATAGATGATAGCAAGTGCTGTCTTCTCTCTCTCTTTTTTTTTTTTTTTAATATTATTTTTTTAATTGCACCAAGACAGCTTTTAACACTTCTGGGAATACCTAAGAAAGCCTAAGCCATGATTAGCAGTGTGCCCTCTTCTACTGTAAGTCCCTTCCAACGCATTTGCTGCTATTTTATTTACATGACAATTGCTCAATGGCAACAAAATTTTATTCTCCCCCATCTCCCCACCCTAACTCTCAGTCTGAACATTAATTAATTTTGCCTTGATATGTTTATTAAATTAATGAAGGAATCTGACAGATGGGTTTACATGCTTAGGGTACAGTTATGCAAAAGTCACGGGTGTATTTTAGATGGCTGTACATTTTCTGCCTCAGAAACATTATAATTGGCCTAATGGATTTTCAGTTATGTGCATTGGCTTTCTCCCCTCTCTGAAGCAGACTAATTACAGCTTTTTACATTAAATTCTAATAGATGTCCATTTATCTTCTCTAAATTATCACAATAATTACAGTAATAAATTAGGCATGTAACTGTCATTAATCTAAACAATTTTAAGTGGTTATCATAGCAGCACAACACAGACTATGTTTCCTAAATATGTATTCAAATATGTTTCTAACTGTATAACTGTTGTATGGGAGGGTCGCATTTCTCAACGAGCTGCAAAACCCAGAAGGTAGAATAAAAGAAGAGAAGGAAGGAAGGGGCTTTGGGGGGCATGGAAATGGGATGACAGAATGGAGTAAAACAGACAAAATTTGAGGGACCACTGCATACAATCACAAATGGCTGAAGAATTGTCTTGGACAGTAACATCCTGGCAGATCTCAGATTCCGTCAGTAATCCATGACTGGTTTTTTCCATCTCATATAAAAATGTGTTGCAAATGTTTCTTTACTCAAGAACACCTACTTGAAATTATAGCTGGCTGAAGCACAAAATTTTACCTTTCACAGAAATTTTGGCAAAGACAACTTGGTTTTGTTTCTCACTTAGCACAATTTCCAGTTATTCAGAATACATCACATAATGGAAATTCTGAAAAATTTCATGGACGAAACCCATGTGATCACTGTTTTTAAAGTAAGACCATTCCTTATTTTATCCTTCCCTCCACAGAGAGCTAGTGAGGCAAATATTGACTAGACTCTAGTCAGCTTTATAACTGCTCTTCAGCAGGAAGCTGAGTTGACTTGCTCATTCCATTCCCATTGGTAGCTGATGGGATTGTAGGATTCAGTCTTGGGAAAAAATGTCTTTGCATCCCTCTGTTTCTTTCCTTCCTCCCTAGGCATCTAGACTTCTAAAACATCCGGCTCTCCATGTGCCTGAAACCCAGGCAGATGGACCCTTCACCAGCCACACAGTCAGAACCAAGTCTGCCTCAATAGAATTCATGCAGGACTGGCAGACTCAGACCAACACTCAGATCACTCCCTGGCTGGGATGGATGTTGGGTTCTAGATGACTACAGGTGTGCTGTTCCCTCCTCCACAAGAGGCTGCAGCTAGTTTGGCTGATCCTACACTAAGGCCCAGCTATGCTGATGTGTTATAAAGAAAGGCCATGGTTCAGGAGGATGACATGGCCAGGGCCTAGACACTCCTCTGGGGAGACAGCCAGCCTGGCTCTTTGAAAATGTGAAATTCATGTTCAAAGCAGCATCTCCTTCATAACTGCAGATTCATGAGAATGGGGGGATGGGTGGGAGCACAAGAGTTTGCTGCCCTGGCAAAACTCTGGACAGAAACATACTTTTGTTCCCTCCTGTAGGGACATGTGGACACCTTTCACTCTTACCAAAAAGAACCTCTAGGCTCTTCCTCTAATGCAAAGCACTGCTGGTTCAATTAAGTCCAATTTCTTATGACACCTCATCTGCCAGAGTACTGAGTACTGAGTATTGAGTACTTTCCAATCAGCTCCATTAAAAATACATTTAAGTAACATAAAATACTGGGGTATTTTTATCCTGCAAAGGGGAAAAAGATCTAGATCTGTGTTGTTGCCAGCTCCGCTTCATTATCCTAACATGTAAAAACAGAGGCCAGAAATTATGTAACACCTGAAAACAAATTTGTATGTACTGAATAATTATATATTTTCAGTTATCAAAATATTAGGCATTAAAGATCCTTATATGGTACATATCTATGAAGCTTTTGGCTGTTTCTGTCACAAGAGGGCACAATGGAACACAATGGAACTTGTGTAAACATTAAAAGCATTGGAAAAGTGAACTTTGTACAAAATTCCAAATTTTAAATCACCTGTATTGCAGATAAAGTGGTCTTAGAACATTGATACCACATATATGTGTGTGTGTGTGTGTGTGTGTGTGTGTGTGTGTGTGTGTGTATTAAATAATGTCTACAGGTTTCCTGAGCACTAAAAGGGAAGAGCTAATGTGCAGTTTGAATTGAGTTTCAATATATAAAAACACTTACTACATTTCTTTTATACCTCTTCAAGATGGTAAAGAGTCACTAACATTTTTCCTAGTGACTAAATCATTTTGTTCTGTGAATTCAGAGAGGTTTAAATTGGTAATTCTTAAAATAATAGCACATTGATTTGTGCAGCTCTGCAGTGAAATTCCTCTGGAAGGATGTATGACCTCTCCATTAATATGAAATGAGCTCCTTGTGATACCTTAATGAATATGCAGCGTCCCCTTAGTGACATGAGTAACATTTGAAACCTTTATGCATTTTCAACGGGCATTCACCTTAGCTAATCCTCAGAGCAAGTTCATTCATAGTCATATTTCCTGTTATCTGCTTACAAAGTTAAGATGTTCTTGTGGTTTGAAATTTGTCACTTACTCCAAAAGAAGAAGGAAAGGAAGGAAGCAATGGCTTTAATAGACAATGTGCCAAGATAAATGGTCTCTGCTGTGCATGTTAGATTTGATGCAAGTGTTCTTTCTGTAGATACTACTTCCTGTACAGAATATTGCAGCCTTATGGCAACCTTTGTCCTTTGTCTTGATGATTGTATGAAATATTAATCTCTGAAACAGAAATGCTAAAAAGAAGCATTCTGCAATGTATCTGGTGACTACAGCTGTGCACAAGGATTCAGATGCTGGGTTGTCTGCACCATAGTCTGAATGGGTACGTTTTGCTGCGTTTCAGCTCCCTCACTTGTCATAGAGTAAAATGTCATTGTTAATTGAGTCCTGGGGGGTTTCTGCACCCTACCTAGATAAGCTGGTAAAGCACACTGAGTCCATGTGGGACTCGGTGGTAAAGTTTTCTGATTATTCTAATTAAAATACTGGACACGGAGAGAGCAACATTTGAATCACCATAACAGTGAACACTGAACAACTTGACCCAGGAAATACTTTCCGATCTTGCATTCTTGGAAAGTTGTTGCACTTATTGGTCAGGCTTATTTAGTGGGTTTCTGCTTGAAGGTGCATCCATGAGGATGTATTTGGAAGGCTTTGGGAAGCTGACAGTCTCACAGTTAATTTTCAATTTTTGGGCATTGACAAAGATCAAAGAATGGATACAAGTTTTCTTTATGTCCATTGATAGTAAATATGTAGAGAAGATATTTTTAGAGATGATGGGAAAAAAGCCAACAGGTTTTTGTTCTGCACATCACATGGAGAGTATGAAAGGCTGTTGCAGACTTATCCTACTTGTCTCTATATGCCAAAGAAACACATCAAACACGGCATGTTCTATGCCTACATATCCTACATCAGTCAGTTTCCTTCTGTAAGCCCTTTTACACTCTAAATAATGTAGTGAGTACATCAGTTGAAGGAAATAAAGCCATTTGCTACTTCTAGTTGTGAGGTTTTTCCCCCACCTGATGGTCTTTACCTTCTTACGTCTATAGTTATTTCTTTTTCTCTTTAAAAAAAAAAAAAACAACCAACCAAAATACCAACTCAATATATTACTTAAGTTTTTGGTGGGATTTATTTCTCTCCATAAAGCCTACTAAAGCCTGGTATAGGAAGCAGAACAAAGAAAGGGAGAAGGAAAAAGGAATGAGATATGTTTGAATTTTTTTCTATTTTTTCAGCAGTCCAAAGCTTATGACAACCATTCCTGCTTATATGGCTCTATTTTTGCATTGTTTATAGCCAATGGACACAGGGATGAAAGGCATAAGTAAAGGGAGAGGAAAGAATTGCATAATTAACTTTTTAAATTAATTCATGACCCAGTTAAAAGGACAAGGAGGGGGTTATTAATTAATTAAGGTGGGAAACCCTGTGGGCATGTGAGATTTAGAAAGTTTTAACTTACCATCCAGGTTAAAAGGCTTTCTAAGGGTGCACTCAGCACTCAGTGAATCTGAAATGCAGTTATGCAAAAAGAAAAGGTGAAAATATATAGTAAAGGTTTTTTCAAGGGGAATAAAACTCTAAAAAGACTGAAAATTAATTAGGCAAAATTCTGACAGATGTTTCATCAGAATTTGAAAAAGAAACCAACCCAGTTCTCAGTTTTTAAAAGTCTGTTTATTTATGTTTATTGAGTGCACTGGATGCTTGATGCTATAGAGACTTGGATCTGAAATATGTTTTTAAAATCTTCTCATGTCCTAATAATTTCAGCAGAACTGATGGATTAACAGCTATAGGAAAAGTAGCAATATCTGATATTACTCCAAGTGAACATCTGACGCCCTGCAGACATTATAGACTTTCTTTACAGATGTGGCACTTCTCAATCAAAACACATTTTAAATTGGCCATCAAGGGTTCCCTCTTTGCTCAGGTATCTGTGACTGCAAATGTCCATTTACTTTGATATTTATCTTTATCACCTTAAAGCCTCACATCACCCCTGCTGCTTCCAGCACATTTCCATGTACCTCAGGGTAAAACTTCGAATCTAGATAAGGTCAAGAAGTCCTTACATTTTGTTTTTTCTTCCTATTATTTTTCTTTTTTATATATTTTCATGTCATTGAGGTTTGCAATGTCAGTTTTTAAAGTCATGGAAAAACCTTCCATGAACTTGTACCACAATAAACAACAAACATGTCACTTAGGAGTTATGATGTTATGAAAAAGAATGCTTTTTCTTACCAACAGTGTTTAAAAGGGATTGCATGGTTTACTACCTGTTTATTTAGCCAGTCTTATATTTAAATTATCTGAAGATAGATATCAAGGCTAATAGTTTTCTGCTGACTTTAAATGCCACTTTCTTTTACTAGCTGATACTGGCTATGCATCTCTGTCTCATTGGTGTTTGGCAAAAATCTCAATCATTCAGACATTGTCAGAAAAGTTAATTAAGCAGTAAATCTTTGGTTTTTTTCAAGTTGCCACCTTGGAATAACAAAGATTTGAGAAAATCCCCAAACTAATAACCAAAAGATGTCAGGCAAAGTGATGTGAAAGTGTTACTACAAACTATTTAAAAATTAGGGGAAAAAGAAAATTACTATTACTAAAGACAAGCCATTGCTAAGGGTATTTGGGTCTCTTTATGCACAAAAATAATGCCCTACTAGCTGTGCTGCATTCCTGCTCCCTAGACAAGCAGCAATCTTCATTGCTTTATGATTCTCTTTTTTTTTTTTTTATCATACTGAAGCATTTTGGTGTGAGAATTTTAAAATTAAATCTCCTTATTGTGCAGGCAGGATGTCCAGATTTATTCTATCAAATGCCACAGAAACAAAGGGAACAATCCATTTTTCCTGATAGAAGCCAACAGTTCGTAAGAGGTTTGAGATGAGTGTAAGGATACAATTTGCCTAGAGAGTGCCTGAGGATCAAGACAACCTGACTTTCCACGGAATGAGTCTGTCAGCTGGCATCTTGCAGTAATTGCTTCCCATGGCAGGACCTTACCAGCCAAGGGAGGACTGCTCTCGTCAACCCAAGAATCAATTTCTACAGTAGCTGAATGATAATTGTTTGCTAAGGCTCAGGGAACTTGTTGCCAAGCCTGAAACAGGGGCTGGAGCTATGATTGGCACTCATTAACCCAGGGTTTGGATTTGATCATTTACCTTAGTAGAACAGTGTGCAGGGATAAAGAAGGGAAAGGACTGCAGAATGTTCTTTTGTTTTGAAGAAACAAATGAGATCAACTGCAGAATCGGTATCTGAATATCAAGCCTGAATTCATAACTGACTTCACTCAAAGGAACCAAATAGCAGGACTAGGTGGCAATTTGAATGCTTTCCTTCAAGAACAAACATCTCTTTGGATATTTTTTTTTTCTGATAGATACTTCTTCTGGAATGTTTTGTTCATTATGGTCACCAAATCCTGATGGTTGATGTCCTGAAGTTAGAGTGCTGACTTACACTGCAAAGAGAGTGAGAAAAGACTTGCCAGGGGTCCAGGAGATGGTCTGACTTCCATAGGTGTTTTTGTGAAAAATAGTCACCTCCGTCTATCCTCTGTTACAGACATTTATGCACTGAAAATTTAGCTGCATTTGGGCCCTAAAATTTTTTTTTGGGTTGCAGTGTGGCATGTTCTGCTCCTCACTGAACTCTGCCTGGTGCCAGGTACAATTGCCTAAGTCCCTGTGGCAAAGCACTTTTTCAGGTAGATACCTTAAATGTGAGTTAGAGGATCAGCCTCTGATACTGCCTTTACAGTAGTCTCTTCTAGTGTTTCTTGATTATTTATGTGACCTGTCAAAGTCTATTGACTGACATGCAAACATTTTTATTTCTATATCACAATCAGTCCATTTACTTAAGTCTGTTGGTTCTGGTTCAGAGAGAAGCACAGGCCAGTGACTAAGTGGACATTATGGCATTTAGAAGACTGCTTCAGAGTCATGCTTTCTCAGGAAATCCATATATCATATTTAGTAACTATAAATGTTTTGGAAAATTCCAAACCAAGCTTAATTATTTTACTCTCAATGTACGTGTGCATTACCAGAAAATAAAAAAATGTCTCTGTTTCATGACTCTGGTCTCACGAAGGCTGTTCCTTCCAGATCTTTGTAGGTTTGGGTCTTGGAAACAAGCAAACCTGTTACAGTATTTGGCAGACAGAATGTGGCCCAAGGGTGGCTTTCAGTGTTGACTCTAAATAGTTTTAGCTCATGGAGATTTCAACAGAAATTCTTGCAGCTTGTGTGACAGCATCTTTATATGTGTATAAAGCAATGGAAATTAAATATAGCAATATTGTGCATAATATGAACAGTAGAGTTTATTAGCTATCAAGATAATACTCACAATATAAGGGTATTTAGCTGTTAAGTGTCAGAACCCCCCGTTAAACCAATCAAAAAAGGGGTATTGTGACTTTCTCCTTTGTAACCTTATTAGTGACCACAAGCTGCCTAATACAGAGTTCCATGACACTCAGCAAAAAGAGAGGGCACGGATCCTGCGGAGACAAGAAGGATGTCCTCTCTTGCATAACCTCACAGCACTGGAAATGCAGCAAGCTTGTAGCTCTTCTGTGGAGTCCAGGTTTGCAGCTCTTTCATGCCTTGTTTGGGTGCACATGAAAACTGGCTTAGTCATCCTCATTTTTAATAGAAAGGTCTAGGGGACAGTTTCATCATCAAATGTAAAATATCTACTCATCTCTTGTCTTATTCCACACCTTTCATTTTTTGTCTATCCATAATAGTTTGGAGTACTTTTTCAAAACTTTCCATTTCCAGGAAGCTCTGAAACTTATCAGGCAGTAGTTTCCACTTCATTCTGAATACAAACCTGCTTATTCAATTTACACTGCATGGGGCAAATAGATACGTCCCTTGTAGTCCCATAGCAGATCATTTGTGTCTTCAGTGGCAGTAGTACCAGGGTATTTGGATGTGAATTAGGCAGTTAGAGTAACTAATTACTAGATATACAAGATGGAAGATAAACATCTTGCAATGAACCAGCCCAAAGAAGCCTCCATCTTTAAAAGGACTCCCCTGCAATATGTCCTGATTTGGGCTGGTTCATGTAAAATGCTGGACAACTTGAGTGGAACAGGATAGGTGCAATAGCTTAATAGATCAGAATTCCTCAGAAATTGCAGACTGATTCTTTAGCTCATGTGACAATTATATCTCAATTTGATCACAGGGGAATACATTTCCTTTTTTCTAAGAGTTTGGACATTACATGCTATCCCTTCAGAGCAAGTCTACCTGAAAATCAATGTGAACAGATGTCAAGTTACAGAAACCCAGCCTGGCAATGGGTTTGCATTCAGATTCAACTGGGGGAAAGCAGCTTTGTAAAAATGCCAACTTTTCTAAGATTCACAGCCAAGAAAGGTACATTAAATGAATCTTGCACTTTCAAAAAGCTGACATTCCTTATTAAACCAGTCCCAGAAGAGCTCATGTCCTTTAACTAGAAGTATGTATTATCTAAGGTACATGATTTTCAATCTCAGTCTAGAGACTTATATGTGTAGTATGTGCACAACCAATGTAAACAGAAATTTTATGTCTGACATACTTTCTTATCCATTTTCCAATTGGTTATGAACTGCTCCTTCTTATAGAGTAGATATGGTGCTTCACAATAGATGTGTATTATGAAAGGCTTGTTCCTTATACTGCAAGAAATACTACAAGCTGAGTTCTTCTGATCATGCATCCAATGGTTTGTATAAAACAACTAGCATGACATGCCTCTTTGATGTGTCAGACGTATTTAATCTGTAGGCCTGATATTTTCACAGAACAAGAACCTTAAATAAGTATCTTCAAAGGATCTGTGGGCTTCCTGCTGTTCTGGAGGGGTATTGCCTATCCAGAGAGGCAAGAGGAGTGACACCAGGTCCAGGTAATTTGTCTTAACACTGTGGGTTTAAGATCCATGAAAGGAGAGAGAAGAAAGCATGCTCCCCAAAGTTATGTCAGAATGTTGCCATGGAAACATTTTGGGACAATGCTCCATTTTGGTGGCTGGTTTGGAAAAAGTAATAGCTCTCACCTGCACTCTTAGTTTTGTTGGGACTACCAGCAGGCAGGCCTGTGTCCCAGAAGCAGCTGTATTTTGACGGCTACATTATGTAAAACAATGTAGAAGCCAACTTCTGTGTCTTTCATGCTCCTGCTTCTAATCTGCTAGTGGAAAGCAAAGTGGCACTGGTTATCCCAGATGTACATTTTTCAGCCAATAAGAATTTGCATTCCATACCTTTATTTTCCACATTCCTCTAGAATTACAGGAAACTGTGCTATCAAATAACTTATACAGAGTCTGAATTATGTAACTCACTAGGATGAGAATAAATCCCTGCACACTACCTTGAAAACATTAGGTTTAAAGTGAACATTATAGTATCAAAGTATTGTACAGCCATGAGTCTTTGAAAATTAAATTGATGAAATATGATGAAAATAACAAAATTAAACCTTGTGTTTCTTTGTTCTTGTATAGAACATCTTACATCAAGGTCTTTATTTGAATGCCCTCACACAAGACCAAAAAAACAATGTTAGGAAAAAACTCCATCAAGTTACATATTTTGTGGTTAATGGATTTTGCTATGTTTCATTTCAGAAGAGTAGTTCAAGAAATTCTTTCTAGTTTATGTTCTCCTTGGGAGGATTCCTAGTCCTAAACTTGTATTAATTTTCTTCAGTGTCTAAATCATCCTCTGTACATGGGCCTCCATTTATATAATTGGAAATCATTGCAGTTATTGTGTGTCTCTATCTCTTCAACCTTCTGCTGCACCCATAACCCATGACATTCTATCTCTACTCATGTTTGTCATTGCACTCTACTGGAATGAGATGTACTAGAGAATGTATAACCATCTTAATTCCTAAGGGCTGCCTAAAAAGAAGATATAAAGTCAGCTCAGATATGGCTGACGGCAAACAAGGTATTTTCCATCTCCTGAGGTTCTTGCAGGTGTCATTTGGAGAAAAACCTCTTATGGCCACAGTGAAGCACAGAGAAAGGGAATTGGCAGTAAATCAGGTTTGTTTCACTAGCAGTGAGGTGATTCCATGGTGCAGCCCCAGTAAGCAATTAATGACCGTGTTAGCTTCATGGCATGAACACTTGTAACAATTGTGGCTTTTTCCTGAATGACTAGCCCAGTCAAATTGACCTCAAAAATGATAGTGTTTCCTCAGAAAAAGTTTCTCAGGACTTAGAACAACATTGATTTAAAATGTAGATCAATAGCTCATGAAGTTTTTTTTCCTGTGAGAACTTACGACTTTTTCCAAATTTTGTGTGGGCACATCTGTTACTGTCCCCTCCATGTAGGAGGATTTTGAGTCAGCAGGACTTAAACTGTCCCCAGTTGCCAAAAAACACATAGCTGCATGAGTGAAGTGCTGAATCTGACCTTAGAAGCCCAACTGGCTTGTGTGGTCCTTGCAGAATATTTTTATTCTAACAGTGATATTTGTTTTCTTTAAGGATAGAAATAATTTAATAAAAAGTCCTCCATTTACACTGATGGTTATTATATCACTGTAAAGTGTAGTGTTATGAGCTTGGCCCCTTCACTGTTACATACTTTTATGACTCTTGAATTGAAGATGGCTTGTCTCCTTTTAGCTTAGGGCACAAAGATTCATTAGGATATATCTCTCCATGGACATCTGTGTACGCATGGGTTGTGCCTAAGGAAAACTAGGCCTGTGGAATTCCTGGTTTTAGTTGATTCTTATTTTGATCACCCCGTTTAATTTCTGCCCTTATGCCTGTGAATTACCAGGTAGCAATCCAACCTACACTAGCTTTTATGAGAGTGCTATAAGCACGCAGTCCTTCTTTATACCTCAGTGGTGAATAGTTCTCTGTTTAATAAAAAGTCCACACCACTATTCTCAAGTCATTTACTATGAGTAAAACTCATTTCTCTTTTATTATGTGCTATAAGTTCCTTACCTCTTCCATAACTCAGCAAGTAAACTCTGGAGCTGGGCCATGGGGGCATTAGTACCATCCTTATTGCAGAGGTGGTGGTAGTGAGATGAGATCAACACAGAGAGGGAATTACATTGTCTGCAGTGCCAGCCCTGCTGAGCTCACTGCAGTGCCAGCAAGGCCATGGCACCAGAAAAGGCAAAGGAGCACAGGGGCTCCTCCTCACCAGGCCCTGGTAACATGTCACTGCCAAAGGACCCAGAGCATGAAATCTGCCCTCTGTGTGCTCCCTGTGGCCTGTGAAAAGGAAAATAAAGGCCTCACATGATTTTTTTTTTTTTTTTTTTTTTTTTTTTTGTTAGAAATCCCAATGAGGCAAACTCTTAGAATACAGACAATGTGAGGAAGATTTAAATGTTTGGGAAAGGTTGTATTCTAGCACATATCACTGGAAGGCTGCCAGAGGCAGCCTGGAGCCAGTGAGGAGAAAAGTGTTTATTGCGGTCAGTGTGGTAATATTGAGGGCAGCAGGGACAGGCCAAAAGGAGACTGAAACCAGAGCAGCTGAATGCAGAAAGTACACAGAAATTATAATCTAATAATGAGCCTCTGAGAAGGCAGGCATGAGAAGGAGACACCTGACCTGTGGAAAAGCTCAGGTAGCTAATATCAGGAGCCTGGCAGAGGCAGAACAGCAGCTGTGGCAGGGGCAGTGATTTGTTGCCAACCTTCACAGTAGCAACAAGGGTGGGGGCAAAAGGGTCTTATCCACACACCTCTGGAGCTGCTGAAAAACTCTGACCTCAGCATCTTCATGACTCTGACTGAACGTGCATCTGACAGCAGGCAGAAATGTTCTTCTGTTTTCCCTGCAAAAGAGGTTTACAGTTATTTTTCTGCTTCCTTGTAGTTGCCTTAGTTCCCTTCTTTTATTTTTCTCTTTTTTTCCTCTTATTTTCCCCTTTGTAATGGAGGAAAAAAAGGTTAGATTAGAAAACTTCAATTAAGCCTTTAAAAAGACCATCTGCTGAATGCTGACTGGGGTTTCATGTAAACAAAATGCCTGTGCTGGTTACAAACAAATGATCTTATCTATTGTATTGTGTTACAAATTAAAATTAGATTAAGCCACCTACATGGTACCGCCACTGAATCTTAAATTTCTTATGGAAACTGAATGTTTGCTGCAAGTATTCATTCGGCCTGATGAGAGCCTCATTATTTTTGTACCAGCAGTACACACTGGGTATAGCATAATCAAAGCCTGGGGGTACGTATTAATTATCCTTTTGAATAGTGATGAAATTTTAAAAAGATCTCCTTTAGGCTCACATCATCAGCAGATGAAACAAAGCTTTGCACAGCTTGTGAGCAGTGGCTCACATGTGTTTTTACATCTGTTCAGGATATTTCAATTTGAAGCGCAACAAGCCAAGTCTGGGATTAAAGACCTAGAGAAAGAGAGGGGAAAAATCTGCAACAATAACTAGACCCCTCCCCTTCCTGTCTTCAGCGAGGGGGAGAGCACCTTCTTGGTCGTAAAACCTGGCTCCATTTTGCTTTTGATGGCAGTGGTAATGTTATTTAGAAGAGGGGTTTAATGCTGTGAGCCAGTGCATGGCCTTTGGGTGCTAGGGCTGATTTTAACCTGTCACCTGTTCTTGTCATCTCACTGGCTCTCATTTAGGCTGCCAGTACAAGTGGTTCTCATGAGTTTACTGATACTTCATTCTCTAGTGTAGATTACAGTCTGGTTAAAGTCAAGAAATGTTTGTGCTCTCCTGGACTCCTGTAGATCTACATTTGTGAGCTAGTGAAACAAAAAGAGAAATGGGGATGTCCCTTGTCAAGAGGGTTATGTCATCCTCTTCAAATGGTGTCAGCACGCACCATAACTGCTTTGCTGAAATTTAAAAGGATCAGTTTGAAATACTTTTTAAAGCAATGTCAAACCTGCAAGCCACAAAACTGCACAGGTTAAGTTCTACTGCTGTGATGAGTAAGAGCAAAAGCAGTCAGTCAGAATGGAGATGTATTAGCTTCCAGTGGGAAAGGATTGCTGTGGTTCAGTGCTCCATCAAAGGAGCAGATTCTCAGGCAGCCATAGAGCTAGAGCCCCTCTGAAGTCTGCATGAACTCTGACTTGATAGATGTTTAAAGATCAAGCTGACCATGTTTACAAGCCTGTACACATATTGCTATTTAGTGGATCTTCATTTCATATTTGTTGCACTGCATCTCTTTCAGCAAAATGAAAAGAAGAGAAACACAGGTAGAACAGGAATGGAATCAGTGCTGTTGACCAGACACAAACTTAGATCAGGTGCTTTTAAAAAGTTTATTCATTTTTACTTAGCCTAGCTGGCTAAATTCTGCAGTGACATATGCTATTTATATATTTATATAAAGACATATCTTGACTGTTGCCTAGAATGACATACAGAGCTTAATTTTATCAATGGACTTCAGAGAAAGTAATATAAATAGCTAGCAAATAATCTGTCCTTTACAGGTTAGATACTTCAGGTTTTATGACAGAGCAGAAATATCTTAGATAATTGTCTTGAAAGTACAAAGAGAAAACACCAAAGGTAAGCTATATAATTATATATTTTTAAAATTTTTTATTTCTTTTGCCATTTATGGCAGATTAAATTTTAAATAAAATTTTATTTTTAATAAAATCTTGTCAAATTATATAATTTATAATTCATTTAGTGGGTTGAGGCTGGAAGAGTCATGGAAATATAGAATTATAGAATGTCCTTTTGTGGTTCCTTTTGAGATACCATAAGGATCTCCCTTTCTGTATATGTGGTGAAACAAGCAGGACTCAGGGAGGGATCCCAGATTTGCCAGAACCTCTGTTCCCTATGGGCCAGTTGTGTAGTGCCAGGGCATAACCATATATTCAGTGAGAGCACAGTTTTGTTCACAAATCACTAGTGAAGAGTGTAAGCCCTTTTCCACTGATGGGATTAAAGTGAGCTCCATGTAAGTAGGAACTGGTGGGAGAAGGCCCTGAATAGTCAGAAAAAAAAAAAAAAGAATCCCGTCATTATTAAAAATTAATTATGCTAATGAGCTGAAGACTACACTCCAAGTTGTGTGGGTTTTGCAAACTAACAGCTGTTGTGGCTCTTTCTCTGTGCTCAAGCCTACATGGCCTGTCATTTACTATTCCTTATAGAGTCTAGAGCATGGAGCATAACAATATAAATATGTATATATGCTTAAAAACACGATTAAAAATAGTTACTGCTTATGGACAGTAGCCAATTTGCCAACATGAATAAAAGAAGTGCTATTTTTAAAAATGCAGCATGGCATTTAATGGGCAAGCCTGTAAAATTCAGATAATTAAATTTTTTTCAGGGAGAAAAATGGCTGAGTGTTAAAATCTGCCTTCCAATACAATAAAAGGTGACCAGAAATTTTTGGGGTTTTTTTGTAGTTTAAAAAAAAAAAAAACAAAAAACCGTGCTTGCAGGCTGAGGCTTTGCATGCCAAGTTTCAGCCTAAAGCAAAATTTAACAGCTGAGTGATAAACCCCTAAAAATAGGAGTTTTTAATGAAAGTGCTGACACAGCTATATCTATGACAGTAAGAGTGGCACAGCTATAATTAAAAGCACGTAGCGTACTTTAACTAATATAAATAGCTGTCCAGATGGTCTTCAATGCAGTTCTCCGTGTTATTTTGACTCCAACAAAATGGATGCAGCTCCTAGTTCCTTCATGGTGAGACAAGTTACCTAAAATTATAGGGTTCTTGGATTTTTCTGCAAATAGCAGCCACACATGCTCACAAGTTGATGTCAAGTGGCACTAAGAGCTCCAGCTGTTGTAACAGGCAAAGATCTTATCCTGATGCAGCCCTATGAGACCAAGATGCTTTGCTTTTTCTGCTCCATTTCATTATGTGGATGATCAGTGTGTTTTCACTGAAACATCAAGGTAATTCCTATCAACTAGACCAACCCTTTGACTCTGGGTGCCTTTAAATTGCTAAATATCACTGTGGCTTCTTGCTTTTGCGGTGACTCCTCTTTTTAATGATATTTCACTGAATAGGTGATATGTAAAGAAACTTTTTTGACAAAGCTTCTTTCTGATATTTTTCGACCCTTCTGTTCTAGGAACATAGTTATATATTTATATAACTATGTTATATACACAACATAAGTTATATATTTGATGATATTCTTTGCTTTACATCTGGTAAATCATCTTGTCAGGTTGGTTTTTCCTCCCACCTCTTTCTCCTATTTCTCTCTTCACATTTCTCTCTTTTGCCTATGTATGTTGTTCTCCTTTTACCCTTTTTTGCCCTCCTTTCTCTCTCTAGAGCTCCTTTTCCTCTGGGGCTCCCATCTGTCTCTTTCCCCCCATACTTTGTATCTGCATCTGACTTTTTCTGGTGGGGCTTCTTTCTGAAATTTTTATACATCCAACTCATTGAGACCAGTGAGTATTTTGAGTATTAGGTGCCAGACTCCTAACTTCTGTCTCTCCTTACCTAAAGCACTTAAGTTTAAAACTAACAGGTGAAAAAAAAATTTCAAAAGTCAAGCTCCTCATCTTGCAAACACTTCTACACGTGTAACTTTGTGTGAATTGCAATTTTATGGCTTGGTTGAGAGGCTGGGATAGGGGCACATCTTTGCAAAATACTAGTGATTTGACTGGTTATTTTTCAGACAAAGAGTCAAGGTTTCTCTGGCCATCATGTAACAATACCTTGTACAACTTGTGCAGTGTGCTGCCATCTTCAAAGGTGGGCTTTAAAAGTGAATTCTGTCTAAAAAGAGAATTCCTACCCTAGAATGTGCTCTCAGCACAGGGAAACACCTCACACCTCTGCTGATACAGACAGGAACAACTCCTTTGTTTTAACTGAGATTTAACTGATTTTACTGTTGATGCAGCAATTTAAGCAGGAGGAATGTTTCAGAGACAAATATGGGATATGCATTGTTAACTATCAGGTGACAAGAGATAGAAAGCAGACAATATCAAATGTAATAAAATAGATCATAGGAGAAAAACAAGATTGCATCCTTTTTCCAAATAAAATATTCTGTACGCAGGACAAGAGAAAACTTACATTTCTGAAAATCAGTGAAAACTGTAGCAAAACCTCAGAATTTTAGCCAGAGGAAGTTGAAGGACCTAAGATTTAAACAATTTTAATTCTGTTTTACATATTTAGTTTAGAAATCTGGGGAGCTTTTCTGAAATTGTAGGATATTAGAAAAATAATGAAATTAGGATATTAGAGAATTAATTAATTTTAATTAATTTATAGTGCTTATTTTTCACTTTTGAGCCAGTAGGGGGAAAAAATTAAATGAAGATTAAATAAGAAATGCTCTTTTATGGATTATGGTGCAATGAAAAGATGGAAATTATTTATATTTTTTTGTGTTCCCTCCTTAATTCTATTTTTTGTTTTGTTTTGTTTGGTTTGGTTTGGTTTGGTTTGGTTTTGGGTTTTTTTGTTTATTTTTTGGGTGTTTTGTGTTTGGTTGGTTGGGTTTTTTTGTTTATTTTATTCCTGAGACTACCCATATAGACCCACTGGATGATGCCAAAAACTGCAGCTTTCTGGGACAGACCCTCTTTCCAGATGGTTTCAGCTTTCGATTTTCGGCCTCCTGCCTAACAGAGCTCACCCGAGGCGCGGCGACATCCCAGCATAACACAAACCTTGTCATGTCTCATTGCTTAAATACCACAATAAGGAAATTAAAATCCTTGCTGGTTATGAATTTCATTGTTACGAAGCCTTGAAGAATTTCAGGAAATTGATTACCCGGGGGGAGTTTTGTACCTGAGAAAACCCAGCAAAACCAAACCAAGAGCAACAAAGAACCTTTAAGTAAGAGTGTTTTGGTGTCAGCGGAGCACGTCCGGCCCGGTCCGTGCGGGCGGCGGCGGCGGCCCGGGAGCCGCGGCGCGGCGGCACCGGCGGCACGGGCGGCATGGGCGGCATGGGCGGCACCGGCGGCACGGGCGGCACGGGCGGCACCGGCGGCTCCGGCGGCACGGGCGGCACGGGCGGCACCGGCGGCTCCGGCGGCACCGGCGGCACGGGCGGCACGGGCGGCATCGGCGGCATCGGCGGCACGGGCGGCATGGGCGGCATCGGCGGCACGGGCGGCATGGGCGGGCGCCGCTCGCCCTCTGCCGGGGACCGGCGCTCGCCGCCGCCGGCGCAGCGCCCTTGGTGCGGGCAGGCGCGCCGAGGAACGCCGCGTTACGGCCCCTCTGTACAGCCCCAGCGATGCCACCCACTAGGCCAGGCTGCTCAAAGCCCCAGCCAGCCTGGCTTTGAACGCGTGCCGGGATGGGCATCCACAGCTTCTCTGGGCAGTCCCTCGCCTCTGCGTAGTTAACATGACCCGTTTTACCTACACCTAATTCACACCAAATCCTGGGAGAGACAAACAGAGAAGACTCTAGTAAATGCCGCAGCCTGGCTCGCAGCTGCACTGCTTTAGCTAGTGAGGGAGAAGCGAGCACACATCAAGTTATTCTTTCCCCACTATTGCTCCGGGCATTGCCCCAGCACTGCCCCTGGCAGGCACCTGCCCCAGTGCAGCCCCGCTGCCCAGGCCAGGGTTGTGTCCCCAGATTCATGCAGCAAACATCGCTGGTGTGAGTGAGCTCTACATATCTGCGCTGTGTTGGGACACACGAGTTTAATAACGCTGTGTTTCCTACTATGGAAAGGGAGGGAATCTGGACACTATGGGTTGCTGACCATGGTGAAAGGCAAGGATGGCTGTGAGAGACTGCGCATGGTGTGGTGCTGCCCGCCCTGCCCTGCTCCTTGTGGCAGGGCTGCATTCACTCCTGACACCCTTCCTGCCCCCTACCCTGGCCCAGCAAGGGCAGTGGGTGGAAGGTGCCAGAGAGCTCATGGCTCCAGCACAAAAGAAAGCCCAGCTTGGGAGAAGCTGGTCTTTAAATGCCTTCTGCCTCCTGAAGGAGAGGGGACCCACGGCCTGCTGACAGGTTGGACAGGGACCACGCAAAAGCAAGAAACAAGGAAAGAAAAGCAGGTAGAAGTGTGTTTCCAGCGGGGAAGAACTCCCTGGGTGCAGGGGGCTCACAGGTTCTCCTCTGGCACCAAGCCAGAGACACCAACTTGGCCTATGCCTCCTTCCCAGCAAGGGGGTGCCCCTTCCTCTGCAGGACACCCAGCCACCATCGCCAAATCTCACTGGCTGTAGGATGTCTGCTTTTAACCAGATAGGCAAGAAAATTCAGTCTTTGCACAGCAACTCTGATCCAAAGTCAGCAGCAAGTGCAGTGCACCCTGCCAGCATACAACTGGGTGGGATGAGGCTGGTCCAGCCTTACCCCAGGATCGGATCACTTACAAAGGCTTCAATTACATCCATCACGTTATATGAATGGTTATTTTGTGACTTAATTCCCCCTGCTTTTTTTGCAGTGGTAATTAAATGATCGAGGAAAAAAAAAGAGACAGATTAATTGATTGAACTGATTCCAGGAGAAACCATTACTCCTGTTCCTCTTCTGCTCTATACAGTGTTTAAACAACTCTGAAATAGAGCTGGGTGAATCCTGCCAACATATTTCTGTGAGCACTGCTTTGATTTTCAAATGAATTTTCTTCATCTGCTTTTATCCCCCTATTGCCTTGGCTTTATGTGAACATTTGTACAGCTTAGTTTGCTCATGAAAAGAAAAAAAAAAAGAAAAGCTAGTGTGTTTCAATACAATGGAAAATTAATTTCATTTCTGTGAGCTCAAGAGTTATGTAGTGACAGGACAAAAGTAATGTCGTGTAAAAGACCAATAATCAGTAATGACATTGTTCAGATATGCTACAGTGCAAATGAATACTACGTCATGGATCAAACAAAGTTTATGAAAATTATTTAACAGAACTGCCAAAATCATAGTGTACAGAAACTCTGTGCTTAGTAAAAGAGGTGAAGTACACCAAATACTGCTGTTATTACCAGTTATTCCCTCTTCTATTGAAAAGATTAGGAATATTTTTCTTTTAAATTACATTCAGTTTATGTACATTTATAAGTGTGATGGCAGCAAGTATAGAGCATATTAGTCAAATCTGTGTTTAGGGAATATGAATTATGTGAGTTAATCATGAAAGTCCCTTGGTAGTAACAAATATACTTACAGATTTTTTAAATTATTTTTAAAGGAAGGAAGGAAGCAAGAAAAATTCCATAGGAGTACACTTTTAAAGGAATTCTACAAAACAATCATCAACATTAAGGAAGTGCCATTTTTCATCTGGATCTAATCTATAGCTTCATAAAATTTCCTTGTTGAACAATTATTCAGAAGGAGACTAAATAAATATAGTGCTAAAAATAATAATAAAGGTTTCCAGGAAATTTGAAAAGTAGGCAGAAAAACTACATGTACCTTCTCTCCATCTGTAAGAAAGATCACTATTTCAGCTTGTGCTTATGGGCAAATTTTCTTTTTCATAAATTGAACTATGAAAGAATGTTTGAGATTTTTCAAAGGTATGTTTTGAATTTTTTTAACAAATAGATCTGATATTTAGGACAATGCATTTTCCTAACTTCTTGTTTTAATTGTCAGTATGGGGATTCCTGTTTCATCTTGGATGATCACTCATCTCAGGAATGTACTGTGGATCCTCTTCCTTCCCAGACTGAGCTACAGGTTTGGAGAAATCATTGTGATTTAAAAATCTCTCATAAAAAATGTAAAAGGCAAATTAGAATGGTAAAAAAATATAAGGGAGTTAGAAGAAGGTTTCTCACTGTGTTCTTTCACTCAGGTTGTAGCTGAATATATACACAGCATATACAGAATTCTCAGTTTTAAAAACAACTGAGTTCCTTCATAAATTATATAGAAAGCAAGATACAAAATTGGTTTTATTACATAGTATATAAGTTTCACGTAAAATTGTCTGTAAAAGTCACCAGATTGATATGCAAAATCAATATGAGGCTGTGAGACAGTAAAAGAACCCCAACCAAATCTTAAGTTGATTTCAATTCTGACATGAATATCATATGTAAGTCAAAAGAGATATTTTCTTATCAGAAAGGTTTTTGCTGCATTATCATCTTGAGCATGATTGTTTTGAGAATGATGTAGCCAAAAAAAAGGGGAAAAGTTTCAAGAGAAATGTCTTGGGAAATCTGATGAATGGGAAACTATTCAAATGGTTTCTGATTTGTAGTGCATTCATGTTTATCACTGGTTGTTATTTTTTTCCACATTTATCTCCATAAGCAAGTTGGATAGGTGTTGGGATTTTTCCTAAATCAAAAACAAATCTAGGAAATGGGACTTTAATCTTTACTCTACCTAGCCCCTGGAATACAAAGCCTCCAAACCTCGCTCTGATGGCCTCCATTTCCCATCTGCCTGCCTGGTCAAGGGGCCTCAAGTGAGGAGGCAGCAGGACAGGAGAAACTCTCTGTGGGAAGTGAGTTTCTTTCTTTCTGTACTGGCACAGGTGGCCTGAATTCAGGCAGATAAACATCATCTGCAAAACGTACTCACAACACGCAGGGGAAAAGAAGCCTCATTTAGCTAGAGAATTAAAATGTCTTGTTTGGAAGTAGCTGGTAACTTGGGGCTAGCTCTGTATATGAGAGTTTATAAAGTCATTATTACTGAACAGTGCCTGGTTGCAACCTGCTGGCTAGGAGGGCTTTTCAGCCTAAGAGGAGGGAAGAAATATGTTGGACAAAATAGTTGTTATTTCAGGTGTGCAGTTTCCCAGTAGAAAATAAGTTAAATTAATTAATTTATTTTCCTAATTTGTGAAAATATGTGTAGGGTGACCTCTAGGCACAAGTGCAAAAGCTATAAAACCAGATTCATTCATTAACTAGGTTGACATAATGTCAACCAATGATAGTCAAATAAGCAAATAACATGTGAGGAAAACTCAGACTCCTCCCATCCAACTCTCTGTAGGAAAAGGCTTTTGAGTGTGAACAAACTTGGCAGTGTGCTTTGACCTCCTTGTTCCCCACTTTTTTTGGGTGACAGAGAGAATGGAGCCTGAATCACAGTGATGAACACCCTCAGTTTTTATTTGGTGTTTGTGTAATTTAATTAAATACCATAAATGTACCATTTTTTTTCTCTCTTTCTTATTTCATGTATGTTAAATGTGAGATACAGACCAGGTACAAAAAGGAATATATAAAGTTTCCAATCTGGGAATGGGTAGAGAACTGGGAACTAGGATTTCTTGCTTCTTCTAGACCATGACCAGGTAATGGTAACCAGGGTAACTACTTAGCCCAGATGTTTAGATGTGTAAACTTCACCATGCTGGGCTCACTGTTTCTCAGCAGTTCCCTGTATAGTTATTTTGCCAATGTGTGCTCTTGGAGCTTCTCTCAATGCTAAGGGTGGTATAAACAGTGAAATCAGGTGAGGGAAAGACAGATGCACCTCAGTAATGACATTACGGAAGCCGTGGAAGAAGTCCAGCCGCTCCTTGAAGCACTAGAGAGCATCAGATTCCTGCAGGTAGGTGACAGTGGTGCTGAGAGATCTGTGCTTTACACCTTTCCCAGTATGATTGTAGTGACTTTGCTGTTACCAGCATCTTTGATGTCCTTAACAAAAATGCTATCAGGATTTGAATTGCCACCATTGCGCTCATTCACTGTTATGTCACCAGCAGCTACAGTTTGCCTTCCACAACATACTTAATATGCATTGTGAAATAATGTGCTATTGGTTATGGTACAAGGAAAAAAAATTTGAAAACTTATATTTCAGTTGTTTGACAAGCAAGTTTTTTCCAAAGCAATAAGAACAGGTTTGTGTCTAAACACGCCTTATAACCCCTTATATACAATCATGTGAGTAAAAAAAAAAAAAATCTTTTCAGGCTACAACTTCATATTTGAGTTCTAACAGATGAGATTCTGTTCAAACTGGAGTGCTGTGGCTGTGATGGACACAGAACAGGGCAAGGCATATCTGGTTTTCAACCTAAGATGAAATCTTTCCCCTACCCTGCCCCCCTCAAAAATTTTTTCAAGAAAAGATCAGACACAGGTTTTTAATGCCTGGGGAAAAACAAAACATGACCTACAATAGATTTAGGCAGTTCCATTTTTGCTTACTATTTTTAAAAGCATACATGTTATTTAAAAATAATTAGGCTGAGCCAATTTATGTGCAATGTATATATTGCACATATGTCTAGAGGAAACCAGAAACAGGGTTGTATAATTGTAACCTTACTGCACTGAAGGCCTGGCATAATTACCATTGTGAGAGAGAAAGCCAAGGAGATTTTATCTGTCATATTTATTTCCCCATGTAAATATATTAAAACCAAACAAAAATAAACTTTTGATGCACAGCTTGACCCAGTTTATATAGTGTGCATTTCATTCTTTATTGTTATTAGTAATAATAATTTCCCACATACTCATGTGCAGTAAAGCACTTGAGATGGCAATCTGGAAGGCTGTTTTTTCAGCAGCTGCAAATTTCTTCTGTTGCTCATGAAAAAAAAGGCATCTTCAAATATGCACAAGAATAATTCATAGATTTTATCTCTGAATGGCAAGTGAGGTTGCATGGGGCAAAAATACTTTTTACTGTCTAAATGTGAGCAGGGGCATCTGCATAGCCTTTCGTCCCTTTAAAAGGAATTGAGCCAGTATAATAAGGCTGTTGTCTATGTGTAATATCATCATATGTAATGAATCGTAGGACTGAATGTGAGGAAGAAAGTCTATTGAGTCGAGATATCCCAGAGGCCTTGGGCTGGCATGTGACTGATGCTCCTCTCTATCCTCAGATTCAACACCAAGGCCAACTTCACTCACAAAGAAAAGATACAGTTCAATAAAAACCATATGAGCCCTGCTAAAATAATACAGTTTGAGTAAATCAATGCCTTAAGACTTTCTTAAAAGTATGTTAAGAAACTCACTGGAAGGGAACAGTGCATTTCTAGTGAGTACCAGTTAGGGACTTTAACACGCTCCACTCTATCTCTGTGATCTTGCAGGAGGTGGGATAGATTTTCTCCAAGCAGAGCACACGTTTTCATTTTTGCAGCACATTGTAAACACACTTTTCATACTAATGCCTTGTTTTGTTTCGGTTCTTTTCAAAGATTATGCATTAGTAATTTGTGCATCACATGTTGGCAAGCAGAATCACAGTGTATTATGCACACTACTAATGTGAGACAGAAACCTCAGCATATTCTAGCTCTCTTCTCATATCTTGTTAGCATCTGTTTGTGGTAGGCTGGGATGATGAGGTGCTAATATGATACAGTGAAGGAAGTGTAATCCATGAACATTTTTGTGTCACATTTGTGTAATATATTACACTAATCCAACCAGACTTTCATGTGCTCTTGCCCAAGGAATGCCATTCCAGCCTCGTCCCTTCCCCCATCAATGCCTTTGAAGGTTTGTGAATGATTTCCTGTACACAGGCTGTGTAAGAATGTGCTCGCATTCTTTCCCCTGTTGAGGAAGGAGTTCTTTTTATGCCCGCTTTCTTTCAGGGTAACAATGAACATGAGCAAATCCATGAACAAATTACTATAAAGAGGGAAGCATGTTCAATTATACTCTTCTTTCTCGGCTTAGAGGTAAATGAAGTAGAAGGTGCACTCTTTCCAAAAAGCATCAGATGCATTCAGAGTGTTTGGTGCAGTGCCTAGGGGATGTTTTTGAACAGAAGCTTTCTGCAGCAGCAGTCTGCAGTTCACACTGCAGTAAGCAGGGTGTCTAAACTGGCATCCATGGTTTCCTCCCAGGTGGTACCATCAACCAGTGCCATCTTGCAGACTGCTTCCCTGTTGGCCATACACAACTTACCAGGTCTACTTTTCCTATCCATGATAAGTTTTGCTCTGGATTGTTCTTCAAGTGATATCTACATCTTTCTATTTAGGTGCTTGTGTAGGTTTAGCACATTGGGATCCTAGTCCTGACTTGAACATCATGCCAGTGCCATGATAAAAATAGATACAGTAGCAAAGTGAAATCATAAACTCCAAAATTTCATTATAGTTAGAGTGTATTATTCTACATCTTGCCTGCCTGATTAAGGAAGCAAAAGCCCAGCAAAAGTCTGAATGGAAGACATGAAATTAGAAAGCCATCATGGTTTTGGCAAGTCACTGGGTATTTCTCTTCTTTGTGTATCCTCAGCCTCAGTTAGAATTTATAAGTAGTGTAAGAAAGATATCCAATTGTGAAATCTGACTGTACTGTAGAGTCATCTGAGACTAGAATGCCCCAAAACTCATTGTATGCTGTAAATCTTTAGGAAAGTCATCCTATAACTTCCCAAGTGCTAAATGCATTGGAAGTTCACAGCTTGACTATCCCTGTGGTGGACAATGCAATCTATGGATTCTCCTTCTACCACAGGAAATTTTTTTTTTTTGGCTGGTATTATATATTTTTGCCCATTAGAGAGGCTTCAGCTTCAGGAAACTACATCTCAACAGTCTTGGCAGTACGGGGAAGACTATTCCTGTTGGAAAAGCAAGGAGAAAGTGGGTGCACATGTTCTAATAAATTAGGTGGTGTGTAAAATTTCATAGCTCTAAAAGGTAGTCTTGTACACTGTCAAGATGTTGACATGGTTTGCCTTGTACTAAATAACATTTCTTGAGCAAATCTCAAACAGCCACAAAATTAAATTGGACAACCTACCCTGATGATTATCAGACTTCTGCTTTGGACTACAAGCAGCTCTTGAATTCCTTCCCTGGTAGTTCCTGCTTGATTTGCTTTTTAGTTTTTATATTTTGCCAGATATGGCAGAAAGAAGATTGACTTCAAGATCCATCAAAATGAAGGTAGGTTTAAGATTATTTCTCCTTTTGTTTTAAGCCAAATTTGGGTAGTATTATATTTGAATTACTTGGAGAATGGAGAATATTTCTGTAGAATAGCACAGCATGGCAGCATAGCATCTTAGGGTGTCAAATTACCTGTGTGCAAACCTCTGCATTCTATGCCCAAACTATGGTCCTGTCCTATGATGCTTCTCAGCTATGTTCTGTGAATCACTCTCAAACTCATCCACAATTTCATGTTAGAATGATACCCAGCTGCACATGATCTTCTCCTGAACCTTGGTGGGCTTTCTGTTTGCTGGTTTGGTTGTTTGGATTTTTTCTTTTACTCATAAGAAAAACCAAAACAACACCATAATGCAGAAAAGAAAAATAAAAAGACATTATGGTTTTCCTGTCCTGGACATGGAAACCATAATGAAAAAGACATAATGGTTTTCCTGTCCTGGGCAGTGACCAGAGTGACAGGTTGTGCCATTCAGCACTTTTGTCCTCAAATAGGAATAGATATTGTAATGCAAAAAACAAGCCATGCTCACCTCTTCCCTAAGCAAGCAAACTGTACATTGCAGTATTTTGGTTTCGTGAAGCATAATAATATTAGTTATGAGAATTAATCTCACAGAAGAATGACACAGACCTCAAGTAAAGTGTTTGAGGGTAATGTTAATGTAAAAAAGACAAGTGAGTATATACTAACAGTACATTAATTTGTTATTACAATATGGAAAAATAATGTATTTTTATTTCATGTACTGACTTCATATTGATGTGAGGAGAATTTGAGCATAGTTAGTTTACTGAATGTCCTGGTAAAGCAAAGATGAATAAAATTATAATAAAGAATGTATAAATTGTAAAACAAGAAAAAAATTGAATAGACAGAATCTTTCAGAGTCCCATGAGCTGTTCTTAAAATATTTTTTCTCTAAGAATTACTCTTTTACTTATGTCTTTCCCTGACAACATTTTGCTTTTTATCTCATTTTAATAAAAAGATAGCATTTGAGAGCATCTCAGAATCCAGCATCTCAGCCTCTGCCTTTGTTGTTTAAATTACAAAAAGAAAGGCAAAAAAAGAAAAGCCAAAATCCAAACCCAAAGCCTTTCAAGAGAACCTGATCAATGTAGTTTGGGCCTCCGCTTTACGTTTTAAAGCTTCTTCAACAGCCATTAAAATCAGGAATCTTGATCATCCACTCAAAAAAAAAAAAAAAAAAAAAAAAAACCAAAAAAAAACATTGTAGCAGGACTCCAATGCAATAACAAAGAGCATTACTTTATCTTATGCTATCTGTTGTGAAGTGGAGGTTTAACAATAGGAAAAGGTGCTACCCCCAGGCTTTCCCTGAGCCAGTGTGTGCCTCTTTGCTCATCTTGCAGAAGACTTGAAAACAGGAGCATTCCCAAGAGGTCAATGGGCTATGGAGACTATAAAGACCTTATGACTTCTCAGAAGGCCTCTCCAGGCCATGTGCCACAAGCAAAGGAGAAAAATGGAGACAACAAGACTCTGCAGTGTAGAAAGATACTGGAGAGATGGAAATAAGTTGGTAAGGAATTGCCTAGAAAGAAAGGGTACTTATTCTTCAGATACCAAAGAGATGTTACCATGGCTGCTCAGCTGAGTGTTTTGTAGCAGGACTGGACAGGATTTATTCAATATTTATAAATTCTTTGGAAGGAATATATTGGGGTTTTTTTGCAAGGTTTCCAATGAAGGTAGTGAAAATTGTCATTTAGTCTGGGAAAACAGAGAGAATCATGTTAAGGTGCTCTAGTAGGTTAATCATTTACAGGAGGGAAAAAAACCCCAATGTGTGGAAAACCCTTCCTGTCCATGTTGGCTTTGGACAACATTAGTTTACACTTTCAGTTTGTTACTTTTACTTTCATGCTAATAATATATCTCTATGGAAGGAAAGGTTTTATCCTAATGTCTGCATAGTTAGTATTTGATCCTAAAAGCTACCCTTAATGTGGTAAGAAGTGGCAAATGATTTCTCCAGATGTTGGGAGAAAAGAAGACCCCTTTTGGCCATCTACAAATTTGTAAAGACATGCCTTTTACCGTGATGAAAAAATGCAGGTTCATGTGGAAAAGAGATATTACACTGATAAATTATTATTTTTTTTTTCTGCTCAGCATAATTATTTGCTGGAGGAAGGCAGAATTAAGGTTAGCTGTTGAACAAAGGTCTGTATTAAGATCTGAATTTCCTAAGTGTTGCTGTTCTGTGACATCTGACAGGGACAGGGAATAGAGAAGAATTAGTTTATTATCTTTACAAGCTCCTTGCTGATAAGCAAGGCCTCTTTTAAAGATTAAGCTTGTGTAAATACAGTCACTGTTCAAAGCATATAGGCAGTCATATCTGCTGGGAGAGGAGGCCTCTGGAAATGCTTCTGTATCATCTCTGATGTTTGAGCACACTTTAGGAAAGGAGCCTCCTAAAGTTAGAAAATTATGGGTTCATTAGCCATACTAACTGTCAACAAAGGGTAAGTGATTTGTTCAAACAATCAAACACTACACTAATTAGCATTATAATGCAACATTCAGGAAGTCTTCAAGTCTGATAAATATGTGTAAGACATGGGAAATTGGTCTTTTGGGGCTGATTCGACAATAGGGCAGTCCAGATAATTAAGTTTGTGCAGTAAATGAAATACAATATAAAGGGACTGGATTGTAACGTATGCAGTCTTCATTGGTGTAGATTGGTGTCTGCTTGAAGGGCTATTGATAACCCAGCATGACATATAGGAAAGCTCAAAAGTAAAATTTAAAAATAGAAAGTTCATATAAGACATCACATTTTTCCCTTTAAAAATGAAGAAAGGATGAAACAAAATACTCAGAATGAAAAAGGTGTTACTTAGAACCACTTTCCCACTTGAAAAACTGAAAAGAAAAAAATCAAAAGAAAAAATCAAATAAAATGGTCATTTATGTGAGAGCAGTAAACAATTTTAGCAAAGGTATCTATCTTCAAATTTTTTTAAGAATGAAAAAAAATGCTATTTTATATAGATGAAACAAGCATAGAAATATCTGTAGTCATAAAATATTTCTAATATTTTTTGTACTATATAATATAGTCTATATTTACGAAATTAAAATATTTACTTACAGTACAAAAAAATAAAACATTTATTGCTAATATTTCTCACATTTACTCACTCAAACAATGAAGAAAATACACTATAATGAGAATACAGGATGGTCATAAAAGTGAAAATATTAGTAATTCACTTGAACTAATGCACTTTATTTCATGTGAATAATGTTGCCCAAAATATAGAGGGAGTTCAGCCCAACTCAACTCAACTTTATATTTTGCATTACACTCCACTGCTCCATAGGATAGTTAGGTCCATATTTTATATAAACACAGAATAGGGTTCTCAAAGGATAGAGTAAAATATTCACCTCATGGTGCACAGGACAGAAATGAAGACCAAATTGAATAACATAGTTTTCTTGCTACACCAAATATTGTTTACATTTATTCCTCTAAACTTTAGCTTGTTCGTCCCATTGAAATATTTGGCAGAAGTTGTTTGTCCTCAGTGGAAACAATCCTCTCAGGAGATTGTGATCAGGTTTACAGGGCAGAGAACCATAATTTTTTCAGTATGGTTTTCATACAGATCTTTGTGATTTTTTTCCAGGCTGCTTCATTTTGATCTCAATGGAGCTGAGCACCACAGTTACTCAAGGAAAAGTTACCAGGATAAAATTTAAAGATCCTTGAAGATGGCTAAACAGAGCTGACACAGGAGCTGCTGAAACACTCAATGGGAGCAGGATTGTAGGCAAGAAAGAGATCTAAGGGTGGAAGTTCTTAGAAAGTTTCCTTCCTCATATTTATGTCCCAAGAGTTTTGCTCATTATTTGATACTCAGAGGCAGTCTAATGACTGTTGGCACCACTTAGCACTTCTGGGTTCAGTTCCCCAGTCTGCCACTTGCACTTAAGAGTAATTTTCTCTGGTCTCCTAGTTTATTTATTTTAAATAAAACCTGTTGTGTTATTTATTCTGTTATCTTGAATTGAGTTACATTAATTTATTTAAAACATTTACATAAAAAACAAACATATATGTAGGAAGCTACCAATTTAATTTTAAGTAAAATAGCATAATATATTCTTCTCAATATATTATCTCCTTATAAAATACATAGACAACTGCAAATGAAATTATGCACAAATATTTATGTAAACAAATGTATGTGTATAGATTATTTGAAATTAAATTGGTGCTTGTGAACAGGCAGAAAAGTCACTTCTGACATTATGGTGAAAGTAATATAATTTTTTCTGCTTTCTTCCTCATTGATTTGTATATTTTAAATTGTCTAATTTCTCTGTATGTAAAGACTTTAAATAAGAAAATGTGTTTGCCAGTCTCCAAAGTAAGAGTGAATTTCCTTCTCAACATGTTTTGTTAAAGAAGAACCATTGGCCTTCTACTCATTGCTATTAGAGTAAAATGTATTTGTCCCAGATGTGTATATAAGTGTATCATGCATTCAGTGTTTCTCATCTGGAAACTTAAGATTTTTAGGACATAATTTTTAAAGTGTCTCTCACCAGATATTCTTTGTGCTCATTCTTCCATTTCTTTCACAATCTCTAAACATTTTGCTTTACCATTTTCCATGAGGATTCCATTCAGAGGAAACTTCAAAAGCTCTGTACCAGTCCTCCTGTTGTATAGGATACAAGGGGACCCGTCATCTGAGCCAGCATCCCTGCCACGAGCCATTTATTGCAACAAAAGGCGCCGTGTTCATGACACGGCTCATCATCAGTCAGTCCTGGTGCAGAAGGTGTCAGATCCACTGCTGGAGAACAAGGATAATTTGGACTTTGCTTTTTGAAATGGAAAGATGTCAGGGGCTGCAGACAAAGTCACCTGTAAATTGGTTGATGATTTTTCACCTTTTTTCAAAGTAAATCCCTGCTGTGATCCTCCTTTTTTTTTCCCCCTAATTTTACCTTTGTAAGGCAAGCTGATTTTATCCAATCAGGACATTTTAGTTTACTCTCATATTTTAAATTTAAAGGAATTTTATACTTTTAAATTCCTATTCTAGTGTGTAATTTTTTTTTTATGATTTTGTAATTGAAAAGGCTGAGAAATCAGTACTGTAGAAATTGGAAATATTTTTATAGAAGTATACAGTAAACGATAAGTCTGTCTGACACTGTCATATATCTTTTAAGGGTTTGGCCTAACTTTTGACAGCTTCAGCACTAATGTTGGCAAGAACACAACTGCATGTTCTGATAGGAGAACATCAATGTTAATCTTTAGTTTGGATGGGAATAATTGTACATGCTATGCAAATTCTCTTTCTCATTTCTTCATGAGTTTTTTGTAAAATCTTTTGTTATTGGTGTGTGAGTTTATTGTTTTATCCGTTATTGCTGCACTATTTCTGATTTTTTTTTCCCTGTAGATATATTACTAAGCAAAATTAAGAGTTATCTGTCACTGAGAATTTAGGCATAAGAATTTAGGCTCTTTGCATTTGGGGAGATTGTATTTCTGGAGATAAAGAAGTGAAATACAGTAAGACCCCATATTTACAGTAATCATTTTTGATGCAGGAAAATAAGCCACCATCTTGCAAGCATGTGTGTGACTCATTTAATTGCAAGCAGTGTTTACTTTCATTTACTTTAAACACATGCTTAAAATTAAGTATGGTCGTAAGTGTTGAAGAATCAGCACCTCCACAGATAAAAGGGAAAGTGAGACATGAAAGTTATTTGCATTCAGCTAAAGCATTCAATATGGAGTCTCATGAAAATTGGACTAAAAAATTAATTCAGTTTGATTTGAGTATACACTCTCTTCTGTGGTTTGAAGTGTTCAAAGGAGCTTGGTAAACAGTTAAGTAGCAAGTACCAAACTAGGTTAAAGTGTCTAGCAAGGTACCACAGGGATCTCTATTAGATTTTATTTATTTAAGTGTCTTTAAGAACTAGAAGAGGGATTCACTTAGTGAGGCATATAAAATGAATATTAATGACCACAGTTTAATTAAATTCACAGTTAATGCTAAATTGGAAAGAAGGTACAAACAATAGAGGAAAAATAAAGAGAAGGAGAATCTTATGGACAAGAAAAAATAAACTGAGGATCAACCTGAGAAAACTGATACAAGCAGAGAAAATATTGTAATGCCAAAGGCAGGTATTCCATAGAAGGAAGAAAAAAAATGCTGCAGAGAGACTTAAGAATGACAGTGAGTAGCACAAGGCTCCACATTAGTTCTCCTTCTCCTTCTCCTTCTCCTTCTCCTTCTCCTTCTCCTTCTCCTTCTCCTTCTCCTTCTCCTTCTCCTTCTCCTTCTCCTTCTCCTTCTCCTTCTCCTTCTCCTTCTCCTTCTCCATCTTCTCCTCTTTCTCCTTCTTACTCTTCATTAATCTGTATTGAGAAAGTATTGGGCTGTTTTGGGCACCACTCTATGAAATTTTGTTCCTATTTTGAAGTTTTTTACTGAAAATACATTAATTGGTTCATTTAATGAATTAGTAAAAGATAAAAAAGCACTGTCTCAGGATGCTGGAAGAAACAAAAATTAGATATGCAAGTTACCTTGAGACCACCTGAAGACAGAATGGATTTTATTTTTGACAGTAGAAAATATATTATCTATAGGTAAAAGGATGAAAGTAGAAGAAAATTTCATATGGGTTCCCTTTTAGGGTGGAAATATATGTGTTTAGGTGGGGTGAGGGACTATGGAGAATGATTCTACCTGACTGAGACTCACCTTACCAAAAAAGCCTAAATTTTATTGCCATCAGTAATTTCCTTGACAGAGGGCAAATCCTTGTAACAAGCCAAACATTTTTTGACTCTGACTCCCATGGTTCTATATCACAAATCACTTCTACACATAAAATGCCAGTCAGGAGTTCAAGTGTCAGGTTTGTGTGATTCTGTAGTGTGCTAGGAGACAAGATATTCTAAATTTCATTAATTTTTCTTTGTTAGTCGACCATATTTTCTATAGCACACATAGCTTTATCGCTGGCTGGGAATACACAGAAGTGATCCTTGCAAATTTTGAAAGCTCTTTGAAAGTTTGTTTTCCTTATTATATAGCTTTAGGGCCTAAGACGCTGAGCATTTCAACATGAAAGTTAAAAGGGGAACTCATTTGTTATTTTCTGCATCTTACTGATGTCCATTCTTTCATAGGCCCCTCTGATTTATCATCCTAAAGCTACAGAATGGCTGTAGTTGATGTTCTGTCAAAGTTGCAAAGAGAATAGCTTACAGCTGTGCATGGATTATATTGAAAAAACCCAGCATCCTATGATTTTACTTGTTCCTTCCTAGATGTGGCTTAGCAGCCTGGGCAAATTATGAGTTTTTTGTCTCAAACATAATGTTTGCAAAGGAGTATATAGAATTGATGGTTTACACAAGACAGTTAAGCCATTATGTATGGAGCTGAAATGCACCTAATGTTATCTACTAGCTCTGTGTTTACTACCTAACACTTGTATTTTCTTTCTCAATTTGCTTCTCAGATAAGGGTGCATAGCACTTGAGATCAGGTCTTGACTAATGCCAAAATGAGACATTAGTCACATAAAGTAAATTGAAAAAGGATTGAAAATGTTAATGGCTCTGCCTCTAGCTGTGAAGTGGTCACAACATTTTCCTTGCTGAAGGCTCCCAGAAACCAAAGCAGTGTCCATGGTAAGAACTAGTTTACCTGGGCTCTAGCTCACAGCAAAATCTGAGGAAGATTCAGAGGGCAGTCTTCCTCTGCCAAGGCCCCTGAAGCTGCCAAGCAAACCTGTACTCTAAAAAAATCTCAAAATCATCTGGACACAAGTCCTTGCCTATAGAAAAAACTCATGATAGATCACAGAGGGACCAGCACGGGAGATTGTTTTTGCAAACTCATTATACATCAAGCTGATAGCTACAGAGCATTTGACCAGGTCATGGGAGGCCCACATTTATTCTTTTCTGTTTGACAGGATTCAAAAGTCCACATCTCAATTTCTTCTAGGAGTGCCCTGTTTACATATTTATGCAATGACAGTTTCAGATGAAACAGATAAATACTCCTTTATATCAAGCAATTGTTGAACAAAACACAAAGGAACGGCTTTTGATGACTGGAGTCTGATTATCTATTTCTTCTCTCTCTCTCTCTCTCTCTCTCTCTTTCAATCTCTTTTTTTCCCCCCATTCCATTTCCCTTCACCTAATTCCATCTCATCTACAAGTTAGCTCTAGTACACTGAGTGTTTGTATTCACACTGTAAGACAACCAATTCTGCATGCATTAGATTAAGTGCTTTTTTTTTTTTTCTGGGAGCTGAATAAACTTGCAAATCTTGGTGATTGTGTTTCAAGGTGTCTTTTGAATGTATGTGTTCCTACAGGAAAGCACATAGCATCCCTCTGAGAAACGTGGCAAAGATGTGTTGTGAGTAGGCTGATACTGAATGCACATATTCACCTAGATAAAACAGTGAAAAACATAACAAAAATCTTATGTTTACATTATGAGAGCACTAAATTCAAGTATTGTCTCAAAAACATCAAGATTAAAAGTATAATAGCCAGTTGCAGTCACACACATTAGTGAGTCATTAAAATTGAAATGAAGAGTAAACAACCTGAATTAGTCAAAAGCATGACTATACCTACTGCTTTAGGTTTTGGGGTTTTTAACTTCTATTTCTTCTGATATTTGTGATAAGTGACAAAATAAATTCCTTCCTGTTTTTTTCTCATTATACTTTCCTTTCTGGTTCTAGGACATCCCTCATGGTACAGTTGGGAGCTTACAGATATTTGTTCTTTCTATTATGAACATTAGTCTTGACTTTGGCAGGAGAGATTCTCCTATAGTAAAATACAATTAAGTAATCAAAGGCAAGAACAGACTGTCCTTAATAGGTTGATAAGATCAGCGTCTCATTTTTACTACACAGACCAAGGCCTTATCTAATGCAAAAAATTTGGACTACCTTTGGACTGCCTTAATGAAATCAAGATAAAGTGTCTCTATCCCAGGGTAACAGTCCACTATAGCACTTGTAACAGTTTAACTTTTTCAGAAGGAAACCAAACACCTACAGCCATGTCTGGTACTGATGTGAATGCAGACCAGGCCTGTAGAAAATGTTCTATGTTCATGCCAGGAAAAAAATTCAGTGGGCATGGAAAAATATGCAAGAAAGATAAATTCAACAAAAATTTACTTCCTAATAATTAAAAAGGATTGCTGAAGCATGCTTTTTAATTTTTAATTTTTTTTAATTTAAAAGAGTAGCATTCTAAATAACTCATTATTCACAGAAAAAGGTTGGTTGGGGTTTCCCATAGTTGTGATTCTGTTTTCAGCTCCTGAAATGCTTCTTATGAAAAATAAAAATGAGACATCTGCCATCTTTTGTTTTCTCTAACTTTATAAAGAAGGAATCTTTATATATTTCTGGATTCTACTGCTGTTGCACTGAAAGCTTTTTTAAAGTTTGTTATTCCTCACAAGTTTTCAAGTGCCATTTTCACTCAACCCTCTGCAATGAGCTTGTGTCACACATGGCAAACAAAGCAAACAAGTTGTGTGTCACATAAAAGTAATCTCATTTACAGAAAAATGTGGCCAGTTCCAACTGTTTACACGAGTTAGCGAGATTATAACTAATATCAGGCTCATCTTCTCTTTCAATCTAAGGAGTGAAGAACCTTGGTCTGCAGGTGGTTTTGTACTCATCTGTGTCCTGTTGAGACCTTGTATTTAAAGAGTGTGTTGAGACCCTCAGAAAAGAGAAACCTGTAGGTGCAGGACACAGACTGTCAGCACAGACACTATGAAATGTCAGTGCTGGCAGGAACAGGACCCAGGAGGAACTCTGCACACAGACACTGTATCCAAGGATGTGGTGCAGGTGTAACTGAAGTGGCTTTCACTTCCTACTGCCTCGACAGTACCATACCTGTGTTCACATGTGATTCATCAGCTGAGGGCATAAAATCATTGTAGAAAGAATGGCATCTATGCTGATCTCCTTACCTTCACAAAGTTGATAATGGAATAACCTGGTTAAATGTAATTTATGTAGCAAAATCATCACATTGGGTTTTGGTGTTCTTGTATTTGGATTTCAGATTAAGAGAAGGGACCTTCTGCAAGCAGTGGGCTGTCAACAGCTTTGCTTGAGGGAGAGTACTCTCATATTTCCTTTTGGAGAAATGTGTTCTGTAATGAACTGAATTTTGCCACATTTCTTTTGTGCGATTTGCTCTTTCAGGGGCCAAAAATGTAAAATTAACAGTATTTAAGCAAAGTGAGAAGCCACAGAAGGTTGCCTATGTTGGCTAGGATGCATTATGGACATAGTTGATAAGGAGGATGCCCTTCACTTTCCCATAATCTTTTGTTCTCTGTGATTGCATAGACAAACAGAATTATCAGTAGCTACTCAATTCCTAGTTGCTTCAGAGTCCTCTCTCAGAAGAGTAAAGTTGATGTCACAAGTTTCATCACAGCTTCCTTATCAGTGTGTTTCTGCTGGCTAAGAGGGATGGTCCATGTTTCTCACCTTCTCATCTTTCCTTCTACTTATTCAAAGCACAGAAACTCACACCTGGAAATCCCTGGGGGAATGATAGCAGACAGAAAGAGTGCATGGCTCTCTCACAGAGCTACTGAATTTTGAAGGAAATATGTCTCTAAAATGACCATTTAATGCAAACTTCAGGAGAAACCCCAAGTGCACAAACATAGCTGGGTATAAAACTAGAGTCAGCCTTTTAGATTTTAATTGAAGCTTCATATTGAAAAAAGTTGGTGAAAAAAAGGAGTGTGAAGGAACATTTCACGGCTCAAATTAAACCATTGTTTTTCAAAGGAAATGTAACTTGAAATAGTCATGTATTTCTTACTAAGTGGAAGCAAGTGTTATGCAAACAAAGAGTCATGTGTGAAAGTAATTCTTATCTTGCTGCCTGGTGTAGCTGGGGAATAAAATAAAATAAAATGAATCCAGGTCAGGTCCAAATAGAAAAATGGAACTTAAACCTCTGGAGCACATGGAGCAGGGAGTGAAGATGTTGTAAATCAGGGGAAGTCAATTGACTGCATTAGGAAACACGCTCTCTTTGTGCACACCTGTAGGTCAGGGCTAGCGAAAGAACTATTAAAACCAACATCCCTATTTAATTTTTAAGGATTGTTTACAGATCAAAGTGCACTCATTATAAATATGGATGTCATGTTTAAATAGTCTCTGCTTTACTGCCATAGAAAGTACTCTTAAAATATTTCCTTTTTACTGGGAAATAAAACATTCTTTTCACCACCAGACCTTCCCTACTCTAAATATTGCTCCGACTTGCAAGTAGTAGGTATATAAAATAACTCATTTAAAAGGTTTTCACTGTAACTCATATTGCTTCAACTGGACATCAGAAAAAGTCAAAGCTATATCATCCATAGGACTCAGAAAAAAATCAGGTTGTTTAGGAGAGCTATTGAGACTGGTACAACAAAGGGGTAACACTGTATGCTGTAGATTGTCCCACAGATTTAATGAGAGTTTACATGACAAGAGCTATGAAATGCTATAAGAAAACAAATACCAGTAGATCACAAGTACATTTTCCCTGTGCTTGAGGTCAGTGTCCCCTTTTCATTGAAAGAGGGAAGATGCCTGCTCTCTTGTCCTGCTGTTAACTTTTCTACTGTTTTCTCAACCATCCTTTCCCCTAAATGCCTGCCCTCTCCCTCCACTGCAGGCTGCATAGCTTTTTTTCATCTAAATGCAAAGATCACATGCAAAGGAGCTCTTGAGCCGTGAATCAACAGAGACTGGGGAACGTGTATCACAAAAGTATTGTGATTAATTTTGTCTTTTTTTAGGTTTCTTTAGAAGATATTAGATCTAATGGACCTTTGATCTAACATACTATGACATTCTTACTTTTATGTGGTTTTCCTCACCTGTAAAGCCTACTTGTATCACCAGTTTAACATCTAAAGTTCTAAAAAACTGAATTCTGAGATACAAAAACCAGTAGCTGAAAAGCAAGAGCAAAATTATTTCTACCCTGTTTTTTTTGGTTTTTTTTTTTCAGATGGTCTCTCTTCTCCAGAAAATGTACTTCAGAAAAAATGGTCCTTGTGATGTGTTTTGAAGGTGGGTGCATTCAGGTGAGGATGATCCAAGGCAGGAAAACAGAATTCTCCCTATCTTTTGATGAAATCACTCTGCCTTCTGCCAGTTGGTATAGTGTGGGGTTGCAGCTCAAGTGCCACAGCTTGAAAGATGTAATCGGAAGTTCTTATTGCTTTCCCGAGTCCAGGTAACCAAACATTGAACTTTCAATCGGCCATCAGAACTTTAACTGCATTTATTGTCTAGCACAAGTCTACATCAGGAAAACTGTGACTGAAGTCACAGTCACATAAAGGCAACCTGACACAAAAGGAGGAGACTGACCTACATGTTGTTTCTACCAGCATGAAATATAATATTTTTCTGTCATCTCTACTTGAAGCTTAGTCTTGTACTTTGTTCGTTGTGTTTATATTAGTTTCTCTATAGAGCAATGAGAATAATAGTACATTCCTTGTAACTTGTAAAAATCATGGCAAGTTGGGTTTTTTTCTTTTTATTTAACCAAGAGTTTAGTCAAACTTAGAAAACAAATATTTAAGTAAGACTACATCTATAAATCACAGTAACAAACATCTCAGGTTGCTACCATTTTTGATATAAGGGAGCAAATGGAAATGCTTTCATGTCATAGTTATAAGGCAAGGGAAATCAGCATCCTTTAGTTTTATAAAATAGTTTGGGAAAAAAGACACTAGGAAAGAAGTGGTCCTTATTCTTACCTCAGGTTTAACCCCCAGAGGGACATAGTTCATATCAGTTTCAGTTTGAGTTGCTAGAGGTGGACCAAATATCTCAGAGTCTGCCCCTCACACCTACTTGGAATTTCTTTCATTCTCTGGATGGACAACTTTCATATTCTACAAGATATTTTTATTCCCAGAGAGGTGTTATGAGGCCAAACAGATATAGACATATTGCTACAGGGCTGCTCCAGTTGACCCAGATCTGCACCTTCTCCCTCCTTCCATAGGATATAGAAACAGGCCCATGGCTGACTGGCCAGTGTTCCCCCAGGTGGGAAAATGTCCTTGCAGGCTGAGTCCTGGCCCTGAGCCATTTGTTGAATAGTTTGGCATAAAACTATTCCAAATCTCTTTCCTTAATTCTTCTTACCTCAAGGTTCTGAATGATTAGATTCCAACCTCCTTTCCAAAACCACCTTTTTAACAATACTGGCACGGTTTCTGCTAGTGACATCCCCTTCCTAAAAAATAAACTTCTTCCTGTGAATTATCCTGAAGTATTTTGTAATACTAATCTGGCATAGCTCCACCAAACAGCATCACCCTTTGAAGCCTTTACTAAGAACTGCTTGTCTCATTATTTTCCTCTTTTTCTTTTCATGCCAGTGGTTGGGCCTTTTGTGTGTTATCCTTCATTTCAGCTGAGATGATGTTTTAAAAAGGATTTGCTAGAAATAGTCTTTCTGAACTCTCTCCCTCTTCTAGGAAGCAGTAAAAATAATTTTTATAATAATTTATATGAAGTATATTATATTTTAATTATACTCACAGTAAATTAAAATAACCATCATAAAATTAACATTGTAATGAAATTTAATTAAAATACTTTAAAGATAGTTTCTGCTTTTAGTTATGTGAATGGAGAGCCATGTAACATAACTTAACTCACAGTACTAGACCTGAGCTCAATAGTATCCACTGAAAATCAGAGGAGGGGAAGTAGAGAGTCCTTAACATGAGAAGCTGGCCAAGAGAAAGACAGCTATCAGCTTGATCTGTACATTATGTTTTATTTCTTTAACATTGTCCAGTGAAATATATTCTTATCTGAAGCAAAGTTCTGAATACTGACAAATTGAGAACTTGAGAATTTCCTGCTGGTGGATGAAAACTGGAGACACGAGAAAACTGTGTAGTGCATGGTGAAATGCAAATCTTCATGGACAGATGGACAAAATTTTCCATTTCTGATTCTATACATCTGATAACATTTTGACTAAGTCTCTGCGAGTGTATTAACTTTCTAACTGTCCTTGTGACTCTTTAGTTGCTTCCTTTCCTGTGTCAGTTAGGAACATCCAACTTGGACATTAGGTACGATGTTTAACTGTGCTAATAACCAATCATCAGGACTCATCCACTACCTCCATGCAGTCCTTAAGTCAAACCTGGTTATTTTCATAAGAGATATATTTTAAATTAACCACCCACATCACTGGATTTGATATAGTAAAAGAGTGTGGCTTATGTTGTGGTCAGGTGAGAGTCTCATGCCACTCTTTGAATTTAGGTATCCATGAATCAGACCTAGTGCTTTGGTTTATTTCCAGAGGAACTAAGTTATACAATCAGAGACAGTCCTTGAAAAAACAAAGCTGGCTGTCTTGCACTTGTGGAAATAAGTTCATTTAAAATGTGTTTTGACACCTAAGATCAACCTACAGAAAGAAAGCTTCCCTTCATTGGTAAGCTCCACCTCACCTGTTTAAAAACATTAACACAGATGGAGTTTCCCTTTTTAACAATACACTATTTAGTAAATGTTGGCTTCAGCTTCTCACCTTTACAGCTAAATCATTAATTATTACCTTTTATTGCTGTTATTAAACAGTTCCCTCCTTCCCCTTCAAATTCTTTTCCTTTTTAACAGTGAACCTTCTGTGTCAGTGGCTCATAGACTAGAGCAATTGCAATCTGTAAGTAACCAGATCAAAAGTTAAAAAATGAGTTTACTAATAAGGACAATGCAGCAAAACCAAGAAGAGATGGGACATGGACAGGCACATCAATAATTTTTTTTTGTTTGCCCCTGTTTTGAACCAGGATTGTTTCAGGGTGCCTCTGTAGACACATTTATCAGGATTCACAGAAATGTGGGATTTTAAATCCTATAAGTCTCTGCCTTGTTAGGGAAGATGGGAAGGCTGCAGGCATCTGTCCAACAAGTGAGCACCCAAAGCAAGCATGATGGGCTGCCATGGGCATCAGCTCCCATTCCTGTCTCTTATGTGGCCTGGAAACTGCCTAGGGACTCCTGTGCACAGGGAAGGCCCCCCATCTGAGGAGGATCCATTGTGACCCTCCTGCAGACTTCCCTGAACATAGTTCACAGAAAAAAAGGAGCAGCTTTTCCCTTTGTGTAAAAGATGCCCTCCCTCTACATCTGTCCAAGCATTTCTCCAAGAAGGGATGGAAAAGCAAACGGATTCTGGTCCTGCAAGAGATGACAGCTGCATGACCTAACTCCTAGACTCAGCTACAGATGCATCAGGCTTATTAATAATTGTGTTAGTCCAGTGAGAGTAAAGGTACAATGCTGGTGAGTTTGGTGTGAGACCCGAGGCCACTTTTGCCTTTAGCTGCACATTCACTGAGGCCAGACACTGTCCAGCCACTTCCCAGGCTGCCATTTAAACTGGGGATGCTTCCCTTTTTCTGCTGAATCTTCAAAGCATGTGGTGAGGGACCTACTATTGAATTAGTGCAATGTGATCAGCAGAGGTTCGAGACAATCCTTTCTAGCTACCTGTGGCATTAAAGTTGTGGTACCATTTTTCTTCATTGGGTTTATTTAAAACTTTGTTCTTTCCTTCTCTTTCTGAGGTTGAGGGCACCTCAAGAGAAATGAAACAGAGATCTGCTGCCACCTTCTGACCACTTGGAAATCCTTCCATGTCCCCAGCACAGCGAACAGCGCTGTGGAACAGAATGGCTACATTTCACTGAATGGTGAATATAACTTTCTGCAGCTGGATATTGTATTATATTATTAGTTTTCATAAATACGTTAAAGCTTTGAAGTCAATACTATGTCGAAGGAAATATTTAGTGAAGGGTTCCCACTCTTATCTATATACTACAGCAAACAATCACATGCCCAGCTCTAGTGTAGGCACACAAAGTTTCCAGTGAGCTCAGTCAGTGTTAGAGGTGGAAATACTTTTCTGTGGCATGCCCAAAACTGGAAACAGACAGAGAATTCACCTTACTCTGAACAATCACAAGAACTTTAAACCAGTCACTACTTTAATTTTTAAGAACCTCTTAAGTTTATAATTTTGAATTTTTGACATGGCAGGGATGGAAAAGGACATGTGCACACAGCCTATTCTCATTGATGGAATCTTTAAAACACTCAGGGGAGCTATCACTCGGCTGCTCTGTAATCACGTATTTCAAACCTTGAATTACTCTGGTATGTAAATACTGATAATAGCTAAATATAATGCAAAGTGGCCACATAGACATGTGTACACCATATTCATGTCAGGATATTTTCCTGGGTCTTCAGCACCAACTTTAGCATTTGAACTTTAGCACTTGAAACAAAGGCTCTTTTGTCTATAATCACAGTAGCAGGCTGAACAGCAATGTGCCCAGGCACAAGAAAGGCAACATTAAGCATTCGCTTCTTAAAGGCATCAATATTGCTAATGATTTCAACCCCCGACTCAGGCCTCCTGAAACCATTAGACAGGCCTTACAACCATCAGTGCTAAGACAACAATAAAAATGTAAGGAGATTTTTAAAATTTTATTTTATTTATTCATCTGGTTTTTGAATCTTTACCATCCTGTGTTTTAAATTTTCATCAGTCTTCCTGGCAGGCAGTTTTCAGGAGAAACTCAGCTTCTCCTACTGCAAGAGCTGGGGCTTGAAAGGGAGCAAAAGCCACACACATGCACACACACACAAAGAAAACTCAATGAAAATTTTAAATATTAAATGGTTATGAAACCAGCACACTTAGTAGCATCAGCATAACCCTTTGTAACCCACAAAAGTGTGCAGAACATCAGAGCCTGTTTAGGCTGACATTTTCTCATGGGTACTGCCCCATGCTGGGGGTGAGGACAGCCCTGATTCGGGCTGACTGCTTGGGCTCACATGAGGTTTGCCATCCTTGCATGGCCACTGACAGTAAGGCTCCTGTTGTCCTTTTGCAAAGCAGCAAACCCTGGTACCTGGGGGAATACACACTGCAGCACCCCTGCTTAAGCACTGGAAGTCCTTGTGCCCTCGCATCTCCTGGCCTGCCCCTTGCCCAAAGGCAGAGGTATCTGGATTGTATTCTGTGCCTGATCCAGCCATGGGGAAAAACATGCTTCAAGAGCAAGTCCTTCTGCATGCAATCAGCAGCCTAAACCACAGAGAGAAAACTGTATTTCTCTGAAAGGCAACATCAAGAAAACTGAACATCAAAACTGAGCATCTTCAGTGAGTTAGGTAGAGGGACTGGGGACCCTCAGTTTTTGTTGCAGGGCTTCACAGAGACTGATATTGAGATAACACTCCTTAGAAAGCAACCACCCTTAGAGAATCAAAAACAGTGATGATCCCTAACAGCAAAGCTCTGACAATATTAGTCTCTTCTGAAAATCTCAGCAGAAGTTTTTAATCAGGGTCAGCCTTGAAACGAAGAGACAAGTAACGATTTCCTACAGTCTGTAAAATTCTGATGATGGTAAAGTAAACATTGTTTTTACAAGGTTACAGAGTCAATTTCCTATCACTTTTCACTAGGGCTATTGTATGGAAACATTTGGGTAACCACATGTTGTGCTAAAAAAATCCTAAACACTAGCAATATTTCCTTTTTAGGAAAAGAGAGTTGTGAATGATTTAAAGTCTGATTTGGTAAATTGGGCCCTTTTTTGCTCTGAAAAGGAATGGGGGAGAAGGGGGAGAGTGCCAAAACTATATTGTACATTACCAGATTTCCAGGATTCTGCATTTTCTTACTCATTAAACTTCACATTGAATATGCATCACTTCTCTGCACATAGTTCAAGCCCTAGGGATTGCTGGGTTCAAATATATTTTAATTACATTATTTATTATTTAAATTATTTAATTACAAAAAATAACAGACTCTGCACATGTTTGAAAATGCCATGGTGTACAACTAAATCTTGAGTAATTGTTAAATTTCTTGCAGGCCTCCTGCTAGGAAGTACTGTTTTTCTTTAAAAGTGAGAACACTATTATATCCGTCAGTGGAAAGTTTACACATTGTATTTCTTCTTTCATATGCCGTTAAACATGAGGCTCTCTCATTTCCCCCTTTCTTCAGAAGGCAGGAGACCCATCTGGTAATATTCTGCAGATCAGCATTTCTTAAGGAGAGTTTGATTTAAGTGGTGGTTTTGTTGAAGCAACGAAAAAGAAGCTTATGAACCTGGGTTATAGTACTACGTCTTGTGTTGTTATTAAAGTTGCTCCATGCTTCATCCATGCCAAACATAGACCTGTCTTTAAGCTGTGGAAAGTAAGAACTATTTTCTTCTCATCCCACTGTGTTTTAGAGTTGAAGCAAAGAAAAAATTGTCCAGTATTTGCATAGCTCTTGACTTGCCAGCTAATTTTGTTTGTTGGCAATTTATACAGATAAAATAACAGTACCTTAATAAGCTCAAGTATTTGGGAAAAAAAAAAAAGAAAATAAAAGAATAGTTTTCAAAACTGGTAAGTGTCTGGGTGCCTCTTCTGTTTTCTGGCTGGCACTATGAGCACAGGTTTTGAGATGCTGCATGACAATATTGCTATCTTTCTTCCTTGGAAAAAATTTAGTGGTTGAGCCTCTTTTCCTTTCTCTCTCTGAGCCAGGAATCCAGAGCAAAATGTGTGAAAACTGGGAATAAAACTTTCTTGGCTGAGAGAGTGCAGCTAAGGGATTTTGCTGCAGAACAATGTTCCAACAAAGATCAGTAGATCTTTGAAAAGTTTCCTCTGAAAAAATTCCAAATGTTTTGAACAGAAGTCAGGCTCATAATACATCTGTAGTCTTCTTTTCTCAACCCCTAAATGCCCCAAATTACCCCATCTTCTGTCTCCTTTTCAGCAGGACTTTGATTATATAAAAGAGACCAATGTGTGAAATCCACCAGAGCGTTTTCTGCTGCTGTTGCTGGTGGGTTTTATGGATTTTATTCAAAAGTGATAAAGTCTTGTTGTAGGCATTAGGCAGAGAGTATGCTGTACAGGAAATGCCAAGTCAGATCAGTGTTCTATGTAATTCATATTTTTCTTCAAAAAAGGGTAGTGACAGATAATTTGGCCCTGGTCATTTAAGCAAACGCATCATCTGCAAGTATTACCATCTCAGTACTCAGCATCCTAGCCAAATGGCTGGCAATTATATTAAACAGCTCTACTCAAACACACTGAGGCAGCAAAATGCTACGGTATGCAGTGGTGAAAAATGCACTTTAAATTGTAGTCTGATTTCAGCCAATCTAGTTTTAGGAAATTAGCTGAGGTCTAAATAAATAACTGTATTCTAGGCTGCCTTTGTAGATGTTGTGGAAAGAAAAGCAGCTGTAGAACTGTAGAAGCAATCCAATCTAAGTGTCCCACTTGCAATCTATAAATAGCTTAACTTGTAAGGGTCTGGCTTTATTCTCCCTCTGTAAAAGAGGAAGAGTAGGACTATTCTGTTGGCAGCAGTAAAGGATAATTTATACATCTTTTTTTATTATTATTGTACACCATAAACCAGCTTATATGATGGATTTGCTTCCCTCAGAGACTTAGACAAAGGCTTTCTGAAAGTTATTTGTCTCCCCTTGGTCAAGAGAGCAGTGGATGTTGTTTACCTTGCCTTCAGAAAGGCTTTCAATCCTGTCTCCCATACCATTCCCACGGGGAGGCTGATGAAGCCACAGGTGGCTGGATAACCAGTGAAGTGGACTGAGCAATGCCTGAATTGCCAAACCCAAAGGGCAGTGCCAGCCAGAAGCCAGTAACCAGTGGTGTAGGCCAGGGGTCAGGACAGGGGTCAGGACAGGGTTCAGCCCTCTTTAATGTCTTCACTGATGACCTGGCTGATGGGACAGCATGCCCTCAGCAAGGCTGACCATGACACACATCCAGAACGATCCCATGGAGCCATACATGCTTCATGCTGTTCAGGCCAAAACAGTTTCTCTGTTTCTGCAGGTTTCATTTTCACTCTAAAAAGATGTGTCCTCAGTCACCACAGACGAGCTCAAAATTTGTGGGCTCAGAGGTGAACATTAAGAGTTTAGCTGAAAGCCACAAAGCAAGGCTTGAAAAGGTCTCCTTTCTCGTGAAAACTTAAGAGATTTGTGGTTCAGTGACATTTCCCTTCCCTTAACACAAATAACATGTAAGAAATTAATCTCACTGCTAGCTTAAACTCTCTCCCATCGCCTCAAAACTAGCATTGATAGTTGGCAGATTTAGGAAAGCAGAGATGAAAATTTTCAAATTCTTCTGAACCCGGTATATATTTTCAACTGTGGCACTTCATATGTCTCTTATACTCCTCTTTCTAATCAGGGTACACCCGCTGTGAATCCTGATAGCTTTTGCTCCTGAGGAGGGTGGCACCAGGCAAATTGCAATGTAGAATAATCCTACCAGATAGAGCCATGCTTTAGAAATAGCTGGTCTTCTCAATGAGAAAGAAAAGTCTGGGGGAAAGGAAGGATGAATGAATAGAGGGGAAAAGTGATGACTCCACAAAAAACAAGTGGCCTATGCTGAAAATGAGGTGAGCCTTTGGGCAGAGTAATAACAGAATAAATTGATAAAATACCTTTCAGCATGGTCTCAAAGCACAGTTTCTCAAAGCACCTGGAGCACAGTTATTAAAATCTACAGCCAAATTTAGCACTACAATAAAAAGACAAAACAAAAGCACTTTCATGATATAATGAAATGTATATAAAATACCGAAATAAAGTGACTCTAAACCCCAATCTTACCTTCACCAGAAGTTTAGAAATATGAAGTGATTTTCAAGGCATTGAGTATTGGGCTGTACTGTTTTACAAACAGGGCTGTAAAGTAAGTAGGCAATACATATTTTTGGGCAAAGGGCTGAAAACAAACTTACTAATTGTGTTGTGGAAATGCTCCAGACTCTAGTAAATACCTTTTTAACATTACATTTCGATTTTAAATTTAAGATGGCACAAGAGTTTCATCCCATTAGAAGAAGAAGAAGAATATAGATAAGGAAAATTTCACTTTTTTCACTGGGTCACAATTTATTTGGCTCAGTGGAAAGATTATCATGTAAATTACCAGATCTTGGTTATTCAGGAAATCAGATTATGTGATTCCAGTGATCCTTTTCAATTTCAAGAACATGCACATTGGCCAGTAGTTAATATAATTTATCGTGTATATAAGTATAGCTGGACATATGTGGGATTCTTCTTGTATTCTAGACTTTCCCTAAAAATTAACACAGATATATGGGCTGTTTCAATCACCATTCACCTGACTCACTTCTTTTTCATGAAGAAAAGAAGAATCATGTCCTAAAAATCCTTGTTTATTTGCATCAGCTTTTAAGGAGTTTATTAATACAGTCAAACAGCTCTTCATTCAGTCAGATAAATTCTACCTTGGGCTGTGGGGTTCAGGAAAAGAGAAATACTTTCCATTTGTGCAAAAAGAATAAAAGAGGCAGAAAATACTGCATTGACTGAAAGTTTAAGTACCCAGCCCAGAAAATATAGAGTTTGGTTGAGATAGCTGCAGGTATTTCTTAGATGCTATCAAATTACTCTATAATATTTAGGGTACACACCCATTTCCAGGTAATTTGTGCAAGATATTTTTTCTATTTGGTCAAACTTGAACTGCATTTACCAAGATATTTATTTGTATGTCTTGTAATTCATAAAACAATCTGTGTTCTCTCTTTTGTGCTCTCCTTCCAGTCCTTCTCTCTCTGATTTTTTGCTGAGCTGTAAACAAAATAATGGAGAGTGTAATGAATAAAACAGGCTGTTTTGATAGCCTCTGATTTCTTTACAAAATAAAAAATACTGTCAAAACTATATGAAAATTAGCATTTTTGACTTCACACAAGTTGAGCAAATGTATTGTGACTGAAACCTGAAGAAATATGCACAACCTGAAACCCCTTGAAATGGATATCTCAGGAAAAATGCATTGTCTTTTCTTCTCTGGCTTAACTTTAGTAATCTGATACCTAAATTGTCAGTGCAATCAGAATTTGATAGATTTAAAATCAATTAGAAGGAACTGGAAATAGGATTGTTAATCTATGAATACTGAATAAAACCACAAAACTATATGAATCTGGAAGATGAACTCTTCTAATCTGTTCTAAATTTAAAGCCTCAAGAAATAAGCTAAAAATTAGCTGTTTCCAACAAGGGCTACTAGGAACTGAATGAGACTACTGGCCATATTAAAACAGTAAAAGAAAAACAGAGACCACTTTCATTTAAAAGCAGTTTACATTGCAATGTATTTTACATCTCAAGAACAGTAGCAGATCAAAAAGAAAAGAAAGGAGGAATGCAGTTCTACAGAATCTGAATTTAGTTCAGAAAGATTATGAGGAAAATTTATTAGAAAGTGAAAAGCTTCACCATTTTAGAGGAGTGGATTTTTCTAATACAAAACATAAATGTAGTCCATAGCAGAGAAAGGAAAAATGGCAAATAAAAAGAATGAAGTTATGGTTGGTTGAGGGAATTTAGGTATATCTAAGCAATAATATGAAAGGCAGTAAAAGAACTGTTGTTGGTAACAGACTGTCCTGGTTCCTGCCAGGACAGGGTTAATTTTTTGCAGTAGCCAGGGGGGTGCATGGATAGGACCCAGAGGTTATACTATACCACCTCTTGTCATTTCCTGGGGTGGAAATCCTGTGAAAGCACGTGAATCACTCACTTCTCTCTTGTACACTTTTGTCATGAATATTGTTGCCGCTAGTGTTCATTTTCTTATCTCATTGATGTTTCCAGTAAATTGGTCTTATCTCCACCCACGGTTTTCACCTTTTTTGCCCCCCATTCTCCTCTCCAGCTCTTACAAGAGGGGAGGGGAGGGGGAAGTGATTGAGCAGGCATGGTTTCAGTGGGAACATGAAATTGGAGAAGAGAATTCCTAAATTGCAACACAGACGTATGAAGAAACATGGCTGTTGTAAAGCACAAGTCTAAACCCAAGAAGAAAAATAGAGTGATATTAATAGATTAACACAGGAAATGAGAAGGAGGATGACCTGCAAAAAGGAGAAATACCCTCCCAGTTCTGCCCAAACACCAGTGTCTTTATACAAATCTGCTTCTTCACCCAGGTGACAGACTGAAACCCTCCAGATGGAAGATTAAGGTCAGGGTGGTGGTGAGTTTCCATGGTTAGAGATAAAAGAAAATAGGTTCATGGAAAGGATTATTTGGGGATCCACATAGATGGGCATTTGAAATAAGGAAGCAGCAGAGGCTGAGGAATTGTTTGAGAAGGCACATTTATCTGTTTGGGACCATGGCTAAAAAGTTAGTTTTTAGAGGTAGTTTTATACACTGATAAAAGAATATAAAAATAGAAATGCAAATATACTGGGAGACTACTAAGAAATGACCAGGAAATGTATTATATCTTTATTGTAAAAATATTGACTTTTAAGTCAATAAAACTTGCATCTATAAAAGGTAAAGGTCCAAATAGCCCTTTCAAGAAAAAGGTTTTACAGGCAATATGTGTAGAAATACTCACTGACAGACTGTAAACCCATTTGTAAACTGGAGATACAAAAGCATAACTTGGAACAACATTGTTCTCTACAAGAAGTAACCAAGACAATGAAAGTCACTTCATTAGCTAGAAGACACTTTGGTTTTAGGAGAAAATTGGAAGAGGTAGATTAAAAGAGAATGAAAAGTAATAATTTTCCTATGAGCCTATAGGCAGAATCAATTATTTTCTTTTTATTGCTTTTAAGGTATCTTAATAAATTCAGAGAGCAAGGGACTGCTGAAATGCCATAAACTGCCCCTGTAGGTCAAGGGAGTAGAGAACTGGACAAAGGAAGTGACACAAAGAGCTTATTAGAAAATTGTTAGAAAAATGAACAGTATTTGGAAAATTATTAACTGAGATTAGAACTCACACATATCATTCACTGGCACAAGACAAACTATATGGATATCCTCCCTCCCAAATTCTTCTCAACAGTCTGCTGTCATCATCACTTACAATTGGAGCTAATATGCTGATAATCAAAAAGACAGCACTACAAACAAAGTCCCAGCTGAATTATATCCTATGATCTAATAAAAGTACAAAAATTATAGAAGGTGCAAGAAAGTACAAGTGCTTATTGAAATTTCCAAAAGAAAATACTAAAGATGAAATATATTTTAAAATGTTGTTTGTTACTGAAGTTTTCCATCTTTAAAAAAGAGAACAAGAACTAATAAGAGTTAACTAATAACTAATTTATTTTGCAGCTAGAGATTCTGAGAGCTTGGAATGGAACAAAATTTAAAATACAGTAAAAACATAAAAAATGTGACAAAGGACAGGCAGATCTGTAACAAGAGGGCTTCAGAGAAAATGCCTTGTTTGGCAATCATTTTAATTACAGATAGTAAGACATTAGCATGCAGTTCAAAAGAGACAGAGCATTTTTTGTGCAAGTCTGCGGATATCAAATTTCCAAAGCTAGAGGCTGTGGAAAGAGGTTGTCTTGTTTTATACCTGCTCTAGCAGCTATAAAAATAAAAATAAATAAAAATATAGACTTTCTGCAGGAGCGCATGACACTGGACATCCTTATTAGAAACCTGAAAAGAAACATGATAACAAAATTTTACAAACTGGTGAGAAAGTTGATGGTCTTAGAAATTTTTTTTTTCCTTTCCAAGCTGTCAGAATCTGTAGCTGCAAAATAAATGAGCAACTTTGGAAATTGTCTGTGCTGGAAAGAGACTATATATTCATTATATCCCTGTGGAATTCATGGATATTTATAATAATCATGGGGTCATAGAATATCTGAAGGTGTGTGGAAGGATCCATAAGAATTCAAGCTCAATTCCCTGCTCCTCACAGGATTAACTACAACTAAGCCATGTAAGATAAGAGCACAGTCTATACCCTCCCTGAATTCTGACAGGCTTGGGTCTTGCAGTGACCAATCACCCACTCAGATGAGAAAATTTTTCAAGTGCCTCATGTTGCTAAATATCTCCACAGAAGCTCAACAGGCAACTTTTATTCCCAAAATCTGGAAGGGAAGTTTAAAAGACCAAATGATATGCAAGAGGATAAAGGGTGATTTTGAGACTAATATTCATTAATTTTAAGAAAATAGATATTTTCTGAATTTATGTATCTTCTGATTTAGTTTAAGAATCAATGCCTCTAATATAGTGTTCTCTTTTTTGCTCATTTTATACTTCTGAGAATAACACTATTAATTCACTATTAACATTTTGATATTAGAATGCAACTACTGAAATTTTAACTTCATTAAGGCCCTATCAAGGAATTATTTATTTCTTTTTCCCATCTTCAGAAACATATAGAAGTCATTAAAATCAACTTTACTGCATTATTTAAAGTATAAATGCAGTGCTTGATGACTATCAGTATTCAAAGTTGTAATAAAATCATGAGATAGTTCTTGTATGAAATAAAAATTATCTCCAAGCAACCACATATTTAGAGTGCCTAGAAATCAATCCTAGAACAGAAAGAATAACCAAGCTTCAGTTTTCTATTGAATAGAAAATTATAACACTGAAAGAAAGATTGAGCAGGGCCATTCTGAACAGTTAGAGGGACTAATAGGAAAATTCACATCAATCACACATATGGCCCTGGTTGATCATTAGAACTTCAATACCCTGTGTTTCCTCTGCAGTAGGTAGAGGAAATACATTGCAATGTATTGCAAACCACTACACCTCTCCTAGCTGCACACCTCACCTCCAGTGGTGCTTTAAGAATGAGTTTAACACTCCAAGCTCTGTGTCAGACAAGAGCAGGGAGTGCTGAAAGGCCACCTCTGCTTCACACTTGCATTGTGGGTCCCATTTTCTCATCCCTTGCCATCCCTATTCTGATTCAACATGTCTCAAGGTGTCAGGAGCATTGATTGATTCTTCATGCTGTAATGCCAAGCTGTTCTCTCTGAGGCAGCGTAACTCACCATGTTTGTGAGCACGACAGGGTCTCAAGCATCTCCTTACTCTTCCCCCATCAATGTGGGGTTCTCATCCTGGCAATTGTATTCATTAGGATTGCTAACTCAGTTTCCTCACCCCGAAGTAACAGAACCCAATTTCATCCTCCTTCTTTCCTTCCTTCGCAATAGTGATTGCGGCTGAGATTGGAGATGCCAATCTCAGCCTAATAAACATTAATAGCGCTGGAGCCTAATTTTTCCTGAGCAGACCACTTATTTAGTTAGATTCTTTTGTCACATCATTCATCACAGCCATTGTTTTTAGCCTGTTCCTGTGACTTGATTGCACTCAATGCAGCAGTTCAACTAATTGTGAGGCCTTGTGCACGGAGCAAAAGCTTTGTCTTATTTATTTCTGCTGAATTAACATTGTATGACCAAGCACCAATGACCATCACTATTCAGCTTCCTGACAAAGACTAAAAAAATCACTTACACCATGTCACATTAGAAATGTAGATCATTCAAGGGAAATAAGCCACTCAGCTGAGAATTGCTACATGGATTTCTTTACAGGGTGAAACCTCACATAAAGCAGAAGTCCCTATTTTATCAAATATCAAGCAATAACAGAAATATACTTAAAAACAAAACAATGTCTTCCCCTGCATATTTCTTGGTGATTTGCTTTGGTGCTGACTTGCTTTATCAGGAGGCTCAACGCAGAAATGTTAATTTTATGTTGGAAAATCATCATGTCTATAATTCCATGAGGCAACCTTTCAACATTTTAGCTAAAACTGGACCTTGTCAAGACTACAGTCTTGAATATATTATAATGAAGTCTAGTGCTGTCCAAATTTCCAGAGGCACTTGGCTACTATTACACCAATAAAGGCCAGTCTTTGGCATCTACAGCATTATCATTATAAAGCTTGATGACTAACCATTAAATTACAATATAAAATTAAGCTTTGTATACATACTCTGTATGCACACACAGAAATATTTAAACATACATTCACACACACATTCATTTGTAGATATATTTTTTTCCTCTCAATAAAAAGTAAAACTCATGCCAAATAATTTTTCTAGAAGGAAGAATTTAGGTTAGCAAAGAAACTAGTTGCATTTTCAGTACCATGGGAAATTCAGGTATGAACATTTTCAGAAGAGCATATATACATGGAACATTTTAACAAATTGATTTCCTGTTTGCTTCAGGCAGCTAAGCATGTGAGCTCTCCCCTTAAGGAGGGCTGTCAGAAGTGCTTTACCATCTCTACTCACTGAAAGGGCTTATGTTAGAACCAGGAGGAAATTTCCTCATGTTTAGGTACTTACTAAGATTAGCAAATTTGTCCCCACTGCATTTGGAAGAGAGTAGTATGTATATTATCAGTGGGCAGTACTTCAGAAATTTTAAAAAACAAAACAAAACCAAACCAAACAAAACAAAACAAACAAAAAAACCCAACAAAACCAAAAAAACCCAACAAACCAAAATACACAAACCATTTGTTCACAGCATTTAGGACTGAAAATCTACTATGAGCCCACTTGCATAATGATCCTCTTGTGCATTCTCTTCTACCTAAATTTTTTTATTCTGCTGAGAAATATTACTTATTATTAAATTGTCTTATTATTATTACTTATTATTACTATTATTAATTTGTCTCAAAACCTAATCTAACCTTTATTCAGAAGGAGGTAAGATGACCTAATCTTGTCTGCTCCAACTACTGAAACCAGCCACCACCCAGTCACTGCAGCGGAGGCAGGAACAGCTGAAGTTCTTCAGCCCCTGTGGTTGAGATCAGTGCCAACAGATACTCTCTTCACTGAAACCAATTTCAATTTCATTTCACTGACTAAGTTGAGCTTTGAACCAACTTGTCTAACAGCTTGAAGGCAGATGTTTAAAATCAGTTAACCTAGTAGAAAGAGGTAATCAGAAGGTAAATGGCAGAACAATCAGCTACAGAGGTGCTGACAGAATAGTCATATTTATTGGGAAGACCTCAGATCTGTTTGATGTTCATTATGCTTATCTGAAAGCTTCTGTGATGTTTTACTTCAGGTGACTCTGGCAGTAACACAATTTCATAGTTGTACTACCTTCACCTGAAAAGGTGCTTTCAGCCACTTTGAACTTTGCTAACTTTTTTCTTCTCTGTCTTCTACCCAGACTTTCAACCCCACTTCTGTGAGAAACCTGGGGAGACAGTTCAGCGTTAGAATTGATGTAGAAATTATTTTCAAAGACCTGAAAGGAAAATAGAAACTGCTATTCTGTGAAAATGACTTGAAATTCTAAATAAAATGTCATTATACCTTAGAAATAATTATTATTTTCCTTGGGAAAAGAAGAAAGTTAATTAATATATAGGCTATAAAACTCTGGATATCACCTCTTCTGGACTTTTGAAGAGGTTGGCTCTTCTAATCTCTGAGTATCCACATGCATATTCTTCTGAAACTAAGGCTTGTACAAACTCCATCTTCAAAGACTTCTTCACCTTTGTTTTCCAAAGAGTATGCTCAATGCCTGCAGCAGCATTTTCTGCGTGCCAGTTCTTCCCACCTTACTCAGCTTCTGAGGAATACTGAGATGTTTTTGGACTCCTGTCATATACAGGATGATCTATGCTTTATTTCACTCACAAAGCAAACAATACTGCTGGAAGAAAAGGATTCATGTTCATACAAGGTCATCCTTGTATTTTCAGTGATACTCCAAGTGGTATTCTTTCTGATTTTCCCACAGATTTACCAGGTTATACTCGATAAAGAAGTCAGGGAAATCTTATAACTTCTTAAACTGGGAGATTAGATTTCCCATCTGTAACATTAAGCAATTAATTTAATACTCTAAATATGTTTATCATCCCATCATATACTTATCAAAGAAATTTTACAAAGTCACAAAGAGAGAAACAAGAAAATTACAGTGGCCTGTGTTAATGCAGTTATTAATTGCACATCATGTCCACTCACAGGGGTCCTGCTTCATTCCGTGCACAAAGCAGACTGTGTTCCCAGAATGATCAGCCATGCAGTATTCCTTTTTCTTCTCATCACATATAATATATGTCTCCATGCCTAATTTTCTGCACACCATCCAAACCTTGCACTGAATACATAATTATTCATTTCCTAATGGGCTTTTCCCTGGTGCTTTTTTTTCCATAGTATCCTGCTTATTAACAAAAATTAATGAATTTATCTTCATAATGTCCCTGTGGTATTTTTCTCCCCATTTTATATATAGGGAATTGTTAAAATGCCAGCTAATTTGGGGTGTTAATTTGAGATGCCTGAGGTCTGATTTCTCAGTCTAAGTAGCAGCACATATGCTCAGGGTAGTGCTGCTATTTATCTTAGTGGCTGCTGCAAAAGTTCAGCAATTCTTCCAACAAACAAAAAAATATTTCAAAATCACAAGTCCAAAATGTGAGAATATAGAGTTTATACTATTTTAAGAAAATTTGTCAAAGACAGGATACAACTGGTTTTCAAGGAGCATTCAGTGACTTTTATCACTATGTCTTTTTGTTCATCTGCCTCATGCAGTGCCCGTCACCAAAGCATCAAGTGATCTTCAGTCATGACACAAAACTGATTCATGTCCAAGCACTGTTCATCCTGTATTTTTAATGAAGTGGGAGTCTTATGATCTTTAATTTCAATCCTGAGGCAAAACACATATTCATATAGTGATGAATTAACTTTATGTGAACACTTCGTAATGTTGGACGTCTGGGCAACTTTGCAGTTTAAAGATTCTTTCAATGTAGCCTTGTGGCTTAGAACTAATTAATCTGAACATGCAGAATGTGGTAAAATATGTGGTAGATTGAACACGTATGCATGTGTCCCCACAAAAGCAAAACCATTGAAGCAGAGCTGGGGCTGTCAAGTGTGCTGACCAGCCCTTTATTCTTCCAAGTATGGAGCAAAGCAGGAGAAAATGCTGTGTGCACCTCCCACTAGAGGGGAGTGGAGGAACACATTTGACCAGTAACTTTGGCGCCTCAAAACACAGCAGAAATATTGAGATTCAAAAGCTGTTCATTTTACACTGGCCAGTTTGTTAAGACATGTAGATATCCCGGAGAGCAGTAGGAAATCTGCAGCACTGACCTTTTGCTATGAGCATATGGCTGGCTAAAGGATATGGAGCACAAGGAGTGTTCTCTGTCCTTCAAGGACAAGAGGAAATGACCTCAAGCTGGACCAGAGAAGGCTTATATTGGATATTAAAAAAATTTCTTCACCATAATGGTCAGACATGGGAATAAGGCTGCCAAGGGAAGTGGTGGAATCATCATCCCTGAAAGTGTTAAAAAAATGTATATCTGTGGCACTTGAGAACAAGGTTTAATGGAAGACTTGGTACTGCTGGGTTAGAGCTGGACTTGGTGATTTTAGAAATCTTTCCCAACTAAGTGGTTCTATGATTCTGTGATCAAGCAGCATCCCATTTAGTTGTGAGACTGGCAAGACTTCTCAAAGTGTATATGAGGTTTCAGAGACGTAAGAAGTGTATGATTTTTCACAAATGTATAATTGGCCAGATTTGGGAAAAGTTGTATAGTATAAGGCACAGTCCTTATGTAAATTCATACCAAGTTTTGTTGGAGCCCTAACATGACCAAGACACAAATTTCTCTTTTCCTCTTTTTTTTTCTTGTAATATGATCCAAAGTATATTTTGTGCAGCATCAATCTCAGAAGTAGCTACACAATTTATATTGAACAAGAAAATGATCTTAGTTTTGAACAGCAGTGCTTTTAAGAAACTTCAATGGTATTCTAGTTCTGATGTCATGGACCTAGTTTTAGATAGCCATATGTAGAGACAGACTCATAAAATAAGATATTCAGGTTTAAAATTTTCCGATTGGTTATAAAAGCTTTGAAAGGATAAATTATTCAGTTAAAAATATATTTAAAAACTCAGATCAGAAAAGTTCTGTCTAAAAAGAACAAAAGTAAAATTATTGTGGAATGTCTCTATCCATAATAAAAATATTAATATTTGGTAAGTTTCCATTTACTATTATTTATTTTTCTTTTCTCAGAGAATTTTATTAAATTATTATAGTATCTTATTTCTTGAGATCAAAAGAATCTGCATTTAATATTTCATAGGGACAATTGTCCATGTGGTCTCATATTATCTTATTGGAAAATCAAAATCTGTTTTATTTTTCTGTTAATACTCCCCATGGCAAATCCCATATTCACATGGAAACTATTGGTTGAGATGGAGGACTGACTTTTAAGTGGGGGTAGGAAAAAGACTATCTCATACCCATGAATGGACCACCAGGGTGTGCTTTGAAGATGGGATGGAGGCAAAACATAGACTGTGTGTGAATGATTACTTGGGAACTTCTTTCATGTGACCACTGGAAAGAAGTTTTGTTTCTAATGGACAAACCTGATGACAGACCTGGGGCAATTTGACATGCTTTCTCTGCTATTTTGCCTATGATTGTAGGCAAATGCTCTTTAATGAGTAGCTGTTGTGTGTGGGAATGTCTTTTCTGAAACATTTGTGCAATGGCTGTGCAAGATGTACATTCATTGTACATCTTCCTTAGAAGCTTCTGATAACCTCTTAGCTTATAAGAATACATTTTCAAGAAGTATTTAATCTGAGTATGTAAAGTTTCAGTCCCTCGTGTAAAAAGCAAACCACAGTAACCAGTGACAGCTGGATTTTTGGAGATTCAGGCAGGAGCTGGCTGCTTCAGCTACACTCTTGGTGGTGGAAAGAAAACAGGAAGTTATTCAACCTGATGAGTATCTCAGATGACATGGACTGCTCCCTACAGATAGCTGTCTCTTTCCATGGGGATATCACTGGACAATCTCCTCGACTGGATATGAGGCAACCAACACTTTGTCAAATCAGCAAGATAGAAGTCATGCTTTCATACCAATTTACTTTTGGAGAGACTGTTAAGGATGTCACACTGTTTATCTAGAACATTGCTCCTGGACATCAAGGTGAAAGTGCTACCCAAAGACTCACCTTACTGCAGCTCGTGTGCATTTACTGACATTTTTTATTAGATATTAGACAGAGTATTTCCTCCTTGCTGAAAAACTGTGAGGTCTGGTGTGACAGCTGGAGAACAGGAATAACATTATGAGCATCTTTGATGATGCCAGATACCTATGTGTGTACAATTAAATCCAATCTCTGCATTCAGATACTTACATTTAAATACTTGCAGCTTTATGTGCAATCTGACCTGCACTGCTCACCTGGCTTAAAGGAAGAAATTTCCTTTGTCATTTAATTGTTGATTCTGTGAGGTATGTACCCACTGAAACACCCAGCCATCACTGGAAAAGGATACTACACTACAAGAAACCTCAGGAAGAGCTCATTCCAACTCAGTTTATGTTCACATCTAAGTTAGCTGTCCTGAGCCTACGTTAATATCACCAGAAAGAGGAAGGACTTTGGGGTATAATTCACCTGGCCTGCTATTTATACTTTCTTTAGGATGAAATTAATAGTCCTCTGAAAGTGGTTTTTCTGTACTGATTATGAAGAGAATGGAGGGTGATGATGTCTCTGGTGGTATGAACCACACTGTGGCCACCACCCAGCCAGCAGCTCTCTGCAAAGCTCTGAAACAAAGCCTGCTGCACAGGGGCATCACCAGTCCTGAAAGTGGTGAAGGGAGGCTGTGACAGCTGCAGCCTAAAGTTAAAATATTGGCTTAGCAAAAAAGCTGGGCTTGCTCTACTTGCCCACCTCTAAATGTCCCCAGGGAAGAAGCAGTAAGGTCTAATACAAGTAACAATTATTACTTTTTGTCACTACTTATTCTCTCTCGCCCTTGATTGCATATAGACTCACCAGTAAGAGAATCCCCATGAATCTTTCTGTAGTTTCTCTCAATTAGATTTCTTTTATCCTTTGTTCAGATGACGGCAACTTCAAATGAACAAGAAAGCTCATTGCTCATGGTCTGGAGTCCTGTAAGACTGATGCATGTCCCTAGGCGTATTTTCACCTCTCCAAAATTCTGTGTTAAAGGGAAACAAGAATATAGGAATTATCACGCTGAATCAAATAGAAAAAAAAATGCTATCTTGTTCTACCATTACCAATAATGGTAATTTTTTTAATAAAAAAAGGTGAAGAAAATCTTCCAAGTAGGTTAACGGGGTACTGTTATGGTAGCGCTCAGGCTTTAATCTGAATTTAGAATAGGCAGTGGAAATTCTAGTTTATATGCTTTCAATTTCTTAAACTAAGCATTCTATTTTCAGATATTGTGATGATTTCAGTGAGACATCTTTACTGGGGACTTTGGAAAAGAAAATAAGTACTAGAGAGCCAGAAATGAAAATGTTCTCCTGGAGTGTGCTATACTCATCTATATTGTATATGGAATGACAATGCTAACATAGTTATCTCCTTTTAGAAAATTAGAAGTAAGGCTATACAAAATAGAGATCACTTTTTCTCTTATTTGCAAACACCTGAAAGCTTTTTTTGGCCTTATTTTTTCATCTTTTATCCAGAGAAAATAGTGTGATGACTTTTGACATCCTTGCACATGTTATATGCTTGTATATAATATTTTGCCAGGCAGAAATGGAAAGATAATACTCTTGTGTACATGTCCCACTGGACAGTAAACATAAGCAGCATTAAAGTTTTTATCCCTAAAGATTTCATTGAACTTGGTCAGATTGTTCCACCATGGAAAGTCATCTGTTCTGAATGAAAGTGTCTTGAGTGATTTTACAGGGTTTGGTGGATGAAATACTGACTGCTTCAAAATGTTCTAATTATGTAACTAGAGAAAATAATATTTTAAGAATATTTGATGTTCATGTTGGTTATTGAATTGATTCTTAAATAAATACCTATAGAAATCAAATTACCCTTTTATCTTCGTCAAACACAGTAACTTGCTGTGTCAGTTTTCATGACCAGCAAGGTTGTCTTCAGCTCTCTAACACTTTTTATAGGCCTCCTCAGTATGATCTGCATGCTTATCTAGCCTGTAAGAACTTTTAAGGCCTCTTGCACTTAACAGTCAATATGCTGAAGGATTAAACTGAACTTCTTTTCAAAATAACATAGGAGGTTGTGATCATGGTATTTCTCCAAAATACCCAGAGGTAGCTGACTGTATTGTCAGAGTACTACAAGGAGAGAAACACATCTGATCCTAGTAAGATGCATTCTATATTAGTGTGTGGTCCAATAGCTTATCTGTGTCCTAGAGGACTTATTTTTATTAGATTTGCTAAATCATTTTGCCCCTCAGGCTGCCTTTGTTTGCAAAATTTCTTTTGTGTCTTCAAACACTGAGCTGCAAACACCAATGTAAATGCTGACAGAATGTGTGAATGATGTCAGAGCATTTGTATTTCATCTTCAACTTGTGTTTCTTTAAGGCCATAAGAGTACAATCACATCAAGGCATCAAAAAGATTTGTTGTCTTCTGTTCGAGGGCTAAGTTTACTTCAATATGTGCTGTCCTTTCCTCACCTTTTTAGGTTCTTCTTTAGTTCAGTTTTTCCTCTCTGTAGGTGTTGTCTATAATTCTGTGCATTCTTTGCATGTTTTCTCTTATAACTCTTATAACTGTTTTTTTTTTTAAATACTTCCTGCCTAAATATGATAAAAAATAATTTATTATGCTGTTGTTGTAACAATGAGCGTTATAAGTCACCACCCTCTATAATGGACTGCTTCTAACACCAGTGCTGATGCCTTTGGCATTAGCATAGAAGTGTCATATGTGTAAAATTAAATGCATACCTATAGACAGTCATCTTAAAAGGCAAGAGAAACAGAGTGATGGGAGCATGAAGTTCAGCAAAAAGAAATACAAAGTCCTGTACCTGGGGAGCAGAATAAGCTTGGGGATGATAACTAAAAAGCAGTTTTGCACGGTAGTAAAGCAAAGTTAGTACAAAACAAGCTGATCGTGAGCCAGCAATGCAGCCCTGCAAGGAAAAAAGGCCAGTGACATCCTGGGCTGCATTAGAGAGAGCTTTGCCAGCACATAGAAGTAGGTAATCCTTCTGTCTTTTCAACTCTAAGAATGACTGTCTCTTTTTTTTTTTTTTTTTTTTTGTCATGGTTTCAGCTGCAATAGAGTTAATTTTCTCCTTAGTAGCTAGTACAGTGCTGTGGTTTTGATTTAGCATGAGAATAATGTTGAAAATACACCAACATTTTAGTTGTTTTAATCAGTGTTTAAGCTGTTTACCCTAAGTCAAAGACTTTTAAGTTTCCCATGTTCTGCCAGCGAGAAAATGCAAAGGAAGCTGGGAAGAAGCATGATCAGGACAGGGGACCAAAACTGGCCAAAGGGATATTCCATACCCTGGAATGCCATGCTCAGTGTATTAACTGGGAGGAATTGGCTGATAGGGACCGATCACTGTTCTGGGCTGGGCTGGGCATTGGTCAGTGGGTGCTTAGCAACCCTACTGTGCATCACTTGTCTTTTCTAGGTTTTATTCCTGTCTCTTTTTTTGTTGTGCTAATTTATTATTATGATTATTTATATTATTGTTATTATCATAATCATATTTAAAATGAACTACTAGTTTTATCTTATCTCAAACTACATGTTTTACTCTTTTTTTGCATTCTGCTCCCCATTCCACCAGGGTGTGTGGGGTGTAGGTGTTATTGAATGGCTGCATGGTGCTGTCTGGGGTTAAACCACAACATTCTCAAACAATATCTGGAACAAAATGTGGATTATAACAGATAATGGAAGATGTATATAGTGCACTGTTTAGAAATTTTCTGAGTCTTTGGTGCAGTTAACCAAGTAAAAAAATCACAAAAAAACCTTATATAATCAAGATATCTAGTCATGACTTTCAAAAGTGTCCTTCTAGTAGAATTACTCTTTCTTAAAGGAGTAATTTAATTTTTCTATGAATTTCTCTGTTGCTGTATAATCAACACTGTAACAAAACTTAGGTTCTCTGTCTTTCAATTAGTTTGGTTCCTCAGCTTCAAAGAACCAAAAATATCTTGCCAGGGAATAAACATCAACTGGATTTTCTTTCTGCATTTAACAGATATCAGATTCTGCCAACTACCAAGCAGAATATGGGGAAATGAGGCCAAATTCCTCCTTGACGTACAACCGAGTCCATTAATAGCAAAGTAGATTTATGGTGTTTTGCAAATATTTTGCGTGGTCTCTTTAAACACCTATTCATAACAAACCAAAAGATACCATAATAAAAGGCTGACATATAGCATTTGAGGAAAAATTGTATTGTTAAAACTCATCATTCAATTATCCAAGCTTTGTCAATGCTATGCCATTTAAATGCTCCCACTTTATCCTCATTCACTTGAGTTCACTGCTGAGGACCGTCCTCTCACTGAGTGCCATGGCAGCAGAAGGAGAACCTCATCTGGGGTGTTAATGTTGAAAATAATTCTGATTTAATTAATTTCAAACCAAGTTATAGAACAACTTCACAGTTCTTTTTTAATCAAAATTGAGAGGAAATATAGACTCTTTTCTGACTGCCTCTTCTACCTCTTGTTTTTAATCTATAGCATACTTGTGCTACCTGTTTTAGTCTGGGGGATGGTAACCCCTGAGTCTTTTCTGATGTGGAGATTTTCTCCCATACCTGGGTGTTTAAATTCTTTGTGCTGTTGATTGTGATCTAACACCTGTTATTTCTACAAAATAGCATGCATGATACAGGAGACATTTGCACGCACTTAGATACCATGAGCGATAACTCCAGTATCAACCATCTGCTAGACCCTTTGTTTACTGCCTTTCTTTGTACTGAAGTTCAAATATTTTGGAATGAAGGGGGGGAAAATTGCACAAGTAACTCCCCAACTCAGCTTTAGTTTCTTTATGAACAACATCTGCAGATTATGATAGGAAACAAAAACATCTGTTTTGCTGTATTCTGCTTTTCTATTGATTCGTACACAAACCTGAAGCTTGGCTGTTTGGGGCATTCTCTCCTTGTTTATTATGTAAAAACCCCAGGCAAACTCAATACACAAAGGTAACGTGATCAAAAGTGGAGCAGGTATTAGTAGGCTCACAGTAAGCCTGAATCATCTTCATGAAGAGTCTTTCATATGGAAATGAAAACTGAGCTACCTAAAGAGAGAAATCCCAAAACACATCCATTTTCTAACTGTAACACCATTGCTAATGGCAAGAATTACTGTAAAGTATAGGTGAATTTTTGTCTGTATTGATTAGTTTCATCTGGTCTGTGATAATCTGATGCACTGGAAATGTGTTGTTTGCCTGGCAGATCAGTGTGCCTGGTTTTGTTGTGCTGGACTGTACTAGAGGCTTGGATATCAGAGAGATATAGAGGGTTTCCCGCTGCCTCTATGAATGCATGTAAATTGAGGTAGATAGAATACTTGAAAATCCCTCCTTTCAGAATTTCAGGCAGAGGGCATTATTTATTGTTATTGTTGACTAACCACAGTTTTAAATAGGCCTCCTTGTGCATACAGAATTGAAATTTTCCCTTTATCTTATCCGGGCTTCCGCCCTCCATCTCCTTCTCCCTCTCTTTGCTTAACATTATAGCTCAACATTTGAAAAATTAACAGGGTGTGTAGGTCAGGCTCTCACTGCTCTTTTTAGTAAGAAAGTCCTCCTATACCTATTAAAAACTAAGGTGCATTTTTCTATGCTGTTCACACCATTCTATGGAAGCTCAGCTCTTTCACAAGGAAAAAGATCCCTTTTCCAAGCTGGCTGTCTCAGAGGGGTAAGAAAATATGTGACTCCATAGCCCAGGGATGCAGATGCCCACCAAAAAGGGGATTGATGTTTTTTCCATAAACCTCATCACACTAAAAGAAGCACTGGACAGAGCAGAGCTGTTTGTGCCACATTCAGCAGCAAGGTAATACGTGTCCCTCTCCATCTTACTATTAGTGACTTTAACCTCCTCCTTAGCTAAGAGATATACCGATGGCACTTCCTAACTGTTATAGGGATATTTTATCCTTTAAGGGGCTTGGCCTGAAATGCTTCCTCTTATTTATAAAATTTTCTAGCAGCGCAGAGAGTTAATGCAGAGATCTCATTCTCTCTGTAGACCCTGCAAGGCCAATTGCCTACAATTTATCAACCCATCTAGCTTTCTTATCAAAAATCTGAAACTGAATATGCTCTTGACTTTAACAACCTTCCAGGAACACGGTGATAAATGCTACGTTTTAACAGAAGACTTTTGTGCGCCAATGTAGAACAGGAAAACATTTATCAAAAAAGGGCGATACTGGGCATACTGATACAAAGAAAGCAGAGAGAAAGAAAAACTAATAAAATAGTCCTAAGACAATGTTTATTTCTCTTTTATTCAATAAAATTATAATACCAATTACTTCAGAAATTTGAAGATATTATTTGGTCCATCTTCTGACAACATTTTTATTCTGTCTATATATATATATATATATATATATATATATATATATATATAGGGAGATGATTTTAATATGGCGCATATTGTTTCTTTTTCACATTTATCTTCTAAGACTAGGAAATCCGAAGCCCCAGACAAAAAGCAGGTAAACATGAAACCTATCACTAAACCAGGGAATTTTGACTTGAAAAATAAATTGTGTAATTTCACTAGGGAAGGGACACAGGGCCCCTTTGTCTCCAACCTATGATAGAGCATTAGCTTCAGAGCTGCAGGTCATGAAGAGAAGATAGATTCTGCCTCTGCCTCCACCCTTGGCCCTGATACACCCCAGTAAGGAGGACAGGGGAGCCCCAAACAGATGCAACTTCTCAAGTTGCAGGTTTAGGGCTCTCCACCAGCTTGCAATGTGGCAAGTGTGGATGCCTGCAGGGACCTGTTTTTGCTCAGGGTGAGTGTACAGCTGCTATTTCCCACCACCCACAAAATCTTGTGCCAGCAGTTTCTAGCAAGAAACCAGGCAGGAGCAAGCCATGCAGCAGGCAATAACTCAACTCTCAAATCTAAAGGGTTACATGAAATTTCCAGAAGAGGAGAAGTTATTATTGCACTTCTCTTGTTGCACAATGCTGGTGTTTCAGCCACTAGATTAGTCAGTGATAGATCTGTACTTAGATGTGCAGTGACAAAAGGTCAATTAGGGTCACATCTTCTTTTCCCACAGAAAATGCTGACTTCTTGCCCTTGGTATTCTGACAAATTTAGGCCCATGTGGCTTTTATATTAAAAATATATATGTATATAATCCAGTCTTTCAAGCATTTCTGTCTATAAAACACAGTATGAGATATAGTTTATACTAAAAACTTATATGATTAGAACATTTCAGGGCAGCTGCTTAAACACAACAATTCAGCATGATGTTCTCTTCTATTTTTTTTCAGAGTAAAATTTCACAAAAATGTACTAAAACATTTTGAATCCAGATACTCGAGTATTTACCCAACAGAGAGTGGTTTAATTGAAGTAGCTAGCTTTGCAGGCAACCATATGATGTGGGTTGAAGAGGAAGCAACTAAACATTTTTTTTTGTGCTTTACTTCCCTCTTTATTCATAGAATTTTTACTGGAGCAGGTTCCTGTCTGTTGTAATTCACTATAACATCTTTGGTTCTAATGCAATAATGACAATTTATATAATGTACAAAGAGCTGAGCTGAGATAGTTTCTGCTCATCAAATTTTACAGAATTAGCTTAAAATTCCATTCCTTCTTACAATGCAATTGAAATTTTTCATGGTTACCTTTCACAAAAAAATTCCAGAAGTGTTCAGTGTAGAAAAAGCATCCCCCAAACTTGCACACAAGGCAAAATTGTTTTCAGGATTATGAGAAATCCTTTGCTAGCATGTTGATCTTGTCAGTGAACAGTCAAATCTGTGACTATGTCAAAAAAAGCTTGGGGAATGTGGCTGAACTGTCCTTCAAATTAAGTTTCCTACTTACTGTCCAGAAAATATCTGTATTTTTATTTGTAAAACAAACTGGAACACGTAGACAAAGATCTTAACACTTAAAGATCCATATTATAATTTACTATTCTTGAAAAGATCTGGAATTGAAGCTTTTAAAACACTGAATTAAAATATTTTACTTATCACTGTAATTTTCTGATATGCAATTTCCAATTTGCACAATAAATTAGAGTGTTTGCATAATGAAAGTATGTGATTGACAAAGCTCAGTCAACTGATAAAGCATTTAATGACTGACTGATATGTAGATGAATAACTAGCTAATTCAGCATATAATCAACTGTATCTCCTTACACAAATGATGGACACTTTTAACACTTAAATTTTTTTATAATATTTGCTTTCAAATAATATGTAACATGAGTGATACAGCAAAACTCAGAATAGTCAATATTTTTTTCTCAAGTCTGATTGCTTAGTATTTTGCATTTTAAATTTTAAATTAAGCGTACTTTAAATGATGGCATATTTAGAAAACTTTAAAATATTGTTCTAAACTTATTTTTAAACTTGTTTAAAAAACCAAACTCCCCATTTGCTAAAGAAAATTAAGAGACTAGTATATGCAATATGAACAAGAAGTCCTAATTTGTGTCTACAGCTGCTGATTGCACTTAACCCAGTTTGAAATAAATGAAACTCAGTTAAACATAAATACTGCTTAAAATCAACTTCAGTTTTCTAAAATAAAGGCTGAAAGATACTGACTATTCAAAAACTGAAAGATACAGAGGACATGACCTTCTGAGGAAACCTTGAAGCCCATCTCTTCTGGAAGAAGCTGCCTACACAGAGGGCTAAAATATGATTCAATTCTGTACATTCTTGCTCTTCTCTTAGAAATGGGCCTTATTCCTCTCTATATAGCCTTTAAGGCGTGCCATGAAATGCAAAGTTACGCAACAAAAATCTCTTTACATGAAACAGCAAAAAATCTTTATTTTCTGTCTTCATTTGGGAAGAACACTGGTGTCATTTGTCCTGCTCTACACACTTCATAAGCAGAAGGACTAAATCTCAGCTCTGCTGACATATATTATGGGGGAGCTCCTGTGCTCCCCTGTCCATAGAAGGAAAATGGGCCTTAGGGATAAACCCCAATTAGAAGAACAAATCCTGACTCTAAACATTATCAGGAGTTCATTTCAAACACTTGAGTCTGCCCAAGAGATCATAGCTGTTGGGAAAGTACATATCTAAAAACACAGCCCAGTGTCTTTCTTGATGTGAATCTTATCATGATGACCTTTTCTATTAGTTACTCTCCCAAACTCATCATGATTTTTATGGAATTTCCTAACACCTTCTGCAGCTTTTATAACGTCACATACATGTCGTCATTCATTAACATATGGAAGCCAGCAAAAGGAGCTGTAGTGTTGGATGCTGGTATCAGGCAGGCAATCTCAGGTGCTTTGCCATCATTATTTTCAGCTGCTCCTGGAAAAGTGAAGATTTTTTCAAAAGGCCCCTGTTTCTCACTATTCTTCCCATCTTCTTGCTGGCTTTCTGCCTCGGTGATGGACTCTGGTTCTTCATATTCTAGCTTGGTTTGCAACACCACGTGGTCATTTTTGTCTAGCCATTCCTAGAAAAATTAAAACGTTAATGTTGGCAGAGATGAGTTATCTGTTAAAAGAAACCTGGTTGTGCAGATAACAATTAACAATTACCAATTCCTTTCATATTGCCATCTTTCCAGCATAAGCCACAATGGAGAAGATGAAATAGAACCAATGTAGAGAAGGACATAAAATACCAGGACAGAAGAAAGATAGAATGGCAGGAAAACAGATAGGATTCCAGAACTGCAGAAAAATTCCTACTTATTCTTGAGACCACATAAGATATATTTTTGCATTTAATTAGGGCCTATGGAAAACCTACTTCCAAATTATTCTCAATGTCTTGGAATCCACAGCCCTGCTAAGGTGATTTTTTTACCTGTAAGTTTCCATTATGATAATTGAAGAGATCAGCAAAGGGGTACTTTGGGTCTGGTATGGCAGGCAGGATTGACATCTGAACCCTGCAGAAAAGGCAAAAAATATACAAATAAATGTTTTGTTATAGCAGAGTTAGTCATACAAAAATCTCCTTCAGCACAGTTCTGTACCCACAAATATATTTTACATGACAGTACTCTGTTCTTGATTTCTTTTAAATGTGTTCTAAAGTAAAAGAGCAGTTAGAAAAGTCTGATAACACCATCAGGGTAAGAGAATTTTTTTATAAATTTTCAACTCAATCCCAATCTAGCAAAATTCAGACTTTACACAAATTTCCAGTTAGTCAGCATGTGCCATTCTGCTTGATGCAGTAGTCAGAACTTGCATTCTCTGGTTACCTTCCCCTATACAGGGAAGATGTGTAGCAACCATCTGTACAGCAAGAGCTGCATGGGCTGAGTTAGTGAACACAAATTAAAATGTGAACCATAGAAGTGCAGGAGAAAAAACTCAATTTATGAACTAAAAGGGTAATTAGATGCACAAATACTTTCACCTCTGAAAATATGTCATTTTGGTGCTTTTTTTTTTCCACCAAAAAAAGCCAAAATCTGGGGCCTTTGTGGGTTTGCTTGTTGCTTGGTAGTTTGGGTTTTTTTTAATTGTAAATTCTAAACATGAACATTATTCAACTGCCAATCTAAATATTTATATAGTCTTATGAAAGTTAAATGCACTTAGGCTTACTTTATCCTACTGCAAACAGACATTTTAATTGGTTGATGAAGGTTGAACAAAAGAATGTTCTTTCAAAAGTAGCTAGAATATTTGGCTTCTCAGAATTTAACTAAATTTCTTAAAAAGAGAAGAAATTAATTGGAAGAGACAGAATTTTATCCTGAAATGTTGTCTTTTACCAGAATTGTTCCAGTTTTGCAAATTAAGGCCTGGATGTATTATACCACAAGCAATGATTAAGCTACTGGCATCTACATTTTCACCATGGCTTCATTTACCTGCTAAGAATTTTCATCCAAGAGACTTCATACAAAATGATAGGTCTATTTTCATGACATGGCTATTTAGTAGTAACCAATAAAACTATATTTACCTCTGCCATTTGCACAGAAGAATCAGGAGGATAAGCATTATTAAGAGTACTGCCAGCAAACAACTTAAAACAATTACTGTTTTTGACTGAGGAGTTATACCATCGTCACATGAATCTAAGAATAATCACAAAAAGAATATGTCAAAAAAAAATTTTTGCTTTAACTGTAAATGTTCCTAATCATGCTAAAATGTTGACTTTTCTTTAAAAAGAAAAAAAAAACCCACAAATGTTTTTAAGGACAAACAAGACAAGATTAACTGTTTAATTGAGACTAAAAAGAAAATGTCTGCTTCCCCAAACCTTGCAACAAAATTAAACTGTGCTTCTATTTATCTAAATCGACCTGGTACAGGACAACAGAGGGGGCTTATAGGCAGTGTAGATGCATTACGAATGAATCAAGTATTTCTACTCACCTTCATCACATTGTATTAACAGTGATAAAGCAACTTTGTGCTAAGATCATAAACCTTTGTGCTAAGATCATAAACCTACTTACAATCATTAAAGCTGCAAGTGCAAGTTTGCATGCCTTATCTCCCAACAAAAAACAAACAATCCCAGCAAACAAAGAGCCAGAAAATCACTGGAGTTGATACCCAAAAAGTAGCTAGTTGCAGGCTAACACCTAACATGCAAGTAATATAAAACTAATGAATTTGTGCATTTTTCTGCATCCTTAGTGCTCTTCCTGCAGCTTTTGTAATGCAACCTCATACCTCTGCCTCCTACTACTAGCCTTCTGGTCTCCACAAAAATGCCAAAACACTGGATGGTTATTCATACAGAAGCAACTGTCCAGCCAGTTCTACGTCCCTGCTCTGTTTAGCAAGGAAAATTGTGACACGCCTCCCCCACCCCGCCCCACTACGTGAGGTCTTCAGAGTTTATCATCTGATTATAGATTTGGAGTCAATAACTCATTAAAGTCCTGAAGAAAACTGCTTGCCCCAGTGAAGGAGCTGTGTCAATGTCACTTCTGATCCAGGGGCACACAGAATGCCTTAACCACTTAGACTGTCTCCTAGGTGATGTCCTTCCTTGCAGGTACCTGCTGACCATCTCTGGTCAAATGGTTCAGGTAAGGCTGGTAAGTTGTTTGCTCTCAGAGGTGCAGAGGAAGACATTGTCCTTATTTCCTAAGGGCATTTGCCAGCCACACCTGAGGACAGGCTCTCAATTTGCATAGTGGAAGAGTCTTCTCTGTAGGTCAGCACTGTCACCATGAGTGCACGGGCTACCTATGATCCAGGATTTCATCCCAGCTAGATTGTCTTCAAGTGAGCTAATAGTCCATTGCATTTTAGAGAACTCAGATCTTGTTACACTGAACAACTGAGGGCTTCATAATTCTGAAAAAGTCTAGTGGGTGGCAGTTTGTGCTTAGGTAATATAAATGTGTTGGTATTGTGCACAGTCTTTTTGTTCCTACAGAAAATTTAGGGTTTGGTTTTGATGAGGAGTAGGAATACTGTTTACATTGACAATCTAATTAATGTCAGTCACCCTCAGTTAATTGCAACTGATAGGAAAGCAGTGCTGATACTGGCTATGTTTCCCTTTAGTCTCTTTCCCCCCATCCTCCTCATTTCGATCAATCCAGTCCCCTTGAGCATCAGACTTCTGTGACCTGTGGTCCTGTAGTTCAAGTGAATATACTTGCAAAACAAAACAAACTGCCTTCAAGAATTGGACATCAGGGACTTTCTTAGAGTTCATATTTGCTGTCCAAATATCATATACAGGCACCCTCCTTCAACACCCATACCTACAGAGCCCTCATGTATTACATCGCTGTCACTGGGGGACCCTTGATGCTACCACAACACAAATAATAACACTTAACTTTGCTGCTTATGACATAAATTGGTAGCTTCAGGGGCCATCAGAAGCAAAGTGGACAGAGTTAAATTTAAAAGGTGCAATTAAACATTCACATGAACTTTCTTTGATAACACAAGATGGAGAACAATAGTGCAACATTCATTTGCTGCATGTTCTCAGCTTCTGTTGCAGTCACCCTTTCTTCTTTTGCACTTAGACAATATATATATATATATATATATAAGCTGTTACCTAATAACGTGCTGCTCATCCAAAATGTTTCAGCTGCCCAGTCACTGCTGTATTCAACTACATTGCAGGAGGGTACTCGCCTCCTCAGTCTGACCCGGAAAGAGTAGCACTTCCTTGGATCAAAGCCTTGCTCTCCAATACTGCAGCATTTAGAAGTTCTGGACTGTGAAAGAAGGTTTAGCATTGTTAATTCTGGTTTTCAAGATAGTGCTTCAAAATGCTGCACTCAGTCATGATCACAACTAGGACAAGGGATAGGCCAATGCAAAACCTCAGAAACAAATGTTAAACTTCTATGAAATTTGAGGAATTCAGTTTCTTGATTGACTTTTGATTATTAATATCTATTACTTGTTGTATGGTATTGAGTTGAAGGTCCTAACAATCATTGCATAGTACATTACATTACAGTTGCATATTTACAATACACAAAGGCACTCCAATCCACAAAATATTTACAAGTCATATTTGAGAATGGAAAGGTTTAAGTTAGTGAAATAATATTTGGAAATACTTAATAGCTAATTTTAGAATAAATAAGAATCCTGAGTAATTTCTTCTTTTATACTATTCCATTAGCCTTTCTTTTTTTTTCTCTCTCTGCTTTTCTCTAATCTGTTTTCTGATTCTATCTTTCCAAACTTCTCTATTCTAAATGTACGCCTTTTCTTTAGATTGCCCTCAGCTCCTAGGGTGGGGACTGCCTTTAACTTGCAAATTACTTCTGGCATGGCAGAAACCCAGGATTCTAAAAATCTAAATGTTTTCTGCTGGAAGATATATTTGAAAATATAGGATGGGAGAAAATTTGGAAACAACTATATTTTATATTCTATGGATATGCTACTTCCAACTCCTTCTAGTGTTGAATAAAAATGTGACGTACAACTCACTTGCCACTCTTTGTCAAACTTGCTTTTGTACTGAAGCTCAAGTGTCAAGCACCATGCATTTCTCTTTGGTTTATTGCAGCTTACAGTAACAGTGTCCTCTTCCCAGAAGAAAGTCACATTTTCTGGTGGACTGGGCTTTACTAAGAAGAGAAACACATTTTGCTGTAGTGTCCTAAAATGCACTTTACAGTTAAAATATTTTGTTTTCCTTCCTTGGCTCTGGAATATTTCACTGGGTAATGAGAGAAGAAGGTGGACTTTCTTCTTGGGGGTTTTACTTTTGCAGCTGACCTCTCTATTAAACATCAAAATGGAGCTTGAGGTTATGACACTTTTCACCATTTGAGGCACCACATTCAAAGGCAGTAACTGTCTCACGTCAGGAACCTGTTGTAGCTACTTAAGGAAAGGACTTCGGTCTCCTCACACTCCCTGCAATCCAGACAAAGAAACAAGATTCCTCATGGGAAAGGAAGTGACAAATTCAGTACCATAGAACCTCCAAGACAGACTTTTGCAGCTGCTGGAGGCTATGTGGGATATGGTAGAGCATCTGCAAAAGTTCTGGGTTCATTTCTATGCACAACTGAATCTGCCCCTCACTGTTTCCACAGGGTCTGAAGACAACTCCATGGTTTGACCTATGCAGCTGCTGAAGTCTTCTGGAGTAGGAAATAAAGGGGTGAAAAGAATGCTACCTGCTTTCACAATCCTTCTAGTTGCCTTTTTGTATTATGAAAATTCTTCCTTCCTAATTTAAAGGCTTCAGTCTGATCCTTGATATTTTTCCTTTGTAACATAACCTTTTTGAAATTAATTTTGTTATCAGTGGGTGTTTAATAGTGAAAATTTGAGGATCAGGCTGCAGTTTTCCATAATTACACAGATACTGGTAAAATTAAGAAATATAAAAGTATTCTCAAAGTTTGATGCCTTGACACATTTGGGTCAGGTTTTGTTAAAGCATTATTAATAAATTTGGAATATATATATATATTTTTTGAGATAATACTCCGTTGTGTATATTGTGTGATTTCTATTAGAAAAAAAAAAAAAAATCCCTCTACTTTGAATGATGTATATATCTGAAATTCCAGAAGTTTTTGATCAACTAATCTCACACTAGATGTTAAAAATGTGTTTGGGGACAGGAAAGATTTAATAAAAACAGGATCATCTCTCTACTGGTAGTAGGATGTCCCTTTTACTCTGCCAGACTGTACCATAGCCACTCAGCTAATTTCTATTGGTCTCAATGATGGTTTTATGACAGCATCTTTGACAAGAAGCAGTTTGCTGCCTCGTATTGCAGGAAACATGGCAAAAGAATGAAAGTGGAAAGTATGAGAAATATCACACAGTCAGCACTAAGACAAAAAAATATCAATTTTCTTGATCAGCAGGCCTGCACTATATAAAAAACACCCACATATATATATTTTTAGTATTTTCATCTGGATCTTTAAACTGTATTTTGGGACAAGTCTGACTATCCTATGTTATCTCACTTAACTGCAGCTGCACACATGCCTATGTAGCTACAGCAAGGAACAAAAATCAGCATGTAATAACTGTAGTTTTGTTTTGACATGTACACTAATAACATTTTATGTCATATAACTGATTTATTCTCAATTTTAGCAAACTGGAAGATCTGCCAAAGTAGTAATGATTTTTCATACTTACTGTAAAAATCAGCTTTTAGATTTTTAGAAAAAAGCTCTTCACTTCCATTGCTGTTCCTGATAGAAATGGCAAGGGTAGGTCCTTCTGTCTTAAAAAGACATCCAGAATTATAATCTTGATCCAATAAATAGGTGGTACATGGCTTCAAAACTTTGTTCTTGCCTTCATCAAATCTGCAAATGAAATAATACTGGTAAACAGAAAGCTTAAAAATTAACACAAGTTAAGTAAATTTTTAATGCTCTTTCTGTTTTTTTTTTTTTTGTTTTTTTTTTTTTTTTTTGTTTTTTTTTTCAAATGCTACACTGAGGAAAATATGAGCATGGCTTTTCTTGAAGTGACAAATTTCATAGTGGTATGAGGGAATTCATCACCCAAACTTCACCTAATTTCCAGTGCTGGGTTTGGATCCAGTCTGAAATAATCAAGTTTTGCTCATGCTGTTGTTCTCTAGTATGGGAATGACTTGCTCAAACAGATGGTCTCATGATCCTGTTTTCAAGACTGTAATGTGAAAAGTTCTTCCACATATACAACCCAGAAAGAAAAGATAAGCACTATGGCTCTCTTTAACCAAAATATTACTCTTTTGTTAATTATTAATGATTGCAGTTAATAAGGAAAATATATACACATATGTGGAAAAAAACACTTTCAATGGTGTAATTAGCATTAGTAATGCACAGAACAGGTACAATGGCAGAAAAGGGACAAATCTTTCATATCATGTCTGCTGTGACTGATTACTCACCAGGTTTATTGATTTGTACACTTCTGTGGGTTGTGAATATAAACAGGTTTCTTGCTGGGTATTAAGAAATGTTAAAAGCATTTCTAATTCACAGAAGACTCAAATGGACTTGGATAGATTTCATCTCCCTAAGTAAATCCTTTAACAAGAGAGGAATAGGCACTGACAATACTCACGTGTAAAAAAATGACACATTCTCATTGGGAAAAAGCTGTCTTGCTGCCCATGTGATCTGCATCTTCTCATTATTGAAGTTGATTATTGTGATGTTGGTAGCATTTTTCCCACCTGCTCAAGACATTTATGGAGAATATTATTTCAGGAATGAGTATGAAAAGCATCCCTTGACGTTAGTAGGCAATCAGTATTTCTAAGATATGTATGCAATAGGCTCAGATGATCATAAAATAAAAAGACATAAGAACATCCAAAATACAAGGAAATAGAGTAAAACAACTTAGAGAGGTTGAAATTAGATTTTCAAAATAATGAAATGAAGGCAGAGACATGAGAGAGAGGTTTTGGTCCTGGGACCAAAAAGGGTAAACTGGGCCACATTCACACACTGCATGAGGTCTGTGCCTTGAGCACAGCTTTCCCCAAAATATCTGAGGAAAACTGGGAATTAACACTGTAGGGAACATCTGTGTAGATTGTCAGATGTTTGCTGTAGTAAATGAACTAAGTCCAGAAATGCAAACCAGTCAAGGCCCCCAGGAACATAGAGCAGATCAGCACAAGTAGATGTATTGCATGTTTGATCTATGGCCCATTCCACCTTAAATACATTTAATGTCCCCTGACTGCACGCAGGTATTATTGCCTCTCCGATCGTCTCCTTGTTACTGTTCTGGCTAGGGACACAGGATTCCACAATCAGACACTGAAGATAAACCTGACATTGAAGAAATGGAAATATTAAGAAGGCAGAAGGTTTAGAAATCCATTCCATATCAAAAATTATTTATTTTGCATTCTATAAGATGTGAAATTGTCTTTACTTGAGTGAATAAAGAGGAAGAAAACATATCATCAAGAAACCACTTGAAGGTAAAATTTTCAGACTTCTCTCTCCAGCTGTGAAATGTCTACCAGTAAAAATATTTGCTGGAATATTGCAGTCTAGAAGGAAAATATAGAATTTTAGCTTTGATTGCTGTGTACATTTTATGCTCCTCTGGACTTTTGAAGGGGTTTAAAATTTTAAAATATTTCTTATGAGCTTTTCATCATATCCAGTCATTCGGATTATTTCATGGGAATCAAGATTAACTATTCTGATGGTTGCTATCTTTTGCTCTGTAATCAACATGCAGAATGTGAGATGTGTTCAAGTAAGCATTTTGCCTATTTTCATGGCTATATCTGTGTCTAGGTGCTTTATGACTACTCTAATTAGAGTTATAACATTTTTGTGGAGGTGTACTTGTGTTGTAACATGTAATTTTGTCAAAACCATTTGAGACAGTTATGACAAAAATCCAGGACATACCAGATAGATGTGCCTTCATGTTTCTGCTATATATCTCATGGAGCTGTGGAAAAAAGATTCAGCTCTTATTCAAGAAAAGGACTTGAAACTACCTCCTCCATCTCTTACCTGCAAGCTTGCAGACTTGTTTTGCATTGTTTTCTCAATCAGAAAATCTTGTTTACATGCTGAGGCAAAACAAGAAGTTAAAAACCTTAAAAGGTGTAATAAAGTGGAGCTTATCCAGCCAGTTCTGCCTCTGTTGCAACAAAGTACCTATGTAGCTCATTTTTCATATGATTTCAAGCTCTTTGTACTACTTCCCTTCTGTAGGTCTAGGAGATGATCTTGTCTTTTACTAAAGCCACTAAGAAAGATGCAGGCAAAGTACCTAACAGTGGATTCTCGGTCTGTACTTGCACTAACATATTTTAATTTTTACAGACTTCTTTAGCATGGTTGTGCTGTGCAGTATATTAACTGAAATCCTTTACTTTTTGGACTTAGATTTTATATAAAAGTAGTTTAATGTATATTTAATATGCATTTCGAGTATAATTGCATGTTGTCTATTCTTAAATAAAGCTGACATAATAAAAAAATTATAAATGTTAGCATGGAGAATATTGTACTGTCTTGAGAAAATTTTTATGCCTCTATAATGAATTCTTTCCATTCCTTTTAGAAGTTACAAAATATATACTTTCTACTTCTGGATATTAGTCTGATTGCCTGTATTTTCACTTTGAGAAAGAGCTGCTAATGATCATGCTTCAATTATGAAAATGAGAACAGGAAGAATATGTGCTTTCTTAATTGCACATTTTCAAGGGTAATTGATTTCAAAATTAATTTCTGATGCTGTTCTATGTGTACAAGAGTTGGGCAGAATGGCAGAAAGAAAAATGCTCTTTGACAAAATTTAGACTAATTTTGCTTCTCAAATAGGTGATCTGTGCTTGGGAATCTCCTTGAACCTGTGACTCTTTATCCTACAACCTGCCAGCAGAGAAGCCACCCTTCCATCTCTGCACAGGTCGATTATTGAAATCCTTTTTCCCTCACTTTTCCCATATTTCCCCTCAATACCAATGTGAAAAGGACACCAGCATTAAAGCCCTGAAACCCATAGGAGTTTGATCTCTTCAAACTCTCAGTGGGTCAGTTGAGGTATGACTGGTTCTAGAGATGGGTCCTAGTAAGGAAACCAGAGGAATCACTGGCATTTCCACACAATATAGAGTGGACACTAACTGAAAACCAAGTGTCTGTTCTGACCAGCCTGTTGGAAGGCAAAAAAAGACACTAATTAATTCTGAACCTAAAACAACATTCATTATTAGAGGCAAAGACTAACTCTTGGATTTGGCAATGAACATTTTTTTGTATGACAAAGAATATCAGTTTGACTTTAGTCCTGCAGTGATTTATTCATGAACCTAACTCTTAGCAGTTACTTCAGCACGATTGGTCAGATTGTGTCAACTTAACAACATAAATATATCAATAAATATATTTTATCAACTTAACAACATAAATAAAAGTATAAACTCCAACAACTGCAGTTATTTGTGTACTAAAAAGGAAGGCAATACATTATTAAATGCTTTAACAAAAAATAGAAAGTTAATTGAAATTGCTCTTTCCTGTGCTCCAATTATAAAAAAAAATCATAAGAAATCAGTTTCAACATAATTAAGTAGGTATGTAGGACAGAATCTTACCAGTCTTTTATCATTAAAGACTTTATTTCCAGAGCTCTAGTCAGAGAAATTTTCTTCTGTACTTCCTAATTTCATGAGTTGGGAAGCCTTTTTAATGTAGTATGAGTTGTATTTTTTGTAAATATACAGTAGGTATTTGCATGTATCTTTTCAAATTATAGCATGTATATTTTGCAATATTTAAATTTCAGCATGAAGGCATGCATAACCTTAGTGAGTTTCTTTAAAGTTTAGCATAATTGACCTCAAATCCTCTGAGGATATATATAGTTTATCTGAAATATATTTTTTCTTTTTGATGTTGTTTCTCTTGCCATTAACTGAAAAGGTGTTTGGTTTTAAGCAAGTATACATCTATACTTCTACAGGCAGAATAATTTTTCTTTTCTGTTTGTGGAAAGAGAAAGAGAATAGAGGAAACCCTTTCTATCCCTTTATTTATGATGGAATGTTTTGAATTCAGCTATGACATCATAGATCATTCTCAGCTGATATGTCAGCTTTCCCACAGTAATTGCAAATACTTACAGCCTTCTTCTAATTGTGATCCTGGAGGCATCCAATACACCAAAGCAACACATTCATAATTATTCTTTCTATTATAATAATAGATAGATGAAAAGGTCAAAAATGTTATGAATAGGCAGTCCCTGGACTAAAAGAATTGGCACAACTTTCTGTCTGAGGACGACCTGCTGGTCTACCTAGGTATGCAGCATGCTGCAGTGCTACAGGACACATACCAATTCCCTGGAGCAAGAGCTTCAGGAAGTATTATCCAATCCTATACATTCCATAGAACCAAACAGGAATTGATAAGGTTCTGCACAAGACTTGACGCTCACAGGCCCTGCTGGGGCTCTGTCCTAATTCTTCTCAGGGCAGAGAAGCATGGAAAATACTACTATGGTGTGTGCAGAAAGTAGTTCTACAGGGGAAAAAGTAAAGAAATTTCCTTGAGCAAAAAATTATGCAGATACAACCATGAGAAAGAATATGAGCAAGTACATTCCACCTCCTTTCTATTTTTCAAAGTTTACTACTGAGAAAAGATACTACTGAAAGGGAACATGCAAAAAAGGCTAAATGTCACGGAACAAATTTTAAAAAAGAAAAGAAGAGTCAGAATATCAATCTTCAAAGATAACAGATGAAACATGCATGTACTGGAACAGTTGCAACCTCATTGATGCATAACAAAGAAGAAAAAACACTTTTGATTTCCTTACACTGATGAAACCTGATAACTAACCACATGTTGAACTTCCACATAGTGCAGTACGCTGTATAGAAACTGCTGGAGAACAATACGCAGATCTGAACCTATAGTCTTTAGTACCCTTAATACTACTGGGTCATGAAGGACAGTTTTATTTTTTTGATAGGAACAAATGTAGGCAGCAGTGCTATTTGTGCATAAGGCTGCTGAATTGAGTGCATAGGGCAGAGAATGAATAGCAAACATCTTTTCAAGAAGAAGAAAAAGCCAGCAAGTGAAAGTTTTTTACAGATATTTTGGGACGAGGAATAATTCTTATAGCATAATTCCTAGAATTCGCCAAATTGAATGCTTTGGGGTTTTTCTCATAAGATCACTGACCATTTCTAGGCATCAGAACATTGCATAAAATAGGAACCACAGTTCTCATTGTCAAATTTTTTTCCACAAAGGTATGTCATCAGCCCTGCATGGCTATAGGTGATTGCCATCTCAGGGCAGAAAAGTCACCTTCCCTCACAGGACAGCCCGTGATTCACAGCAACAATTAACCCTGGGGAATCAGGTGATGCAGCATTGCAAAAAATTGTATTTACCATATCTATGGTAGAACAGATAGCTAACTAGCATGAGATAGCATGAGATCATAACTTTAAAGAATTTATTTTTCCTTGTAAAATGAATGACAGGGAACTTGAGGGAAATTAACTGGAGTGAATATTAGATTTTTAATGTAGGTGTTGACCTTTATATTTGATTTCTGTAATAATGCATTTATCTTTGACAAGCTATAAGTAATGGCATTACAGACAAATACCTAAAGCGGAGAGGTTCTTAGGCAGACAAACAACTGGTCTTTAATAATTTCACTGAGTAATAGTATTTTTATCTTCTTTATGCTTTCTCAGGAGGAAAGTATTGTTGATCTCTTCCCATAGTGTTCATTCTTCCAGAGTACTAAGTGCAGAAGTCTTACCTTGAATGTGTTTTATTCTTCTTTTTCATTGAAGGCTAATCTTTATATACTCTGTTAGAAACCTTTCATAGAAATCTGTTATCTTTTATTTTTTAGAAGACCACTTTCATTTCTGCTGGCTATTAATTTTTGTTTGGTTTAATCTTCTAATGAAAAAAAAAACACTGAATATTGTAACACATGAGGCAAAATATACACAGAAATATTGATAGCTGATATATCAATGTCTAAATAAATATATGGGAATTTGAACTTACCAGAAGATTGTGACTGAGAAGCCACAAGGTTGCTTAGAATGAAGATCATCAAATATGCTTGAAAGATGAGTCTCATGGTTGGAATGACACAAAAGACTGTGAAGAAATGAGTAATCATAATCTGGATTTACTATTTGATCACTTTATACTAGATGCTGGAGGGAAGTGGAGGATATGACTACAGGAAATAATAAATGGCTTATGTATAGCTACAAACAAATCAGAAGTGCAGGACCTTCTTCATACAATGAAAAAAAAGTCCTCAGAATATAAGTTTCTGTTTTCCCAGTTTTATCTTCTCACAGCTGTATCAAAGAGAAGAGACCATAGACCTGATGCAAACCACAAGGAGGCAGCTGTTCAGAGGTGTGACCACACAGAATCACAGAATCAATCACAGAGTCACAGAATAGGCAAGGTTCTAGGAGGACTACTTGAAGGGACTACGATGGATCATCTGGTCCAACCTCCCTCTCAGGCAGGCTCATCCCTGTCTGATGAACACATGGCACCGGATTGTGTTCAGGTAGTTCTTGAATATCTCTACTGAGAGAGACTCAACACCCTCTCCGGACCATTTGTTCCAGTGCTCAGTAACATGCACAGCAGAGTTCTTCCTCATATTCAGGTGGAATTTTCTGTGCATCAGTTTCTGACCATTTGTCAGAATGTTGTCCTATTGCTTCTCACCCCAAGAAGAGTCTGGCTCCATCTTCTTGGCACCATCCCTCCAGATACTGCCAAACATTGATGAGGCATCAGAAAATGTACAGTAACCTTCTTCTCACGCAGGGGCTCTCTTGGGCAGAGGATCAAGTCAGTCATGGTGCATGTGAAGTGCCCTGGGCACAAACACCATGCTGCCTGAGACCCCTGAACTACATTTTGCTGCAAATTTCTCAAGAATAGGAGTTTGTCTGCCATACCTGGTACTAGAGTTTGTCTGCCATGCCTGGTACTACCTATGGATGATTAGGAATACACCCAGAAGTGCAGCCATTATTTTTTTTGGCTTGTTTTCATTCCTTTTAGATCCCTACCTAAAATGTGCACAGTCCCAAAAGAACTGTTTGTCCAATGAGACCTTTTTCAGTTTAGTCACATCATCAAAGTCTGCATGTCCCAAAAATACCCATTCAACTCTCAGTAATTCTTGGAAACCCCAGCACAACTCTCTGACATACATACAGTATTCTGTTAACTGTCTGGTCCCTGCTTTGATCAAGTTCCTCCAGGGAGTCATTAATTCCTGGAACTAAAGTAACAAGCAACACAAAAGTCAAATACTAAACTAGGTCGTAGGTGATAGTTAATGGAAAGCTTATATCACTCATGGCTTCCGCAGTCAGCATTGCAAAAGTCAGTGAGACAAACAAAGGCAAAGATCCAAAATCCTCCGGTTCTTCAGGACATTGCAACTCTAACTTGTCACCCTTTGGGTGAAAAACACATTTTTCTTCCAAAAAATGAGTCTTATCTGTCCTTAGAGAACATGTGATTTTGATGGAGCCAAATTTGCCCTTTTCTGCTTTTCACACAGATAAAATACACTGGATTGCAGAGCTTCTAAGGTAATTCACTGTTAGGAGGGAATGGATAGAGGAAGACAACAAACAAAGGAAAGCTATCTAAAATACCTTCTGGATTATAATTATTTTGATTTTAAAGACACTACATCTAAAACACGGTCTAATTCTCAAGCAACAACACCACATTTTCACTCACCTTTTCCTTATACCATGTGTGTTTGTACCACAAGTAATTATCACTCCCACCAGTCTTCTTTTTCGTATACTGAGGTCAAACAAAAATGAGTCAAACAAAATCTCTCTTTTTACTATTTTTGAACCCAAACCTAGGGCTGAGGTCCTGCGGAAAAAAAATGACATCTAGGTCAAACGAATTGCTTATTAAGCTGATGCACTGTTGAGCTATTTTTGCTAGTGCTGAGAGAAATATCAGATTTGGCACTAGAGGGATGTAGGGCTTTGGAATCTCCCACCTCCTCCCATGCAGGCAGATATCTACTGGTCCAACCACCTGCCTTAAGTTCTGTTTACTGGAAGCCAGCCCTGATTACCTGATTTGATTTTTTTCATGATCCTAGTCCATGAACTGAACAGCTGCGAGTGATACCATAAGATCTGTTCTCCTGGAGGAATTTTTCTGCCTGCCTGCAGGGGTGTGCTTGATTAACTTGCCCATGTCCTCTGGGTCATTGCTCTCAAGAGGATGAGGACAGAGCATTCTCACAACGTGGCTCCTCTTCAGCGCTCACACAGAGTGCAGCGTTGGATTGTTTGGCCTGAGAAAACAGGATGCATCCTGCAACTTCATGAGGGAATAGGGAAAGCAAACGGTGAAGGTGAGCTTGAAAAGTAGCAGCCAGGGCTTTTGATGCCTACTGCTGGAAGAGAAAATTCTTAGCAAGACACACAGAGGATAAGAACAATGCAAGTAATGCAAGCAAATTAAAAGAAGCCCTTTTGACTTTTCATTTTGGATCAAACTGCACAAACAGGTCTTGGCCCTCTGCCAGATTGTCCACTCACAGCAGCAGCTCTTAGGTGGCTGCACTTGCCAGCTGCAACTTCCAGCACCCTTGTTTAATTTTCATCAGTTTCCTTCCTCTCTTTTTATTCCCCTTTCTATAATTTCATTGGTGGTTTGAAATGGGGCTTGGATCACAATGTAGTTCAGCAAAGAAAATTGTCCCAGTTTAGTTTTTAATTCGCTTAGAGCCAAAGCAATTAATAGTTTGTGAGTAATTTTCATTTATTTTTACTTACTTTTTCATGGCCTTGCTCACAGCCCCCACGTAAAGTCCTGAAAAACAGGAAAATTATCTCTTCTTGCAGAAATGACCCCTTTTAATTTTTAGCATTAACATGACATGATTTCAGTGTGCTTTGAGTGAATGGGATAAAGGGAACAGTGAACCATTTATATAAAATAGTGGGTCCCATCACTCCATGATAAATCACTTTATTCAGCTTGAGACAGTGCAGCCCATTGTTGTAACGGGAGAACCTGATTCCCTGGCTTAATATGCTGCAAAGTGCACGTGTCAAGATCTCTGCTGTACACTTTGGACCCATCTTCTACCCATGGGAAAAGCCTAGAGGAGCAATCTTCAAGTGTTCCTGGAATTTCCGAAATTCATGGTTTTATACAATCACTTCAAAAAGTGTCATTGGTGGTCCTTGTATCATCATGGCTTGGCCTTTCCTGGTATTTTTTGTGAATGACAGGAAAGAAGTGAAGGGAAAAAAGCAAGCAAAGGTGGCAGGTGACTGCATGGATGAGCAAGGAGCTCCTGTCTAAAACCAGCCATGAAATGGATTCCACACACAAGAGGTGGAATCTGGTTGATCTTTCAGGGACAGGGTTAGAGAAGTCAAGGCCAGCATGGAGTAAAAGGAGGGCTAAGGAAGACAGACATGATGCTAATGAATCCCATGCTGTACAGGGCCATTGTCTGCACAATGGAAGTTCTTCTCTTTGCCAATGTCTGGTACTGACATTAACTGCTCCCATATAAATTTCAAATCCTTACCTAAAAGAATAAGCATGCTTGGTCATTACAAAAAATCATATTAACATAAATGTTCCAACAACAACTAAAAAAAGTAGTCTTTAAAAAATAGAATAGAATAGAATAGAATAGAATATTTTAGTTGTAAGGGCAAACATAGTTAGAATGAGCATGAAGTTTAACTGCCTGACCACTTCAGGGCCCACCAGAAATTAAAGGTTGGTATTAAGGGCATTGTCCAAATACCTCTTAAACACTGACAGGCTTGGGGCATTGACCATCTATTTGTAGGAAGAGTCTGTTAAGTGTTTGACTTCCCGCTCAGTAAGGAAATATTTCTCAATATTAACTTTAAACTTAAAAAAAACTCCAAAAACCAGAAATCTGTTGGCTGAAGTTAAGCATCTTTTTAAAAATCAGAAACAAGCAAGGACCTCTACAGAACTAATAACTGAATAGTTGAAGTTATATAGTACAGAAATACAATTGAAAAAATATTAATGGGTAGTATACAAGAGTTTGTTTATTGGGATAACTTCTTTTATTTAGAAAAAATTCATTATTCCAGTTAATGGTGCATGCTCCATTTTTTACTACATTGCTTTGTTAAATTTTATCCTTGCTGTGCATATTCTTAAAAACATTTGTAATAAGTAATTTTTTTGTTCTTTAAGTTGTGCTTTTGTTTTCTGAGGAAGAAAATAATGAAATTATAAATTCAGGGATTCATCCTCAATTTTGGGAGCATTTTGCATCAAATGGAAACCTGACAGTCATTTACACTCCTATTCTCTTTCTCTTTTCCCATCTATTTATGTCGATGTCACATGTAGGGTCCTTAAATTAAAAGTCAAAATGGCCAAAGAAAATGTTACAATACAGTCTATAAAATAATCTATAGAAGACAGAGGAGCTGTATACAAGTAAATTTATTAAGACCTTTTTATTGCATAATCCTTAAGACTGTGTGATTTAATGTACCTTAATATGCATTAATAATGAATAAGACTATGTCATTACATAATTGCAGTATTACAGTCCTGTAATGTTAGGAAAGATTAGAGGTCAAATATAATTTCTGTGAGTTTTATTTACTCTTCTTTGAGGAAGTCTGCTATTTCCATCTCCCATTATGGTATATTTTGACCTATTTTTGAGATTTCCAATCCTCTGGCAAATTCCTTCTCAAAACACTCAGTACATCTGCCCTTGGTCTTTCCTGGTAAAAGGTGGGGCACCTGTCATCCTGGAATAATTGCATTGCAGGTGAGGGGCTTTATTCATGTTCCCTAAAACGGTAAAGAAGCTGAGGGGGATGCAACAAGAACTGATAGTGAACATATACATGGGAAAATGGTCTGAGTTATTAAAGAATATATAACCTGTAATAGGTAGGAAACGATGGTGGGTTACATGGGAGAAGAAAAAACCTTAATATTAATGTTGGAACACATTTCTGGAACAAAACCTATTTTACTAAAGTACACCCTTTGCCAGACATAAATAAAAAATAAAACAGGAGACAAAAAGAAACTTCAAACTAGTCACTGGTATTTCCATTGCTAAAAAGAAAGAACAAGTAATGGGGTCAGTATAAAACCAGTCATTTTTCCTTCTCCCAGCATAAAGCTACTTCATCCTGTGTTCCTCATCTCTCCATGAGCCCTCACTTACTGAGTGCAGTGGGCAGGACACCACATCAGGAATATGTCTGGGCAGTATTTAATCTTTATAAGTTTGAACTCCTTTGGAATACATCCAACAAAACGTGCAAAGCAAAGTGGTGAAACACCTCTTAGAAATCACAGCATGAATGGAGAAGCTCTATAAAGTTAAATAACTGTTTCAAAACTAGATCATAGCATCTCCCTTAAGTTACTTAGCAACTGGGCTGCACTATGGAAATCCTGGCCTGTCTTTCAAATCATGAGACAAATAGTATTGTTTCTGAGAATAAACATTTATGTCCCACACACCATGTACTGACCTATCTACTGCAGAGATTCATTACTATCACTGTCACCTTTTCAGCTCCTGGAGACCATAGGAGCATTCTGTTCTCATGCAGCAAGCTCAGATGAAACTTGACTCCAGTGAAAGCTAAGATGAGATGTTAGAAAGGGTATGGGAGGAAAAGAATAAGATTTGGTCTTGATTTGCTTCTGTGTTTGTAGAGAATAGATATTGTCCCCAAAGGTGACATGGGAGGGATAAGACTCCAAGGAAAGCAGGTGACAACCAAAAGGGTTTTACCTGCAACAGGTACACCATCTCTAGGGCACAAAGAAGATAGTGCAGCACCAGGCAGGCACTGATTTCATGCTTATATTTTCTGAAGGTGTTGAAGGCTCCTGCACATACTACTGAGTCCCAGATGTTCAGGAAACTCCATGAAATGCACCCTGGGATTTCCAACTGGCTTCCCTCCCCCTCCTCCCCCAGTTGCTGCAGACAGTGATGGGGAGGAGATAAGGATTCCGTTTAAGAGCTCTTCCGGAGAAGCATCTGCACACACAGTTATATAGGAGATAGCGAAAGTAAGATAAGGACGTTGAGAATGATTTTTTCCACACTACTTTTAGTTTCTTATGAATGCAGTTACTTTCAATATTATGGGTAAATGCCATTGTTGAATTTTTCTGCTGTTGAGTGCCAAATTTGACATTGTGAGTCAGATTATTGAAGTAAAACTGTTTAATTGTTTACAACTGTTTGGGATATTCATTGGAAAACAACAACTGACAGGCTGTTCCTGCAGCCTCTTGTATGACTGCAGTCATGCAAGCTGCAGCACCAGCAAACCAATGCAAGATGTTAATTTCAACATATGCTGACATAGCCTTGAAAAAGCCAAACACCACCAGATTTTACCCATTGCTGAAATGTGGGTATTTCACAAGCTTGCCAGGTGGAGGATGTATTGACACAGGCTAAATGCTTTTCACACTTGATGTCTGTGTTCAACTTAATAGCAAAATCCTGGGGCATCTGGAACATTTTTCTTTTTTTTTTAAAGAGAATAACAGCATGAAATGATGCTTGATCAAGTAGTAAATAATCACAGGATATGCTGAGATGACTGCAGATTCTTATCTATGAAAAGCATTTAAATCCTTGTCTCAGGTATTTGTTTTGAAAGATGCGTGTACCACACTCATTTCATTCCTCAGACAGTTTATTGCATTGACTTCTATATATTTTTTTAGATAAGAAAAAGTTGCCCAAAAATTACAGCTTACTAAAAATTCCATTCTTTTGAAACTACTGAGCAAGGAATTTTGGAAACATAGGGTTTTAATTTTGAACTGGACCTGATCTCCTTTGGTGTTTTCTTATTGAGAATTTTTATTTGTTTCCTCATAGCATTACGATTCTTATCCCACAAGGACTTTGACTGAGGATCATCACTTTTCACCTCTAACATGCCTAAATCCAGTCACAGAAAGATCTGCATTTTTGTTACTTTAAAATGACCCCTGTGAACCTGTGATACACTGAACAGTTCATTCTCATTTTCATAACAGTTTAAATCTTTCATGAACTTTCTACTCCTGAAAAACCCCACATTCCACCACTGTTGTTGGCACTGTCCTAAAAATATTACAGACTTCAATTTTAAATATATTTTAATATGTTTATGTTTAATATGTATAAGTATATTTTAGTGCTCTTGAGTTTAATTCTTGCACAAAATATGATAAAATCAAATATATTTTGAACAGTATTCCCTCGACCTTGAAATCAGGTATTGAATTAAATTAATTAAGATTAAAATCAGAAAATATTTTAGACCAATCACAGTGCAGTACAGGAACCAGAATATGAGAGCAAAAACCATGAAGGAAAAATATGCAGGGAACAGAATCTCCTTATTCTAATGTTGTTCTCAGGAAAAAAATACACCTCCATCACAGTGGCATTTGTACCTCGATTGAATAAAGGAAATACAAACTGATCCTTTTGTGCAAACAGCACAATGTGCTGCGCAAGAAGCATTTGCCATAGGTGGCAAAAATCCTTAATTTTCCAGGGTTTTGAAGGCTAATGGGTTTTGCCAGAGTATAAGGCCTGGGAAGGGCTTTTTAATGGCACTAAAACTCTGCAGGACCCTAAGAAGAGCTACAGATTAGCTGTTAAAGTTTATCTAGAATGAGTTTGCTCTGAATATTGTTATCTGCACTAAGCAGCAAGCAGGGAGCAGAGATCCCTGACCTTGCAGACCAAGGAGACACCTACAGCACATCATCTGAAAAGAGAAACAGGTTTTGTTCTTGCTCTAGGAAGATCATATTGTTTATTTTCTTCACTTATTCACCCAACTATTTTATCATAAAATATTTTGAATGTGCCCTCTAGAAGAGGCATATTTCCACTTTACCTTTCCCTGTGTTTTGTGAAGGGTGGTTTCGATCTAACAACAAGTACTTTTCATGAAAGCCTGCTGTGATTCCTAAAACAAGCAGCTGAGGCACCCTAGCAAGTGCCCAGCTCTCTGAAGCATTGCTTGAGGCTGTCCAGGAAGGAGCAGAGCTTCTTCTATAGCAGCAGGCTGGTGTGAGAGCTGTCATTGCTGGGGGGATCAAGGGAAATCGCATCTTCCAAAAATGAGCAATAGCTGGGAAAGCCTCCAGCATCTGGCAAGATAAATGCTAGAAGGTTTGGACTCTGATGGGTCTCAGTGGGGCTTTAATAAATGAGAACTAATACATTTGCCAGGTTTGATATAAATTAACTAAAATATCAGAAGTGAGGTTTTCTAATATTCACAAAAGAAACATGAAAGGATCACATTTTATAACAAAGAAGTATACAAAGAAGTACCCAAGAAATTGTACCTTACATGTTAAAAGTAGGATCTTTCAAGGCATCCTGACTTAAACACCTGTCTTTCCACATTGTATCAAGGTCAAGCCAGTTTTTAGTTTGCAAACACACATAATAAAATTATTTGTGTCTTGCAGACACAACAGAAGAGGGAAGACAAGCCAACTGTGCCCCCTGGCTTTGGGCTGTATTTCTACTGACCATTTCCTGCTGGATTATAAGGGCTTCATTCTGCACCCTGTTTCTGTCTTTCAGCTCAGGGGCTGGCTATCCTTAGATCTTTCTGAGTTCTTTCCTGAACTCAGTTCTGAGACTGAGTTCTTTCCTAGTGTTTTTATTTTCTTGATTACATGTGTCTGTGTGCGCACTCACACACACATCTGTATGTGTAACTTCTATATAAATAAATACATAAATACATGTGGAATCATGCTGCATGACAGATTATTGCTATGTAGACATATGAACATACTCATGTATTTTATTATTTTACCCTGGGATGAATCAGATACTTATAGTTCATATTTCTGGATCCAATGAAATCAGATTTCAAAAGTGATTTCAGCACACCTCTCATATATAATATCCTCCTCTGTCCTGAAAGTCTAATATAGCAGTTACTCTTCCCTCCTGGCTCACTCTCACTTGTGATGTGGGATGTTGAACACAACCAAACATGTGGGTTTACATTTGGAAATTACATACACACAGCAAGTGAAAGAACTCCCATAGCAGGTGGAATCACTATGTATGCTCAAGTGCCTTCAGATGATGGATCTTATACCACATGCATCACAAATTGGACCCAAAGCTGGTATTTTTTTCGTGGGTTTGACCAGATGTGAAGCACTATCTGACAAGAGTCCTGACTGACTGACTGTGCCAGGAGAGGTCTCAGGGAGGCAGTGCTGCCTACTGTCCTCTGTCCAGTGGCCCGTGAGACCACAGCCACTGTGGGGTCAGGAGCAGCTCTGCAGGGGCGACAGCTCCAGCTCTGCACTCAGGCTTCAAACTCAGCCTCTCCCTGGGAGGACACAGCCACGTGAGCACACATTTGTGAGTGCCAGAATGGGGATGAACTGTGTGGGGATAAAGTCCTCTACAAACTCCTCAAGAGAACACGGAATCTACTTAAGTTAATACCTCATGTCACTACTTAAGATATTGAACTAATGAGTAGCAACTTTATGGATCTCAAGTGTGGATGCTCTGGGGAATACCAGGAAATAAGATGGCTTTGAATGCCTAAGTAGTGACCAGATAAACTTTAAAAATTAAGATTTGATTTCATGGAGAGCTGAGCTGAAAAGTGTGATACAACTAGGTATAGGCATTGAAAAAGCAGAATCAACTCCAGCTCTCCCATTTTAGCAACACCAGCAAAGCCACAGTTATCTGTATTTCACCTTGTTAAATTACTCTTGTGGTCTGTTTTTGTCCTGCATTTTATTTCAGAATGAAATGAAGCACAACTTCCTTTAACTCATTCCATAAAAAAGCGCTTCAATCTTTTTTTAACATTTTATTGTATATATTCAATTAGCAAACAAAATTCATACATAAAACATTATTTAAACTTATACATATTCAATTTTAAAGCATTTTAATCACTAACTGTAAAGCCTTCAAGTGTTAAATGTTAATTTCTTCAAAGTTTTGTTTTCATTAAATGAAAAAATTAAATTATAATGGCAATAACAGATTTAAATGTTTTTTATTAAATGAGATAGAAATAAGAATGTCATTAGTTGGGAGGGCCAAATACATAGTCCTCAAAAATATCAGCTCTGTTTGGCAAAAATTTCCTCTGCAGAAGGTAGCCATCTCTGGATGAAAACACTGCAGCCTTTGCTTATTGAAAATGGTAGGCTTCTTTGAACACACATGGAAGTATGCAAGCACCATTTAGCTGACACAGGAGGACTGCAGGAATTATTCATGGGAATAATTAACAATCTGCTACAGACCTGATTACAGGACAGTGAGCTAATAAAAGCAAAAATAAATAGACAAACAGAAGTAAATGCACAAGAATTCAGAATAGCACCTCAGAAGGAAAACATTTTTGAAGGTGAAAGAAAAGGGTTATTGATTTAGAAACTTATGTTGTGCCTCTGTTTTGCATTTGGGTTTCAAATGTCTTCCAAAATATACTCATGATTTCATGCATAATCAGTGTGACATGAAATTACAGTGACTGCTGATGCAAATGAGGTAATTGTGCACACCAATTATGTGTAATATGCCTGTTGCCTTGTTTAAATAAGCAATTACAAAATTTATAGAGACAAGCATGTTAACTAGGAATGCATATTAGGCACAAAATTACCACCACTTAATTCAGAATATCAGGCAAAGTAGAATTTAGCTGGGGGAATGGTTATGAATCTTGGCATTTTTCCTAGACGTAAAATTTTAGTTTCATTATATGAATTTTTTGCATTTATACCAGTCTATGCCCCAAAGTGATTTAGAAAATAAATAAGCTCAGTGAAATTAGACACAATGCCTAGCTAAGCATATGAATGGTCATTCCGATTACCTTGTCACTCCTCAAATTTTCATGCAAATTTTGTGGAAGCAGAGTTATCCATGAAGAGCTTTTAATTTTCAGCTGAGCTGTGGTTGCACCACTAGCAGATTAAACAATGTCACATACTGCCTGGCAGAGGAGGGACTGAAGAGCCAATGCACTACAACCAAATTTTTAGCCAGAGCAATGTCTGATGCTTTTTACTTTTGGATACTTGTCATCCTTAAATTGCCATTTTTATGCCCAGTCTGAGATGTGCTGTCAGACAAGCCCCCAACATCACTCACAGAGTGGTGACAGAGTGGTTGGATCATCCAGAGTCTTTCTGAGTGCTTTGGCCATTGCCTGATCCAGATAGATTCATCAGTGGTTTCTAAGTCCCAAAATGTCATTCATATCTAAAAACTCAACTTCTCTTATAGAATTTGTTGCAAATTAAGCTGTAAAATGCATTTATCAACTTGAAAACAAAAGCTGGCATTTAATTGTTCCTGGTGGTTTTTATTTTTTTGTGTATTCTCAATTCTAACTAGGTGCTGATTATTATGATACAAAGAATCAATATAAAGATAAAATTCAGAAAAAATTATTTTATACTTTAAAACCTATTTCCAGATAATTTTTTAAAACTAGTTTTTCACATTATTTTCAAATTACAAACAAGATATTTTATAAGCATTTATATATATTCTAAGCGATAAAATCAATAATTTAGTACTCTTTAAAGAACCCTCAAATGAAGGCCACAGAACTGGCAAAATACCTCTTCCAGACCCAATATAACAAATTTGTTTATTCCCTACCAAGGATATAGTGCTCCTTTCAATTGAGCTGTTTGCATGTGTAAGACTATTTGTGCCAATCCATGAGGATAAATCAAGTATTTAGGAAATGGCCTGGAGGTCCAGATTTTAGCTGAATTATTTCAGCTATTGGAAGTTTATATGTTTTGTGTTTGAAAAACCAAGAGAATATGTTGGCAAAACCCAAGTCCCTGGATTATCTAACGAAGTGTATGGATTTGGGATCAATCCTTTAAACCTCATGGAAATCTTAGCAGAAACCTGAAGTATATCACCTAAGCTGCCCTGCTTTTGGCCCTGGTCTTGGCACCGTAAACTGATGGTGCATTTCAGCACTGGAGATTCATGTTGCATGATTATATTTTTAATACTGGTGGGCTTGTAAAGATGTGGAAACAATCTAGTTCTCTCGTTTTAACAAAACAAAGCAAACCAAAACAAAATACTAAAATTCCCAATCATTCCGTCTTTCTTGCTCTCGTCTCCCTTCCCCTGTCCTCCAAGGCAAACATGGTGGGTCTGATCAGCCTAAATTCGCATTTCATTTGTATTCAATGGAGTCACCCTGTCTTACAATTTTTTCAGAAAAATGCTAATCAACTGTTTTGTTTCTCCAAGAGTCAGAATATTTTATTCATTCAAGCTCATATTTAACATCAGTTCCCTCTCTGTGTGGCAAGATTTAAGACCTTATCACTTCCTCCTGTCTGTTCACTACAGCATTCTGATGAACATACTTACATTAAACCCACAGCAATTGTTTGCAGCCTCTATGAAGTCTCAGTATTCCTGTGTTCACTGCAAGTTGATTTTTTCCAGGTCTGTGAGTTTGCCTTTCCTGACAAATTTTTGGTCACTACATATTCTAACTGCCATTTTCTTACTTCTTTCATAGAAAAAATAATGATTTTTGGGGGGTTTTTTTGGGTTTTTTTGTTGTTTTTTTTTTTTTTTTAATACTTTGCATTGTTGTGGTTTTCACACAGACAGAAATGTTTCAAATCAGAAAGATCTGATTTCAGGTAAACTTTCTGAACACTTGTAAAGTGCCACTCTGGTAAGTGTGTATATACAGTATATAGGGTTTGTGTTTGTTCGGCAGCTTTTCCAGATTGGGTTTTGGCTGGAGAAGTTCAGCCAAATCTATGTTTACCCAGCTGAGCTGCCTTCATAAAAATATGCAAGAATAGCACGTAAACAACTGTGTCTTGCTTGTTGAAGAGCTATGATTAGTGTTGTTTTTATCTGTGTCATATTTTAATTAGTTCTATATTTCTGAAAAGTACAATTTATAGTGTAATAGAGCAGCAACAATTGTATCTGTGAAACACATCTCAATGTCATGAGGTTTCAAAAACCCCAGACTTCTATTTTACATACTATTGGCTGATGCAGAATTATGTTGATTCATGTCAGTCTTGTGGTGTTTTACAACTTCTTTCATCTGTTCTCCAGTGAACCCATATATGTTAAAGTTTATGAACATAAGTTTGGAAGTGAAAGTTAATTTCATGCATTCCATCTTACCTCTGGCTTTTATTTTGAACTAAGAAATCCCAACCAACTGCAACCTAAACTGTTTCCCTTTGTTTCAGACCATGGTATCAAAATGCAACTTTTTCAGAAGATTAAAACTGTGATGCAAATTCAACACCAGAACTTTTTTAAATATGTATTTTTTATTGCATTGTCATGAAGAGTGGATTACATAGCAATCCTGTGTATTTTTTAAAAGTCTATACTGGAATTCAAGATTTGTATTTTACAACTATAGGTTTAATTATTATTTTTTAAATGTGTGTTTCATTAAATAAGATTTTGTTCATTTGTTTTCTTTTTTGTGTTGAATTTCTTGTGGTGAAATTCTAGTATAAAGTCCTCACCAAGACCCACCAAGACTTTCTAAGAAGTCCCATGTCATATTCATCCAAAGTTTTGGGTTCCCTGAAAAATGATTCTGTCTCCATCCTCAACAGATGGTACTGGACACTTTGTGAGAGCTTTCTATCCTGCCTACCTTTATCTTAGTCCAATATAGCAGAATGGGATATAATGGCCTGGGGACAGTTTGGGTTCCTTGCAACTATGGAAGACTTTGTAGTGGCAAAGGAAGCAGGGCAATAAGTGGACATTTAATGATACTCCCTTGCACTGAACAAATGGCTGCTCATCATCAACTAGCTGAGTGTGTTTCTACTCCCTCATGTCCCAGTTCACCTGTAGTTCTGAAAAATTGTATTAGAATCAAATTTCAGAAGGTACTTGTTCAGTTACTCTTATGTTATTTGTGCTCTAAGTAGTACTGAAGATTTAAAGCAGGTCTGGAGGGAAGAGCTGCTCAGGTCTGGAGGCATGAGTCAAATGAACTGTTTATATACCCCACAGACCACCCTACAGTAAAGAGGATGGAGATGGCATCCATCTCTCTGGAGATCTGGAAAACCTCTGCCTTCAGGGAAGATAATTTTGTATCCAGGAATGAGGTCCATGGTGCTCATCTTTTTATCTGTTTATCTGAGCTAATAATAACAACAAAATAGTCTCGTGCCTTTTAACTGAAGATTGCATGAATCTAGAAGAGCGAGGATAGAAAAATACTCAAGGAAAGGTGATATTTTAGGCCACTGTGTGTAGAGTCTTTGTCCTTTTTTTCACAAGTGCCACTTTTTTTGGGCTGGAGGGGGACTCCTCAGACTGGAAATTTTCTTGCTTTGTTATCCTCTGATCCAGCTTCAGTGTTTAGTGACTGCTGAGAGGAACCTTCAGTACAAAACTAACTGTGAATGAGCACAAAATAGTGTTCTTAAATGGGTAAACTGCTTAAAGAAGGAAGGAGAAAGCCAGTCTCTAGAGTCTTTTGCACTAGTAGCAGCTTGGGTTTTTTCTCAATAGCTCCCATTTTATTTTCTCTGTGAGTTGTTTTATAAAGGAAGCAGGGGCCCTTCTCAGAATTGTAGCAAATATAATTGAATTTAAAATGTTGTTTTCAAACATACAAACCATAGAAAAGTTGAGGATGGGGAAATATAAGCAAAGTTTTCTAAAATGCTCTTGTGCAGGCAAACACATGTTTTGAGTTAAATTGAGCTCATTTCTGGTAACAATATTAACTTTCTGATGGCCATGACCAGCAGGCATATGGAAAATGGAGGGTGGTGGTCTTTATCAAATTAGATCTAAAGAGGAAGAACATGTATTTAGGTTTTTTTTCCCCTTAGTATTTTTTTAGAAGGAAATCTGGAAAGGGCAAGTAGAGGCTGGGAGGGCTCATGGAAACATCATATGTTTTGGAGCTGGAAAGAAGGATTATGCTTTTGTTGAAGAACATCTTTTCAAGATTATATTTTCTATTTACTTCTGTTTAGAATGTGGTACTGGTATGGAAAATCAGGCTGAAAATTTGTATCTGCTTTTCCTGAAAATTTCCTCTTTTGACTTGGTGTTTGGGTCTGACAGAATTCCCTATGCACATGAAAGGAAACAAAGTACATTGCTTCATTGATATTTCATAATGCTACATTGATATTTCATAATTAGACATTTATATTCCATTATTTTATTTTCTGAAACCTATTCAACTACAGAGAATTTAATGACTCCATGGATAACTGCAAGGAAATACTGTTTGACCCAACCCTTTGCCCAGTCCCAGTCCCTTAGTGTAGAAGGTTCTTCAGTGATGTGGAGTAGACATAAAAATCAGTTGTGGAGATTCTAACTAAAAAGGTCTTCCTGGGGTTGCACACTCACAAACGGCAGGAATGTCACGTCTGTCGGTTTGCATTGCCAATTAAAACCACTTCTAAAGCTAAGAAGCACTTCTAAATTCTATCTGTAAGAGATTTAGAAGCAATAAGTACAGGCTTCCCACCTCTGCTACTTCTCTGCCCCTCTCCCCTATAAACCCATTTATGTTGCTTTAACGGAGTGGCTTTCAGAGCAGAGGCTTTCTTGGTTCACTTACGTGACAAGAGGACCAAAGCTCACAGATAAGGAAGTGTCAGGCTGAATGCTCAGTGTGTTTCAGCACAGGCATTCATTCCCTGCACTTCTACGTGAGTGGAAAACAATATTATAATGGAATTGCTTCCACTTTGTCTTACTTTACCCTGGTGTAAATTGTGGCCTTTGATGCGAGCCTGCAAAGTGGGATTTTTCTGTATTTCTCCCTATCCTTCAAGTTATCAGCCATGAAACTATAAAAGACAATATTTTCATCACTCTTTTTCTGATTGAAGAAGCCCACCTTGTGCTTCAAGAAGAGCTGTGGGTAGCTGCAACCCATCTCTGCCACCCCTATCACCATGGACATCTTGTCAGTCAGGCTCATGATCTATCTCAGTTCTGTGCTGAAATACAATCATAAATTAGGGATGAATACATTCAGATTAATAGGTATGATAAACTGGACAATAAGAAATGAAACATAAATTCTACTGAAATTAATGTCACATTAAGAAAGAGAAGGAAAGTTTAGTGACATATAATACAAACTGCTTACAGAGAAAAAACCAAACAGATCAAGATAGAACTTTTTTCTTTTTTCTCTTATCTCCAATTTTATTATCTCCTTTATCAATCAGCAAAACAGAGAAAGCAGAACACATTGAGCAAGTTTAAAGTTTTGTTTTGCACAAAATAGATTCATGCACAAGCAGCACTTTTCAAGGGGAAAGGAAGGAGGTAGAGGAGGCAGTCAAAAGATGAAATGTGCCCACTGGTTCTGGGTGACACACTGCTGAATTCACATGCAGAGACAGAAGCTGCTGCAGCCAGTGGTGCACCTGCACCTACAACCCAGCAGCATCAGCCCTGCCTGCGTGGCCATTTAAAAGGGCCACAGAAGGCCATGCGTCCCTGCCCAAAATCACGGATGGCTGTTCTTGATTGTTACTGTGCCAGGTTATATTTTAATGACCATCATTTTTAGGAACTTTCTACAGCATTTCATTGCACAGGTTCCAGGAAGAAGATACAGGCCACACCTACTTATACTCCTATCAAAGGTGATAAGCCTATCTACACTTCAAAGACTGTATATTTTCTTCTCCTTGCCAAGAGGTGTACAAGCAAAAAGAGGTAGGATCTCTGTTCCAAATATCTTCTCTGTTCCTTCCCAGGGAAAGCATGCATTTGTCACCCAAAAACCCCAGGAAGACAGGGCAGATCCTTAGCCCCTCCATACCCAGTCTGAAAAACTCCATGCCAAAGCTAAGGACCCAGTACAGGTGAGGAAGATTCCTGGCACTGCTGTACCAACCAATCCTCCAGCTGGCACACCTGGAAAAGCCAAAGGAAGAAATGTAAGAAATGTAGCATGCAACCTCCACCCCTCTGGTTGGCTAAGAAAAATAAACCTATCCCAGCCAAAATCAGGACAGTAGCTCAGTGGCTTGTTGGGTTACAGAACTGTGTTTGAGAGTTCTTGATTAATTGAGGCTTACTGGATGCGATTTTTGAACCACCTTTTGAACCCATGCTCATCAACATTCATGGCACTCCTAAAAGTTTTCAGTGATTAGCAATGCATGTTGTTGGAAGAGAAGTATCTGATTTGCTTAGTTTATAGCCAGTTGTTTAGTTTATAACCTGTATAACTGTCCTTCCACTTTTTCTGTTCCAGGCTGAAGGATCCTAAGCCACATAGTTCCTTCTCAGGTGCGAGCTGCTTCACATCTGTTGCCTTTCAATTTCTAGATGTATTTTTTGCTTCTAGATTGGACAAACAAACCTGGAGGCAGTTTTTGAGCCACTGTTACACCCTGAAGTTTTACAATGTTTTTATAATGTATTTTGGTTTGCTGGTTTTTTACCTCAGCAATTCCAAGAATTCTTCAAAACTAGAAAATAAAGCATACCCATACAACAACATCAGAAAAAAGTAGATAGACCATCAGTTTGTCATGACAGGATGTTTTTGTTATGATTCAACAAATCAAATTGCTGCTTTATATCACGTATCATCTGGCTTTGGAAAAAAAGGGGGATAAAAGCAACAAAACAGAAATAAAACCTCAGACAACCAACCTCAGCTAGATAACTGAAGATAATATACTTAATTGTACTGTGTGATTCTGCATTATTTAAATATCATTAGTTTCAAGACCTTCAGCTTTGTTTTGAAATAGTTCCTGGTTACACAATTACACTGGCTATTTTAGCCAAAAAAAAAATATATCTTCATTCTGATGTCATGCTCAGGTGGCACCTACCTGTACCTCCTTCTGTGGATGAGACTGGACTCTGATATCAGTCTCTACCTTGCTGTACTGAACAGCCAGTTCTTTCTTCAAGAATTCTATGTACTTCCCAGTGTTACAATGAAATAAAGAAATTCCATGCACTCAGTGAGAACTTTGCTATCCATTTCTTTGAGAGCAAAGTTGGTGTACCCTCATAAAGATTTCATAATTGTTTTATTTGCATTCAGCAGAAGTGCAAATATTATATTTTAATGACAGAGCTGAACACATCTTTAGGATGTGTGGAACCACAGTAATGCATTACATGCTTTTTAAAGCAAATATTTAAAAAAAACATGTTATTTCCAAGCAGCTCAATGTTTATCTCTTTTGGTTTCCTTGACAATTTCCTGATTTTAGATGCCTTGTAAAGCAATTGATTTTGTTTTTCAGAGAGCCCTTTTATTCAGTGTTACTTAAGGAAAGACCTTATATAGAGTTTAAAAAAAAAATCAGTGAATTCTTTTATTCTTTACTGATTACAAAATAAAATTTAATCTTCAAGGCTAAAAAGTATGAAACATACCAATCAGCTTAGTAGCTGAAGATTGCTTAGTAAGCATGAGACTGAGTAAATTGAATTAAATAAATATAACCAACATATTTACAGGTCAGATCATATGCGTGTGCTTAGCATTTTCATAATATTGTTTTTCAGAATAGTGTTCACAAATATCACAAATATTCAGTGTTCACAAACATCAAAAAAGTTGTAATGAAGGGATAGGGCAGACTGTGATTGTCTAGTTCATTCAACCTTCATAACCATGAAAGGGTCCCCATCAACAAAGAATGCAGAGTTCTTTTGTTATGGAAGAGTTATTTTGCTCTACTTCAGCAGTAAAACACCAAATTGAGCTTTGCACAGCCACTATGCAATAAAAGATCCACATGATAATTTGGAAGGATATAATTTCTGCTTATAACTGCATCTCATAGATCAAATCAGCTTAGTAGCACACGCTCTGGTTCCAAGTGAGGCAAAGACAACATCCAGTCAGGCTTCAAGCAGAAAGTTAGTTCAAAATTCACCCACTTTTCTGGACTGACTTCAGACAGAGTCATAAATGACCATTTTAAGCACTAAGGAGGACATTTTTTATGATGGTTATCAGTCTTGCAAGTTCACAAAAGAATTATAAAAATAACAGAACTTGAAAACTGGTGGGTATATATAGTAAGAAGACAGGTCTGAAGACAGAGGGCACCTGAGAGCCATTTTGTCCTTCATCACTATAATATTCCCTCCATCTTTGTATTTTCTACACTTTTAACTATGTTTTCTATGTATGTGTTTGATATAACTAGTGCTTTTCCCTTATTTATTTTTAACTAAGCTTATGTGCATAACTAAAGCTCTTGCAGTAAGAGTGGGAAAAATAGGGAAGTCTTGCAAATCCAGGGAGAAAAGTAGAAGAAAACAGCTGTCCCCGTGTAGCATGAAGCAAAGGGGACCACCTTTGGTGGTGTCTGTTGTTCTCCATGGGATATGGGAGTGCTCTGATTGTCTAACAGATGCAAGTTAGTTAAGTGAAATGAATCTGGGTATAGGTGTTTCCTTGTTACTCCACAAAGGGCAGCTCTTATCTTAGTAGAAAGTTGTACAAACATATCTAATTTTCATTGATTTGAGGAGCTGTTGTGGCCATCGTCATGATGTGCAGCTGCAAAAATACCCTGAAGTAAAGGGAACAAGAAAGTGATCACAGTAGGAAGAGAGGCATGTAGATGAGGAACTCATTTGTTGCTGTTTCTTTCTCTCACCAGGAAAAAAAATATCTAAAGCCCTGATGTGAGATCAAACAAACTAAATAAAATAAAAAAGATTCAAACATAGTGATGATCTAGACATCTGGTTCTCCAGTCCCCTCACCTTCTGCAGTGATCTATGCTGTCAGGATGAGTGAAGAATGGGTTGAAAGGCAACTGCTCTTGTGAAGGAGCCCTACACATGGATGAATTCTCTCACAAAATAGACAGTACAAAAAAATCCAGCTCTATTATTTTAGTCTGGAAGTTGTTACTTGCCTTCTCTAACATAATGCACTCAGTGGTCCTTGAATCTCTGGACTGACACATGGAGGCAGCTACACTAATCCCATATTTAATACTCCAGGATCAGACAGTCAAAAGAAGTATAAGCCTAGCAACCTGGAATATCACAGGTTGGGTAAAGAAAATTGTGTACTATGGAGTCAGCATATCATAAAAGACATTCCTCCTCCGAGGCTCACAGCAGAGATACAGTGATTTAAATATATGTGTAAAAGAATAAAGATAATATTTTAAAATGCATTTCTTCATGCACTCTAGAGTAGGTTTAGATTCAAGCTACACAATGGCATTGTCTTAATATTTCAGTATTTGAAATTACACACATATATGATTCCAGGAATGAAAGGCATGTAAATGACTTTCAAGAATAGCTAATAGATTTTTGGAGGACTGCTGAGATTACTGAATCAAATTGTAGCTGAAGTAATTAATAAAAAACCTCAATACCTACAAAGTCAAATTACAGAAACTGTTTAAGTGACCCAGAGGATATATGTGTCCTGACATCTGGTGGAGCTGTGAGCATTTGGGACAGGTCCGTGATGCAATGTGCCCAAGTCACAGAGCAGAGATATCCTAGATATCTGTGCTGGGAGCTGAGAGAGGACTATGAGTTTGTGTCCTGAAGCAGTATGTCTGTAGTCACACAGCAGTGCTTGAGCAAACAGTTCCTCTTGATATATCATTATTCCACAGAGACAGGTCTGTTATCAGCATCTCTTGAGGTACCGGATCACTAAAATCCAGATCCACAAAACTAGAGATTCTCAGTGTAGAGGTGCCCTGTTCTATTAAGTCCAGTAGCTCTTACTGCAATGTGACACTCTGAAAATTTCATGTTTGGAAAACTGGCCAAAAGGAGCAATACTCAAATGATTGGCAATATAAGCATTTTTTCTTAAAGAGCTCTCATCTGTCACAGCAGCTTTGCTGCAGGCATAAGTTTGTATATGCCAATGATGCCTTGTGGGGAGCAACCTCCACAGGTCAGAATGGGTGTGTTTTCTTTTGAAAAACAAGTTTTTTAGAAATGCTACAGAAGCTGAAGAAGAATGGGTGAAAGAAAGAGGAATTTATTGGTCACCTGCAACATTAGACAACAGATTAACAAGTATTTTATCATGACAGTGCGAATACTCACAACAGAGTATTCAAGGCTAGAGTGTGCAAGTCTCTTCCTACAAAAGAGTTTTCTTTATATCTGGGATCTGTCTAAACAGCCCTATGGAATAATTGCCTCACCTGACTTTTGCATGATTGTAATTATTTAACGTGCACATTATTGTACATTATCTCTTTAAATGTTTTTGCTGCCAGAGATGAATGTGCTAGAGCTTCAGAGCATGCCTTTGAGAGGTGACTGACTGACACCTAGTGTTTAAACTCCAGTCACACTTAAAAAAGAAATGTACACATACACACACAGAAAGCAAGCGGAAAGGTCTATTTCTAGCAAGAAAGATTCCCATTTGTTTCAATGTATCACCTCATCAGCATTGCTCCAAGTCAAGGGCTGAGATGTTCCGAAAAGCAGCATTTAAAGAGACCACATGACATACTGTCTTACTAAGTCCAAAATCACCATGGTCTGATAATCATCATGTTTTCACTAATTTAATCACCTGAAGTGTGCCTCTACCCCAAATCCCCCTGTGCTGGTACATCTAACCCATTGCTCTAGAGCTGGGAGGGAAGCAACATATTATTCACTAGTGGAGTGGCCCTGGCGAGTCCATGCTCCCACGAAGCCCAGCAGTGCCCTGCTTTCCACTTCAGTAAAGTGGTTTCATCAACACTTCTATTACAGATCCCTAGGATAGAATTAGGGCAGGAGGGGAACAAGAAAAAATCCCCAAACAAGTTATTTTGAAGACTCTTAGTTTCAAATTACCAGCACTAGCCTTTTAACCAAGCACAGCCCTTTCCTGTAACAGACACTATCTTCAACTTCAAGGAACCCAAAATATGTGCAATCTATGAGACAGATATTCTCTTATTTTATTTTTATTGGTTTTCACAAAAAAAAAAATAAACATGTAAGGATGCAAATAATTTACAATTTCTGTATAACCCTGAACACCTCATACTTTCCAAATTCTTGAGTCAAGTAGAGCAGGTTTAGAATGAATCAAAGCTGAGTGTATTAACAGTATAATGAGTATATGCTATTGTAAATTCTCCCCAGCCTGCATAAAATGGGCACAGTTTTGCTAGTGTCCATCTCTTTCTGTTGTTGCCAATGTTGAAACAGGCCATGATATATACTCCACTATTTCTTTTTATTAAATGTCCAAAAGGGATCAGGTTTAAAGCTTTTCCATCCTGTGTGTTTTAAATAAAACTTTTTTTCTAAAAAAAAACCCTTGTGAATCAAGATACTACTAAAATTATGCAAGTGGATAAAGACCCTTGCCAAACTATCACTGAAAGTCTGGGCGAATAAAGTTTGCCTGGAAGATGAAGTTCATTAGCAAAGATGGACTGGAAGACTTTGTGAAGCCACAAAGTTCTGTTGGTTTTGGGGTTTAGGTGTTAGCTGGGTGGCAAGTTTTGCTATTCTCCTGAAGATAGAGGTTGCATACTTGATTTCAACATTAGCAGTGAGCTGATTAGCCCTCAGTCTGGAAGGACATACAGTGCCTCAGCAATTCCTCCAAATGCTCCAAAGGTATCTCCGACCTTGACCAGTGGTCCATGTTCTCCCAGGTAGTGCCTGTAGCAGGAGCCCGGGAGAAAGCAACAAGAGGATTTCAGTATTCTCCCTGTGTCTTGCAATTTGTGAACAAATAACCACATGAGTCAGAAGAGTTGACAATGTATCTAAAAAGTCTTTGATAGATATTTTTTTCACAGTTTTATCAAGTTTCCTTTTGAGTACGTGTACATTTTCAATATCTTGTAGCAAGTAGTTTAAAAACTGGAGAAAGGCTTCCTGCATAGTAGCCTTCTGCACAAAATCAAGGATGAAATGAGTATTTGTTAGCTATTGTGGTCTAGAATATTTACCTAATCACCCTATTTCTCATTTTTGTCATTGCTTAAAAAACCAAATGACAGCCAGAAGCCAAAACAAGCTTTAAAATGTAATTATGTTTAATCTATATGAATGCAAAGTGACAGCTTGCTGAATCCAAACTAATTTTGTGAGTTAATATAAATATAATAATAATGCTGTATGGTCTGGAATACTAATTCTTTTCATTCAAGAATAAAATTTTGAACCCAGGCTTCAGACTAAATAGTGTGGCAGAAGTTTCTCTGCCCTTGCACTTGAACAAGGGTGTTTCTGATCAAAACTGCTATTGCTGGCTATATAATGCTGGTCTGAAACATTATGATATATGAAATATGACATCTTTAACTGTGCTGTGAAGACTCCCAAATGCAAAGGCTGTAATTCCCAAGATCTTTGGCCAAAATATCTCCTTTTACTAGGTCAGAGAAAGAAAGAATAACTAAGTCAAGAAAATGCAGGCATGTACTCTGAGTCTGATCATCATCTAGTGTCTAATAAAAAAAGAGGTGGTCATCCTGTTTTGGACACCTGTTCTAGACTGAGACTGATGGAGATTTTGTCTCAATATCCCAGAGCCATGACTGGTTCTGTTTGATTAGATACCCAAACCTGAGGAAGCAAAAATTAGAATCTTGTATCTTGTAGTGTATCTTGACCCTAATAAAGGACAAGTCTTCAAGTTGGAACACGAGGTGTATTTTTTTAATTCTCTCAGTGCAATTAAAGCAACAGACTTAGTCCAAATTAAACTAATTTGAAAACTTGAGGAACATTTCTGACTGGAAGTAGGTTGTTTGTAGAGCACATAGCAGTGTTGGGCAACAAGATGAGCTTTTGTGCTGGGTCCCAAGGCCAAAGGTTGCTTTGCTGACTCCCATCATCCTCCTCCCATCATTCTCCTTTAAAAGCAAAGAGAATGGGCTATTTTTCCTTCAGGATATTCAGTAAGGTATGTTTGCTATCTACACAGTTGCTGATGTTCAGGAAAAACATGAACTCTAAATAATGCCCTGAGCCCTGAGTGCCTGTGTGCTATACGTATTTGACTGAAGCAGGGACTTGGAGTTGAAAGCATAAAACCAGACAGCCATAACATATCACCAGGTTTTATGACTCTGTGCATGCATAAGTGAAGATGAAGAGCAATCCATATGCAATGCACTGCCCAGTGTCTCATCAGATCCCACCTCAGTATCAGAAGGTAAAGCCTTATACACAGGAATGTAATTTTTCTGGAGCAAGAACTTCATTCACAATGAAGCAAGAGCTTCATTGACAGGAGAAAGCAAGCCAAGATGAGTAGAATTTTCAGAAAATCATAGAATAATTTGGATTGGAAGGGACCTTTAAAGACCATCTACTTTCAAACCCACACCATGAATGAGAATATATTCCACATTCCACACGTTCCACCAGGTTGCTCAAAGCCCATCCCACCTGGACTTGAACACCACTAGGGTTGAGGCAGCCACAAGCTCTCTAGGCAACTGTTCCACTGCCCCACCATGCTCACAGTAATTTCCTCCTAATTGCTAATCTAAATATGCCTCCATTTCCCCTTATTCTACCCTTGCTCTTGTGAATAGTCCCTCCTCAGCCCTCTGGTCAGCCCCCTTTAGGTATTAAAAAGTGCTATAAAGTCTTCCTGAAATCAACTCTTCTCCAGGCTGAACAACGCAAACCTCTCAGCTTTTCTTCTTAGGACAGATTCTTCTGCTCCCTGATCATTTTGGTGGCTCTCCTCTGGTCTGCTCCAACATGTCTGTGATTCTCCTGTGCTGAGGACTTTGGAAGTGGACACAAGACTTCAGGTAGCACCTCATAGGAATGGAGTGGAGGGGGGAAATCCCTTCCCTGCTGTAGTTGGCCTTCTTAAGCCTCATGAGGTTCCCATAGCCGAGGTGCTAGAGCGTGATTAAGTCCTTCTGAATGACACCCCATCCCTCAGACCTGTCAACCATAGCACTTCTCTCAGTGTCGTCAGCAAACGTGCTGAGTATTTTGCATAGACTGAGGTGTTTAATGCCAGCAATATATAAATTTTGCTGTCAGATCATTACCTTTCTTTTTGTATGTATTGCAGATTAATCCACTATTGGAGAAGAGCTGTTGGATATATTTAGAATAATATTTTATTTTAAGGAAAAGTTATACTATTTTGAGAATATGCTGGTCAAATATTTCTTGTAAGGTTCCAGATACTGGATTTTTGTTTTATGAAATTTGGACTTTAGGATTAATTTTTTGATACAACTGATATTATTATAATGTTTTATGTGATGTGTCTCTGGACGCTGTCATGCTCATGTGGGCAAGTTCTGTGTATCAACCAAGGCCTCTTGTAAAAAAAAGCTATTTTAATCTGAAAGAATTCTATTTAATTCTTCTATTTTCAAATAAAATAATAAAATTTCTTTAATCTGTCTTAAATCCTGGCACTGCTTTTGGACTTCAAGAACTGCAAGCCAAAACTATATAAAATTTATGTATAAAAATATATATTTTTAAGGAACAATATAATATTCACTGTCACCTGATTTCACTCTATGAATCTGTGCTCCAGATGTGAGTGGCCAGTTTAGTTCTTCTCTACCCCTCTTACCTCATTTATATTGGGATTTTTTAAATTTTATCCATTCTATATCCTCACCAAGAAAGGAATCTGTAATTTCATGACACTTTCTAAATACCTTGTCTAATGATTTTTATCAGAAAGAGAGAATTTTTTCCTCTTCTTGAGAAAACAAGTCTGAACATTGGACCACGGGATAAATTGTATTGTCTGCCCACAGACATGATGTCCGGTCATCCAAAATATAAGCTACTATGTTGACTGAGGGTTTTCCCCTCAACACTCAAGACACAGGAGATATTACAGGAATTATCCACTGAAACTTGACTCATTACCTGATATCTCAAATTTAATTCTGCCTGAGGATTTTTGTGGGCATTAGACTGACAGGTATGGAGGGGAGAGCACTGATGTTCAAAGGTAAGAATACCTTTACCTTCTGTGAAAAGTACAATGCAAGAGGAAATGTAACATTACCTACTAAAGCTGATTCTTCTTTTGAGGTCATTAACCTGACCTTACAGAAAACAAAGTTATTTATAGTCCTTTTATTGTTCAGATGTTTCTATATTGAGCTTTCCTGTTGTCACCAGCCATTCTTAATAATAAAGGAGAAATAGTGTAATCTTCTCCATTGTGAACTTTTTATCAAAACAAAAAGCACAGTTAGGTGAATCAAGACTCAGCACCAAACTGTATCTTAGAAACCTTATATTTCAAAAGCACAAGCAAAATTTTTATATTTTTATTTTTTCCTATCAATATTATTCTGACATGGAAAAAATTACCAGTAATGAAAGCAAGTAATTTTCAGGTATCTTCCAAACCTTTCAAAAAATTATGTCCATCATTGTTTTGATTTTCCCACTTTCAAAAAGAAATGTCTTCCTTACAAAATCAGTTCATTCTCTTCTAGTCAAAGAAACATTGTCCCAGCTAAGAGTTAGAATAATCTGCCCTGATTGTGTACCTAAAAATGGACTGGCATAGCTCATCATCTCATGGAATCAGTAGGAAAGATTCTTTAAAAGGACAGGGAAAAATAAATAGCAAAAATTTGTCAGTTCTGAACTTATAACTTTTCTGAGTTAAACTTACTTAAAAAATCACATTACTGCAGAAAACTTTGTTTTCTTTACCACGTTTAAAGTTTTCTCTAAATATTTATTTTACCAACTGCAAAGTCCACAACATAAAAAGACCTTGTCTTCACACATATCTTTTATTTCTGCTTGATGTGTGTTTACACAATGCAGTGACTCAGAAAGGGATTTTTTTTTTTTTTTGAGAGAATACTTATGACATTCTCTTGCTGTTTCCAGAAGCATCTACTGCTTCTACCATTTCTCATGGCCACTTGTTAATAACTAGTATGAGATTTGTATGAACAGCCAATCTTCAAAAGGAATTTTTCTATCAGAGAGTACTTGGAAGCTATTGCAGCATTATGAAACGCTAACTCTAATATAATCTTAAGACAAATGGACCTCAATATTAGCTCATATTTTCTGAGATGCTCTAATTTTACTGGGATGAAAATCAGGTTTTTTAGAGACAAAGTGCAAGATACTGCTTTGTCTTTGTGATCCAAAGCTAATTTTAAGAGTTGCATGCTGTCAAGAATGCAAAGTACTTCAAGTTACTGGAATCAGACAAACTCCCACATCAGCTGTTCTTTGATCTGTTAGAATATTGTCCACCTCACAGAAAGGTATGCTTGATAAAGATATGCAGATAAAAAAGGCATGTCATCTCTATAGGTCTTCTAACAGAAATTTCTTCAAACATTTCTGGTAGTCGAATGTTCTCATCTCTGTTCTCTTCTGGTGTTCTCAGAGTAACCCCTGAGCATCTCCATTTGCATTGACATATGTTGCTGTTGGATAAAAATTACATTATACACAAAATCTGCATTCATTGGTATTAAAAATTCTGTGCATTTTTAAAAGCAATCAATTTGTTTGGCATATATCTGGGATTAGTACATATTACTTACTCTGTTGCAACTGGAATACAAAGATTATATTAATTACTCTCTCAATCTACAAGTTGCTCACAAGCAAATTTGCTTTGTTGTTCTGAGCCTTAATGTTTTTTCCTGGCACTCTCCAGGCTGATATGACCATTGTGCCATCAACAATCGCTTAAATCAAAAGATCACCGTGGCGTCTCAGTAATTTGTTGCTATCTTGTAGAAAGTAAATACCCAGCTATGCTGAAGTCTTCTGTCAAAGGTTTATTCAGTGTTTGTAATAGTTTGGGGACAGAAATAGCTTATTTCTCTGTCAGTTACATTAAATATAGTTTTTGGTGATTATATATTGAGTACAAAGACCCCTACACAGCAGCTTACAGAGTTCTAATGTGAAGAGAGATACAGAATATAAAGCTGATGGTGATGATTCTGTATTCTGCCAGCCCATATTCATAGCCACAATGAGTTGATTTGCTCACTATTACTGGTAAAAATGGGTGGGAAGGACTTTAGCACAGAAGAGGTGATAAATATACTCTTTAACCAGCTGACCTCAGGGTCAATATGGCACCTTTAGCATCAAATTTGGTCAAATTATATTGACCAGAAGTGTCATAGAAATTATTCTGAATCTTGAGAATAAGACACTTGGCCTCAGGCCAGTTCTGGACCTCTTGAGCTTTTCTGAGATGAGTGTAGTGAAGAGGAGCACAGCCTGCTCTGAGACCAAGCCCAAGGCTTGTGGAATGAAGTCCAGGTGCAAGTTCAAAACACTTCAATCTTATAATGTGTCATTTGATTATATAGAATATGCACATCATTTTCCTCATAAATTTGTTTTGAGAAGATAAAATTAAACAAAACAACCCATTCCTCTTGCCTCACAACTCAAATTATGGTATCTGGATTGAGATGATCTGTGGTTTCTTTCACAGTTTGCAATTACATAGATATATGATTTAAAAAAACCCAAAACACAGTATTGGAAGACATACATCTTTCTCTTGGGAAAGCAAACAGCATAAGGGAACACACTGGAAATTGCTAGTTAAATTGCTGGATGCTCTATTAGTAGATATTTTGATATTGCAGTGTAAGTACAATAATATGGAAGGCTAGAGTAAAATTTACAGAAATCCTGCAAAGGCTCTGAACAAATATTTTGAGCACACAGAGCAGAAGGAATCCTCATTACAGTTTTCTATTTCAATGGTGCTTTCAACCAAAAAAAACCAAAATTTGGACACACCTGTGCCTTCTCCTCATGTGTTGCAGAACCAGGTAAGGAGCAATCTTGCTGTGCCCTCTAGCACATAGTACACTGTGTAGCTTTTCTGGAGTTACACAGATCTAAACTACTGCCTGACTAGCACATTTTTCCCTGCAACTCACACAATGACAGCAGTAAGAAACATTGACTGTGCAAGGCAAGGAGCTCCATTAACCACAGTCACAAATTTCTGTCAATATTTAGTCCTTGTTTTGCCAAGTTGACTGAAGACTTGTAACCCGGCATGGGATAAGTAAGCACCTTAACTCATAGTGCATCAGCTCTTCCAATGTAAACACCTCTGCATGTGGCTTTGTGCTGAGGCAAGGGCAGAGCTGAGGTAGGATATATTTTATGCATTGTGCATAATGCATAATCCTTCCTGCTCTAAGAATGTGCACATTTACTACTGCATAGCCAATGACTTGCAGATCGCCACAGAAAATTCCCCTTGATTACTGCTTACATGCTGTGACATGTTTACATGTATAACATCCCATAACTGACTATTCTTCAGGGACTCAGAGTGATCACTCCTTAAAATGTTGGCCCACTGAGTGTGGATATGCTGAAACACCTTTGAGCACACTAGATATTTTAGTCCCCTGAGGATTTTCTCCATCCTGTCTAGTGACATCATTGTCCTGTAACATTCTGTTCTCTTCTGGCTTCACTACAAATGCTGTACATACCTTTTTCCTTTTTTTTTTTAATTACATGCTGCCCCAAACGCAATGTTGTGCCATCTGACTGCAAGTCACATCATGCGTGCCAATGTGGTCAGAGAAAAAAGACACACTACCTGGTGGTGACTCTCATCTGCTAACCATGTTTTGATATTATTTGAAGGATGTGGAACAGGCGTGGTTAAAACTTCCAGGCATCTATACCTGCAAGACAGTGACACAGGCACACAACTATTCTTGTCTGCAGGAATAGATCAGACATTTATGCATTGTAATATATATTCCAGTTCCAAGACAGGCATCTACTATTTCTAAAGCCATTTAACCTCTTTTTTTCTTTATTTTCACTTTTATAAACATTTTCCATAGCTCTTCTTAACCTAATTGGTTTCTAACCTGCAACAGTTTTAAAAGGACTGGATGCATATAAAAAAACCTATTATTTATACACAAATATTATTTCCAAGCAAATTGAGAACTTGTGGTATGCTACTGTGTCTGTACCTTAAAAAATTATTCCTATGTATTCTTTCCATAATTTAAAATTGATAACTTCTTTTATACAAATCAATAATGATTAATCACTAATTAAATAATAAGTTTACTTTCAATAGAGGCTCCACTTACATACTGCTCCTTCCTAGTATTAAGGTATCTTGAGTTATCATCCTATCCTGGACAAGTTTATTTCTCAGATCACGAAAGCCTTTGCTGCCATAGGCAGCTCTCAATAGACAAGCTATGTTGCCAGGCAGAAAAGTAGTGGCATAGAGAGAGCATTAACTGCTGGTGGGTGTAGGGCCACTACTATCTCTTTGCTCTACTAATGGTATTAATAGTACAACAAAGGAAATTCGTTCCGTCAGCCTGACTTCCCCTTTTTATTTCTAGTAAACTCTCTAGTTTAGAGTGACAAACTGCTTTCACAACACCCATGGGTTTTGAAATGAAATTGGACAGCATGACATGCAGTTCATCTTTGGTCTCATTAATACAGGTGGCCTTGAATGCAGAACCTGTGAAAGCATGAGGTAAAGTCACAATAAAGATAGAGAGGCTGCTGTCAGAGTAAGATTAAAAAATGTCATTTATAGTGTCAGAAATACATCAGAGAATAAGGTGTGAGACAGGGTCTGTGGGGGACTGTGGTAGGAGCTGTGAGAGAAGAATTACAGGTGTCAGTGTCTTACACTAGGTCATAACATTAAGCACAAGTTTGTTAGAACAATAGTCAGAAAAGCAAAATTAACTGCTTCTTGAGAAAATCTGTGTTTGACTTTTATCCATTGTATGGTTTACTCTCATCCTGACCCCTCTTCCACCAAAAATTTATACAATCATCAGAAATATACACTACCTTCTACATGCATATATCAGCAGACCTCCAAGGAAAACCAAAGGACAAAACAATGCAAGGCTTAGCATTAGGATATCCACTGTCTTTTCTTAAAAAAAAAAAAAAAAAAAAAAAAAAAAAAAAGGGAAAAGAAATGTTAATTATATGGGAAAATCTAGGGTATTTATTTATTACATTGATTAATTACATATAGACTCATAAATATTGCTCTATCCTTGAACTGTCACAGATTTAAAGAAACATTTCCTGGGGAAATCTTTAGAGGAAAAGGGCTTCTGATTTCAGCACTGTTCCTTCCTCCCCTTCTTTCTTTTAGCCCTCAGCCTTGCTGCTGACTTTGTCCAGCACTTCTTGCTTCATTCCATTCCCTCCTTTTCCTGGAATTCTGCTCTCATAGCCTGGGCATGGCCTGTCCTGCCACTGGGTATTTCCACACAGCCTTGATTCCTCTGGATATCAAACCCTCTGTCCATCTGACACTGGGGCTTCTGCTGCTCCAGCTGCTCCTGAGTTCCCACTCCCACCTCCCATCTCCACACACCATGGGTCCCCCGCTTCTGCTTCCTCACTGCTTCACAGCTGTAACTGATTTAAGGCAAAATGAAAATAAAAGCATTTTGTCAAGCAAAATATTATTTTGGATACAAGAAGTAGCATTTGGTTTCTATTATACTTACCTTTTTAACCCTTCTTGGCACAGTCCTAAAGAAATGGCATCAATACATATTTATACTGTTCAACAAATACTACTGCTATGTACTTTGCATTACTTCCTCCAAAATACCCAAAATAGCAGTGTATTTGGTTGACTCAGAGCTATGTTTTTCTGGAAAATTTTATTTCTTGTTTAATATCTAGCTTCAGAACCACAGCTAGTTTGGACTGGTTTTAACAAAGTATTCTGAAGAAAAACAGGCAAGGACAGCTCTTAAAATAGAACTGTTTATAGTGTGTGGCCAGTTAAACGATGGTTTTAGGATCAATCTAGATTAAAATCAAAGTATAAAAGAATAAAAGTTCTGGGCTTGAACCCATATATTTCCACAAATTTCATATGAAACCAAGACAAAACTCAGAAACTTGTGGGTAGAACTTATACGAATATGCCTTATCTTCTTTAAAGTACAAAACTACTCTTTATTCACTTTAAGATGAAAAGGAAGTTACTTTCTTCTTGCTGTCTGAGATGAGGGCTCAGAAAACTTCTTCTGAACCAACTCTGGACCATGTAGTAAGATTTTTTTTAGTTTGTGGTCATTTCTCTGCATCATTCTGCTAACCTTATGTCATGCACACACCCAGAAGAAGAGGAAGTCCTCTTCTTATCATCAGCTGAACCACAAAGAAGTTTGCTTCTCCTGCTTTCTTACTTCTTGCATTTTGGAAAGCAGCAAGAAAAAAAAGCACATATATTCTTTTGGGTAGACAAATTTCATGATGGTTTTTTTTCAAATGCAAATACTTTAAGTTTGACAGAAATAACAGAACTTTGAAACCAAAACAAGTGCCTTGGTTTGCAAAATGCAGAACACTTCTGAATTACTACAAACTTCAAAGTGATCTATGAATGCTCATCAGCTTTAAAAATTAGACCAATTATTTTCAAGTTTCTACATATGAATAAAGCTGATTAAACATATCTTTTTTTAGCAGAAAGTTTCTATAGTAAACAGCTCAGTTCAGGTTAAATTGTGAGGGTTTTTTTCAAGGGCATATGCTAATTCTAAAGGAGAATTAATGTTTTCCTCATGAGAAAATTAGCAAATTCTTTTCATGTCAAAGGAACATTTCAGAACAAATATTTTAGTTATGTTTTGAATTATGTTATTTTATTTTGATGTTTCAGCTTTTTTTTTTAAATGAAGGCTAAAATGCCTTTTTAAAATGCATTCTAAAAGAAATGTTGCACATTTCCTAGATGAAACAGTAGAATTGAAGGAGAAGCAAACAGAAAGCAGGTCATGCCATGCTTCTTCAAGAATTTCAGTAGAAAGAGATTCTGTATCACTAGAAAAATCAACACATTTCAAAACAAAAATATCGAATGGATGTTTTTCTTTTTAGGTTACTTGCATAATGTTCCTTTAAACATGTTTCCAATTAGAAGCAGACAGAATAATTTCCACAGAATACAGAGTAAAATGGACAGAAAAATTTAGCTCAGCTTCAAAGTAGGTATATAAAGAGATTTAGCTGAGCACCTGACCCTCCAATGGAATATCTCCATTGATTCATTTTATAAAACCACTGATCCTTCCTGAGTAGGAAGGAGGGGAGTTGCTGCACCACATGTGCAATATAGCCCCGGGTAAATCATCCTGCTGCACTGAACACATGCAGATGTTACAGCTTATTTGCCATGGGGGTTTTGTCCATCCTAAACTTTTCTGAAGTGGAGGAAACCTGCTGTGATTCTTGAACCTCAGCAACAGCTGTAAAGGAAGCTGGGAAGGTAGCAGTGTTGAAAACAGCTAAAGGAGACTTGCATGTGCAGAGAGCAAGGTTTGGTAGACTGGAACCAGAATGGGTGACTGCTCTACTCCATTTCCTTCTTCTGGTGAAAGGCTGGCAGGGAACAAGTAAATCTACGTGCCTCCTCCCAGAGGACCTCTTCTGATTTCCCCCGTCTACACATGATTTCCATATCTACAGATGTGTCTGACCTGATGCCAGGCAGACAGACCAGGCAGACCCCTCCTAGGCCATGCTGTGGTCCTAGACACTGTCTTTAATGAGAAGAAAGGGGAATCTCTAATGAAGAATTCAAGACTTTTATGGCCTGAAAATTTCTCTCCTTCACCATAATGAAAATGAAGCTCAATTAGGTTTCTTTCTCTAGCTATTTCACAAGTGTAATGCTTTTGAAATTAAATGAATTAATTTAGGCCAAAAAAGGTTTCAGCAGACCAGTGTGATATAATGAGGCATCTGATAGAGCTGGCAGCCAGTATCCAGTAAACTCTATAACTGAATTTACATTCAACCCATTTCAAAAATAATTATGTCTCACCTAGCATTTCCTGTCCTCAGATAAATATGTATTTGAAGCTCAAAAATCAAAAGGACATATTCCAAAATACAGTCTGTTGTGCTAAATAATACTTACCTTGTTTTGTTTTAGTACCCATAATGCTGTATTTTGTGTGTGTGTGTGTTGACACACAAGTTTCTCTCTATAAATACAGCATCACACCACTGTACAACTGCCCCTCTGCCTAACCTGATGGCATAAACCTTCTGCGTGTGGAAACATTTCTCTCATCATGGAAAGCACGTTTCCCTTGTAAGCACACACTGTTATGTGCTTTCTTCATAGAGGTTAAAGGAAACGTATTGCAAGGCTCCTATTTATTTTGTGCTCAAGTGAGATGTTGGGGCCAGAGCCCATGCATTCAAATGAGAGCTAAACCATTTCCTGTCTCTGTAAGATAAGACATTATCCACCAGTGTAATAAGGGACATTTTGGACTTAATCCTTAAAGACTATGTGTCTTGATGAATGACTCTTGTGGATTTCTTGGCTTGCTAACTCCAGTTGAAAGTATTTTTAGAGATGTATGGACTGTCCTTTGCAGGGCAAGGCAACAGGGTGGAGGTATGATGGTGTTAGGACCTGGTCAGCTGCTGACAATTTATTATTTCCTAAAGGCTGTCAAGAGTCAGGTTGTAACTTAACTCCTGTCCTGAGTTCTGTAAAGGCCAGGAAAATAGAACTCAGACTAAGGACTCCCCTGAGGCAGAGCTGTGCGAGCCTGGGGTGTGCCATGGACCCCTAGGTTGAGTTATGCTCCAATAGCAGCCTGAAGAAAAGAGGCAATAATGAAGTAAATACATTGAATGGTACTAATGCAACCCATGATAACAGTTATGAGTAGTAAGTACATTACTTACCATCATTAATAAATACTGGTTCACTCCATTCACTCCAGATCTTGTTTGCTATGCAAATCTCTTTCTTTACCCTCACTTGTGCTGCACATCTTTTTGCTGGCTTATGAAATGGATACTTATAGTTCTCTGCAGTGACATTTGCAATCTATCAAGAGAGGTTTAGGGGATTACTTTAAAATATTTTGCATTGCAGTTCAAACAAATATAAATATAAACTAGGAATGTCAAATATCACTATTTATATCTCTAACTAGTAGGAAGAGATTTTCAGAAAAAGTTCTTATGGCCAGCTACAATTTGACTCTCATCTGTGTTAAAACCCAGAACTGAACATGAAGAGAGACTGGAACTGATAAGATGCAAGGAGGTACCATTAGGATTTTGAAAACACTGATTCCCCTTTCATTTTTTATCACACCACATATAGGATGAACACAGTAACTATAGAAGTGCAAGTTTCAACATTTTGGTGTGGGTAGTATGCTACCCTTGCTTCTCTGCTATAATAAAATCTTTCATTTTTCAGCTGAAGGATGTCCACTGTTTTTGTGGCTATCCTGAAACACCTTTAATTGTGCCCACGAATAAAAGCACATCACTACAAAAGATCAAGCACAAACATGGAGTGGTGGAATTTAAAGCAGAGGGATCTTTAAATAATCCCTAATCACTTTTAAATACTGAAGCAAACTTCTATAAATAATGTTAAAATTCTAAGTATTAAGAAAGAGAGAGAACTCTTGCTTGTAGAAATTAAAAGTTATGTTAGAAGGCTGCAAAGAAGTAGAAAGTATGAATCTCATACATGAAAAAACATGGAATCTTTGTTTCCTTGGTGTTAGGAAAGCATGATCTGTTCTCCTCATACTGACTGATGTGGTGTGGATTTGAGCCTGTGCACCATGTCACTTCTTTCTCTTCCCTTTAAGGCTTTTCCAGTTCTGGTGTCTATTAATATTTTGTGGTACCCAAAGCACAATATGAAACTTCAGGAGAAACTCAGCATCTAGACAGGCAAATTAATCACAACCTGTGTCTTACATGTGACATGCTGGTCATGGACACTTTAACAATTGACCTTTGTCTAACACAGAATGATTGACTCAGTTTGTGGTTCAATGCAATCCACAGACCTTCTTTCTTCTGTGTTGACTCTTATAGTTTAATTCCTTATTTTGTGTTGACGTATTTGACCTGTATTTCCTAATCATAGGATTTTCCTTATTCCTGAGTTTTGCCTGAACCAGCATTTCAAATTCTAACCTTGTTTCCCATGGTACTTGATAACTTTTCCTAGCTTTCAGACAATACTTCTTTTTCTATAAGAAAAAAAGTTAATATGGTCTATGTGATAATAATGTACAATTCAAATTTAATATAGAAGACAAACACTTCAAATTCACTTCAAAGCAAGCCTGACTCTGAAAGATTTAATAAAATATATTGATTTTTCATTTTTACCAAAAAAGACAAGTTGCATTCTTCATTAAAGATAATGGTATTTATTTAAACTTTGTTTGAGATTAAATTCTGTTAAGTTCAAGGGATGCCTTGTTTTTGTGGAAGTTATGTTGTACAGACTAAGTGTACTACCAGAGAAACTGATTACCTTATGATCTGTTATTTTAACTTGGTACAGAAAACACTTTTTCCTTGCTGAACCAATAGTAGGTGGAGGTTTCCAGTGAATTTTAATACTTCTGTTTTCAAGGGAAACTGAGACGTTGATAGGCGGGTTCAGCTTCTCTGAAAAATAAAATGCAGAGAGAGACCTTCTGTACCTTATGCTCTTTCTCATATTTCAACAGATGTAAAACAAATGAAAGTGCATCAGTCCTTAAAATATACAGCTGAGTGTTTTGGAGTTTGCCACACCCAAGGAAGACATTCTAATGAGTGACACATTTTCTTAGAAGCTGCTGTTCAGTGAGTGCCTCAAAATAAAGGGACATAGTTGGGGTTTTTCATGCATCTTTCTAGGAAAGGCAGAAAGAGTGGGAAGGAGAACAAGGCCCTCTCCAGAGCCAGTGCTGGTGCTGAGGAGTTTGCCACTGTCTCCATGTCATGTAGTATACATGTGTTTTGTCTACCCACAGTCCTGGTATTATTACTTTATAAAAATTGAATTTAATCTCAGAGAGGAGTTACAGAGGGGACCGTTAGAAATTCACAGAATTCATAGAATCTTAGAAGGGTTTGGGTTGTAAGGGACCTTAAGGATCCTCTATTTCCAAATATCCTGCCATGGCTAGGGCCACCTCCCACTACATCAGGTTGCTCAAACCTTCATTGAACCTGTCCTTAAACATTTCCAGGATGGGGCATCCACAATTCTCAGAACAACTTGTTGCTCAGAGAATTTGTCTGATTCAATATATGAAGATTTCTGCAGATGCTTAAGAAATATCTCTCTTTCTTTCTCCTACAGAGGAGCAAGCAAGCACTTGCTCTGGAGGAAGTACAGTATTGGAAGCAAGGGACATTTGGGTCCTCAGGATTTCAGCCTTGGATTCATATAAACAAATCTATAGTTGTTTTTAGTATGTCAAGTGTTAGAGCACTGCTCCTGAGTGTGTGCCCAGTACTCAGGCATCCTCAGTCCTTCTCAGCTGCTGCTGCATTTCTCTGAAAGGAAGAACTCCAGATGGAGTTTTCTGAAAAATCCCTCCCGGCAGAGAAAGAAATGCATGGCAAGTTTCTGCAGAGGGGGTCAGTGAGGTCTGGGGATGACAGAGCTGCAGAATGAGAAAAGCCAGAGAGGGGCAGGGAGGGTGATTGGCAGCAGGACAGAGCCCTGCAGCTGCTGTGCTCTAGCAGCCTCTGGGGGTGGGCGCACACCAGGAGCCATGAGAAGAGTAAGAAGCAGGGTTTTTGTTTCACCTCTGAAATACTGCTGCCAGACCATTCTCCCTTCTAAGGATGTCAAGAATAGGCAGCAATTTAATTTCATCCTTTTGTCGTATATCGAATTATAACTGGCTCTGATTGCAGCGTAAAATTTTAGGTAAAGCAAAAAATTCTAATGTCTTAAAATTGGACAGGTTAGATGAGATCTAGCTCAGAATAAATATTTAGAGTTTTGAATTATATTTTTGCTATCCCTTGAGCTATGACTGATTCCCAGGTTACAGGTCTGGAAGACGATCAACATGTTAAAGACTTAAAAAGCATTTGAATCTGCAATCTTTGCTGAATTTCTGGTGAATTTCTTACCCATGAGATTAATTCAAACTTCCTAGAAAAGTTAGGAAAAGTAATTTTATATGATAATTCAAAACTGTAGATAATTAAAAATAACTGCCAAGATATTTTTAACTTTAAAAAAAATAAATAAAAATGCTACTAATGTTTGAGAACATTCATATTCTTAAATTCAGGTTATAAATGAGGCTTGTAACTATTTATGTTCTTTTTCTTAATCACACTTTTTCAGCACTATAAAAAAGGATAGAAAAGAAAAAAATGGAGAAACAAGGGTGCAAATCTTACAAATATTGTTTCCTTATATTAGCTATCATTTCTTTTAATTAAAATTATAGATAAAAATGTTATTAAATTAGACAAAAAAAAATGAAAAAACCTTTAGCCCTAATCCATTTTGTTTAATCTTTGTGTAACATTCACACTAAGATGAATGCTTAAATAGTTAGAATTAATATTACGACTTTGTCACACCTATTTCTTTTTTTGCTTTTCATGAAGTGACCAATAAATAAGCTTTTCATAATATAAAATAATAGACAATACTTACCTATTGCCTGAGGTGTGAAAGCTTTGTAATAAGACAGTTCTCTTGAGCTATTTCTCAAATTTTTCACAGTTATGTTTAAATTTATTTTCCTTGATGGTTGGAAATGTATTTCTTTCATATAGCATCCAATGTTTTTCTTCCTTGCATTTTTTATATATTGCTGGCATGCAAAAACCTGTCCTACATGTCTGTGAGAAGGAAATATAAGGTTTTTTAAAATAAAATACTTAGATCCAAAATCATAGTTTCATACTCAATTGGCTAAACGTCCTTACCTATATGAGGTAAAGATCTGGATATCTTCAGGAGCTTCTGCTTTGATGTGCCAGGTGCAATTGAAAAAAGAAATGTTATATATGATGCATGAAAGATTCTGTATGTAGACTGCAACAAAGAAATGATAAAAAGAAAGAGCCATGTTTATTTTACATTGATTTCCTTAAAACAACATGATGGTTGCCTTTACAAACCCATTATATTGGCTTATTTCTAGAAGCATGTGAGAAAAAATAGGCCTTTTTGATTTTTAAACTGTGAAAACTGGGAAACATATCTGCTATTGACACAAAAGCCTTACTAACCCACTTAAAAATAAATTAAAATCTCTGATCTTTTACAAATTGCTGAAATCATGTGATACAGAAGGCAATCTTTATGATACATGAGTTGCTAGGGAAATTAAAAGAGTGTTTGGGTCTTACTGACATCTTGTTCAGCATAGCTGGAGTTTTCTGAATCTGAACACATCTAATAAAGGAAATAATTCTGCAATATCTCAAGGTATTATGAATCATATTCGTAACATATCTATACCAAAAAAAAAAGTAGCAGAAGATAATTATGAGATTTCAGAAATTCTCCAAGTTATCATAAATGATTGGATGTCCCAACAACAAGCAGGAAATAGATTACCTGGAGGTGCCTTGTAAGTAAATTCTGTCCAGTCACTCTCCTTAATTATGTCTTCTGTTTCTTTTGCAAAAAGTTGTGTCTTAACTTTAGCATTAAAACCAGAGTGTAACTTAAGATGTATTATCTTTTCCTTCTCCTGCAGTCTTTCCTAAGAGGAGAAAGAAGAAATTCCATGAAGGTAGACAGTTCTAAGTGTTGAAAGGGAAATTATGCAAACTCATCTACTGAATAGTACAATATATTATTTTACTTTATTTTATGTACGACCTCTGAAGAACTTACTTTCCTTTCTTTAGTGGTATTGAAGAACTTATAAATCAAAATGTACTTCACAGTGTATTTCTTGGTTTCTTCTTTTGTCAGGTTATTGTTCCAGGACAAAATAACTCTTGTATTATCCTCGGTGGTCCACAGAACATTATGTAGCCTAAGTGCATCTGCAATTACAATGATATTACATAGAGAGAGGATCCTCCAGTGTGTACACTAAGGAATTGTCTCTCAGCAAGGCTTGCATGCTCAGTAGCTCTAACAGGACCTCTGTTCTTGCCTGGAGAAGGAATTTCTGAGCTTTGCTAAATAAGACTTTCAGCAATGGGGATCATGCTGCTCTTTGCAGCTTTCAAAATTAATTGATTCACTTTTGCCTGTCCTGGACATCTGTCCTACTGCAGCTCTCTGTTTCTCTCTATGGGCTGTAGAAAGTGCCTTTACAAGTTCAGATTAGACATCTGGGAGAGTTAGGATAGGATGAACTGTTAATACTCTACTTACCCTTTATGTCTTCTTGTCCCCTTGCCAGGACTGTGGGAAACAGTGTCTTATGTTGGAAAAAGCTTAATATCAGCAGGACAGGAATGACTGTGACCCGTGCCATAGCAAATGTTTTGGGCCACAGGTCTGAGGAAACTGAGACTCTTTAGTTCCAAGTTTGGTTGAAAAAGTAGATAGAGCTTGATGCTTTCATTTTGCATCTGTGAAATATTAGGAAAGGGTCATCTAGATGCTTAAAAGGTGTCTAAAGTACAAAAGGTAAAAATGAAATGGCATATGTTTGACAGGATGTTTGTATTCAAACCCACTTTTAACTGGGTGCCAGGGTTAGAAAGAACGTGTGCCATAGAGCACTGGTTCTGTGTGACAGCACAGCTTTGATTGCAAGCCAGCACCACAGATATGACACTACTGACACTGCACGTGTTTAGACAGGGCCCACCTGCCATACCCATGACTAGATTTAAGCCCAATAGCTCCACTTGTATGTGTCACCTGGCCTCTTGCGATCCTAGAGAACTGTCACTTCTAGACTGTGACTTGTGTAACCTTGTTTAGGAGGATATGAACCATAAGAAATGAATCCTGACATTTGAAAAAGTATCAGCAAGAGAATTTTAGGTGTTTGCTAAATTTGGAATACAGTGAGCAAACAGATTCAGACTGATCAAAGTTGTTTTTAGCAAGACAGCATTGCTATTTCTTGGAAGGGTCTCATTCAGAGGTTGCTTTAATGTAAAACAACATTTGATACCTTCTGTGTTCATATGCCTCCATGTTAAGAGACTTTCACTCACTAACTGATTTATCTTGGCTCTGATTGTTTTCATTTTTAAATTCTCAGACATATTGTATTCAGGGATCAGCACCTGGAGTCATATCAAAAAGTTCACAATACATTGGCTAATAAGTGGCACTGGTCATGTAGAGGAAAATGTGTGAATGTTACAGCATCAGAAAAATCTACAATGAGGTTTCCTGGAAAAAAGAAACACACATACAATTAAAATTACATACATATACAGATTAACTTATAATGGTATTTTATCACCATGCAGTGAAAAAGACACCACTTAAGGAATGCTGCCCTTGTTTATGAAGTGCTGTGAAAATAATCATAACAGCTGTAAGGCAGAGGTTTCCTCATCTGGTTCATTCTGGAGTGATCTCAGCTGTAGCACCAGAAGCAGTTATAGTATGCAAGTCACACTTTGCACATGGCCAGCCAAAAAGAAATAAATCTTCCTGCTTGGTGTGCCCAGGTAAGAAACCAATTCTAATTGTCTGGAGGGGGAAGGGGTGAGCTGTGCCATTAATTGTGCTCCTAGAAGAGTATGGTGTGTGGCAAGAGGAAAAAGTCAGGGAAAATATAAAATATAAACAAGGGAATTTACATGGTTTACTACTCAACATATAGTGGCTCATCCCTCTCCATGGAATGGACCAATCAAAAACAGTCCTAGGATCAGGTAAGTACTTTATTCAAATTAGCAGAAAGGGAAAAATGAGGATGGTAAACAATAAGCAATTTAAAGTACCTGTGGCTAATATTAACTTTTTTTTTTTTTTTTTTTTTGAAAACACAAGTCAAAAGGGGATGTGGAACAGGAAAAGGAACAAAATAAATCTTGCAGTAGCAACAACTTTTGGTATTAGAAACAAAAATTGACATAATTTATGCAGCAATATAAATGCGTTTATAGTTGGAGAGGGGACACACAGGGGCATACAAGGAAGACTTTTAAAGTAAGTTTGAACAAGCCTAGAAAAAATCCAACCAACCTGAGTCAAAGAAAGACATTTCAGGTGAGACCAGTGCTATTTCCCCAAGGTGAGTTGCTCCTAGGAGTGCCTTTTGTGCAGGACTGAGAGGCACTTCTCCACTCTGTGTGCAATGAACACGTGCACCTTCTCCCACTGATGCTGTGATGGTGGATGGCCTGCAAATAGACCAGGCAAATGCATGGAAAGCAGGTATATGGAAAGCTACCAAAAACTGTTAGAGGTGCATGCACAAGCTCACATCCCTAATTCAGCAGCTGTCAGTGCTGGGGGAATACTTTGGGTATGGGCTGCAGGAGGTGGCCAGAGTTGTGGATTATTTCTGGGTAACATCTCCTGTTCTCACTGCTGCAGGCAGAACAGCAGAAGGACAGCTGGGCTGACCCCACAGGATATTTCTTATGTTTATATACAATTAATTAGTCCACAGAAACCAGCAAAATGAAAGCACTGCAGCATAATTGCACCCAAAGTGACTAGGAGGGAACAAAACCTGTCCATACATAAAAAGCTTTTGATTCACAACTTGTCAAAGAATACGCATTTTCATTTGTGCCAGCATAGATGAGCTGAAAGACAGAACATTTCTTCTCAGACATATGCAGACAGGACTTTGTGTTCCTCATCCTGTGCTACAAAGAGGTTTGAGTTAGCATATGGTGCTGAAATTCAGTCCATGATGTGCAAAATAAAATTCATTGCCTGACAATTTTTTCTAATAAGATTCTCTGCCTCTTTTTTCTCTGAAAAAATGCATACTAGCCAAATATACTTGCAGACAGTCCAGTTAATCTAGTGGGATAGAAATTATCTCAACGATCTAAATTAGCAAAAAAAATAACCATGATGAAAAAAAAAAAAAAAAACCAAAATAAAAAAAAAAATAAACTCAAATTCTTTCCAAGCCACGTCCTGCCAAAAATGGGGCTTAAAAAACACTATAGATATTTTACCACTTCTTTTTCTTTTATTTGTCCCTTTTCTTTCACTTCTGAGCTTCAACTACAGTGAATACCTGTTTGTTGGTGCCCAGCAATGTCTGGTTTACAGTAGTGCATTGTTAGAGTAAGAGAAAGGGAAGAGAACTGACAGGAGCTGCCAACCCATCCACCACTGCAGCTGCAGAGGTTGTACAAAACCCACCTGGTGAATTTGGGAAGTAGACAGAGAAAGAAAAATGAAAATAGCTAAAACAAGTTTCACAACACTTAAGAGCTGTTAGTTCAAGTGGCAGGACATTAAACTATTAATTTTAAATCCGCATTATACATGTGTTTGAATAACACATAACTTTTTGAAAAGTTCTGGGGATGATTATTATATCCTCCTAAATGCAAAAGTTAATTTTTTAAGAAACAGTTTATATATTTTTTTCTTTGAAAAATAAATAGTAAAATTATCAAAAAAGACAATTTCAGGTGGTCCTGAAAATTATATTATGCCAAATTTAGAAAGTAAATTCAACTATTAAACAATGAAATCTTTTTTCATCATTCTAATGCACAGTCTTAGATGAAGGGAATCACTAGGACTGTTTGTCTGATTAAGGCTACCTAAAACTTAGATTTAATTTAGGGTTGTCAGGTTTTTAACACTCCCCATACCCCATCCCATATTTAATAGTGGAAGATATAGAAATTGATCAATGAATGATGAAACAATAAATAGAGGTCAAATAAAGTTTAAATCTCTTGGTAGCTGAAGAACCAAAAGAAGAGTACCATTTACAAACTTTTTTTCAAAACTTACCTTAATTTCAATGCTTGTTAAATCCTAGGTACCTATGCATCATTTGGGCTGAGAAGTGGGACAGATCAGCACTGGAGAATGTCTTGATTTAGGACTACAATGAGAAATTGATTCAGGAGACTTCCCTTTTCATAAGGCACTCCCTCAGAAAAGCCCATTGCGAGGGCCACTTCCCACTGAGGGGCTGAAGCACACCTCTGCATAAAGCAAACACTGACTGGAACCTTACCCAAGGTCTTTGGACCTCTAAGGAGACACATCTCTGCATGACTAACTCAAAAGCCAGAGCTGTTACTATTTTTCCCATTTTTTATATAGAAGAGGAAAGTTTCAAAACTTATGTATTTTAATAAATTTTTATCTTTTAGGAATAAGTCAGATTAAAGAAGAAATTAAATCACACAGTTCAAGTGTGACCTATGAAATTAAAATCCCAGAAAGATCCTACCCTACTTGCCATTGTTTTGCTGGTTTTTAGTGGCTAATATGCATCTTTCAGTGTGCACCAAATTAGAAAAAAAAAAAGGTCACAGAACTAATAAGGAAAAAGAATAAATAAATCTTGAATATTGAACAGGTAGAACTGTCTAACTCTTCATAGCTGACGATTTGCCCAGCCGAGTCTCTGAAATTGTCCTTTTATGTGACTTTATAATTTTAACTTGCAGTTATCACAAATGGAATTGCAGGACACACTGACAGTACTTACAAATGTCATTCTGGGGGGAGTTGACTGACTTGATAAGTGGGATTTAATTTAAACTGCAATAAAATCAACAACTTTGTTCATACACACTGATATTTTGCTTTCCAGCTTTCCATGTTAAGCTGGATTTGGAGGGGCAATAATGGATAAAAATTGTTCTGGTTTTTTTGGGTTTTTTGTTTGGTTGGTTTTTTTTGGGGTTGTTTTTTTTTTTTTTGGTTGTTTTTGTATTTTGCTTGGAACAGATATGACTCATTATTCACATAAAAAAAGTTTATTCACTAAGGATCTGACTCCAGATCTTCGTGCAAAAATGAATTTCAAGAGTCAAGACTGCATTATTTATTACCTTTTCAAATATTGCCAAATTTGGACAAAATATTTCACAATCCCTTCTATAAAGGGCTGAGAGGTCAAGTAATATAGTTTTTATAATTTGCTAGCTAGTGTGATCCTTTCCAGAGCATGGAAACTAGCTCTTCTTTGCTTTTCCCCATCTTTAGATACTGGACACACAGCAGAGAAATGCTGAAACATAAAAGACCTTTGAGGCTTATTCAACAAAGTGTTAGAAACCCAAAGATCTTCACTCTCATCCCAGGCTGAGGCTGTTACAGTTATGTATGGAAACAAATATATTCTTTCAGTGTATGTGTGTGTGTTAAAAATACATGTTTCAAAGAAAACGCAAATACACAATCAAACAAACAAAAAAATCCAGCTATAGAAATGTTATAGAGAAGATCAATGAAATGTTTCGGGTTGTTAATGGTAAAATCTTAAAAACAGCTGCTTTGTCTTTTGGGTGCCTCTTTCTTTCAATGAATATTTTTGTCAGCGATTACTCTGACTGACTTACATCTAGATTTTCCTGATACACAGATTCAATATACTAATCTTGATCTTAGATTAGAAAAGGATATATCTAGGTCCATGTGTTTTTTGATATTTTTTTTTTCTAAAGCTAGATAGTACAATTCAAGGTTAGGCTAAACCAACTTTACCTCAAGTGCTTGAAGGCAATTGTTTCCTTGTTCTGGTGTTAATCAGACATGATCTTATGGTGGGGATGTACAAAACCCACATTTTTCTAATGATGAACTAAGATAAAGGAAGGTAAATGCTTCTGGAGAACTCTGACTATATTTAAAATTATGTTTTATTTAAGTGAGAAGAATATGACTTCGAACCTCAAATCCAATGGTAATAATGGCAAACCTGACCAAAAGCCCAGGATTCAATTTTTAAAATGTGGAAAACTTAATTTCCCCTTGTATCTTTTTGTTTATTAGAAAAACAACATGCAAATTTTTCCTGGTTAAGGTATGTTTTTTACTTTGAATTAATGGTAGCAACTCAACAAATAAACTCAACAAATGCAGTACGTTTCTTCCTCTTCTCTTACACCATAACTCACTGCCATTACTGACTTCAGAGAAAAGTTTATTACTTTGTATGCATTTTCTGGAGCTCTTTTAAAATTTTAAATAATTAAAGATTTTTACTTTCTTTTTCAAATCTTCATATGTTAATTTATTGAGGAAAGCAGGAATGGTAGGAATTCAACACATTTTTCCCATCCTTGATAGACTCTCACACTGAGTTGTGTTATAGTTTCAGTCCATCAAAGTGATGCACTGGAACCAGATGTGGATTTGAGCTGATCAAAACAGCAAGCCATGTAATTAAAAATATCCACAAAACCAGTGCACTCTGTAGTTACTTCAGCAGGATTTAGGTGCCTGTGGAAAGGAACAACTGCTCAATATTCATAAAGCCTGTGCTCTAGGCAGTGTTTAGTACTTGACAGCCCTTTCTGTCTCAGTGCTCTGAACCCAGTGTGGGGCCAGTGAAGTCCCATGCATGTGACCAAAGGACGAGGTCTTTCCCTTCTCACAGTCCCTGCAGTCTAGTTTGTTCTGTCAACACAGCTAGTGCTTGCAGTCACATGCTGGGGATATTTGGGGTGCTCTTGAGTTCCACCTCTGTTTACACCAAGAAAGGAAGAAGGGGAAAACTCATCTTTAGCTTTGTTTTGAAGTGAAAATGAAGTTTCAGAAATTTGGGCTGTTAGTAACACGTTTCACTGCAAAGGAGTAGTGAGGATGGCTTGAAGGATAGCAGTAAGGTAAATGGAGTGTCCTGAAAGTGATACGTGGTTGTCAACAGAAGGGAATTTTGAAATCACAGCTTTCTACTGCAGTGACTAAATTTCTACCCTCTGGGTCTCTTAGTTCTGTTTTAAGTCTGATCTCATGTTTCTGTTTCATATAATAGGGATGTCAGTCGTTATTCAGCTTTCTACTCTGCATCTGCAGTCCCAAAACGTAACATTTCTCTTGTCATTGATTATTTTGTAGTACTTTTCAAACTATATGTATGTACATACACCAATGCAAGGCTTGAGAAGAGATCTCCTGGAGGAGATACCTCTTTGCTTTCTGAAAATTATCAGCTGCAAGAAACAGCCAACTGTTGACAGTGAAAGTCAGCCTTAGATACAAAGCCTCTGTTCGAGTTTTTCTCAAATCACACAGGCAGAGATTTATGGGAGAGCAATGTGCAGGTTTGGGGTACGCTGTAGCATATGGTGATTTTGCATCAGGGATGAGAAAGAGTCCTATAAAGGAGTGCAATACTGTATAGCCATGTTTGGCCTTGCCTAATCAAGGGGCATCAGTGAAAAGTTTTAATTATAAGCTCAGTGCTGTTAGTGATGTGAGTACAAAACCATTAGACTAAATCAGACCCATTTAACACCTACCTTAGGATATGCTCTGCATTTAATGGGAGAGATGGGGGAGGGCATGAATACATAAAAACAGATCCTTAATCTTTCCTGAGCAAGGAGCTGAGGCACGGAGAGATTATACAAGATTTCCAAATCACACCAGATATATCTGAAAGAGCTAATTGCTACTATTCTGTCATTTCCATTTTAAATTTAATGAACAACATAAAAAAATCCTCCATACACCGGTCAGAAGCTGATGTCTCATTATCCACACAAATTTCCTCTGGGGTGATGGTCAAACTACTGATGCATTACAATAGTTGTGACTACAAGGAGCCTAAGAGAATAAGGCTTGAAAGAATGATTTATCTTTTATCATTAAAACAATAGTATGAATCTAGAATATTTCTAGGAAGATACCCTCCTGTATTATTTCAAGGAAACTGGTGAAACATACCCTAATATAGATAAAATTCCTAGGCACTTCAGAGCATATATATCATCACCTGATTATTAATTTGTGCAGCTATTCCTGATCAGATATTCAAGTGATGACAGCAGTTAATGTTTTCTCCCCTTGTTAGGATAAAACCTTTTAAACCAAGAAGATTTTAAAAAACAAGAGACTCTAAACAAGAAAAAATTCTCCATTCTACTCCTTTAATGAATCATTGCTAAATTATCTCCATGCTGCTTCGATACAATTAATATAAAAATGTCCTTCTGAATGATTCATTCTATCTTCCTCCTTTGTTGGTATGCAGAAAACATTTCAGGTATTCAAAAACATTCCTTACAACATTTTAAAACTTCAGGTCCTAATTTTCCTAATTATGCCACCTTCAAGAACTAGGACTGGCACTGGCAAAGCATCTATTGATTTACAAGCAGTTACTAAAAATCTGCTTCCTGTCTATATTTCTGATATTAAATAAGACGTATTCTACTGCTCATATATGAGCACCTAACATTCTCAGTGAAGACAAGTATGTCAGTATTCATTATGAAACTAAATGGAGAAGAAAAAGTCTATCCACCTGCCATAACCATCATTCTAGGAAAAATTCTCTTACCCTTATAACACTCTTCCCTACCAAACTCTATCTGCCCAAGAGAACAACAGTGAAGAGCAGCATTTAACACTCTGTTGAAAGAAAACTGACTCTCAGCCAAGCAGTATGGTGATATAAAATTCATCAGAGACAGGCAGAGGGAAAATGTCCATCCATCTGCCAAGTGAAAGTAAATAAACTTCTTGTTTGTGGAACAGCTTTTGCTTACAGTTTCAAAACATGTCAGCTTCTTCACAACTGAACCATCTAAGAAAATAATTCCTCTTAGTCACTTCACCCAGAGAGATATTAAGCAATTCATTCTGTATTAGAGAAAGATGCATTTCTAGGCACTCTGCTCATCAGTATTAATTATTGGTCAACATTGATAATTGTGCTTGTTCAAACTCCTTATTACTAACCTGGAGCTCATTAATATTAATTCTTCCATTGAGGTCTTGTGGTGTCTCAGCCTCTGCTCAGGGTCAATACACTGAGAAAGAAAGCCCACTGAAAGGAAGTTGTGAGTGACTAGAATGTTAAAATGGTTAATGAGCCAAAACAACTGGCCATTTGCAAAAGTTTCAGGTGCTTTACTGACCATGCTCAAAGTAGTCATCCAGGTGCAGAGAAGGTGCACAACCACCACCAGAGGCTACAAGCTGGGGTTTGAGCCAGGTAATGCAAGAGGCCTATAAGATGCAGATCATATGAGGTGGGATAGTGCTTTTACCATGTCACATGTCCTCCTTTACACAAAGGACTCAGGAGTGAAAACTCCTTCCCAGGTACTGGGGCATTCAGATGTGGCCTGAAGAGATACATCCCTTCTGATGGGCCATAACTGGCTCAACTAAGGTGAAGAGAGAGGCAGCTGAAATGTCTTAGAGTGTGTCATAAACCATCAAAGACCTGTTACTGCACAGTGATCCACATCTTACATCAGACAGTGTAAGACTCATTGCCCCATGGGTGGTATCTCAGCATTCTCACTGAGCCTGAGCATGTATTAATGAACTGAGCTTTGTGGTTTTTGGGTTTCCACCATCCCCAATGGATCAAGACCGTGACCATCATTTTGACCAATGGGCATCAGGGATATCGAAATTGCAATAATCAAGTCTTGTTTTGGGATCCACGGGTGGTGATATCTTTCTACTCTTATCCTTTCTCCTTTGCCCTTATACATTTCTTAAGTATTATTTTTATGCTTTTGTATTACTGTGGATAATAACCAAAACATGTACATACCTGCTTTTATTGCAACCAAGAGCAAACATAAACCCTGACTACTTATATTTTATAATATTTATATTTACCTACCAGTCAGTGTCATTTCACTCTAATCTGCCCCAAAGAGATATATTAACAAGAATCTGATTTACCCTCACCTTCTGGGGTGGATTATTATAGCAATGAGTTTTGAAACAACTATATTCTCACCTGAAAGATTGACCTATCTACAGACACTGTTGTTTCTCATCAGCAAAAGAAAAAAAAATAGCCAGGAAATATTTTTATAAAGTCCTGACATGTTAGATAATTAATAAATCTGGGGTTTTTTTACTAAATTTTAGAAATATTTTTAGTAAGAGCCATCTGAAATGTGCATCTGTGCTTCAAAATAATCTGAGAGTGCAGATTGGGAGTTATTTTTCAGTATCCCAGTGGAGGGTACTTGATTTTTCTGACTAAAATACATTTTTTGTCTTGAGGATTGATAAAAACAGTGAAGGTGGAGGAAAAACCATGTTTAAATCTGTCAGACAGAAGAAGGCTGCTCCAGCACAGAGAACAGAGGGAGGTTTCCTGCCTCTGGAAACTTGAGAGAAAAGAGTGAATTTTCCTGACATTTTAAAAAGGAATGTTGTTGGGACTTACCTTTGGCAGAGGTTCACAGCTGTTTCTGTCCATCCATGGTTTACAGTGCCCCAAGAAGGACACATGCTTTTCTGATGGAGAAGATGAGAGGATGCAGCCCTCTATGATGCTATTTCGACTGTGAAGCTTATATAATTCCCCATTTAGTCTTCTGGAGAGTCCCATTGAGACATACTTTTCATTCTGAGATGATTTCTCAAAACTCTTAACTTCCACTATGGATCAAGCTTGCCTTAACATTTTCAAATCCTTTCCTGCATTCTGTCCAATGTTACTTCTCTTTTTCCCATAGATCAGCTTACTCACGTCCCTGTGTGCAATCAGATCAGCTAACCACTAAATCAGTCAGATCTCTGCCCTTTCAGTCACAGACAATAATTCTTTCCCCCCAACTCTTACCAGTGCACTTTATGATGCAAGTGTCACCACCAGCTCTACTGATGTCAGAGTTTGCACGTCTGCCCTGCTGATTCAGGATTATCATCAGTCTTTTAAACTGTTCCCTACATTAGGCTGAATCACACTAATTTAGCCACTTCCACTTCATTTTTATCTGGCAAGTGTATGTGGCTAAATGTTTATCTTCTTTTTAAACCATTGTTCCGTAGTTTATCAAGGTTTTATTTCTGAGGAAGCATAGAATCATAGAATGGTTTGGGTTGGAAGAGACTCAAAGATCATCTTGTTCCAACTCCCTGCCATGGGCAGGGACACTTTCCCCTAGATTAGGTTGCTTCAAGAGCCAACCAAACTGGCCTTGAACACTTCCAGTAGTGCCAAGTCCACCAATTCTATGGACAACTTGTTCCAGTGATTCATCACTCTCTCAGGAAAGAATTTATTCAAGTGTAACCGTCTTTCAATTTAAAGACATTGCCTATCTCACATAGGTTTTTTCCAATACCTTCAGGAGAACTTGGTAAAGAGGTATTTTTCTATCAGAGCCATCCCTTCTAATGGGTGAAATACTAATATTGATTATCTCCCATTAGTTCAGACCTGTGATTATATGGCTGAGTTTTGTACATGTCCTTTGAACACAAGAAAAGCCAAATCAGGAAAAAGTGTGGTCAACAGGTTGGTAAAGAAGGCTGCTAAACCTGAAAAGAACATGTCAGTGTGGCAAAGATGGACTGCAGTCAGATTTGGGATCTTTTCTGCTTCCTAAAAACAGTTGCTTTAATAGTATAACTGCCCTCAATATGGGTGGAAAGCATACTGAGAGCTATTAAATATTTAGTGGTTTATGAGCACTGCATCTTTTCTAAACATCTCATAGGAAAAATTACAACAAATTGTAAAATGCAGGGAAAATAGTTGTTAAAAAGATTTGAAAAGAAAGAAAGGCAGAATTTGCTTAGATAGTATATCTCACAAACTTCAACAATGAATCAATGAATGAAGTACATCTAAAAATAAAATATATCAAATATAAAACTTCACTACTATAACATTATGAGCCTAAGTCTTCTACAAAATGCAGAGGAAGTAATTTATTTACTTCCTTAATATTTTCTCACACAAAACTCAGAGTAGCCTAGACTGGAAGTGTCTTTAGCACAATTCTCTATGAGAGAGAGTACAATACTGAGTGGGAAAGAAATGCAAGTACTTATGTGCTGTAGAACCACAATTTCAGACTGATTCATATCACCTTTCTAGGAATAATCAGTTAAATGTCACTGTAACTTGAAAGGCAAAGGAATTCTGTAATAAAGAATTTTCAATCTTTTCTGTCAAGATAATTTTAACTACACAAATTAAATTCAGCTGTCATTATTTTCAATTAAAATAAATACAATCTAATAAAACAGCACTCTCCTCACTCTGTTCATTTTCAGCCAGAAAGAATCCTTTTCTGTTCACAGAGTTTAAAATTAGCATGGAATCTCGTAACTAAATTATAGGCGAATATAATATGCAGTTTTAATCTACACTTTAGAAATTAATCCCATCTTTGAAGTCTTGTTTAACATCCACTGTATGGAGTTTTAATTATGGGAAAAAATACTAAATATTATAATATTTTAAAATTATTAAAATAAAATCTAGGACTAGGAACTAACAATATCTGCAGCTAAAAACCTTTATTTAATCTGATACAGAAATTGGCTGGATAGAAACCTTCGAGCAGAGTTTTGAGTATAGAAAGCAGGCATTCTTTATTGCAGTATGCTGGTCACCCCAAGGATATTTCCTCTAATCAAGTGTGCTGAGCATCAGGTGAACAGAGATTGTACCATGCACAGTGATTACATATTCATTAGATATCCCCACCTCCTTGATTTTATTTTACATAATCACAATCTTCATGGGAAGCCCTTACATGGTTCTTTGGGTTCTGTCTTCCATGCCCCGTGTCCATTTTAGGTGGTTGTCCCTCAGTCCCCGTGTTTGAGTAAGCATAATATCATTGCTCTGCATAACTTCTGCTTTGTCAGCCTGGCAGAGCTGAGCTGGCATCCTGCTTGTGTTTTGCATGATTTCTGTCTGCCTAAGTTACATCCTTTATCTGTTTCTTCAAGGCTGTGTTTTTCTGCTCTACTGTCCTTGATAAGAGTAAGATGTTGTTCTGTTCTACTATCCTTATCAAGTGAGGAAAATGCTGTTCTGCCCTATTGTCCTTATCAAAACTATTTCCAATTTTCCACTTTTTAAAAAATTTGTTGTACATTGAGAAAAAGGCTAAGGTGAAATGTTAAGACCACAATAAATGTCCACTTTGGTTGGAGACTGGATTTAGGTTTCAAATTGTGGTAGACTCCAACTCCAGTGTGGATTATTGCCTGATGAAGTGCTCTGATAAGAAAACCAGTTTGGTTCTGCAATGAATATATTAACCACGTAGTTTTTAAAAAATTATTGTTTTTATAATCACATGAATAAAAATGAGTCTACTATAAATACCTTACTTGGAGCAAAGTCTTCCTTCAAAATATAGCCTTGTGTGACCTGGAGATCTCTGTTCCTACAGCTGCACATATATAGAAACAGGTGTGTCCATATCTGAGTAACAGTCTGAAATACTAGCTCAGATGCATGAGCTTTGGAAAGTGTTTACTGCAATGATATTCTATAAAATACCAAAATCAAAGAATAGTTTGGATAAGAAGGCATATTCAAACATTGTCTAGTCCAACCCTGCCCCCAGCCTGATCTTGAACACTTCCAAAGAAGGAGCATCCACAGCTTCTCTGAGCAACCTGTTCACAGAGACTGGGAATTGCCCCAACCCGGGACCAGGACCTTGTTAATTCCATGAAGTTTACATGATCCCATTCCTCAAGGCTGTCAAGCTTCAAGCCTCCCTCTGGTTGACATCTCCTCCCTCTAATGCAGCAAATGCACAACTCAGCCTGGTGCCATCCACAAACTCACTGAAGGGCGCCCTTGAACTCACTGGCTGTGGCACTGCTGAAGAGGTAAAATACGGCTCAACCAAGCATGGACCTTTGTGGAACACCACTTGTTACTGATTTCCACTTGGGCATTGAGGCACTGACTCTAGTATTTGGATGAGCCCATCCAGCCATCTAACCATCCATCTGTCAAACTGATGTCTCTCCAACCTAGAGGCAAGGCCGTTGAGGGGGACCATATGAGAGGACATACTGAAGGGATTTACATGGGCATGATTTGAAACTGAGTTTGAAATGTGTGGGTAGAAATGTGGTTTAGAGTTTAACGGAGTGACCCAAGGCTACTATTTACAGAAAAATTTTCCTTCTGAAGTTTGAGTGTGTTTTTTCAGTATTTGCAGGGGAGGAGAATTAAAGCAGAATAAAACAGGCACAAAACAAAGAACAGAATGTCTAAATATGGGAAGACCAAGTGCCATCAAGAAGCAAAATTATGCCCTCAGAAATCTCTAAGTAGCCTTCATCTTGTGTGCAGGCAGTGCCTTGATGCTTTCCAGACTCAGGGTAATCAGCCTTTCTGTTTCTTGGGAAGATTCTCAAAGTGGCCACATGATGGTAGTCTAGGATTAGGTACAAACAAGCTAAATCAAGAAAGTAAAGGAAATAAGGAGAAAAACTAATACTTGTTAACTAAAATAAATGTCTGGATGCATCATCCCCACACAGTGAGGACCTGAGTTTAATTCAGCTTTCAGGTATTGTAATATCCAGAACAGAACTGCCAAGTGTACCTACTGCATAGCCCTGTACTGAGACGTGCTGTGTTTGGAGCTCTTTGGTCCTCTTACAGACAAATTAATATCTAGCAAATTTCTGCTTATACTTTCCTTCCTGTTTCTAAATACCTCACATAAAAGGTGGCTGGTTTAAAATAGATTCAACCAGAGCAAAGAAATCAGAAATAAAGGAAAGATTCTATTTTGATTATTGACCTCTTTATTACTATAACTGCAATGTTCACTCTTGGCATTAGCTATGAAGAAGACTAAATGAAATAGTGGAATTCTTATGTTTTAAATTAAAGGCTCCAAAGCTATTAATATAAAAGTTGTACAATTATTCTGGTTTTTAAAAGAATACAGATTGACCCAAAAAGTCTGTGGTAAAATGTGTTGCTCTTGAAAAGGATGCCTTTAGACTACTCTGGCATGCAACTCCCCTCCTTTTCATTAATCAAATTAATCATCCTTCAGAGTGCGTAGCAGCTAAAGAGAACTTCATCAAGGTTGTCTGGCCTGGTGAAGTCATCTATGTTTACATCAAACACTGCTGTGAAACTCTAACTGACAAGACTGGGATGCTTGTGTAGTACTCCAGATCCTCTACAGAGGTGATCTTGGGTATAAGCATGAAGCCTTACATTCCATACAATTAATTAAATTGCCTACATTGAAACTGATAGAATGTTGTTTACTCTGTATAGATATTGAAGATTCTATCTTTTCCAATCTATATGAAAAAAATTATTTAGAAAAATTACTAGAAAATGAATTAAGATTTTAATTCCAGCTCAGCTGCCGGTAATTTAATTTCCTGTAGCAGTTAAACCATCACCCAAATTCTCTAGTGCTGGGACTCAGGGTTCCAAGAATAATTCAGTTCTGAGAACAGAATAAGGTCCAGTTGCAAGAATTACAGAAACTGAGTAGTTACAAAAGTCTTGGCATTATTGCAGAACTCCAGCAGACCTCTTTCAATTCCTCTACAGAGCAGCAATGAGAAGTCCTTACTTCTGCAGGTCCTGAAATGAAATGTCATATCAGGGTAAATGTTAGTGTCTTGCTGTTTACCCTATGAATAAAATTGAGGAATTGAGACCTAAAGAAGAGGAAATGTCTCAAGAACCATCCCCTACCTATTCTTTCTCTGCCCAGAAGAGCAACAAGAACAAAGACTGATGGGAATGAAGATGTGCAACATACAGACAAACAGAAGGAGGACAGATTTTATATGATTTACCACTCTTCCAATGAGATATAACACTGAAGAGTAATACACTCAGTGAACATTATAAATAATGAGATTTAAACGCTGTTGTCTAATGACTTCATTTTTCTGCTAAAAATATTTAAAGATGAAGAAGGCAAGGAGCTCTGTACTCAGACTGTGGTGTGGGGTACATGAAGAGGCAGGTTCTATGCTTCTGAGTTCCAGGACACCAGCACAGACGAGTGACATACTGTTGGTTTGGTACACTCAGGACATTTCATACATACAGAAACTTTTCCTGATCTGTGCATTGAATTTACCCAACCCAGAAAAATGTGCACACAAAGCAGGAAGGTTGTCGAGACTGGTGACATGGTTTGCTACCCACCTACAGGGAATGAGGCTGGCTAGTTCAAAGTTGAGAGCAGCTCTTCTGCAGGCCAGAGCAGTGGGCTGATACTCCTGCACAGGGCAGCATCCCTAAGCAATAAGCAGAAAACAGTGGCATGGCTTGAAGCAATGATAGCTAACCCACACTCGAGACAGAAGGAAGACCCATGTTCATATATCTTTCAGGTGGTGCCCTGCACAAACATTTATATGAAAAATGTGTGACAGAAATGAATGAAAATTATGTGAGTCAAATAATGAAATGGGCGCCTCTCTATTCTGACTCTGTCCCAAGGCTGGGAGGGACCCTGCTTCTCCCCATGGTTTAAAGGAAGTAAGGATAAGGGAAATGAGGCAATGAAATCACATTGTCAAAGCATGCAAAAATACACCAAGGCAAAGTCATAGTTTCTATCCATTTTGTTCTCCATTACTGTAAGCACCACAGAAAACAGGTTTTCAAGGACAAGGTAGGTTTAATACTGTGTGTTTTTCTTTTCTATTTTTTTCTATTTCTCTTTTACTTCTAAGAAGCTAGGCAAAGAAATACTGAGTTTTGTCATTTCTTATAGTTTTAATGTTAAAATAACTGTGAGGGTTGGATAACGCTACCTGATAGCAAATGCCTACTTTCCTCTGATGAATGTCTCAGACAGTATATTTTGATGGCACATTTTTTTCACAATCTGAAAATAATTGTATAATTGTATTTTAAAATTCGTAGTTCCAGTGTTACTGGTCTCAACCACATAGCAGTATTTTGTTTGTAAAATTAAACCTGAATTACAGAATTTGAGACCCTGTGTTACTTTCTCTTGAAAACACAGTCAAATTGGAAATGTTTGGATTTTAGGTCTTTGCATGCATAGAGTAAAATCACTAAATGGAGTGAACTTTTTTAGGAGTACTGCATTTAGGCATGAGTAGAATGGAAGTATGTCAGTGACCTTTCTCTTTAACAATTTTAATACTTTAGAAGATTTCATAGACACAATTCCCTGAAAATGCTGCAGGACTGCAGTCATAGTCTTAGCCTCATAGCACATCCAACATGGAAGCAGTAATTCCATTCCATACTTTCCAGCTGACTAATGTCTTTCAAGATCTTTCAGGAGCAAAGCTGGGAAATGAATCTCAGGGGTCTACTTTAATGTACTATTACTCAACACAGACTTTCCTGTAACAAAATATGGTCATATAAAAAAACAAAGTATAAGTTTTGGGGTTTTTTTTTTCAGTTACAAGCCTTTCTTTTCATTTGCTATAAAAATCATAGAGGGATAAAAATATGATAAAATATATGGCTATGTGTTACTCATCATCAACAGACTACTGGACAGTTTTTATTTTCATCTAATCGCCTCTCTAATCAACTGCAGTAGCATTTCAAATTTTGAATTCCTGACATGACTATCCCCTGTGAAAAGGTGCTGGGTTCAGGCTTCTCTGAGCAATACCTTGTTTTGTAGAACAGAGAGTAGCAGTAGCCAATTTTCATAGAAATTACTTCACACAAATATGCTTTAATTTTCCCAAAGATTTTCATCAATAATCTGCACAGGACCTATTTGAGATATGGGAGGAAGTTTGAAACATCTCTGGGGAATATAGGACTGTTCTGCTGCTGCAACTGTTTTTCTAAGGAGAAGCAGCACATGATACTTGCACAGGTATAAGAATGAGGAGTAAAAGACATTTTCAATAATAATTTTTCATTTGAGAAAATAATAGTGGCAGTATTTTTATTTAGTAATTACATGTGAATTCCAGATGATGTAAGAAAGGAAAGGAATGAATCCTCTTGGATTTAGCTAACAAAGGTGGATAGCTCAGAATTAGAGAGATTCCTCTGGGCTATATTTTTGGTGCATTGCAAAAAGTAAATATAGTGAAGCCTTCATTCATCTTGTCCCAGAACAGATTTAATGGTCTAAAGTAGCTGGTTTTTTTCCAGGCTGTGTTAAGGCAGTATAGAATTACTGGTTCCCCTGTGAGCATCTATACAGCTTTTCAGGAGGTTAAGGTAAGACAAACTCCACCTCATACCTAACAGCATCTTCAGAGTTAGATTGAAAGGTTAAAGTAATTTAATTACTTTTAAAAATTTTTAGATATTCTTTATTTCCAATATCAAATTTGTTATCTAACATATTTTACAAAGTATCTGGTCAATTATGTCTAAGATCCAACAGTTTATGCATTTTTTAATTGAAGAATGACTAAATAAAAGTAAAAATTCTTTTGGGCTCAAGACCCAAAGGGGAGATCCTGTCCTTCCCTCCTAGCAATATTGGTAACCACGAATGGTTGCAGAGCGAAATTTTCTTATCTCTGTTATTTTTCTTAAGATAAGGTGTCTACATTGTTTCAGATGTCTGCCAAGAAATTGAGATATTATAAACAAACAAACAAAAACTGAAAGCACTATATGTACTTGAAATAGTGGATTGTTATGCAGTTGCATGCAATCATAATTGTCACATCTCAATTAAGTATCTTACCTCTTTCATGAAAATAATGTCAAACTTTCTAAAAAGAGTAAAATATGTGAAAATAAGTTATTTGTGTCTGAAGCAAAGGATGCTTCAGAAGATATTAACATACTTGCATATGTATTTTATTATTATCATCAAATAATACAGGAGGCAGTTTAGAAGGATGAGTACAATATAGAGAAATTAAATTAGTTTTTGCATCACAAGTCACGGAAAAGACTAATAAGAATATGGTCCTACCCTTTTTTATGGGAATAAACATGTGCAAATGACAAATATGGGGCATATCAAATAGGAGTGGTTAAGCAAAAAGACACTAGAAAAATGTAGCCAGTCCTCAGTATAAACTGGAGGCAGAACAATATCAGTGTCTCTTTGAAAGAATGTGAGGTAAAAGTCTCATGAACTCTTGTCTCTATTCCAGGTGTTGCTAAAAATACAAAGGTAATGCTGACAGTGTTGGATGAATAGAGTAGGCTCAAAAATAAACCTTACAGAAAGGGCAGTGGTGTTTATATATACTTAACCAGAATTTCTTTGACTTAACCACAGAAATAAGAATAAATTAAAAATGAAAAATAAATGCCCTAAAACCTTGGAAAAAAGGTCCAATCAGCAACAAGTATAGAGAGGCTCATATCTATTCACAGCATATGCATGAATATTTCCTTTGTCATTGAACACTTCAACTGCTTATTGGCCCTCGCAAGAACCACATTGTGAAGTGATTTAAAATCAGAATAACTCTTTTTTTACTAAAGGCTTGAGGAAGCCAACCTCTCCAAGACCCTTGCACAGCACCTGTGATCTTTAACTGCTGCATTTACCCAGCAATTTCTTCATGGGGAGACAAATTCTCTATTCATTTTGTAAATGGGGAAGTGAAGTGCACAGACTTGGTTGGCCCAGGGTCATAAAGTGAATCTGTAGCAGACCAGAGAGCTGATCCGTCTCCCTCACCTCATCAAGTACTGTAATCACTGAACTCTCACAAACAGTCTGTTAAATATATATAAACTTAATACACATAAATTGGATGTAAACAACTCTGTGCTGAGAGTTTTGATACCTCTAGTGGCTAAGTATAGGTCAGTATTTATTACAGCTATGGAAATAGCTCTTAGTTGCTAGCCCATACTGTCATCCCAGAAGAGCTTGTTCCACTATTTCTGATAGAGGATAAAAGAAACAACTGAAAAGAAAAACATAACTGCTGAGAGGAGCATTAGTTGTAATGATGATCACTTGTTCAAACCTACTCACTACTGGGCCTCACAAAAAGTGGTATTAGCACAGCCAGGGGGGCAGGATGGAATCAGGATCAATGAAGGATGGGAAAAGGCAGGGCATGCTTAGGCCAACACTGCCATTGAAAGAAATGCTGCTGGACCAAGCTCTTGAAAAAGTTTCAACTTTCCCCATGGAAGAGAGAAAGATTTCCTGAAATCCAGCAGTACTTTGACATCTTTATCATATCTTTAAGAATTTATCTTCATTTCCAAAAATGTAAGAATCAGATGCAGAGTTTTAGGGTGAACAAGAGAGGTAAATGCAAATGTTGTGTGTGTGGTGCTTAAACTCAATGAGCAGAGGTTGGATTAGTCTTGGAAAGCTGTGGCCCAATCCTTCAATTCACAGTGATATCTTCATGTTGGAGATCTCACTTTTTGGTAGGGGAGAAACACACAAGGAATTCATTCAGGTTATGAGTATAGGTTGTAAGTTAACTGAAGCAAACTGTAAACTTCTGGTTCAGCTTTGTCTTGATTTTACACTAATTATAGGGATATTCAGGCCTGTTTCTATCACGTTCAGTGCTAATAAGATTCCCTCTATCCTTGAATCCAAAGTACTGGAAGAGATTAACAGCCAGTTTCAATTCCTAATTGAAAAATACATCATTCTCTTCAAAACTGCAACACTTCTGCAGGGATTAGCTTCAGGAAACAGTCTCAGGATTAGATTGTAAACAGCCAGCTGTCACACAGAAGAGATTCGTGAACATCTTATTTAAATTATTACTGCTTTGAAACTAAGGGTCAGAGCACTTAATACAAGCACAGCAGAGAGAACTTTGCCACCCTGCTCATGGTTGTAGAATTTACATTCCACTGTAGACTGGGCCTCAGCTAAACAAGGGGTCTAAACAAAGAACACTACAGTGACTGTCTCTGTTATTAACTTCCACTAACTCCCTATGCTTGAATTGATTAAAGACTCAGTTAAATCCCAGTCACATCTATGGCTGCAGGAACCATGATAGATAATCCATGGCTCAACAGAAATAAAATCATTGCCATCTTCAAGTAAGGACAAAACTACAAGACCAAAACAGTCAGATTTGTCAAGCAGATAGATAAAAAATTGCAAAATGAGCCTGCAAAGATCTGTGTTGTTGGAGCAGTTATTCAGTCTTTCTGCAGAGTGGACATGGGATATTCTTTCTGTGTTTGCAGGCATGAATGGGACAGCCATTGAACATTTTGCCTGTGTCATTTTTAATGTTTCCTTCATGAACTGCACCTGGCACGTGGGCAAGGCTGCTACAGAAGACACCCAGTATTTTCTCTACTGGAGACCCCGAAAGTAAGTCGGTCTGCTTGAATATCTGGAATTTTGATTTGTGTTTGAACATATGACATTGTCAATATTTTATTGATACAATATTTCATGCAAAGGAAAGAAGGTGTCACAGAATGCCAAAATTACATCAAAGATACCTGTGGAAGGCACATAGGATGTCGATTTCAAAATGTGACAATAGAAAATAGCAATGCATATTTCCTTGTAAATGGGTCCAGAAGTGGACAAAGCATTCAGTCATATGAGAAGAAGATACTTCTATACCAAATTGGTAAGCCTTTTTTGTTGATTTAAATTTCAGCTATATGTTAAAAGAATTAAGAATTCATCCATGGGAAAAAGAAGACATTTAAAAAAATATTTCTTCCTATAATAGATTTGGAGTTTTTTCACTTTTTCTCAGCCCTAAAGTATAAGAATGGACAAAAATTAATAAATACAGAAACAATCTGAAATCATAGGTCAGAAAATATTGAACATTTCAGTCAAATATTTATTCTTTGAGAGAAAGGTGTCATTTTTTAGAACTAACTAGCTAAGGATTCCTGAGTGGAACTGTCTAGATCTTTGTCTTATTCTCTTGTAATGCTGTTAAATCCACATAATGAAAATAACTAGTTACCTTAATGCTGTGAGCCAAAACTCCCCTTTTTTAATGGAAAAATGTTAATTAAAAAATCTGTTTAATTTGAATATAGTATATATTAAAAAAACCCTTAAACCCAAGAAATAAAACCAAACCTGCAGAAATCACATGCTGAATTCAATAAAATGTAATAAATGGCTTGTGTTTTTAGTTTTCCTTACTGTTGCACGTGGTCCTCCAGGCTCCTCAACTGAAATGTTAAATCAGGGGGTTCCTGCTTCAGAATATGGGGACAGTATAGAAATTCTGCTAAAATTGCATTACGTCTTTTTAGATCAGTTGCCTGAACATCCACCTATAGTTTTAAAACTGCAGAATGAAGAGAGCTATTACTAATCAATAGTATTTCTGATTATATTATTGTAGAAAAACTCACTCCTCCATTAAATATCACAGTGAACTGTACAGAAGCTTCTCACAGATGTAGTATTTCGTGGCAACAACCTCAAACAAGTCATGTGAAAAGAAGGAGTTGTTTCAAATATGAAATTGTCATAGAAAGCAAGGTAATAATAATTATGGCATTTAACAGCATTTTGTTTTTCTCTATTTCCACACATAACACCATACAACCCTGTTCTTATCCCCTCCTTTTGAAAGCTTGAATGAATATGGAAAGTAATATTGCATCCTTCAAAAATAAAGTTCAAAATATTTGTGAGCTTATTGTTGCTCCAACAGTGAAAAATTGAAAAAAAAGGAGACATAACTTAGCTAAATTAAATATTTAAGAATGGAAAAGTTACACAGGCAAAAAAACAATGGAAAAAATGTCTGAGTTGATTTGTGAATTTTAGATACTTTGTTTTAACAATAAAAATGTAAACATTTTGTCAACCCAGGACTTTTTTCTTTTGTTTAGTGCTTTGATGCTCAATTCTGCAATCAAATTTAAAGGGTGCAATATTTCAGAGCATCAGTGGAGAGGAAAAACTACTTAGTGGAAGAAGAGTTGATTTGTGAATTTTAGATACTTTGTTTTAACAATAAAAATGTAAACATTTTGTCAACCCAGGACTTTTTTCTTTTGTTTAGTGCTTTGATGCTCAATTCTGCAATCAAATTTAAAGGGTGCAAAATTTCAGAGCATCAGTGGAGAGGAAAAACTACTTAGTGGAAGAACAGCTTAAATTTCACAGTCTTTAAAAGAAGGCATTTAAAATATTACATACACTTTTTCTTTTTGAAAATCAAACATCCATGAGAGAAGACCCTTTATTATATAGTAACAAAAGAATAATCCTAAAAATTAAACTTTTCTCTTGTTGCTAGGCTGATGCTGAGAAAGACACCAAAACCACATCTAAAACAGTAAGTGTGTATTAATTGAAAATTTATGCTATATTGAAATTTCTTCTGTATCAGAGCATCTTCCAACCAAATTGGTTTGGTTTCACACTACCTGTTTGAATGTACTGCACATGATCATTATTCATAAGTTTTCCTAATCTGAAGTTTTAAACTGTTTTTTATAAAATTTGGTAAAAAAACACCTGCACATGTGAATTTAGATATTACTTCACAACATCTTCCATTTTGCATTCTTTTTTACATCCTAACAGATTCATATATATGTAAAAATATGGATCATGATTCTGTGTCACAGAAAAAATGTGGGGAATTTTTTTTAATACTCTCTGGAAAAGATTGAGATGTAAGAGGCCATAAAATATTACCTCAAAGATTAGGCCAATATAAAGATGGAAGAAAAAATGATATAATCTGGCTATTGAACTCTACTTCAGTTTTGAAAATATCCTCTGTAACAAAGTGCCAGACCTTTGAAGAATTTTTTCCTTGAAGTCCCATTACTTGGCAGAGTCTATGGAGCCAGGGAAGCACCCAGCGAATTTCATCTTTATTTCATCATATTGCCCAATAATAAAAATGTTCAAACAAACGGAACTAAGATTAAACAATCTAACTTACTAAATGATAGCTTTCTAATTATTTCACTCTGTTCTCTTCACAGAAAGATTATATAAATGTAAAATATAAAATTTTATCATAATTATATAAAAATAATGCAAAAATTCTCATTCTACTTATTTTGCATTTAGGCAGCAATCATTGAAAGTAACTCCTATCTATATGAAAGTTTCATCTCAGAAAAAAGGTACAGCATCAAAATCAGAGCAACAGATGCAGGCTTTTGTTTAGTAAGCCCAAACTGGGGAGAGTGGAGTACACCTGTGGAGTTTGGTAAGAATAAAAATCCCTTCCTTGACCTTGTTCAGTTATTACCTATCTGCCTCATTTTTTACTTCATGCTTAATAATGGAACCACATTGATAATTGCACATTAATTTCTTAGGACAAAGGAAGTGGAAGAATTGCCATATCTCTTACTATTAGGGGGTTCTCCAATCATTCCTGGGAGACAGTGCTTCTTGCACAGGGGTAGTGAATGAAGCAGATCTTTTTGAGGTCTGTTGCCAGCTGTTTTACTTCTTCCATCTCTGCTCCTGATTTTATAATCTCCTTTTTCCTGCTGTTGCTCTCTGGCACCTTGGATATCTAAATACTCTGTAGGACTCAGCTCCTCAGGTTTCAGGTTCCTGTGGACAGTCCACATACTCTTCAGCTACTTTATTCCTTTGCATGCTACAGGGCAATGAGGTGCTGAGCTAAAGAAGTCATCCCTGCATGCAGTGTTTGACACCCTGATGCAAAGCAGATTGCACATAGCTGTGGAATCATTCATGTCCTGTGATACTAACCAACACTTTGATGATTGCTTGGTTTTCAGGAACACACCAACTTACATCTACTTCATCATATATGCTGTTTCTGATACCAGGGCTGGCAGCAGGTCTCACATTTTTCCTTTACATTACAGTGTAAGCCTTATTTTCTTGTGCAAAATTTTTAATCTATAGTTGAAATAACACTTCCCCCAACAGAAATTTTCTGGCTTCTTTTTAAAGGAGAGAAGGAAGGGAGAAAAATGACATTGAGCTATACTAGGAATCATCCGCTGGATGTTCCTCAAGTATGCTATATACTTCTGATTCCCAACTTTCTTATCCACTTGATTAATATAACACAATGTTTTCCGATACCTGGCCAAGGCCTTTTATCAGTACCTCTTTCCCACCATCAGACCCTGCAATGTAGAGGGGTGGTGCATGAAATTTTTTCCATGTTTTGACAATGTTTCCTTTTCATATACTTAAAAAAGCAACTTCCTATGAGGCCTTAGTAAGTCATAAAATAAATTGTTGTCATGCAAATTCCGAACAACAAAATTATAATATTGTATTCAGCCTATGTAATTTTTAGCTACTTTTGAATTAGAAGAATACTACTTTTGTCTTAGAGAAATAAAATAGTACTTCAGGAGCATTATTATACAGGATGTGTTCATGTGTTTGCAAAATAAGTCTTTTCTTCACCAAACCTTTTCATCACTGTAGAAGGGCTTATTTGAAAAAAACATCTGATACAGTACCACAGCCAAGAGACCCATTCCGTGAGCCCTCTCCAATGAACTTCCAGGTATGCTTTGTTTCCATTTGCCTGAAATTTAAAAAATTTAGTCTCAAAGGCATGACCTGACTGTCAGAAAGATGCACACAAGTAAGAATCAAATTTCTTTCTTTTTCTTGTTCTTGGGATACAGACAGAGAAAGTCCACACACAAATAACTTGTCTGTTTTACCTTTTCTATTACAAAATAATTGTCATCTGTCTACCTGGTGAATTGGAGAAAATGCAGTTTCACCCTGCCATCCCTATAAGTCATATGCTATCACTAAAATAATGCTGAGCATAAGTTTCTCAGCACAACAATAATGCAGAAGCAGGCAGGGAGAGAAGGGACAAAGAAATCGTCAGTAGTTTTGCCATACTAGTAGTTGGCAATTATGCTGAAGGTGGTAAACGTTTCTAGGGTATGCTAAGCGAGAAAGTAGAGCAGAATGTTGAGAGGTGCTAAACTTACGTGGAACACTGGAATGACTCATGAGAAGGAACAAAGACACACTGCAGGAGCTGCCCTTCTAGAGAGCATGTTGCAGTTTGCTGCAATTTTCAAAGTCTTTAGGTTGGCTGCAGGCAAGTCTGGAAGACAAAATTTGTATGCAGAAATATGCTGAATAACTGGCAAGCCTTTATAAATACTTTTATTTTCTCTCCCTTCATCATGTTATCTTTTCTATATTTTAAAAGATTATTTTTCCAGCTTTTCAGTCAAAAAGACATTGTTCCTCTTTGGGAGCTTCCCTCATATGGAGGGAAGACCTGTACATGTCTACCTTGGTCTTCTAATTGACACAGTCCTGCTACAGGTTTTATACAATAAATACAAATTTGAATGACAGGGGATTAATAAATCATGACTAATTTCATGCATGAAACACTAACAAAATGTCACTTTCTTCCTTTAATAGGCAGAATATATTAATCTATTAAAACAAGAAGAAACTGAAGAAATAGCAAATATTGAAGAAGAGATGGAATGCAAGTGAAATGAGCAACTTGATTTTTTTCAAGCTTATATACCTAACTGGCAAAAATTAAGAGGTTTTTTATATTCTCTCACTCCTGGAACCAGGGAGAAGAGTATTGGCCATAAAGACAATTCCAAGATCTTATCTCTAAAAGACTCCTTGTATTTGGTTGCATTTTCTATGAACAGTTAAGTTTGGACTATTTCTGGTTTGTATTATGATTAATACTGCAGTATTTCAGAAGAAAAATATTTCAGTATTGCTTTGGAAGCTATTTTATTTTTTTTTCAACAACATGCAAAAGAATAAGAACAACTAAACTTAAGGGGTTTATTCAGGATCTCCATTGGTTCAGTGTCTCAAAAAAGGTACAGTCATACTGAGATTGTGATCAGGAATGAAATTTGACATCTACATGACAGCCCTCTGTATGAAGACCCGCCAAGATCAAACCTCTTAAGAAAGATCACTTGTTCATACAGAGTAGTATTAAAAAGTTCTGGATACAATCTTCCCATAAGTCTATTTGTTGTGTCCTGTTTTTCATCCCTTCCTATCTGTGTTAGATGAAAAAATTACTTAATATATGATTGCTAACAGGTAGCAGATGTATATACATATATGTATATTTATTGAGTGGGAAATATTGGAAATTGAGCATTTGAACTCTCCAGCAGAGGCCTGTCACTTGCTAAATTGTAAATGGTACAGGCTAGTTGTGTGCTTTTATAACATCTGGATGAAACAGAAGCATAACAGCCTGAATCCTCCAATGAATAAGGAGATATGAAATAAAACCCTCAATTTGGGTGCTAATCACATATTTTGACTTTCCTTTTGCATGAAATTTAATATGAGTCAGTCCTGCCCTGCCAGCCAGGAGGGTCAACCTTGTCCTGGACTGCATCAGGCACAGCAGGGCCAGCCAGGCAAGTGAGGGGATTGTCCCCCCTCCGAAATGGGACAGCCTCACGCCAGCTGCTGGGGGCAGTTCTAGGTGCCATAACATAATAAAGATATAAAGCAATTAGACAGTGTCCAAAGAACGGCTACAAAGATGATGAAGGACCTTAAGCAGAGGCTGTATGAAAAGTAGTTGAGGCCATTTGGTCTGTTCAGCCTGGAGGAGACTGAGAGGAAACCTCATTGCAGTTACAACTTCCTTGTGAGGGAAAGCAGAAGGGCAGGCACTGATCTTTTCTCTTTGGTGACCAGTGACAGGACCCAAAGGGATGGCCTGAAGCTGTGTCAGGAGAGGCTTATGTTTGGTATCAGGAAAATGTTCCTCACCCAGAGGGTGTTTGGGCACTGGAACAGCTCCCCGGGGAAGTGGTCACAGCACCAAGCCTGACAGAGTTCAAGAAGTGTTTGGACACTGCTCTCAGGCACATGGTGTGACTCTTGGGGCTGTCCTGAGCAAGGTGAAGAGTTGAACTCAATTACTTTTGTGGGTCATTTCCAACTCAGGGTATTCTATAATTCCATCAAGTCTCAAGATGGTTAAAGTCATCTCAAATAGCTGAAATCCCATCATGGAAAATAAATTCTTCTCAGTGATAAAATTCCACTAGATCAGGTTACTGTCAAGACACCATCTTTGGAACTAAATTTTTCTATGGTTCTGTGTTTCTAAATGAACTTTCCATAAAAATTTATTTTTAATGTCTTTTTAAAACAGAACTAGAGAAGGATCCTTCTACTTAAGTTATAATTGAAAAAAGATAAAAAACGCCTGCATTAAATGGGAAAACTAAAGCCAACACTCACTGTAATCTAAGGACAATTAAACAGATACAATCTATTGGATCCTCTCCATCTTGCTTCAGAGTTGATCATGGCTGTTGGTGCACCCCTTACATCCCCAGTGCTTTCACTGTGAAAGCTGCTGAGACAGAAAAGTCATTAAGAAAACTTGTTCACTACCAGCATACTAATACCTATCTATGAAACATTGGAGGTGGTAGTAGGTGTGGAACTAAGGTATCACTTTCCCATCCCTGGGCAAAGACCTCAAAATCAGTGGGAAGAATGGTCAGGCTTTAGAATCTTTTAACTAAGTGACTTGCATGCTCACACATGAAGAAGTCCTTCATTCTGGTGTCCTATGGCTATTCCTCTGTTGTGTGCTAAAAACTAGAAAGCTCTTGATGCAAGGAAAAATTTAATTGTCTACTCTACTATTTGTATTTTTGTGACATACACAAAAGCTGTAACACACCAGTACAGCAAAACACCAGACAGCTCTTCTGAGCACTCCTGTTTTTGTTGGAGCAATAAATTATTCTTCAAGTTTTTTGTGAGTTTTAAGCAATGTTTGGTTTGATACTTGTTGGAAACTGTGGTATTGATGATTCCGAGATTGTAAAAAGTCGCTGTCTTTCTGCCCCATTGCCAAAGAAGAAGTCATAATTTGTCTGTGCTGTTTTCAAGGTTGTTTATTCTTGCTTATCTCTAACATGTTCTGCTGCCCTGCCGCAGCTCTGTCCTGCAGGGCAGCGTGTGGGGCTCTGCCCTCAGTGGGATGTTACAAACATTATATACCAGAAACTACCTGTGCTGTATTTACAATAATGTGCCAATATCTATCATCTGTGTTGAACAATGTGTCCCCAAACTAAACCAATAGAAAAATACCAACACTACAGTGAAACATGGAGGGCATGAAGGAGGAGAAAAAGGACAAGACTCAATTTCCTCCATCTTGCCCCCTTTGAACCCCTAATCTAGAAACCTAAAACTTTACTTTTGCACCCATGCCACACTTAATTATTACTCATATCAAATACTCAGAGCTTGTAATTCATCCTGTAAGATTGAAAACTCTTTTCCATGGACAGAGTTCAGAGACAGTGTCTCTAGGGGCTCTGTACAGGAGGGTTCCTGACCCCTGCCAGGGTCCCAGGCCCTCCAGGGCAGCCAGAGGGAAGCTCTGGATTCCCACAGATACTGTTTCTGCAATGACTTCAATCCCTGTAGAGCCAAAAGTCAGTAAACAGTCCTAGTGTCTCTGCCCAGGTTTCTCTTCTCTCCTTTATTTTTTTTTCTCTTTCTCTTCCTCTTTCTCTTTCCCTTCTTCTTATTTTGCTTCCCACTCCTGAGTGATATCAAGGCCACTAAAGTTGTCTGGTCTCTGAAAGATGACAGACTTTGGTAGCACCCTTAGTAGAACCCTCTTTTCTTAGGAATTCTTAAAATATGTTTCATTTGTTTGCATTTTTGAAAGCCTTAGGTAAGGAGTTTGCTTAAATATAGACAAGTAAAGAAATCCCCTGGGTAGGACAGTTCCCTTTTCTGCAAAAACACCACTGGCCTTCTGAGCTGTTTGGATTGTTCTGCTGCAGTAATTCCAGTTTAAAGAGAAAGCAGCCGAATCAAAACCTCAAACTCCACTCTTCCTCACTGTGTTTCAGAGATGTATATTCTGAGAGAGCACACAAAACCACACTGCTTCCCTGCTGCCTTCTCTGCAGGCTCAAGGGATCTTCATAGTGGGAGTATGGAAAAGCAGGCAAACGAAAATTCTGACTTCCTTAATTTTCCAGAGTCCCATTTGACTCTCCATGACATTTCTTGCAGCTCTGGTGTTATTATTTGGGTACTTGTCACTCCCCTTCTCCATGAAATGCAGTATGTTACCACCACAAAATTGAGTGCTTTCTTCCAAGGATGAGAACACAATGAACTGTGGGGTTTTACATTTTTTGTGATCAGAAATCCTTTCTTCTGTCTATACAGCACAGTCAGTGTTAAAAAAAAATATGTACATGGTTTTGTATGGAATTTATTTAATCTGGAAGTACAGTGAAACTTCTGAAAATGTACTGCTTTTTCCTCCAAACAACTGTAATGGGCTCAGAACTGATGTCCAAGCTTTCATTTGCTTTGTCTGTAGACTTCTATAATGTGATGGGGGTAATCATAGTGATTCTCACCAAAACAAGCTGCGTATTTGATTAAATCTCCTTTTTGGTAGAATATCCACCTATACATACATGCTTGTCATTCCCACCCTTTGTCTCTTAGATAAGCTTCAAAAAAATTTTGTCACAGCATATGAAGAGAGTGAATGTCCATTAATTGGTCCTTGTAGAGCCAACATTGCATTAGGTCTTTAGCTCTGGAACCACAAAAGACCAGGCAAGGCTCTGTTGATTCTCTCATGGTTCTTGATTCTATGGATGACTGAAGTTCTGGATGCTCAAAGGGAGTTGTTAATCTCCTCACTTAACACTGAGTTATTAACAGATATGACTAAATGCATGAACACAGCCACAGAGTGACACTTAAGATGTCGGTTCTTTTTTTGTGAGCAGAAGTGAGGTAGGTTTTTTTTTCCTTTTGGTTTGTTTGTTTTTTTTTTTTTTTTGGTAGAGAATAATATTGCAGTCAAAAAGTTTCCAATATGATGAGTAGACTTTCTTCACTTCACCTGTTCACTTTATACAACGTGTTGAGGAGAAGAGGCATGTCAGATATGCACTTTGTGGCGTTAGCTGGCCTCAGCAACAACTCAGTATAACTAATATTTACAATCAACATGAGATAATGAGCCCACAAAATTACTTCCCACTTCTAGCACATCAGTCATCAATTTCACACTCCAGCCAGATCCAGGAAGCAGAAATACTCAAAAGCCTGGACATTTCTGGGTCTCTAGAAGGTAAGCTCTCTTTGTCTTCAAGGAAAGACGTCACTGAGCTACCTTTGGCTTCCTCTCTTGGACATAACTCTTTCCTAGACATCTGTGAATAGCTGATACATAAGAACTACTGCTTCTATGGTTAAATCATTCCATATGCCAATACAGAAGCTATAGGATTGGAATGACCGCAGCATTTCTGGAGCATCCTGGAAGACTACTGAGCAGCAGGTGATTTTTTCCAAATATAGTAGCCAAGAAATGGGAGTGTTAGAAAAGTACATGGACTGTGCTCTTTCCTACAAGTTTTTATCTCCAAGCAGAAAGGATCTGCATGTTTTTCAGAAGAAAATATTGACATATATTGGTGTTTGAAAAATGTAATATTTTCTAGTGATGTTTCAATGTCAGTGTGAAAAAATGAAATTACTTTACATGGATTTTAAATCTCCATATTAAGCAAATTACATTGCCTTCTGTGAAATAAAGCCTTTCAGGGTATATAGGAGCTTTTGATGTTTTACACTGTTGATAATAACCCTCTTCTTTAGAAAATGCATGGCTGTGCCTCAAGAAGGTAAAAAATGCTCAACAGCAGGACCTGGAGCAGCTGTTTTCAGTTGGAAGCTTACTACCTGCAATTTTTTCTGTTTTAGTGGCAGTTTGTAGTTTGGCTATTTTTGCATTGGGAGAAATGAATTGAGGACAAATGCACATCACATTTTTTGACAGCGATATATCTTATCTGAAGACATCATATCCAAGATTTGAAATCCCCTTTTGTCTATCTCCTTACAGAATAATTACAGTTTACATTGTAATTTCCCTGAGAACCCCCACAGACCTGGCTATCCTTGCCCATTCCCTGGAGCTTCCCCCATCCTGCCAAGCTGGGCCCACCCTCAGGCCCATGGCCCATCCCAGTCCCCAAGGATGTGCCTGGTGGTCTGGCTTGAGGCTGCCCTGGATCCACAGCTGCCCTCCATGGAGAACCCTCATCTTCCATCCCCCAGAGATGGCTTGTAAGGAGAGATGCTTTGTACTTCTCAGTATTGTTTAGAGCTCGAGAGAAATACCTGTAAAAGTAAATTTATGCACTTTCTGGATTCCCAAACACCACCATACTCTGGTGCAACAAAAGGGGAAATTTAACCAGCTAACTTCTTGTTCACGCTATAAGAAATCCCGAGTTGGGCAATCACAAAATTTGAGATGAATCATGGGGGAAGTGATGAATATTTATTTTGTAACACTTCCGATGCTAAGATGGTTCCCCAAAACACAAGCGGCAAGGGAGACAGCCCTATTTATAGTTATACAGCTTTTTAAAATATAGTCTTTCCATCTTCTCTGAACCTGAAGATTATAATAGAAAGATAAACAAGGTAAAGACATTTTGAAATAAAAGGTAGGTCCATCTTTTTCTTTCCAATTATTTTGTTTGCTGAGGTATTTACTGAGTCTCTAGGAAGTCCAAGACTGGAGGGATGTCTGGATGTCCGAGACAAAATCTAAAAAGCTGTCAGAGGACTATATGGAACTAAACTGAATGATGTTATTTTTACAAATAAAGTACCACCTTCATGCTAAGAAAGATCCCAGACAAATTTTTTTTTTTTAATTGGGTTTAGTACTGAATTTTTAGAAGTGAGAGACTGTTCCTCAGTCATAGAATCATACTTACAGAATGATTTGGGTTGCAGAGGACCTTGAAGTTAATTTAGTTCCAACCCCTTCAGGGATGGGCTCCAGTACACCTGGTTGCTCAATGCCCCAGCAAACCCAGCCTCGAATACTTCCAAGGATGGTGCATCCAAGATTATCTGGGCAACTTGTTCCATTGCCTCACTGCTTCACAGTAAAGGTTTTCTTCCTTGTATCTGATCTACATCCTTGAAAGCACATGAACTAATGCCCTCAGCAAACTTACCACATTGACATTCAACATTGGGTAATTTGAGTTGATGAATATGACTGTGACCTATTTTGACATTTTCTGCTTGCAGCTATTTACGCACTTGCCTGACATCTACTCATCCCTAACTTTGTACATAGCAGAAAAGCAATCTTTAGACCTTAAAATAGCAGCCATCCAATGTATGTCTATAAAGTACATGCAGTGCTCCTGAGATCACCAGCTCTTTTATCACACAAATTGTTTTGTTTCAGCTATAATCACATCTTTGGAGGATTTATCCATAAAAAAAAAAATCTTCATTGAATCTAGCAGGGAAAATATCTTTCAGTGTTAGCAAAAAAAAATTAAATAAGTAATTCCTAAACCAAACAATAACTATCTGGAGTCTAACATACCTAAGTGTGTGCCATGATCCTCCAGCTTGGAGAATTCTCATGATTTTTTCTCATCATGGATATTCCTGTGTTTGCAGGCATGAATGGGTCAGCCATTGAAAACTTCTCCTGTGTGATTTATAACATCTGCTTCATGAACTGCACTTGGCAGGCAGGAAGGGATGCTCCAGCAGACACACAGTATTTTCTCTACTGGCAGAAGTCAAGGTAAGTAGATCTCTTTGGTGCAGGGAATTCTGATTTCTCATTCAACACATCACAGTGCCTGTGTTTAACTAAAATACTTTGCTGTGTGCAGAGATGAAGAGGAGAGGGAATGTGAGCTTTACATTAAAGACGAAAATTGCAGAAATATGGGATGTATCTTCCAAAATGTGAGCATAGGGATTGAAAAAGCTTACTTCCTGGTGAATGGATCTAGCAAAGATTCCCTGATCCAGTTCTATGATGAGTACATTGACCTGTATAAAATTGGTAAGTAAATAATTTATTTCAGTTTTATTTTAATTATTGTATGAAAATAGTTGGGCATTTATCCCTGAGAAGGAACTGTGTATCATGTCTCAATAAGAGACTGTGGCTTCCTCAAGAAAACCTATTCCCCAAGCAAAAGACAAAGAGGATAATTAAACAGGAAAGCTCCACAGCTGCATTCTGTCTCATATTCTTTAGCAATCTATTCTTATGAGTTTTAGGTTTTTCTCAAGCAAAGTCTACAAGACTTAAAAAACTGTACTTTCCCCTGCTGTCCTTTCAGTGATGGCCAAACACCTCTCAAGAGAAGAGAGAGGAGACTTTTTAGAAGTTTATCTGAGCACTAATTTCTGCTTTTCTTTGCCATTGGGGATGATAACAGGACATCATACTCTGGAGTAAATGAATTAAGACATACAACATACCTTAGGCATGTGGCGCTGTACTTGAAAGCATCCTGTGCAGTTACTGTTACTGCAGCAAAGTCTCACTGGAAATGTCACAAATGGTTCTGGTATTGTGCTAAAAGATTGAACAAAAAAGGCTTTGTTCTATAAGAAGAAATTGAGCTGTAATGTCACTCATGGCAGATAAAACAAGATTGTTCTTTGACCAAGTAGCCCATCACAAACAGGTCAGGCCTGTCCCTAAAGACTGATGTAAAGCAGTATTCTAGCTGTTGCTAAGCTTTCCTCTATCAACCTTTTGTCACCCTTTCTGCCATGAGTGACTGTCTTCTGCTGTTCCAATAATCAAGTCATTGGCATTGATCAAATATAAAGGTCCTCATACTTTTGCTCACATCTGTGAAATGAGGGGCAATACATGAAGAAGTTGGTTAGACTATTAAAAATTGAGTGTCTTTCTTAAATTTGTATGGCTATTTCTTTTGCAAGGAGGGAACAAACTGCATAGTTCACAACAGATTGAAGGCAACACTTTCATATAACAGAAGAATAATGAGGAGGCTTAAATAAAAAAAAAATCTTTGAATTTCTTACTTTAGGGATAGCAGCACCTAGTTGAGCCACAGTAATAAACATTCTCCTAAAACAAAGACAGCATTTTACCTTGCTCCTCTAGAAAAATAAATGGAGGGAATTGTTTCTTTCTATGCTCCTATATCATGTTCCCTGTCTTACTCCCTTTTTTCCCCCCTATGAACCTGTTTACATGATTTAGAAAACTTTGGTCTTTCAACTATTTCTAATAGGTCCTAAGAAAATAGATACAAACAAGTATCTTTCATAGAGGTGTTACTTGCAATTTCACCCTCTTTCATCAAATCAAAAAGTGATCAAGTGATTTTAATTATTTGAATTCTTGGTTATATCATTTCAGAAAAGCTCATGCCTCCATCAAATATCACAGTCAACTGTGATGAAATTAAAAATGATTGCATAATTCAATGGCAACGGCCACAAATAAGTCATTCTAACAAAGACATGTGTTTTAAATATGGAATTAACATAAAGTATAAGGTAAGAATGTCTTCACATACACTTAACATTAATTCATATATTTGCATTTACCAAAACACATGAGTGAAAAGTAAATAAGTCTCTCTTCTATGATGTAGCTTTCCCCATACATAGCACCCTATTAATTGTGACTGCACTTTTCAGGTCCATATCAAATCCTGCTCTGCCATACTGCCCCATCTTTTTAAATTCCTGCCTCCTTGAGTAAGACACTGCTGGAGAGACACTGGATATCTGGGACAGTCCCAAAGGAGAAGCATGGTTAATCAAGATTCAAATATATCACAGCTTTGTCTGTGACAGCACTTAGAAAAGGCACTTCTTTCACTAAAACTTGTTGGAGTTGCCCTGGATTGGAGTATTTCCAGTGGAAACTGGATCTCTGTGGAAGGGCAGAGCTGGGCTTTAAAAAGTGGAAAAAGAAATGTGTATTCACATAAGAATTTTGAGTTAATATAAATGAATTAAATAACTCCATGTATGAAATGAAAATAGCTTACCCAGATATAAGCATCACACCTATGGCCCAAAAGTTGAAGATTTATAATGACAAACAAAAGGAAAATAAATGTGACAGAAAGCAGAAAGGCAGTGTGGTTAAGGACAGGACTTGACAAGTCTTTTGGCAGCAACAGGGAAGGGATGAGCTTGCCGGGCTCCGCTGCAGGGGAAGATGCAAACCACTGCGGCAGAATTGCACCGAGAGACCACAGGGTGGCAGACAGAGACTACAAAGGAAAAAATATTCCTGCGCTGCAACCAGATTTGGCCGCCTATTTAGTGGTTGATTGAAGGCATTCTGGAATTTGGGATTTCTTATTCTGGGTTGGGTTTACTATTTCACAGACGTGTCTTTGCAAGCCCAGCTAAATGCCGTGAAACAACATTACCTCTCTGAATCACTTGGCTGTTGCAACAAAGAAACATTATTGAAAACTCTGCCTGACATTGGAATAAAATCTATTGCAGTAAAGCAACAAATACTTTTTAATAACTTTTAATATATGTAATACTCATTTTATAAAAAATACTCAATACATACCTTGTCTGAACTTTCTAGCTTTTTTTCACCATCATTAGCAGTTTTCACCAAGCTAATTATGTCAAGGTACAGCAATTATTCCAGCAATTGAGCAGTGTAGGGTCCTTTGACACTTATCAGATGCAGCTATAATAACAACTTTGGAAGATTTATCCGTAAAAAATTCTCTGACAAATTTATTGCTTTATCACTGACAACTCTGCTGGGCTGTCCTCTGATGCCTACACATAAGTTCTCTTACTGGTTCATTATTTATCCCAAGACAGAGCCCTGTGCAGACAAGGCACTCCTTTAGACACAGTAGAAGGCCCAGTTGCCCAAAACCGTTTGCAAGGATGCAATCACCCTCCTTGGTGAGATGTATCCCATGCCTGCCCAGTAGCCCCTCTTTCTCAAAACGGAGCCCAAGGTATAGAAGACAAAGCCCTGCCTGTGACAGCAGTTATTCAGCCAGGTGTTGACCTGCTGGATGATTGCAATTCTGCTCAAGCTTTCCCTCTCACTGGAAGGCCTGTGGAGACACCATCTAATCTTCCTGCTCTTAACCATCCCCCTAGTGCTCTGTAATCACCCCTGAAAACTTTCAGGTTACCCCTGCACCAAAAAGAAGAAAAGGGGTTCATTGGCCAGGTATTTCTCCTAGATTGATCCCTGTGCATAATTTAGCTTGACTGCAGATACTAGAAGATGTCCTGGAAGCAGATTGCTTTATAAAATCTTAGAATGGTTTGGATTTGAAGGGGTCTGAAAGGCCATCTAATTCAATCCCCTTGCCATGGCAGGAACACCTTTCACAAGTTACTCAGAGCCCCATCCAGCCTGGCCTTGAACACTTCCAGAGACATGCACAGCTTCTCTGGACAGTCTGTCCCAGTGCCTCACCAGCAGCACCATAAAGAATTTCTTCCTAATATCTAATCTAAACCTACCCTCCTTCATCTTAAGGCCATCCCCCATGTGCTATCAATGCATATCCTTGTGAAAAGTCCCTCTTAAGCCATCCTGTAGACCCTTTAGGTGCTGGAAGGTGCTGGAAGCTCTCCCCAGAGCCTGTTCTTCTGAACAGCCTTCTGCTCAGATGCCACATGAGTATATGCATGCAGTTATTTGAAAAAATAAGTCTGGATTAATTGAGTTTTATTCTAAAATGGTGTATTGCAAAATAATTACAAAAATACATATCTAGTTGTCTAATGGAGAGGACATAGTCTGCAGCCATTTGTTGTGTGTTGTCAGTACATTATGCGGTAGTTTTTACGACTATTCAAATGAAATTAGCAACTTTTATTCTATCAAAAATGTAGTGGAGGGCAATCTAAAATATCTGTGAATCCATGCTAGTTGCAAATATTTTCATCAAAAAGAAAACAAAATATTTACATAATATTTGCAATTACATCAAATGGCACTTATTGTAATGTTAAAACATTAAATGAAAAAAAAATATGTTTATTTCACAGATTTTTTTTTTCCTGATGTCTGTAAGAATAAACTTATAGTTTTCATTTAGGTCTGGTTTGTTTTGTGTTTCAATCTGAAATAAAATTTATATCTCAACTGTGATGACAAGGAAAACAAATCTTTCCATAACAGAATTAATTGCTGTATAAGCTTGGCAGTGTAGATGAATTTGATATTAGATACTAAATGTTAGACAAATCGCAGTTCTTCTGAATAAATCATAAAGTACATAAAAAATAGAATGCAGAAAAATGGGACAGTAGAGAAAAAATAATTATGATTGAAACATTAAACAAGCAATTTTAAAAATAAAGTTAGTTGCTTTTCTTTTTCTTTCAATTTACAGGATAATTCTAAAAGAAAACTCATATATACTTCCATACAGGTGAGTGTGTTTCTTTATTAATCAGCAATACATGTTCATTTCATTGCAACTGTGAAAAGTAAATAGTCTGCAAATACCTTTAAATCAGTATGTGCTCAGTGTCCTATGCTTTATGGAAACCTTATTTATGGATTTCATTAATACATCAAACTGCTAAATCATCATGGCATGTGCAATTTATTATACATTCAGGGTAAGAACTTTATTGCTCTTCTGTAAGTATTTTGAAAAATCTCCCATTTTTCATTATACTGTCCACTCTCCTCAAATATTTGGAACAGCCTTTGAAGTTACACATCACTGACTACAGAGAAAAGATAAAGTATCTCTTAGGAATTCAATTTTGTTTATGAAAAACATAGACCACAAAAGTCCTTTTGGGTTGAAAGTTGTCATCCAGGTATGCTGCACCTCCTTTTGCACATCCACCTCTACACAAAAGACACCAAGAGCAAGAGTATTACATTAAATTCTGGTAACACTGAGTATTGCAGTCATCTACTTATTTTACAGGTTTGGCTGGAAAGTTATGCTTTTTCTGAAAATTCATAATGCAGAGACTGAGGCAGGTGCACAGACACCTTATTCCTCAAATCTCTCAGTTCTAGCAGCACTAAAATGAGATGGTTAAAGATGGTTTTGTACCTATCTATGTGCTTAGGGAATTTATCAATAAATCAAACCATATCATAAGAAATCACAGGTTATACATTTATAGTGTAAAAGATGAAATGCTTCTAGATGTAAAAAGTTACGAGTGTCACGTTATTTTTGAGATACATATTTGTATATAAATTTATATATTATATAAATAATGATTTTTTTTTCTCTGGAACAGCAGTCTTCTTTAATAAACAATGTTTTCATAACCTCTTAAAAGTTTCATTGGTAAATGGCACATGCATATTGTCAACACAGGCGTGGAACAAAGAAAAGCATCTCAGTTTTTTGCATGTTTTTTAGGAAGGGGGAAATAGTAACATATTTCTAAGACCAAATACAAGAAAGAAGTATATCTTGAGAATGAGAGCAGCTGGCAGTGCCTGCTTTGTGAACCCAGCCTGGGGGGAATGGAGTGCACCTATTGAATTTGGTAAGAACAAATCCATGCCCTGGGCTACTCTTCCCCCCAGCAATGTCCTGTCTACCTCACACATTGTCACACACCTATGGACACACACAAGTAAAAAGGATTGGCAAACATGTAAAAAGGATTGGCAAAGGCTTTGCTTCATGCCACACAACAGAGAAGAGTGGGAAGAGACAATCACTCTCTTAACATTCTAACAGTGGAAATAACATTAAAAATTACACCTTTGCAGCTGTAGTAAGTTCCTGCTTACTCCAGGGGGTGGACAAATAGGATAAATGTTAATTCTTCCCATCAGATATTTTTGCTAACGTGATAAATGACAGAATTCATTTTTATACTGAGTGAAAACTTTCAGGCTGACATTCACCACAATCAATCACCACAGCAGATGTTTGACACAGTGTGAAGTTCAGGAAGACTGAGTTCAAGGTGCTGCACCTGGGTCAGGGCAACAGCTGGTGTCAATATAGTCTAGGGGATGAAGGAAGTGACAGTAACTTTTCTGAGAAGGATGTGGGGGTGTTGGTGGATGAGAGGCTGGACATGACCCAGCAATGAGTACTCACAGCTCAGAGAGCCAGATGTGTCCTGGGCTGCATCCAAAGCAGCGTGGGCAGCAGGGGCAAGGAGGAGATTCTGCCCCTCTGCTCTGGTGAGACTGCAGAGACCTGCAGGGCTGCATCCAGCTCTGGGGCCCCAGCACAGGGAGGCCTGTTGGAGCAATCCAGAGGGTCACAAGAAAGATCAGAGGGCTGGAGCACCTCTCACAGTCTGAGAAAGCCTGGGTTATTCTACCTGAAAAAGAGAAGGCTCCAGAGACACCCTGTTGTACTTGTCCAGTACCTAAAGGGGCTACAAGAGAGCTGGAGAAAGATTTTGTGCAAGGACATGTAGTTATAGCTCAAGGGGAAATGGCTTTAAACTGAAAGACTGTAGATTTAGGTTAGATTTTAGGAAGAAATTCTTCACTATGAGAGTGAAGAGGGACCGGCACAGGTTGCCCAGAGAGGTTGTGGGTGCCCCCATCCCTGAAAGTGTTCAAAGCCAGGCTGGGGCTCTAAGCTGGGGCTCTGCTCTAGTGGAAGGCATCACTGCCTAAGGCAGAGTGGCTGGAATTAGATGATCTCTAAAAGTCACTTCCAACCCAAACTATTCTATGTTCTGCAACTCTATAATCTATTCCTCATATGATTACTACTACTACTACTACTACTACCACTGCTATTACTACTAATTTATGAATGGTTCTCTTTCAGGAAGTGAGGAAATTATATCTTCTTCAGTATGGATTTTACTTGGGGTAGCAGTTGCAACACCTTTAATGGCAATCATCACAATTTTTTTCTGCAAAAGGTAACTTTATTTATCTTATTTTCTCTGTGTGTGTAACATCTAAAGCTTTTAAACAAATAAAGTGGAGGTGTCTCTGTAGGATAGGTAAAAGAAACCCCATAAGTGAAACAGAAACAGAAAAAAAAAGTATATTCTCCTATATGATGCATTTTGCACAGAAATATACAGTAATTCAGAGAAGATACAGCACTCTAAACTTTCAAGAGTTAAAATTTTACCCCCACTTTTCACTGTTTGTAGTAACATATCAGGACAAATTTCTTTTTCTGTCAAAGAAGGAAATTTACCACTAGTAAAACTTTAATCAAAAATTAATCTATTACCATCCAAATTATTAAAATTTTGTCATATGTTCATTCTGTGTTGAGATTATGTATATTTTCAGGTCACTTCTAAGAGTAAAGAGGAATATAAGAGCTGGTTCAAGGATGCAATGGTGTTTTCACATTACAGTTATTCAATTTTAATTTTGTATTTAATATGTTTTGATTTCCAGGACTGGCTGTTGGAAGGCAGCATTCCCACAGATTCCAGGACCAAAACCTGATTTTTTTACACTGGCTGATACAAACCCAGAGGTATGTTCTCTTTCTATTTATATATTAAATATGTGAAATACATACAAACTCTACTGGCTGAATTTTTAAACAATAAGGAACTCATTATAGAGGATCACTCTTCTCTTTGCTGTATTCTGAAGAAAAATAAAAGAAAATCAGCAGGTGAGTTTTTTAAGGGCAGTCACTTGCAGTGCTCTTGCAGCAGCACGGAGTTCCTCGCATTCCAGTCTCACGGGTGCAGAGGTTCACGCTCCCATTGGCAGGTCCCAGCAGCAGGAGGGGCTGCTCACTGTCCCAACACAAGGACATGGACAATGACACAACAGGGCACAGAGAGGCAGCCAGGAACAAAACCAGCTCAGCTGCCTCTACCAGTGCCTCATCAACACCAGCAGCAGTGTCTGAAATAGGTCCTAGATATCACAGTCCTCCTGCTACTCCCCATCTCCTCGCTCTCTTCATCTACAACCCCCATAAGTTCCTCACACCTCATCCCAGTGTCTGAGCCCCGTGTCCCTCCATGTGCCCCCTCCAAGCTGTCCCCTTGAGTCCCTCCAGGTGCACACCTCAACCCACTAGCAAGTTACACATGCAGGAAAGAAAATAAGGTGACACAGAAAACAGTTCAAAATATGATTTTGTAAGGAAACGGGACAGACTGTGGTGGTCACACAGAGCAAAAACAGGTGAAATGCTCTCAGAATTGTGCGTAAGTCAAGGCTAACCTAACATTATGTATAAAACTAATGGAAGTTTTCATTTTCCTTTCAGCTGATGGAGAGCAAAATACAGTCAATATCATCTGAAAATGAAGAGATAGTATCAGTTGTTGACCTTGTGAGATAACCAAGAAAAATGGAGGAGTCTGAAAGTGCATTTCTTAGACAACTGCATATCCCTATGGAAAGTCTGGAATAATATATAAGCTTTCTTTACTTTCTTCTTTATCTTGCATAAAAGAGTGATGCAGCCAAGAGAGAATGATACCTCAAATGCAATCATTTTAAATGCCATTGTATTTGCTTTTAGTTTGGGCTAATTTTAACTATTCGGGTAAGTTATCCTTATCGGATATCTTCTGTTTTGTAAATAAAATTAGAATATTTTATTCAACAAGTTTTAGTTACGTTTTAATCTTAAGGAAAAATAATTGTCTTTTTGTCTCATATTAAAAAGATTAATGATTAATTTATTGAGATGAATAAATTTTTTAAAATTCTGATGCCTGAATTTCATTGTTCTACTGTCAAAAATGGGTCAGTTCATATTAGAAATTTTTTTAAAGCTCTTCAAGTACACATGGGAAACTAGAAAAATGAGATTCACTCAGATTTTTACACTAGACATTTGAACATTGCTAATTGATTGTTAGACTAATTTTATAATGGTACTAGAGGTTTTATTATTAGACTAAATATTCCTGGAATGATTTTCTTGCACAGGGGCCAATTCACATATAAGAGTCCAGACACACTTTCTTAAACCCCTAAATAAAGTGAATACATGCAAACTACCTTTAGAAATTAGCCCTGGCCTGAACTAACCTCTGGACTATGTCCAGGAGCTGTTCAGGACATTACTTGTAAATCCTGGCTGAACGAATGCTGGGAACAGTTGTTCCTGGACCTGTTCCAGTGCTGGGGAGCCTTCCAGTGCTGTACTTTCTCCAGCTTATACCATAGCAGAACACAAACAGCTCTTGGCACATCTATTGCTTTTGACACAGTTAATGATTACCCTTTGGCCAAAGACTCACCTGGGAAGCTTTTTGCAGTAAGTCAGGACAAAAAAGTAAATTTCTAAAAGAGGCTGAATTCATGCTGGACACACTTGTAAACCATCTTTGTATTTTTCCCAGTATGCAGGAGTAGTCAGAGTGGAAATACTCACAATAACTTGCTAAAAGAGTAATAGGATTTTAACAGACTGCACTGGTTTATAGAACCTTGCACAGCAACTCTCCTCCTGGGCAAAATTGCCAGTGAGGCATAGTTTGGCTCCAGTCCACCAAAACTTAGCCATGAGCTATGAACAGCCATTCAGTGGCTCAACCTGAGGAAGGGAAGAGTGAAGTATAATAAAGACAGAATCAAGACACTCAAGAGATGGAATGGGGGTCAAGTTAAGTAGAACCAAAACAAACTGCTCATTTTTTTTTCTGCTTTCTCCTGGAAAGGGATAACTGATTCAAGAAAGGTGTTACAGACAGAACTCTGATAAAGTAGTCCAGGCTACAATGCAAAATCACGGAATCACAGAATGATCAAGGTTGAAAAAGAGCTCCAAGTCTAACTCTGACCTAACACCACCACCTTTTCAACAAAGCCATGCAATTCAGCGACACATCCAGTAATTTCTTGAACACTTCCAGGGATGGTGAGCCACTGCTCATACAGCTACAAATGGATGAGTTAAAACTAATTTAGCCACTGTTTGGGCAGCCTGAAGGTACTGGTCAGGTGATACTGTAATATCACCTTCACATCACCTAGAACCTCACCAGACATGCCATCACAACAGCATGTAAATCCCCTCATCAAAATTAATCAGGCACACTGACACACACCTTGCATCATAAATACGTGTGACATGGAAGGATGATGCTTCAGAAAGGTTACTCAAGGTGGGAGGTGGTACCCAAGTAGAGCACATTTGATGAATAGACATTTTCAGATCATGCTGAACTAGGACTACACATGTACTGGATGTGCTTCTTTTAGCCTACATAGAATAAGTAAATTCAGTCCTTTACTTAGTAGAAGATGTGTAACATGCATGCCCTGTTCCCAAGGTACTGAAAAAGCTGACAAGGACTGAGCCAATGCCAGTATGTGGTTCTAGAGACAAAATTCTGCAGCTGAGCCCTGCCTCACACATGCTCTGACTAAACTGTTAAAAAACTTGTTTTTTCACCCAAGGATTTGAAAGGGAAAATAATATGCCTTTCTAGTGAGAATCACTGGGTAAAAGTGGGCAAGACTGAGTGTCGACAGAAAAGCAAAGACGTTAAAATTTGAAGTCTGTAAATTAATTTCCTGTTGGTGGATCTGAGCACATACACTAGCAAAAAAACCCAAAAAACCCCGAAAAAAACCCACAAAACAAACAAACAAACAAACAAAACACACAAAACAAAACAAACCCATCCTACAATTTTGGTTCAATGATAGCAGATCTAAGAATAGTTCTTCCTTTAACAGACTTACTACTAAGGATCCTCCATCAATCCTTAGAAGCCTAGGGAAATCTTCACCTTCCTGCTGTTGTGCCTGTGTTGGTAGAGGAAGGTAGGGGTTAAATGAACTCCTATTTGTTACAAGCATCCAAGAACAGTAGGAAATAATAAAAAAACCCCAACATTTCATGCAGATTACATAACTGCATGTCAGATGTCATGTAAAACACATGGGAAAGTGACTAACAGAGCCACATCTGAACTTGCTGGAAGTTAAAGGAAACAAAATGGATTATGCCTTTCACAGTTACATGACTGCAAAGATTTTTGCAAATTCAACAGTATATTATTCAGTAAACACTTTGGACATTTTCTTTTAATTTCTGCAGTCAAACATTTTTTCACCTAACATGATATTGTTGCCTAAGATGAACCAAACGAAAACAACCCATAGTTCACAGTAAGAAAGTTCAGAAATTTGGGTCTGGTATTTTCCTTGACATTTCTTTTCCTGCAAATATGCAAACCAGAACGTTCTTGGCTGTTCGTATATACCTGCTAAGGACTGATCTTCCTCAAAGGAGAACCTGGGCTTGTGCAGGTGCCATAACCAACATAGGCATGGTTAAAACATAGACATGGTTTAAACATGGGCTAATCACACAACACTGATGTAATTTCCAGAACATATTATTTATGAAAATCTATTTATTTATAGAAGTGGTATTTCTATAAGCATGTTGACATACTGTGACCCTAATGAATATCTATGTGTTTTTGAGTAATGCATTTGCGTATTGTGACTATTAATGCTTAGTTCATCTGACATAACAGGAAGGAAGGAAGAGTTAGTTGCATGATCTCTTCATGTGAAGTTAACATCTGCCAATCAGGAAATTTAAGGAAGCTCAAAAGCAGTAAGAGAAATGATAAGGGAAGCCTTCTAACTTGCAGCATTTGTTACTTAATGCTGTCATGCAGTAAAACAAAGCTAACTGACAGAGCAAAACTTTTACAGAATCCTGCATTTGACTAAAACTACACGTTAAAGCGTCCTTGTTGCTGTGAACCAAAATCAAAAAAGAAGAGAGTTTTTCAAAGAGGAGGTATGTATCTCTATGTTGTGTGTTGATTTTTTTGTGCCAGAAAAGATTTTTTTGCAGGATAGAAATATTTTCCAGGGATTAAGTTAGGTACAGTCATATTTGCACACGTACAAAATCTGGATTAGTGTCCTTTGAGTTTAAGGAATTCTAGAGAACACTTTGAGGATTCTTTTACCTGTTTAATTAAAAGTAGAAATGTGTATATTTCTAAAGATTTCTGCAAGATCCAAGGAAGACTATGAAATTTCTATTATATCTATTGCACTATTTAACATTTTTTATCTGACATCTGTTTTTCAATAACTGAAATATATGCTATTTTCTGTACCCTTTCTATAAATTGCTCTAACTAGAAATATTTTTCGGGGAGGAAAGAGAGATCACAAAATCATGGGATGGTTGAGGCTGGAAGGCACTTTTGGTAATTGTCCTATCCCAAGCCTTGCTTAGAGCAGGGTCAGCTATAATGGGTTGCTCAGAGCTTTGTCCAGTCAGTATCTCCAACACTGGAGTCTTCAAAGCTTTCCTGGAAAACCTGTTCAAGTACTTGACTACCTCAGAGAAAAAGATGTTCTCTTGTGTTTAAATTGAATTTCCATTATTTCAGTTTTTGCCCATTGCTTCTTGTCTAGTCAGTTGTCACCACTGAGCAGAGCCTGGCTCTTTCTCATTCCCCACAGCTGGGTATTTGTACACATGGATAACATCCTGCTGAGCCTTCATCTCTCTGGGATGAACAATCCCAGGTTTCTCAGCCTCTTCTCATACGTCAGAGCCCTTTTGCTGGACTCCCTCCAGTATCTCCATATCTTTCTTCTTCTGGGGGTTCAGAACAAGAGCCAGCACTCCAGGAACATCTCCTTTGACCTGCTGGCAGCACTCTGCCTCATGCAGCCCAGGGTGCCTTTGATCTCCAGCTCTGCAAGGGCACGTTGTTGGCTCATGGTCAGCCTGTGCCCTTTGCAAAATGGTTTCCAGGTAGATCTCAACCTCTGCTGGTGCCAGGGGTTGTTCCTCCCCAAGCACAGGACTCAGCATCTTCCTTTGCTGAATTCCAAAAGATTCTTGCCATCCCATTTCTCCACCTTCTCCAGGTCACTCTGAAGCAAAAATATGCCCATAGCACCCACTTCTCCCAGTTTTGTATCATCTACAGGAATCAGAATACTGATCTAAAAACTGAAATAATTGTATTTAGGCAGCAATTTGATAATTATATTTCAGTGCTTGGTATGCACTGTAAGGTTTTTATTTGTATTTCAATGCTTCCAGAAAGGCTTAGCCAGTGTACGATGTTCTCCATATCTCAGCAATGTATCATTTTATCCCCACATTACCCTATGAGTAAAATACAAAGTTTCATTTCTGGAAGGGTGTCATGGGCAAAAGTAATTCTCCTGGACACATTGAAGCAAATAAGTCACTGGTCTCAGTTGACATTTTCTGGTACCATCCTGCACTCACAGCCTAAGAGCAAAGACAATAGACTTAGAGGGTAAGAATTGCTAGTGCTTAACTTAGTATTTAATGCATGCCTTCTGTAGAAACCACTACAGGTTACCTGATAGTATTTTACTCCTGACACACTGATAAGGTGGATAGATTGAGTTATAACAAACTGCCTTGGAGAGAGCTAGGGAGTGAGCTAAGAGTTGAGGAGTCTGGAAACCAGGTGCTTGAGTACCCCCCAAGGCCCTCCACTGTGTAGCAGGATAAAAACACACTTCTGAGGCTGGCCAGGGGAGAAAGAGCAGAAAAAAAATCATCCAGTTTGGGCATTTCATCCTAAAAAAATCTATTTTGATGAAATATGAGGAAATGCTTCTTACAGCAGAATATGTATGGTTCTTCTAGTCTGATCCTCCAAATAACACTCACAATCACTTTGACATGTGATTGTCTTTTCTGGTACCTTCTGGTACCTTCTGGTACCTTAATACCGAGGTGACTTCAGACCAGAGAGAGCTTTACCACACCTGTCTGAAAAGACCAGTCTGGGAGAGGGTGGAGGTCCTGGATAGAAAATTCCTACCAATACGGTGCTGGAGCCACTTGGCCACCATACAGGAGGTCTGGATTTCTCAGCTGAAGGGCTTAGAGCTCACCACAGCTCCTACATCACTCATCCTGTCTGTAGGCAGAGAAAAAACAGAGAACTTGGCTATGTGCTGGGGCATTCAGATGGCATGGTCATTTCTTATGAGGAAAGTGAATGCTTACATGCGCTGCTATTCCCACTGCATGTCAGATGAAATGTCCAGAGTGTGGAGTCAATGATGCCAGCAAACATTTCTCTAAGCAGACAGGGCTGTGGATGATTCCTATGACAGTGTCCCAGATGAGCATTTCCTTGAGAAAGCATGAACGGTACTTGCAGCATGGGGCTGCAGTCAGGTGTAGGAAACCTGAGGGAGGTTTTGAAAGAGTAGGAATAATCAAAACAGAGAGAGGGAGATCTCAAGAAAAATTAAACAAAGAAAATAAAGGAAAGGTGAACAGACAGTTGCCAGAGAATGGGAAAAAAATGCCTAGAAAAGGAACATAAGATGAGGTAAGGAAGGGGAAAATGCTGAGTGACTGAACAGAAGGGCCAAAATGGAGAAAAATATGATTAAGAGCTGACTAGAAGGACAATAGGTCTTCAGGTTCTCATGTGCATTACTGGGGAGGTCCCTGAGAGCATGGGAAAGTGGAAATAACTATCAAGACAATATCTCACAGAGAATTTCAGGGCCAGTCCTCCACACTGTACTTGAGATTCTTCAGTATCACTTCCCAGCAGCCTTGGCCACATCCTTACTGTAGTATGATGATTTACAAATATGGATGCTGCATGAGATAAGCAGGTTACAGTGAAGAGCCTGTCTCTGTTGCAACCCCTGCATGGTATACTGGCCTAGCTTGAATCCTGGGGACGTGGTGGATATGAAACATCAAGCCAATTTCCAGATAATGTGACATGACTTCTGAAAATATTCAAGACTATAGAATGACTTGTTTTCAACATCAGGGTAAGTTTTTGCTTTCATCACAAGTGCAGTCAATTTGAAATCAGCATTCTGAGATGACCATAAATATTAATATAGAAGGGCTGAATAGTAACAAAATATTAGCACGTTTCTCTTTTTCATGACTTTTAAAGAATTTAATTCAGTTTTAGAATTACCCTTAGTATTATCTGTAATCAAGAGAATTGCTACTATGAAGCTGCACTGCTAGACAATGCTAAAGCAAATGAAAATTTAACCAAAGTTGCATCTTCATGTAGAAAAAGAAAATCTGGGAATAGATAAATCTTTTCTAGAGTTTTAACCTCCTTGGAGGAAAGGAAAAATGTACATAAGATGAGAAATGTTTGACAAGAGCTGATGCCAAAGTTTGACTAGCTTTGCTCAGTCCACCACACCACATGAATGAATGTGGAGTCACCCTTTGCAGGTGCTCACATTTCCTTAGTAATTTAAATTGCTTCCAGTGATGTGGGACATCTGATTCCTTGGTTTCTGACACTGAAGCAAGATAAAATTTGAAGTAGGCTATTCTGTATGTTTGTAAACCTCTAAGACCAGTGGGAGTTATGTAGTTTGAAAAGTGGAGACCCATTTATGATAGCAAACAGGAAGAAACACTACGGTGCCCTGACCTTGGCTGGCCACCAAGCTGCTCTCTCACTCTTCCTTATTCTCTACTTCCCCTCAGCAGACAATACTCAGCCACTCCCTGGGACATGGAGCCACAGTACATATAGCAGTTGCTTTGGAAGTCAAATGTCTGGACAAGAAATGCCTCATCCCATCCTAATCCTTATTTCTCCCACATTTTATTGCTGAAAATGATGCCATATGATATGGTATATTCCTATCAGCTGGGGTCAGCTGTCCTGGCCATGTTCCCTTCCAGCCTCTGGCTCACCCTCATCCCACTGGCCTCTGCAGAATTGGTAGGATGAGGTTGGAGAGACAACCCTGATGCTGTGCCAGCACTGCTCAGCAACAGCCAAAACACTGCTGTGTTATCAACACCATCCTAGCTGCTAATACAAAGCACAGCATTGTGATGTTCACAGGATCAGAAAGCAAGAAAACCTGGCTTTCTGATGGTATAGTTAGGATAGATATGCAGGAAAAAGTAATTCTCAGTCATGGTCTCTGCACTGAATACAGTGAGTGTATGTATCATCATGAGAGTCTTTGGCTTCTTTATCTCAAACTACTTTGTTACAGGCAGTATCATGCTATTCAGTTAGTTCAAGGAAGAGATGCCTGAAGCACATCTTCTGCTTGGCTTTTCTAAAGAATATTTTTTAAAAATTAAGTTTTGCAAAACCAAAATACACTTCAACATGATTTTCCTTCAATTTTTTTTATTTTCCTTTTTCTTTCTGAAGGTTTCATTATCTCTTTCTAGAGAAGGAAGTATGTTTGATACTCTTGGACTAATTTGTATGATTTCGTGGTACATGATGCTACTTCATCCCTTGCATGCTGACATCCAATGCATGGAGTGTAAGTATGTTTTTGCAGATATAATCTGAGAAACAAGGCTTAACTCTTCGCAACGAAACTTGCAATTGCTATCTTAAGCCTGACAGACACCATCCTCTGTATTCAACAAAAGCAATAGCATATCCTTATTGAATTTATGCTGCAACACTTTCAGTAGATGCACAGGAATCCCGTATTACAAATGTGAATGTGGACTGGAGAAAAATGGAACTGTCCTGGGAGAGCAGCAGAAATTTCTCTGAGTACAAATGTATCATCATGGACAGAGACATGGAATATATAGAGACAGAGGTAAACTTGCTATTCATTGAAATAAATAATCGTACCTTTTCTCAATTTCACTTACTTTGAAAAAAAAATAATGTTGCAGATAACATCTGACATGTGGCTGTTTGATCTCTTAGGGGCTGTGGAAAGCCATCAGCAATGCCAGGGTGCATTTACTGTGAGATGAGCATCCAATGCATACTAAAGAATTAAGTTCTGACACCAAAGTAGAAAGAAAGTGATAACCTGAACTGAAGCTATGTTGAGTCATGAGTAGGGATGTAGCTGCTGAAAAAAAAGGGGCTGTGAGATTAAGTGAGACTTCCAGAGACTTTAGAGACATAGCAAGAGACTCCCCACAAAAAAAATCCCAGAAACACTGCCATGGATTATGGTTATCTTAAGTTCTTTACTTGTTTCCCAGTAAACTGGATCATGCCTGTAGCACAGGCTATGCTATAAACCCACATTATCCAAAGAGGAAAATGGGAAGCTCAACAAATAGAGATGGCTTGTTTAGCCTAGCAAAGCAGGTGCCCTAGAAATACACAGTACAAAATACATCACATCTTTATTGATGATTATATGTATAACACCATAGACACTTTTTAACCCCTGGGCAGGTCAGATGAGGAGTTTTATTTTGCTTAATCCTTTGATTAAATTCCTTTGTGGCTCCCCTATGTATTTGCCATCTTCTGTTATGCCACTGGGCTACTATTAGTCTCCTAAAATAGTTGCACACTAGTGTAGCATCCAACTCCTGAGCTGCAAAGCTTTTTGTGTAGTTATGTTTTTGATCCTTCAGTTCCATTCTATATCACCCTTGAGTGCTAAAGGAGAGAGATAGCTCTTGAGCCAAAAACCATATGTATATATGGAATTGCATTCCTGAGTTGCACTTCCATAGCCAGACTCATCTAACATCAGAAGAGGAAAAGAAGGGAAATAAAATATCAACATGTTGTCTTTTCAGGTGGATGGTCCACTATGCAGCTTTCCAGCAGAACTACACATGCCTCTGCACAAAGGGGTAACCTTTACCATTGAAGTGCCAAACAAAAACATCTCAAAACAATGCAACTTTCTCCCTGGAGGTAATGTATATGGTCTGGCTAAGGTTTTATGCATTTGCAATCTTAAAGGTAAACATTGCCTTAAAAAATAGTTACTTACATAGTAGGTAACTATATTTTCTATTAAAAGTTGTTGTTTTGGTTTTTTTTTCAGATCTGTTAAAATTATTTACTCTGTAATAAATATCTCCATCATTCTGCAAGAGATCTATTACAAAAAATGTATTCATAAACGCATTATTCTCTTTTATACTAAGCTCCAAAATGCTAATAAATTACAGTGGTTTAAGGGTGGATTAAAATAACTCTTCTGGCTGTTACAAATTAAGATGTTAGTACTTATTTATTGAATGCTTTTCTACTGGGCTGTTGATGGGTTTTTTGTGACCCATTTTTCCCTTCCTTCTCAGCTCAGAGTTCTCCCTTAAAATTCCCCAGCCACCAGTGGTGCAGCAGCTATGTGTAACTGGGGTATTTCAGACATAACAGAGGTGATGGACTAGCAACTTTCTCATGTCTGAGCAGAGAAAATGCTCACTTGCTCTTCTCTTCCTGTAGACTTGCCAGCAGAAACATGGTGGCCCTCAAAATACAAGCCAGGATTTCAGTGTGCCTCCCCAGCTGGCCCTTCTTCCAAGTGTGCAGCTTCCCCAGAGGATTCCCCTGTTCTACCATAAGGTTGCCCACTTTATTGGGCCCTGGAGAGGGCTGGAGCCAGTAGCAGAGGAAGCCTCCATGCTTTCACTGAATTTAGGACAGAGCACAGAAAGAAGCAGAAAACTGGTTGAAGGAGAAGAGAGGAAAAGGCTGCACAACCATGAGGGACCTTCAAAAGAAATGAGGCTCCCATTTCAATGTGATCTAGAAAAGCAAAAAACAAGTCACTGTCACCCACCCATGAAGGTGGAAAGATCTAAGGAGGAGCCTTCTTGATTGGAGAACAGGAAAAAGTCCAACCTTACTTTTAAAATCCTCAGCTTTTTTAATCCTTTGTGTAAACACGTCAGGAGTGGTCTCCTGGGCACTAATTGCAAAAGGAGAAATACTTCTCTCTGTAGAAGCATGGATGTCATTAAAAGGCAATGTGCCTTCTTTTACTTGTGGAATGCTTCACTGTCAGGTTTCACAGTTCAGAGGCAGTTAAAGTGGAGTGAAAGGGGAGTTTTCTCCCAGTTGTTGTTCCTAATCCAAGTAATGACCAGCTGGGCTTGCAGGTATCTAACGTACCTAAGTGTGTGCCATGATCCCCCAGCTTGGAGGTCTCATGATTTTTTCTCATCATGTACATTCCTGTGTTTGCAGGCATGAATGGGTCAGCCATTGAAAACTTCTCCTGTGTGATTTATAACATCTGCTTCATGAACTGCACTTGGCAGGCAGGAAGGGATGCTCCAGCAGACACACAGTATTTTCTCTACTGGCAGAAGTCAAGGTAAGTAGATCTCTTTGGTGCAGGGAATTCTGATTTCTCATTCAACACATCACAGTGCCTGTGTTTAACTAAAATACTTTGCTGTGTGCAGAGATGAAGAGGAGAGGGAATGTGAGCTTTACATTAAAGATGAAAATTGCAGAAATATGGGATGTATCTTCCAAAATGTCAGCATAGGGATTGAAAAAGCTTACTTCTTGGTGAATGGATCTAGCAAAGATTCCCTGATCCAGTTCTATGATGAGTACATTGACTTGTATGAAATTGGTAAGTAATTGAACATTTTATTTTATTACTGTTTTATAAAATAAGGAAGTGGGGATTTTTTCTTGAAAAGCATATTAAAACAAAGTCTGTAGCTGTTGCAGGTTCTGCACTGCAGGGCAGACTTTGCTTCTAACAGCTGACAGAATACAGCTCCAAAACTTGACTAAAACAAGCAGAGGCAACCTGAAAAAACTGCTGAGACAAAAGGTGTGGACATAGTCATTACATAGAATTACAAGTAATGAAACACAATGGCCAGATTTTCAAGGCCACCTTTCTTAAGGGATTGTTTTACCATTCCTTAATCTCACACCACTCTGCTAGCCACAAGAGCTATACGTCCTAAAACCAGAGTGAGGCTTCAGCTTCCATATTAGGACAGCATTAGTTAAATATGTGGGTACTTCTGTGAGTTAGGTGTGACTTTAAACCCCAAGAGAAATCAGGTCACACTGAATCAACTATATTATAGGCACTCCAATTCAGATGTCTTGAATGCACCATGAGTAAGACCACATATACAAAAACTTCCTTCCCTTTTCGTATGGAAACTCACATTGTCAATGTGAGTTGGAAAACAGATGTAGAAGAAAATGGCACACTGCTGATTGCACTACTGAATTATACAAAATCTCTCATACCTTTTCTTTACATTAACTTAATTAACTTCAGATGTCCAAAAACTGCAGTGATATATTCTCAAGTTTTTGAAAGGTGTTTTACTGCTGTTTACCAGATAACTTTAGTTAGCACCAGCAGCACACAGTTGTACATCAGCTGCCTTACCTTCACATGCATTGTGCTGTGAAGGCATGAGTTGTAGCTGTTTACTGACTATGCCTATATTAATTATTCTTTTTTTTCCCCCAGAAATACTCACTGCTCCATTAAATGTCACTGCCCATTGTACCAGAGATCCAACGGGTTGCATAATTACATGGCATCCACCCCTTACAAGTCATGTGGAAAACACAAAATGTTTTCAGTATGAAATTAGCATAAAAAATAAGGTAAAAACAATCTCTTTGTTTGTGTTTGGTACTGTACCTATGCTCATACATATCTATAATGTGTACATTTCTGACTTCCTTGTTAATTTTTCTCTCATAAGTTGTGGTGTCCTCCTGCTACAGTTCCTCACCTCTCATGAACTTCTGCAGGTCAGTTACCATGGTAGCAACTGCTCAGCCACAAGACCATTACAGGAAAGGGTTAAACATAAATATAAAACTGTAATAAAGCAACACATCATTAAATCTCATTTGTTTATTAAAAACAAGACCAACAAGTTGCAGGCTGTTTGGATTATCTGGATTTTGGATCTTTCACGCATTAATAGTATCTACCTTGGTACCTATTGGTACAAGGAGCACTTGCAGTACATGCAATTGCAGCAATGTAGCTTTCCAGCTAGTTGGTGTAATTTGACAGTAAGATCTTGTGTGAAATACTTATGAAGATTTACATAAAGATATAGATCACAACCTAGCAATATTGTCAAAACATTTATTTGAAAGAAATACATGTTAACTCTTGCTTCCTGTAAAATGCTGTGCCACAGTCAGAATGGGTGGGGTTCTGTGTAGGTTTCTACATTTGGGTAGGAAATTAATCTCCTAGACTGAGACACCTCAATGAAGGTGTCTGCACAGGAGCACGAATATCTCCTAAGGGTCAGTGTGCACACTGGGGCTCCCTGCTGTGGGGCAGTAGGTGCCTCACAGCCCTTGAGGTGCTGAAGGTGCCAGCAGTACTGACATGGAGATGGCAGCTAGAACTCACACCTGCCAGGAGGGGCCAACAGAGGCAGGACAGCTAAAGCAGCACACACGTCTAAAGTTTAAGCAACTTGTTTACACCTGCCCATTCCCTGCACAGGCTGATGACTTCCATCATGTCCTAAGCTAAAGCACTCAGCTGGCAATGAGTGATGAGGAAATGCTAGTCTGATTTACAGTAAAAGACACACTGTGTTTCCTGTAATGAGACATTCCTTCCAGTTATGGCTTTCTGACTTTTCCATAATGCTGGCTATCCTGATGTTATATGTGATAGATGTTTCCAGGACCTCAGCCTTTCAATGCTTTCTGAGATCATTGCTGAAAGTCACTGCTGTTGAATTTAATCACTCATTTTTGAACCTATTCTTTTCTTCAACGTTTTCAGGTTCTTTGACCAAGGTCAATGTTTGATTCCAGTTAATTAAATTTTGATTGCATAGGATGTGTAAGCAGCTCTTCGCAGGAAGCCCCTGAACATGGATAAGTCTAACAGAGACTTTGACTAGAAGGAGGATAAATTCGCTACTCACATCAATTTTCTCAAACTTTTGTGAAATCACAGCTTCCAGGTCTGCTGTGTTTGTAGGATGATGTGTTTGCTTGTGTAATTTGGATATGGATGAGAATGTGTAGTGTGTATAAAAATACCCTTAGTTGTAAATAAAGCTTCTCACATCTACTGATAAATGTCTAATGTTTCCTTCCTTTTGTAAAAGGAAATGTAGGAAGACAAAACTTTGAATAAAATGCTGTTATTCTGGGACATGACTGGAAAATAACATCTGATTGATTTTTCAGTTTAAAATAACTTATGGTCTTCAAAAGCAGCAAGAAAATCAGAACAATATAGAGAAATATTTGATTAAAAAATAACAAAAATGAAGATTTGTGTTTCTTTTGCAGGATGAGCCCAAAGAAGAGAAAAAGCTTCCTCGTGTAAGTATTCTTGTCACATACAAATTTGTGCTTTTGCCTACTTAAGCATATAAATACCATTACAGAAAATACACTTATAGAACTACAGATTTTGTATCAATGTAGCAATGAGAATTCAGAAAAATATGTTTCTGTGATATCTTTAAGTGTAAACTTAATACATCCCATTTGGATGAAGTATGCAAAATTTTCCATGCATTTCACAAAACTTCACACATCCATCTATTGCACAAATAGATTTTGTTCCTGACGGATGTGACATTTTGCTTACTAAAAATCTGAAACAGTCTTTCTCATTGGAATAATACCACTGATAGCTCAGGACAGCTAGGCAAAGGGAGTACAACAATCTTCAAAGCCTGGGGAATTTGATAAATACTGTCAGTTTTCTCTTGAAAATGAGTGGTTTTCTAAGCCTTGGAAGGGCTTGACAAATTCCAGACTTTGTATAAAGTATCATGGGGCCAAATATAATTTATCTGTTATTTTATTGTCTCAAGAACATTAAATCTTTTTAGCAATGACAGACACCATCCATGCCTTTTTAATCCCCATATAGGTTGTAAGGGGAGTTTACAGGGTACTTCCCCAAATTTCTGCTTTGTGTCTTTCAGATTTATTTAAGGTCCACAAAGAAAGACACAAAAAATATCCACAACCCTGTCCATAAAGCATAATAAAAAAAATCAAAGACAAAATAAACTTAAAAAAAAAATTAACCTTCAAAAACCAGACAGTTTTGCTGGCAAGATAGTACATACCTAAACAAAATAATATATGTATTTTTTTTTTAATAGAAATTGTATCAGGAAATTCATCCACTAACTTTGTTAATATTTGCCTATAAGGAGAAATGCAGAGTCTGATCACTTTCCTTTTAGGTAAGGAATGACAGATATGAATTCCAAAATTACAATGAGAAAAAAAGATACACTCTGAAAATCAGAGCACGTGGAAAAAACTGTCTTGTAAGCTCAAATTGGGGGGAATGGAGTGAACCCATTGAGTTTGGTAAGACAATGATTTTTTTTTTTCCATATTACCTTGTTTGCTTCCCTTTCTTCCTCACAGTCACAGAAATTAATAAAATTGTAATTTTTACCCAATTACATGGAAGGAACTGGGGGGATTTTACTAACGTGGAGGAGTAGCTCCAATGCTGTGGCAGCAGAGCCTTTGGTGAGCGGGGATTGTGAAGGCAGCAGTTACTCAGATGCCAGGGCAACAGGAACAGACTGAGACACACCCACCCTTGTCCTTGGTCTGCCGTGATGAGGCTGCCTCTCTGCTCTCAGGTTTTTACATGAATATCATCCCTTTCCTCCTGCATCTTTCTTTTCACCCTTTACACTAATTTTGCTCTATTAATTGTTCTGCAAGTCTATTTATTCTTCTCTTTTTAAAGAATTTTAAAAAAATTCTAAAATTTAATTCTCTAAATTTTAAATATTTGAAAAGGTTTAAAATGTATCAAGCCCATCTGCATTTTTGGGCAAAATTATACAATGAAGTCAAGTTGAAGTCCTTTAGAACAAAAATGTAGTGAAAAAATGTAGTGAAATTCACATTCATTATATCATACAGTCACAAAGGCAGCTTTTTACCATGCTAAAATATTTCTCTCTCTTGGCTGTTTCAGGTCAAGGGAAAGATTACTTTGTTTTTGTGATTTTATTTCTGATTGCACTTGGAACAATCTCAATTACACTTCTCCTGTATTGTCTTTTCAAAAGGTAAATCAATCTTTTTTCTCTAGACACTACTGACAGAGTATTATCTATGTGAAACACATTCCTCCAACCTCCTTCTTTCCTACCTGCAAATCTAAATAATCTGATTGTCAATGTCATGATCTATTACCACCAGGATTGCTGTGGATGGCCTTTTGGCATGCAAAATCACTAAGTGGAAAAGGGGGAAAGGAGGTTGATGTTATTGAGTCATTAATTCTAACAGATTCTACAAAAGCTTTTTTGTTGTTACTTTTAAGCATTTAACATCCATGTAGCTTTGAAGCCATTGGCTGTATACAGTACCAGACAAGAGGGAATCCAAATTAAGGTACTGTTATTTTGAGAAAACTCCTCACTCAGTGGTGAAAGTTATGTCACGTGATTTATTCAAAGTAATTTATTAATAATGTATTTACTGTGATTCTAATCACAAAATAAATTTTAATAACCCAAATGCTAAGTGTAATAATAGTTACCCACCAGTTACCCTACTGAAAATATTTTTTTTCTCATTTAATTTGTAAAGCAATAGATATTCAATCCTGAAAGTAAAAAATGTCCTTAAGTTACACCACAAAATGTCTGTGTAAATTGTATTAGCAGTATTTTCAATTTCTCCATAATCCCATTTTCTACCCAAAGGTACTGCAGTTTCAAGAACATATTTCCTCCCATACCACAACCAAGAGACAAATTCAATGCATTAACTGATGAAGATATTCAGGTATGATTTCTTCTTAATTCAGTCAAATTTGTTAACTACAAACCACAACAGGTCAAAGAGTAGAAGAACTGCCTTATAAAAATAAGTGTTATCATTTGATCCAAAACTAATTTCTGTCATGCAAGCTATGCTGCTTTGAAACCTGAAATGCTCTATGCCAACACTAAAACAAAAGATTGTCCTAGATGTATTTGCAAACATATTTTAAGAACAGAGTTTTCAGTTTTACTAGACCCGTAGTTTCTGCATGTATCAGCTTTCCAAGGTTGCTGTTCACACTTTAAAAATAACCTAACTTAGGTTGTATTTTCCATTAGCACTTTCAAACATCAATGGTAATGTGAATATTTCATAAGCCTGACCTACACCCATGTAAAAATCCTGTCACACTTAGTGCAAATCCACAGGGCTGGAAAGACTTAACCATTAAAGTTCCTCTTGCTTCAACACAGGATTTGCAATTTCAGTGTTCTCTGTGAATTGTATTTGACCAATATACTGTAGCATCCCTGTGCAGCCTATTCTGTGTGTTTATCTAGCCTTAATTTAAAAAAACCTTTTTAATAGCTTGGTTTAATGCACCTAAAATCCATCACTTTTTAATCCTTATTCCTTTCCTGTTTACAGAATCTTACACACCTGCACACTCTCAACAGCAAGTAACTCTTCTATCTGCACACATCACAACTAGGCTTCAAACAGGTTATTCATGCTTGCCAAATCCATCAATTTGAGCAGTGGTTGTATGGTGACTGCATAGTGAGGGTATGCTTTCCCTCAGCTGGCTAAAGAAAAGACATACTTGAAATCAGTAAATCAGGTTAGTCATTAATTGCCTAAAATTCAGTGGGCAACATCACACATTCCAATGAAGATTCCGAAAGTGACACACATATTTTCCTTCAATTGTTTACAAAGAATCCCCAAATCTCTGATGACTAAAACTCTCTTGTTTTGGTAACTATATACCAGCTTGCTGTCCTGATTAATTTGTCTTTGGTCCTACCAGCTTTGTTCCTGACAGATGTGACATTTTGCTTACTAAAAATAATTTATTTTCATAGTAAGCAGGTAGGAGTGTGACTTAGGTTTCCTCATACACCTTAAGTCATAAATACCTGGTACTCACCTCCTACAAGGCTGCCAGGGCTAAGGGTACTGAGCAGCAGCAGTTCGCAGTCCATCACATTAAATAATAATAGCTAGGAAAGTAACAATTGAATACTGATTGCTTGCTTTTCCTGATTCCTGTGAATCCAAATTCAAATTTGGCTTCCAAATTCCTGTGAATATACACTACCAAACACACTGAAATCACTCCACTAACAAGCCAGAGGCTTTGTGGATGAGGTCTGCAAACTGTGGCACAGGCACTTCGTGCAGGGAGCAATGCAGCAGCAGCACCTGCCAGAGTGAAATGAAGCCCTCACGTTACCTCACACTTGCCAACCAGTGTTGTGAAGATAATGCATGATTTTGACATGTTTAAACAGTTTGATCTACTCTTAAAACCTAATTTTATTTTACCTCTTCTCTCCAAACTCAGTACCTTTAACACTGATTGAATGCTGTAATTCTTCAAAGTTATTAAAATAATAACACAGTAGTAAAAGTACATTTTCAAAAGCTCTCCTCCACTGAATACCACTCTCCCTGACATTTAGTGCTAATGGATTTTTGAGCTGTTTTGAAACTTGTAATATCCTTTGCTAATCACATATTTTTAAAGCTTGCATTTCCTCATTTTCCTTCTATTTACTCAATGACCTTTCACATTTTCTCATTCTTTTCTCATAATACTTTTCCTGAGATCACTGGAAAGGCTCATGATTTAAAAAACCTAACTTTCTGTACTGCATCCTTAAAACACTCATGTTACAGTACTGCCAATTTTATTTGCTTTAAGATCCTCCCAACCAAATCATTCAGTGCATCAGACAACTTACGCTCCTCTAATCAATTCCATTTTACTCATCATACTACAGACCAATGACTTTCTAGTCATTCTCTCCCCATGTGCTTTCCTCACCACTACCGAGTTTTATTGCCTCTTCCCTGGAGTTAAATATATTCCAAGAACTTGCAAGACACGTACTTTGTGCATTTTCCTTGGAGAACAGTAAAGTAGCCCAAAACAACATCACCACAAAGCCCTCCAGTGCTTTACCCATTCTTCAGTTTTCCTAAGAAAAATGTCTCCAGAACACCCTGGTTTGATGTTCTGCAACATACCCTCAGTATGACAGCAAGCTTGCTTTTTTAACCTGTTTTCCCCGCCAGTACTATCCTTCTTTTTTTTAAATTATTCATCTTCCCTCAAAACTTCCAACTCCAAGTGCTCTGAGTACTAAAATTTTACCTAGCAGCAGGCACTCTCCTAGAACTCCAGGTTAGCCAATGTAAAAATGTGTGATAGCAACCAAAATATTTTATCTACATGTCCAGCCAATGCCAACTGAATAAATTCCTTCTATTGTCTCATCTAAGATTATCCAGTGTCTAAACTAGCTTCTGTTCTTCCTCCTGCTAACAGCTAGTACTGCTCAGACATATTAAACATTCCTTAATTGTCCTTAGAACTCTTTTCTCCTGCCTTGCAATAATTTATTAAGTATTAAAAGACCAAGATGGGATGCCGTTGATACTGCTGAAACTAAAGTTCAGAATGATACCAACTTGTAGCCTACTGCATGGTACAGAATTTTCTCTCTTTAGACAGAATATGTAAATCTACCAACAAAATGTCATACTGAGGAAATAACTACAATTGAAGAATGATCCAACTTTCCAAAAGCAGACCTGATTCTTCAACATGAAAGAAAATTATGGATCCTGCTGACAAGTACTTCAAACCAGCCTATAAAAGAATATAATCACCTATAAAACTGTTTGTCCCCTTAAAATCCACTTAAATGGAACTGATGAAAAAAAGGGGAGAAAAATCAGTGAAATTTGTTTTTTCCTTTGTTCAAACCCACAATTCCTGGCAACTAAGCTTTTCTGCAGAGACCTGACTTTGAAGAAGAACTTAAACCTAGCTAAGAGGTTCTTCACGAAGTGACACAAGCCCTCTTAACCAGAATAAAGCTGTTACTTCTTGTTGTCATTGCTATGAAGCTTCTTTCTTCTCATTATGACTTCCTGTAGCATGACAGACTTGCCACAGTAACTTTAATTTTCTAAAGCACAAACCAGCTATTTAGAATGTGTTTAAATTTGTTCTTTGATTTTCCAACCAGTAACACCAAACAGCTCCAATACATGCAATTAACTTTATGCAAGAACAGAAAATAAAATTATACTTGTCAATTATAACTATTAATACTGATCTTTCAGCTATTTCATGAGCTCAGTACTGCAAATGTAAATAAACCTCTACAACACTGTGATCCTGTGCAGTTTTATCATGTATTAAATTAACACAAATAGCACTGAAAGCCTTCAAAAAATCAGTTATGAGAAATTAAAATCTAATATTTGATACCTATATCTTATATGTAAAAATTCCTCACAGATGTATTTCATTTTCATCCTTGGAAGGGTGGAAGTGGTATTTCCAATGCCTTTAAAAAATAACATAGGCTTTAGATGCCAGTATTTTCTTTTACAAATGTTGGATGTTTTTCGGTTCATATTTTTCAGAATGAATGAACGTCAGTGTTTCAATAAGACAGAGAACAAATGGTGGTTTTTTTAAAAGTCTCATTTATTATTTGCCTCTTATATCCCTAAACTGCATCACACACTAGAAATTGCTGCTGCATGACTAAGGGAAGCCAAATATTAAAAAAAAAAAAAACAACCTCAACACCACAAATTAGTTCATATTGAATGTACAGCATAGGGAAATTGCAGTTCCACTTAAACTTTGTCCTGGTTTAGGGCAAATTTGAGAGGATTTGTCTATTTTCCTATTTCTTTTGGTTAAACCTTGTTATAAAGGGGAGACTGGGTGTAGAAGTCCTGTCCCTTCCACGGGCTACTGAATAACTTCCACATTTGGTTTCTCTCCCAAAGCTTGGGCTCTCTTACAGGGAAGTATCGCATCATTATCTCTACCTTTGCAAGGCACTGATACAGAAAGAAACCTGATTAATGTGTTTGTACAGAGAAAGTATCTTCCCCTGCTCCCCAGATAATTGACTGTAGGGTTAACACCAAATGACCTGCCTGCACCAGAGGGAAACTGCTACTGCCACACAGGATACAAGAACTACTTGCAGCAGGCACACGAAGTTTGCCAGTAGCCTGTGTACAGAGCAGCTGTGTAATGTCCTTACATTCACATACAGATGCTGAAAGCAGTGCTTGTGCAACAGTGAAAGGAAAAAGGTAAAGTACACTCAAGAGGAAGGTAATAACCAGCCAAAGCCAAGCAGGTAATTTAAATACTTCATCTTGAATAGCAATCTCAGAAGGCACACAGAAGAACTCAAGACAGCTCAGTCAGCCTTCAATGAGCCATACAGTGACACTTTTCCTTTCTCAAGATATAGGGAGAGCTCTTAAAACATGAAGATTAACACCTTGTTTTCCTCTACTGGTCCCTATGTCTTTGCAGATTACAAAGTACAAAAGATTATATACATATGAAGAACGGCACATAGGTATTACATTATCTCAAAGAGCAGTTATGAGAAATTACTCCATCTCATCTTCTGACCATCCCTAAATATCAATCAGTTAATACTGAAGGCTGACCTACTTTGATCTATTATTTTACAGCTACATAGAAGCACACACATTCCCTCCCCCACAACCCTTCAACTTCACCTATTAGACTGCAACTCATTTCAGATTAAATTCAACCGTCCATAGAGCTACTGACCACTGCTCCAGATGAGGTCAAACAGTATCCTGAATGGCACAATCAACATCTCCAAACAGCAGCTATACCATACATAGGTCACTCAGAAGTTGAAGGCATTTACTGGGTTCCTGGGTTTTTGCATGAATACCATGATGCTTTCCATACTGATTTGAAAAAAAAAAATTATTAAATTATTTATTTTAGGCTGTTTTACCAAGGGCAAGAGCATCACTTTTTAACAGTCCTTGGTAGTTTGTGTTTTCCTAACACTACAACTGAATCCCCACCCCATATTAAATCATAGGAATGGTAAATTAATTTCTAAGAATCATGCAAAAAGCCACTTGTAGCAGCCCATCAAACACTATCAGGCACAAAGAATGGGAGTGGTGTCTATTAGTATAACCCATGCTTCCCCACCCTTCCACTAAAGATCTCACATTTAATTGTTTTTTAAAAAAGCTTATTTGTGTAAAGGTATAAGAGGACCTATTATCTGAAACAAGTTTTTCAAATTCAACAGGCTTTTCCAAAGCTTTTAGGTAATAATTTCAACACAGACCGAGTAAGTATGTTTATTGTTTACAGCAGAATGCCCCAATTTAAGAACAAAGTTGCTAGATGTTCAGCTGTGCAAAATGGTACATAGTGCTTCAGTACAAGTGGAAAAGAACATGATTTGTTAGCAAATGCTTTCAAATACAATTTTATGGTCCTAGAAGATAGGACTTGAAACTGAAGACTGATCCACAGGCAAATGATTTTTTTCTGCCTAAAATGGACCTAACAACTTTGGACCCAGAACCAACACTTTCCTTACTGCTGTAAAGAAAAATTGTCACACTGAATTGCCAGATTCAGTGTTTTCATGTGTGTTACTGAGAAGTGGATCAGTCCTCTATGTCAGTTTCTAGCCCCATCCAGAAGTATCATCTGGCTCTGATAAATAAGACTCACAGGAATTTCTTGAAGGTCAATGGTCCATAATGGTAGTTATTCTACATGATCTGCTCAACTTGATTTCCAATTCTATTTAGGCTGTTTAAATTACTTTCTTGAATTCATCGTACAGCACAAGCACGAAAGCACCCCCCATGCCTCTGAGAACATTAGACCATGCACCCTTGAAGAAGGCCTTTCCTCCTTCATCCCTTGCAATCTTCCGCCAGCAGTCAATTGTTCCAGAGTACATGATATCAGCTGCAGGAAAAGGGCAAAGAGTTATTCTTAATTCCTATTTTATCTCAGGTAATTTTAACAACTGTCCTGTTTCACTTAACTGCTTTGTGATGTCCCAAACCACAATTTAAAACTTGTAACACAATACTTGCTAAAATATTATGCCTCCTTTTTCATACCTTTGTTTAATCTAACAGTGCAAACAGGCAGTCCATTTTTTAATTTCATATTCCATAATGAAAAGTCCTCAGCATAAATCCTGATAATCTCAGGTTGAGCCTTACTGCATTTCCTCATTTGAGTACAATAAAATAAACCAGATTTTTGGAACAATAAACTCTAACTCTGAGGATGGCTACTAGTAAAAAAGAACTTAATCTTGTTAAAGCTTTTTCAACAGCATTAACAGCTCCATGGATTTAGAGCCTACCTCCTTTGCGTCCTGACTGCATCATCATTCTACGCCGCACTGTATCGAAAGGATAGGAGACAACGCCAGCCACAGCCGTCACTGTCTGGGCGATCATCCAGCTGATAACAATGTGAGTGTTTCTGGGATCTGGGAGCATGCCTGCAGTGAAACAAAAATGGCAATTAGTTTTTTACCTTGCACATCCTCCTCTAGTGCACTCTCTGCATGACAGTTATTTTACTAGATGAACTAGTATGAAACACTGTAAACCCATAGTCTAAATAAAATTGCAGCATAACATTTCACAAACTTTAAACATACTGAAGCTGTATTTGGAAGACTTTCTTCTCAGTAATCACAGTTTAAGTATTTTAAGCACAAGCATTCTTTTTAGACTGGCATGAGAAGACTTGACTATTCACTACACTTTTATTAAAAATACATCACTTAAAGTCACTGTCCCTGTGGATAACATTACACTACAAACTAGCACTAATGGCTTATTTCCCCAGATGTCAAGCTTAAAAATTACTTTGCAGAAGGCACTGCTCAGTCCCATTCTGCTTAACACACTTGAACTGGTCCAACGTAACTTCAGTATGCACGGAACAAAAAATAAATTATTCTTATTCTGTCTGGTCACCAACATACTCTCCTGGCCTTAGTAGCAACTGCTTGAAGTACAAAACCAGTACTTGCAGGTAGGCTGCTCCCATTAATACATGTACAAGTTTTCCCTTGTATACGGCAGTGTCAGGGATGTGGCACTGATATCCCCCTTCACTTTCACATATCCAAAAACAGAGAATGCAATTCTAAAAACAGGTTTTTCAGATCCCCTCTGAAATATTACCTTTTGCTGTATCATAGATCCCAAAGTAGGCAGCTCTATAGATGATGATGCCTTGGACAGAGACATTGAACCCTTGGTACAAGCCACGCACACCATCAGACTTGGTGATTTTGACTAGACAGTCCCCGAGACCAGAGAATTCTCTGTCTGCACCAGCTTTTCCAACATCAGCAGCCAAACGGGTTCTTGCAAAATCCAAGGGGTAGACAAAGCAGAGGGAAGTGGCTCCAGCTGCACCACCAGATGCCAGGTTACCAGCAAAATACCTCCAGAACTGAGTGTGCTTGTCTACACCTCCCAGAAACACCTGCTTATACTTATCCTTGAAGGCAAAATTAAGAGCTTGAGTTGGGAAGTATCTGATGACATTTGCCAAGTTTCCTCGCCAAAAAGACAGCACTCCTTGTTCCTTTGGAATACGCACTACACAATCGATGATGCCCTTGTACTGCTTATCAGCAGCAATCTGTTTGCTTGCATGTTGCACCTGCAAGTAAAAATACAAATATTGATCACTTGCCTTTACAGGTCTATGCTGCAGCTGGGCTTAAACCTGCTTTTACTATAAAACAAAGTTGCTAATTCTGAATGGCCATTGTTGGTATTACAAAGAAGAAGACTAAAAATTGCTTTCAAGCTTTTCCAGAAATCAGAATTTGGCAAAACAAGAACAGAAAACTGTGAGCAATTCCTCTACTACCTGAAGGGAGACTGTAGCAAGGTGGGGGCCAGCCTCTCCTCCCAGGCAACTAGTGACATGACAAAAGAACACAGCCTCAAGCTGTACCAAGGAAGGTTTAGGGGGAAGCAGGGGAGGAATTTCTTCAGATAAGAAGTGTTTAGACTTTGGAACGGAATGCCTAGGGACTAGTGAAGCAACCATCCCTGGAAGTGCTTAAGACTGGATGAGGCACTTAGCGCCAGTCTACTTTAAATTAGACTACGTGGCATTAGGTTGGGCTTCATGATCTCTCTGAGGTCTTTACCAAACTGATTCGGTGAAGTACAAGGGCAAGTATAAGACAAATACACCACGACAAATCCGCCGGGCATACGTAGAGCTGAGAGCCTTTACTGACGAAGCCGGGCCTGGGGAGGGAGTCTCCCGAGAGGCGCGTTAGGGCGGCAGAGGTGCCCGCGGGGCCGGGGGAGCGCGGCGAAGGTCACTCGAGTCACCTTGGGGCGCCGCGGGTCACGCCGGGCCGCGCGCGCCGGCCGCGCCCCGGCCCCGCCCCGCCCGCCGCCCAATCGCGGCCCGGGCGCGCGTCACGTGGAGGCCGCCAAGATGGCGGCGGAGAGCGGCCGCCCTCCCCTCCCTGCCGTGCCCCGGGCGCCGGGAGCGGGGGCGGCAGGAAGTGACACCATCGGCGGCCGCCCCCCTCGGCCCGGCCCTCCCTCCGCTCTCCGCCCCGCATGGCGGAACCGGCTTCGGCTTCCCCGCGGCCGCTCACGTGACCCTTCCGCCAGCCGCCGCCGCCTCGCTCGCGCCCTTTGTCCCGCGCTGGCCGCGGCCCCCGCCCTGCCCGGCGCCCACGGGGGCAGCGACGGGCGCCGCCCGCGCCGCCCTCTCTCGCCCGCACCGCTGACCTGGAGCAAGAGCTTGACCCGCTCGATGGGCGCCACCGCCGTCTTGCTGATGGCGGCGGCGACGCCGCCCGCCAGAAAGTCCTTGAGGAAGGAGATGGCCTGGTCCGCCATGTTCGCGCCGCGCCGGAGCCGCCGGGAAGGAAGCGCTGCTGCCGCTCAAGCCGAAAGGGCGGGAGCGGCCCCGCGCATGGGCTTAATGCCGGCCGCGCCGGCCACGCCCCGCCGCCCCATTGGCCAGCCGCACGGGGGGTGGGACGCGGCCCGCCCGCGGCCCGGCCTCGCGCTCCGCCCCGCTGCGGCGCCAGTGTCGCAGCGCCGCGTCACCCGCCGCGGCCCGCCCGCTGCCCGCGCCATTGGCCCCGCCGCGGCCGCCGGCCCGAGCGCTGTCCGCCATCGCCGCTGCCGGTAGCGCCCGCCCAGCCTGCACAGCCCAGCGGGCCCCCGTACCGCCCGGCACGCAGGCTCTGCAGAGCGATCGATGGGCGCTAACTGTATGAGGTTCATTCAACAGGACCAAATGCCAAATGCACTTGGGTGACGACAACGCCGTGCAGGGCTACAGACTGGTGGCAGACTGGCTAGGAAACTGCCCTGCGTAAAAGGGACGCTGGGTGCTGGTGGCAGCATTGTTAAATGAGCCAGCTGGTGCCCAGGAAAGTCAATGGCATCCTGGCTAAGAGGACCAGGGCAGTAATCCTGCCCCTGCACTCGGCACTGGTGAAGCCACTCCTCGAGTACTGTGCCCAGTTCTGGGCCCTTTAGTCCAGGAAAGACATTGAAGAGGAGGCTGTAGCCAGGTGGGGGTCGGCCTCTTTTCCCACGCAGCCAGCGACAGGACAGCTAGCTGCCTGGAAAACAGCCTCGAGCCTTACATGGGGAGGGTTGGGTTGAACGTTAGGAGGAATTTTTTCACAGAAAGCGTGATGAGACATTAGAATGGACTGTCCAGGGAAGTGGTCTTGTGAAAGTCCCTTGGTGTATCTAAGCAAAGATGTGGCACTTGGTGCCATGATCTGCTGATGTGGTTTTGGGTCAGGGATTGTACTTAATGATCTGAGATTTCTTTTCCTACATAACTGATTCTGTGATTCTGATTCTGTGAAGCTGAGTGTGAGCTGCTGGAGCACTGGCTTTGGGGTGTGGGTCTGTGGGCCCAAGCAGTAGTCAATGAGCAGCACATTCACAAGCTAGTGAACTAGCAGGCTCTGCAGCAATTGCTGGAAGCCCGTCTAGAAGGAAGACACAGCTTTCTGCATGGGCTCCCTGTGGGGCAGCAGCAGCTCTCGGGTGGAGGGGAGCAGATTTCAGGCACTGTCAGTTTTGCTCCATTCTACCTTCTGGGTAATGCTAATCCATGGCATATCCTTATTCCCAAGTTCTGTTCCCACCTCCTCCTTAGTACTGCCAGTGCCAAGGGTCACATCATGGGGCTTTTCTGTATATCACTGAACTGATCCAAGACAACGGAATACCAAAGGACTTAGCTGCAGTTTCCTGTGGGACCATAGGACAGGGTGGTTCCAACTTCTTGTATGGGCACTTGAAGTTAGATGTTGTGAAAACCTCCTCTGCAGGCTGTCTGAGCAAGCACTCCTGGCAGGCACTCAGGCCCTACCAAGACAGGTGTGGTTTCTATCAGTGACTTTGCTAATTTTACTGTATGCTGAAATTGATATTTTGAACTTGTCAAACTTCTGTCTGAAGTTATACCTATTCTTTCTAAAATGTGTTGAAATTGTTCTAGCTGGAGGGCATTAGTACACATCACCTGCTTTCACTTTTAGTGGGTGTTTCCAACCAAAGTAAATAAGGCCAAACCTTTTTTTTAAACAGGCGACTGGTGAACCACAAAGCTGCAGTAGCTGAGATGCCAGAAACCACTGCTTACACATATATGTAATTTGCAGGATTTCAAAATGAGAGCATGTCTCTCAAGAGAGCATGTTGTGAGAAGAAAAAGTGCCAGGCATAGTCTTTGTCTCTGCTCTAGTACAAGATATGTCACTATACTTTTTTTTTTGCATACCAGAAGATCAAAAGTAAACTGTGCTCTTCTGAAGCATAATAGACTGAAGTGACTCCTGTGCTCACAGAGGGTTTTGCACATAGGGTGTTAGAAGACCATATTCTAAACATAATTTTATGAAATGCTGTGGTACATTCATTCAGGGAGGCACACACAGTTATGGGCTTTTTTTTAAAGAAAAGCCCATAACTGAATGTTAATACTCTCTTAGGACAATACTTTGTCTGCAAGACTTGAGATATTGTTCACCATAAAATTTTCTATTGATTTAAAAAGAACTTCACATTCTAAGACTCTTGAGTATCATCAGTGTGAAAAATGAAGGTAAAAGACACATAACTTGTAATGGGGAACTTGTTCAGTCTGTAATTCTCATGTTCTGTTCAGCTTGGGAGCTCAAAATTAAGTAGAGCTAAAACGGTGTGGGATGATGTTCCTGAAACAAACTCTGTGCCCTCACATTTAATCTCAAATTACAATCACAGGGAAAACTTGTGCTTTTTATATAACTGCCTTTTTTTTTGGAAGCCTCTCTCAAAGCAGAGCAGTCCATCTTGACTCTCTCAGGAAGCTGCTGCTCCAGTTCTTGTTTCCAATCTTACACCATTGCAGTAGCAGTTTCCAGAGTTGATTAGAGTATGTTTATTTACAGTAGAGGGTATAATATAAAATGATACTAAAATGGATGGTGATGTAGCATTAAAATGATACCAACATTAACCTCCTAGAACAGGGGCAAAGCAATGTGCGCTGGTCTAAAAACTCTACTATTCTACTTGCACCAACTATGAAGAAACAGTGATTTCTCGCAGTGTGAATACTGCCCTTAGGCTGATGACACCATTTGTGTCCTACACATGTTGTGCAGCCACAGAATATCCTGGCATCATTCTACTGAAGTCTAAAATAAATGTAATCAATCTTTCCTCCTTTTGAGAAGTAACACCAAAAAGCTGACATTTCTCATTACATTTCTTGTTTATGGTATTGATGGGAAGTTGAGAATGTATTTGGATAATTACAAAACATCAAACATAAGACATCCAGACTACTGCTTAATACGTTTTTTCTAGGTCTTAACACAGAGAATGGCATCTAACAAATTTCCTGTTATTCTGATTCTGATATCTGTGAATCCATGTTGTTCCAGCAAAGCTTGATATTCAGAGCCACTTCTCTCCTTTCCTTCTGTCTGCACAAGCATGTTCAAAGACTGCAGCAGAGCTGTGCTCCTGTTCTTCTTTTCATTATCCAACACCATTTCAACCAGCAAAATTGCACAGCCTAGTTTAAAAACAAATGCATGCAACAGTTCTAATCCATTATCAGGCAAGACAATTTCTGCTGCCATATAGAGGGGTGCAAACTACAAGACCTGGGTGATTTCCTTTATCATTTATAGATTTGCTCTGCTATTAAATCCACTAATCAATGAATAATCCACTCCTCTCACAAACCCCAGGAAATTCCCTTTCACAGTATGGAGTGATGAAACACTCACAAGTCAAATCACGTCTCTGTTTTCAGAGGAAAAAGGGGATAACTTCTGTAGACTTGGCATGATGACTATAGAAAACAGTAAGACAGGAATAGAGTTGCATTTCTTTGAGATATACTGCTGTTTCACATTCATGTTGAAATGATGCCAAGCAGAGAGAAGAGTGGATGGCAAGCATTACAGAAGCAAAGGAGAAGTCAATGTTTCTGTTCAATACATTCTGTATACATTCTGTATGTTATTTCTGTAGGACCTAAAATTCTTTGTGGTGGGACTGACCTAAGGATGAAAACAGAACTTAAATCATCTGATTTACAGACCCTTCTTCTCCATATTCAGACTTGTGAGGGGAAAGGGATGTGAAGAGAAGGCTACTGACAAAAGCATTGCGATACGTACTTGCCTTTTGGCCTTACACCACCTCAGATGAAAATAGCAGCAGTTCAGAGTGATTTTATTAGGAAGCGCAGTGTAACATTCATACCTTTCTGCACTTTAAGACAATCTCCTCAGAGCCATTCCAATTTGTACAGCTCAGACATTCGATAATAATCAAAAAGTTTTAAAACTTAACCCCTCCTCATTCTTCATGTTAGGAAATCTTTCCTTAGTTATGCATATTGCTTAGAATCTTTTCAGTGTTAAGACTACTAAATCCACTCCTTCTACCAGTCAGCAAAAGATATTCAGAGCAACTGAAAAACTTAATTTGTATATTAGTAAAATGAGCTTATAATTCCTCAGGTGACTGGCTGCATCACATGATTGTAGAACACCTGAGTCTGAAACAGACCACAGGAGCTCTCTAGTTCAGCCTCCCACTCATAGCAGGGCAGCTCTGCAATCAGCTCAGCTTCTTTAGGACTGGCTTCACACATGGAAGCCTCCAAGGACAGAGATTCCACAACCTCCCTGGACCATCTGCTCCAACGCTTAATTATCCTGAGAGTGCAAAGCTGTGGTACATGACCACAGACACCATGCCCAAGGGACTAATGCTTATTGTTGTGTTTAATCACAGAGTAAATGAAGGCTGGGTGGTAGCCAAACACATTCTATTCAAATTTTACAGTCAGAGACATAGTACTTAGGGGCACAGTTTTAAAGTCTGTGACAGTTACAAGAGTGCCAACTTTAGGATTTGATTGTTTCTGATTCAAACAGCTTAGAGCAGCTTAAGGAAGAGCATTATGAGCTTCATGAGTAACGACAAGACACATCTGATTGCCAGAATGAGTCTCTCTCAACATACAAACCTGTAAGCTAAGAGCAAGTTTCATGTCAACGTGGAAAAGAAACATTTTAAATTTATTCACTTGAATATTTGGCCTTATCTATTTTAAATGTCTGTACCAATAAGATCAGTCAAAATTCCATTCATAGAAACCTTCTGCTAAGAATTAAAAACCCCAATGTGGTAAAGTCTGACATTTCCCTGATTTTGTACACCTGACATGCTCTGTAGGAAGCCTGTTTCTCTTGATGAGTTGAGCCACTGTGGCACTTTTTCTTTACCCATTGGTCAAGGAACCAAAGTAACTCCTGATTAAGTAACATCCAGGCAGGTACAACTCTTAACCTTCCTCATTAACCCTCTCTGATTTGCTGAGGTTGCTGATTCAGTATTGGCACAGCCTCTTGTACACTAGTTTATTTGGACTGCTGCTGTACAAGCAACAGGCAAAAGCCTCACACCTGACAGAAAGAAAGCTAGTTTGAAAGTGTAACTTTAATTTCCAGAGAGACTTCCATTACACTTTAAAAAGAAAAAATAAATATCAAGGAAGTTATCAGGAAATAAACATTAGGAGAGGTGACATTTCCAACAAATTACTTGAAGAGACTGGATACAGCATGCACTTCTCCAATTAAAGACTGAAGCGTGAAGAAACTTCTATTTTTTTCCATTTTCATACAAGGTTTTATACATAAATCCTAAAACTCATCTCATTAATGAAACAGAAAGCATATATGGCCATTCAACCATATTTAGAAAACCCCAGAAGTGACAGTAAGCCATATGAACAGCTCTCAGCTGCAGCCTGTGCAGGTAGATACTGTGGCTGGAGGTCAGAGGCTGCTGAAGTTCCTCTGTGACACTACAGCTATTGTAGGAGCATGTTTGAGGTTTGTTCCATTTCCACTTTTGCTTTAGAAAAGGTGCTTAAAAAGACTATATATGAGATGTTTTTGAGTAGTCTTACACAGCAGTGAAAAAGAGGACTATCATCCTCAAATTCAGGCAGATGGTACAATATTAATTTTTAATTTATGATAAAAATTAGTATTAACCACTGAATACTCTGGAGAGGGGGAATTCTCTTTAATTTTAAGGTCCAGTAGAACAAAGGTATTTATGTAGATCACTACAAACTTGCATTTTTAACCTGACTGGCTATACAAAGTTATGTCAAGTCTAACTAAGCTTAATACAGTCTGCAGAAGAACTGGACATTAAGGGATTTCAAACACAGGAGTTTCAGCCTGCTCCAGACACTTTTAAAATGCACAGAATTCACTCTAGCAGAAGCTGCACTCCAACTTCCATCCAAGGCCTGTAACAACTATGCTTCAGACAAAGGGCCAAAATGATCCTCACTTGCCAATACAAACTGGTTGATGATGGGTATATTGCACAAGGGGTGGAAATTCAGCATCCCAGACTGTTTCTGGGCACACTACAGTGACAGATTCTTCTTGAAGCACAGAACAGCATCTAATAAGTTTCCTGTGATCTTAATTTGTACATCTGTAAATCCGTATTTCTCCAGTAGCTGTTTATATTCTGAGGTGCTTCTCTGCTTGCCTTCAGTCATACTGAGGGATTGCAGCACAGCTGCAGAAGGGTGCATCTTCTGTTCATCAAGCACAGTTTCTGCCACTAGCAAGGCACTTCCTGCATTTTGAAAACAACCAAAGGTGGTTCTGTGTAAGTATTTTTAGCTTCAATTTAAAAGTATTTCTTCAGAAGCAATTACAGAGGTCCTCTCAGATTGATTTTTTTTAATGGTCTTCAGTGGAAATCAGTGAAAGAAGTTTACTTTCAATGATCTTTCCTGGAAGCAACCATTTAATTGTTAAAAAGAAGGGAGAGTTTAGAGCACTGTCTCCAGAAGCTGAGATCACTTCCTGCCTATGCTCTTAAATTCAGCCTTGCTTTCAGTTGAACCAAACAACTCCTGTAAGCATCTGTCATAACCCAAACTTTTTATAAGATTAAGACAGTCGCCCAAAATTCCTTCATAATTTATAATCGGGATTATAGTTTATGGACTAGGTCTTATTTTGCATCGTCCCCTCTGAAACAAACTTCAGATCTATAGTTGCATTAAAGAATCAGATTATCTTAGTGGTCAGGCTTTTCTGCTTTTTGTCTTCTTTGATCTTCAATACTGCCTGAATATGAACCAGCAGTGTGTCTTGGCAGTCCAAACGGATAACTGTCTTCTGGGATGCATCAAGCACAGGATCACTAAATCTGTGATTTAATCAGGTGATCACTAAACAGGTGACACCTCACTCTGTGCTGATACAGCCTTGCCTTGAGTACTGCATGCAGTTTTGAGCACCACAATATAAAAAAAAAAAAATATATATACATACATATATATATATATATATATATATATATATATATATATATTAGGCTATTAGAGACCACCCAGAGGAGGGCCAAAAAGATGGTGAAGGGTCTCAAGGGAAAGCCTTATAAGGAGCAGCTAAAGTCATTTACTTCATTCAGCCTGGAGGAGATTGATGGAAGACCTCATTGTGGTCCTCAACATCCTCACAAAGGGTAATGGAGGAAAAGTACTATCTTTTCACTCTTGTGACCAGTAACATGACTTAAGGAAACAACATGAAGCTGGGTCAGGGGAGGTTTAGTTTGGGTATCAGGAAAATGCTTTTCACCCAGAGGATGGCTCGGCACTGGAACAGGCTTCCCAGGGAAGTGATCACAGCACTAAGTCTGACAGAGTTCAAGGGGTGTTTGGCCAATGGGGCATCCTGCATAGGGCTATAGGTTGGACTTGAGGGTCCTGATGGGTCCCTTTCAACCCAGCATATCCTTCAATTCTGTGTGTCATTTTGGGTGCCTCGGTGTATGTAACCGAGATGGTAAAGGGCCGTGAGGCCAAGATTCATGAGTTGCAGCTGAGGGCCCCTGATCTGTTCAGACTGGAGAACAGAAGGCTGAGGTGTGGCTTCATCACCATGTACAACTTCCTCAAAGGGAGCAGGAGAGGGGGAAGGTGCTGATCTCCTCTCTCTGGTGTACCAGTGACAGGGCACAAGGAAATGGAATGAAGCATCGGGAAGTTCAGACTGGACATTTGGAACAGATTTTTCACCCTGAGGGTGGTAGGCACTGGAACAGGCTCCCCAGGGAAGTTGTTGCAGCACCAAACCTGCTGGAGTTCAAGGACCATCTGGATGACATTCTTAGTCATATGAACTAGTTTTAGTTAAGCCTTCAAAAAGCAAGGAATTCTATTTGATGATCCTTATGGGTCACTTCCAACTACAGATACTCTGATGATTCCTCATTCAAGTGTAGTAGAAAGTCAAAGAGGCTGCGTATTTCTCATTGTATGCATGCATAAAGTAGCACTGAACTTCAGCCAGTTTACCATATTCTGGACACTACTGAGATAGCAAAACAACAGCAAAACAAACTGCTGCTTCTTGATTTACCCAAAGGAACTTTAGTTGGGCTAATTTTATGTATAGAAATAAGCACACGCTTACTTAATTGATGATACAGGGCTTAGTAAGAAAGACTGGGCATGACAGAGACTGGGGATATGATACAATTATATGTGAAGCCTGCAATTATAGTAAAAGCTTATTATATGTTGTTTTATTTGCAACTTTGTTTCCTTTTTCTTCATAAGTATTATCATAATGCAAACCTACACACTCAAGCAAAGGCTACTATGATTGAACAAAAAATATCATAAATTCATACTAGTAAAAGCATTAGTAAGTGCTCATTAAAGGTACATTAACATGCACCTTTAAGTTCACAAGATGAAAGAAACATACCTGGTCTGCAAACAGCTGATATCTTGCTTAACAGCACATGTATCTTTTCATCAGGCCAGTCATGAAGAACACGTGAAAGGATGTAAAGATCTGCTTCTGGAAGATTATCCTTGAAGAAGTCACCTGTTGGAAAGCAGAATTAGTACATTCCTACAGAAACCACAGAGTACATACTGCAAAAACAAGGTGCTTCAGCAGAGTACAAAAGCAACAAGAATGAACAGGTACAGGTATGCCCTGATTTGCAGATAAGGAAAGTGTAGTTAAAGAACAGATCATAGGCAAGAATTCTCTAACAAAAAATGGAGAGTAAACCTAAAGCAAGGAAGGAGACAAAGTTCTTTAAAGTTCTTTATAGTCAACATTTTGATCTTGTCTAGAAATTAAATACCTTGGACAAGCATATGCAACCTCTGCTTCCAGAGGTATTAAAAAAATTATTAATTCATACCTCTTTAGCCACATTCTCCAACCGTTTTTTTCTCCCCACTGTCTTGAAAAATACTATGCCCCCGTTTAGCACAGGTCAACCTATATTGCCCTGTACTAAGATACCTTTGGTGTTGGAGCAGCAGCAAAAGAACCTGTTTGTGCTCAAGGATTAAAGAAACCAGAAGAATGATCATGTGCTGCATTTACCTGACACAAATGTCACTGGAGCAGTGTGCTGTCCTGATGGCTGAAAGTAAGAGGTGTTTGCAATGACTTCTGGAAGGTCAAATACTGTGACCTTGAGATTTGGATATACTTGTACTAATTCATGAGCCAGAGCTCCAGTGCAACCTGTTAAGAGTTTAAAGAAGTCAAATCAAGTATTTTCTCCCAGAATTTGAAGACATTTTTAAAGACAAGTCTGTATGTAACATTGTGAAATAAAGACATCTAATCAGAACGAGAGGCAGACAGCTCAACAACTAACATGAGCAATAAGACTTCCTGGTTGATAGAGCAAAGTTTTAAGCTTGTGGAATGCAGGCATGACTCCTTACTGACACAGAATTGCAACTGGGACCTTTGATATCAGGGTTTTTCTAGGGAGTATCAAAATGTAAATGAAAAAGCAAATACTTCTATTAGTTGAAGAAAAATACCTCCAACTGTTTAACATTTACAAAGCACTGATACATGAAATTTGGCAAACACTCTCCACCATAGTAAAGATTGTCAAGTTCTGGAGTCTCTGCACAAGTGGTAATGCTTGTACCAATACTGGGTTAATTCCTCTGAGATATCTGACTCCTCAGGCACTAAACAAAGTATTCTTCCTTCAGTGGATCTTTCCCTATGTAATAACACTTCCTCTGTGCAGCTCCATGCACAGGGTTTCCTTTAAAAAAAAGGAATGCTAAAAAGCAGAATTTCTTCTGGTATATCATTGGTCTTCAACATTTTGATGGACATATTAGATATTAATAACTACAATACACAAACACAATAGAAAAGAATCTAAACTTTTGTTTCAGCAGTGCTGTGTTTCAGGTTTGACACCCCAGTAGTGGTGGTTCACTACTGTAATTACTTTTGAAGAGCTTGCATATGCCTAAGTAGAGCAACAACACTGCTGAAAATGGCAGTCCCAGCCCAATGCTGTATCACCTGAGCTACTACCTTCTTTCCTGTCTTGAATTGTGTAACTGACTGAGACAAACATTCACTTATCTTAAGCTATTCTAATACCATTTAGGTAACTCTGCTTTCAATTAGCCGCACTGTTCTTTTATCCTGACATTGCAATATCAGGAAAAAACCAGTAGATAATATTACTGCAGTTATAGTAAAAAAATATACATGTCTTTTAAGTAACAAAATGTGGAACTGAAATAAAGATTTTCCCTTTAATTTGTATACAAATTCAATTACAAGCAATACCTCCTAAATCACAAGCAGATTTAAACCGTGAAAGATCAAATGCTGTAGCCACATCTCTTGCTGTCAAGTGAGCAATGCTGTGCATGGCAGCCATGAAACGTTGCTTTACTTCCTGGCTCTGATAATAGTCCTAAAAAGGGGGAAAAGCAGCATAATTAAAGTTTATTTTCATAGTTAATTTAAACTATGTACAACCAAGGCAGTAGGTGAACATCAGAATTCCCAAAATGCAAAGGTCCATCAAAAGTGCCTCTGACTATTTGCTCATGCAAATCCTTTGCTGCAGTGATAATCAGATTTTTGCATCCCCTCAAGAATTCTGATCACACAGACATCGTGAAAGGACAGATTTAGGAGAATGAAAGACAAATTCTACTGCTCCTTCTTTGTATCCTCACAAATTGCTTTCATTTCACTCAAAACATTTATTCTTCCATGATGGAAAAATAACTAGATAATTGCACCATACCATAAATCAGAAATGTTAAAGGTCATTCTGGTTTTTTTGATTAGGAAACAAGCAAGCATTCAGTAGCAGAATCTCATGCCTTTACCTTTTCAAGGACACACAGAGATCCCTTTACCTTTCACTTTTATACAAATTTCACCAGTTATGGCTGGCTTTGCAACTGCCATGAAGTGGAAATATCTCCAGGCTGTGGTGTGCATAGTGCCATAGAAGCTTATACAGAACTACAAAACTTCAATAAGGAGATCAGATCCCTTCTCCACTGCATCAATGCAAACCAGCTTTAACTACACAGCACAGCCTCAACTGCATGCACATTACAGTCAACTGACTGGTGTCCAACATGGAAGGAGTACATGTGTGGTAATGTACTATCTGGTATTATAAAAAGGACACAAACATAAATTAATCAGGGCCAGAGGTTGTTCTGAGAGTCTGTCAGTGGGATGGGAAACACTTCGTCTGGAGAATTTTTGTCAGCACTCAAATTTCCCAATATATTCTGTGATTGCTCCACTACTTCACAGCCTAAAGTTGAAGGGAACAGAAGCCTGAGACTGGTGAATTGCACTGTGCTTCTACCATTTCTGAGACTGACAAACTTTCTTCAGACAGCTCAGTCTCCATTTGCCTAGATCGGTTCTGGGCTCCCCACAGCTGGTTTTGATACTAAGAGTTTATATTACCTTAAATAGATCACCTGCTTTCTTTCCAAAGGCTCGATGATTCTGTCTGCTCCCTTCTTTGACAGCAGACTCCAAGTTTGTGAAGAGAGGCCAAAGGTGATCATTAGAATGGATAATGTAGCCATGAAGTGAGTATTTACCATCTGAGGTCAGGTAGGTATTTGCTGAGTCTGTATTACTGTAACCTTATGGGAAGAACACAGTTGTAACCAGCTTAGTTTCAGTGCTTTGCAACTGTTGTTTAAACTCTGAAGCCATGTTTCCCTGCATAAATAACTAGTCAATCCTGACCTTATGATCTATTATTATTTTTCCACAAAAAGTAATTTTCTGAAAGTTAATTTTCTGAAATTTGCTGAAAGGAGCAAGTACTTAGTTTCAAAAAAGAATTTAGATGCTGGAAAATATAGATACACACCAATTTAATTTTTTACTTTAAACCAGAGTACTTCAGATACCTAATATTCAAGGAACAGTATTAGAACTTCCTCATTCTTGACTGTATTTTTGTTTAGATTATGGCTGCTTCTTCTCTGAATTCAAGCTTTCTCCATCTTGTCTTTAGGTCTTTTTCATTTGCCTTGTCCTGTAACAGAGTTTAAAAGACTCCTCTATTTTATTTTCTTCACACCTAACCATTTCAAGTCTTACCATGTAAATGATGCACATGGAAATTTAGAACTACATAGTGTGGACTGAAAAAAATAATCCTAATACTGACTCCCTCATTTACATACACATTCATGGATTGATTCAGTTAGGAGCACTAAAGTTTAAGTTGCTGTCCACAGAAGGACTCTCCCTATTAAAAGTCTGATCCTCTGCTGAAGCCTGACAGCACTGCTGCAGCAGGAAATGGAATTTGACAGTCATTTTAGATAGAAACACAGAATCACTTCAATGGAAAAGCCTTCTCAGGTTATCAAGTACAACCTTTAACCCAGCACTGTTAAGTCCACCACTTAACCAGGTTCTCAAGTACCACATCTACATACCTTTTAAATATTTCCAGGGATGGTGACTCAGCCACTTCCCTGGGCAGCCTGTTCCAATACTTGGAAGAAATTTTTACTAATATTCAATCTAAATCTCCCCTGGCCTGCCTTGAGGCTGTTTCCTCTTATCTTGCTGTTAGTTACTTGTAAAAAGAGACCATCTCCCACCTAGCAATGTCCTCACACATAGTTGTGGAGAACAATAAGGTCTCTTCTGACCCTCCTTTGCTTCAGGTTTAACAACCCCAGCTCCCTCAGCCGCTCCTCATCAGACTTACACTCCAGATCCTTCATCAGCTCCATTACCCTTCTCTGGACATGCTGCAGCACCTCAGTGTCTTTCCTGTCATGAGGGGCTCAAAACTGACCACAGGATTCAAGCTGAGGCCTCACCAGTGCTGAGCACAGCGGCAGTCAATCCCCTGGTCCTGCTGACCCCACTACTGCTGATGGAGGTCAGGATGCTCTTTGGCCACCTGGGCACACGCTGGCTCATGTTCAGCTGCTTTTGAACACCACCAGGTCCTTTTCCACTGGGCAGCTTTCCTGCCACTTTTCCCCCCAGCCTGTAGCACTGCATGGGGTTGTGACTCAAGTACAGATGACAGATCTTAGCTATTACACTGTTTCCTGGGACTGTCCAAGCAACCTTTTCTTAAAAATTTGGTCAGTATTATGTCCAGAGAGCAAAAACAATCTGAGATTTCCATAAAGGAGACTTGAATTTGTTCATTACATAAAAGCTTCCACCAGATGAAACAATTCCAGCTACTACTAATGAAAGCAAAGGAATCCATTCCCCTCTGCCCCAAATTCAAGTTACCCACAGTATCAAGTCAGAACCTGTGACCTTAAAGGCATCTCTTCCAGTCCTGCCTGTCTTTTAGTACCATATACAGTTGCAGGGAGGGTAAATTAATCACCTTGTGGTGTTTTCTCCAGTAATCCAAGAGAAGCACATGCATCAAGGAGTCTTTCAGTTCCACATACAGAGGTTCCAACATCGTTTGCAATATCCACAGCCTTCATTGGACCTTTGTCTTTCAGATGATCAAATATCTTCAGCTTAGAGGCTACAAACAGAGCCTATGTGTAGGTAAGAAATTGTTATTGTGCTGTGTTTATCAAAAAACAAAATAATGACATTGTTTGCCTAGAATTATTCTACACAACTACTGTTAAGCTGCAACACAATTTAACAAGCCTCCTAAAAATTGCTCCCCTCCTTCTCAGAGGACCTCAGTATCTTGGACAAATAACAACTTTTAACAATGGTGTTTGTGAGAGAAGGGAGCTCACAGTATTCTGGAATGCAGCCAACAAATTTTGTATGAAGACACACTACTTTGAGATATTTAGCACTTCCACATCTATATGGCTGTGACGTAATAGTACATTCTTAAGCATACGAGCCAATACCAAAATTTGATAAAAAATATTATAACTATTAAAAATTAAATTTTATATACCCAAAGCATAAGAAATTAAAAAATTCTCCAATAAGATAGTGTAATAGGTTCATTTGCTAAAATACAGGTCTTCATTTTATTAAAAGGAAAAAACCCAAAAAGAACAAAGAGAATGAAACTTCATAGAAGAACTGTACTACAGGCACACCTTAACAGGATGTGTACACATGGAATGGGGACAAAAGAACAGCTAGTGCCTGATGGTGAAGAAAACCTCATGGGCAATGGCTGCCTTAAATTGAAAACCTTAGCTGAACTTTTTTAAAGACAGGCAAACCAAACCAGAGAGTAAAGTTATTAACGTATGGTAATATATACCTTTCCATTCAAAATTAATTTGCAATTCTGCCATTTCTATATTCTGAAGCAGGAAAAACCAAGGAACTTATGGAGAGTACAACAGTGGAAGCAAATGCAGAACCACAAAATCCATTTCCTTACAATTGCAAGCAACTATAATGAAATTTAAATCTAAAGGTAATCAAGGAAAGAAGTGTCTTGACATTCTGCTTAATAAAAATCAAAGGGAGAAAAAGAGATGAACTTCAAAAGATAGGTCTGCTACTGCATGTATTTGTATTTTATCATCACATCTTTTTGTTTTATTTTATAACAACTTTGTCATTTTAATAAGAACATATAGCTGGGATTTATTATAATTCAGGATTTCGCAATGCTGATCCAATTACATCTAGTTTACAATCAGATGGCTTCTGAGACCTTCCCAGTCTTTGGACTGATACTAACTGGAAACTATTAGGACAGGAAAAAGAAGGTGAGAAGATAAGACAGAAAACTTGGCTGACCTACCTATTCAGCAATTCTCAGTTCAAAAAAAAAAAAAAAGGACTTAAAGAAGAAAAAAAAAATGTCAAAGATCTGAGTACAGATCAGACTATGTAAATTTGGAATAAAGTAAACTTCAAAGTTTTTTAACTTACAAGTATTTAACCCTGATCCCCTCCTGTTCTGTAACAGAGCAGCTCAGAGGAAATTAGGCAGCAATACCTTCACCTGCAGGAGACTTTACTCTGCTTTATAAAGTTCTTGAAGAATCACTAAATTCATCCAAGAATCAAAATGAAAAATACTTGAGAGTTTTTGTGGAAATAAATGCTTCTGTGTACTTATACCTATTCTGCAAATGGAAACATGATGAGTTTTGTCAGATCACAATTCATCACTACTGGTAATTAATTTTACAAAGATCCATAAAGTGGGAAAAAAAAAACCCACTAGCTCAGCATGTGATTCTGTACTTGATACTATGACTTTATACTGGAGTAATGAGAAAGTAAAGCGCTTTCTTTTATTTCCAGCCTCCACTGTCTTTCACTGCACAAAACTATTCAGCATCACATCACTGTAAACAGTATATGTAATATACAACCACATGCTGATGGTTCTCCATATTTATTTTTATTTAAATTGAAGAAATGCTAAGCATCATCTCACCCATTCAAATACATAACTCCCTATAGGTACACAAGAAGTTCACAAATGCAGCAGCCTCAAAGCCACTTTATTCCAAACCTCTCAGGACAGCTTTGTATGCCTGCGAGCAGCACGCCCACAGAACCACACCACATGATCACACTACAGTCTTCCTTCAGAGCTGAGCACAGCTCTCCCACTGTTTCAGTGAAACTATTGTTCACTGCCTGCTGTGCCCCCCTCCATTCACCTCAAAGTTGCTGGATCTTTAGTTCCAAGTTTGCATTTCACAGCCACTTCAGCTCTTCTTTCCCACCTCTTCCTAAAACAAATATCTTGATGGAGACCAGTGATTTATTAGAATGATCACTGTTCATTTCTTCTTTGCTTTCTTCACTACTTTCTTTGCCACACTGGAACTATGTAGAAAATCTGGGAATACTTAAAATAGCCAGCTATGCATTTCTCATTATGCCTGGCTGAAACAGAGCATGTGACCTTGTTTGTGAGCTGTTATGAGTATGCCGCCATTAGATATGGCATGGATATTATCAGTTAAACACATCCAGAACATGAAGCAGGTTATTAACAAGTAATATTCTGATGAGGCAGGCAATAAAAAATTAAGATCTTCCACAGAATTCTAATGCAAAGCATTAAAAGTTACAAAGGAAGTATAATATATACAATCCTTGTCACAGTTTTAAGTCAGGTGAATTAACCACATGAAATGCTTTCTTTGAAGAGTATATCATTCCAGCTTAGTTGTGCTCTTCTGATCAGTAAAAAAAGAAAAATCTGCAGCTTCTTTTCCCTCTCAAGAGATAAAATTATCAAACAGGTAACTGAAATTTCACAGAACACAAAAACAAATACAAAAAGACAAACCCAGCAATGTTTGCACTGCACCAGAAGATTCAGCTATCTTAAGAGTCTCCAGAACATCAGTGATCCTTTTTCCTAATTATTAATACATCCCTTCCCCAGCGGAAGTATTTCACAGTACCTGTTACATACCTGAAATCCACTGAAACAAATGTATCAGACAACAATATAATGATTAGTTTTATTTTTCCCTTACCTTTGAAGCTCTAAAACCATCCATCAGCTGTAGAATTCTGGATGGAAGTTTTGATGCACTCTGTGACACTCCATTCTGATTTTCCAAAGGTACTGTAAAATCAGTTCTGACAGCAGAAGTGTTATCAAAATTGTAAGCAGCTCCTGAGGAATCCATCCCACTGCAGTCCAACTTACTAACAACTTTGTGCTCTGTGAAATTTGAAGATTCACTTTCTCCATCACTTAGGTTCTCAAAAGTGTCCACAGAAGGGATAGAGTCATACTTTTTATGTTGTACATTATGCTTAGAGGGTGGATAGTACAATTCTGCTAACTTCTTGCAGAAGTGATTCAGAGGAAATCCCACCACATTCAAGAAGTCTCCATGGACATACTCAACTAACATTCCACCAAGGGCCTGGATACCATATCCACCAGCCTTGTCCCTGGGGGAGAGAAAGGAAAAAGAAATCTATAACATAGCTCTAATCAAGGTTAAGAGTAGAGGCATCACAGAACACTAATAAACCAGCAGTACTGCAGAGGCTGGAATAAAGACTTGTACCTAAGTTACACGCAGATTAAATCTACTAGGTTGGCTCAACACTTCAATTTGTAAATCACAAGATAAACATAAGGATCAGTATTTCTACTAAGGATGAGGAGGTCAAAGGTCTTGATGCTTCAGACAGTGCAAGTGCAACAGTCACCGAAGCAGCAGGTGACTGCAGTCAAGAGTGTGTTGTCATAAGTTACCAAGTTGTGGCTACCAAAAACGTAACAGGGTCACCAAGAGCAACACTGCCACTGGGTCACCAGATGCATACTGACCCTCACCCCGTTCCACAAGATGCTGGAAAGCCTTTGGGAGTGTCATGTCCCAAAGGAGCTCAACAAAGACAACCCTTTAGATGATCATGGAACACATCTTGTAGATCTCAGTCATAGGAATACCTAAAATGAGGATTGGGAAGACAGGATTTTCTTGGAAAATAGCAACCTAATCAAATGAGATCCATATTTAGCCCTATCCATCCATCTCTTGTGCAACCATCTCAGATAGAATAGAGTTGTGGTTCATAACACTGTGCTCTTAGATGTCATGGTAATACTGGTAATTTGGCACAGGAATGTACATGCACAGAAACTAACCTTGGAAATCTAATTTGTCTTTAGTTGTAATTATGCAAATTCCACAGACTGGAATGGAAATATATACAAGGCAGATAAACTGCAGTAGACCCAACAATTTTACTGTTCTTATACAAGGAACAAGGCAGTTAAAAGTATGCTTCCTACATAACATCAGAATCTGAAAGCCTGTGTCAGCAAGCTTAGAAACCAAAGGTCAGTCAGTCTCAGATCTATTTGCTTAAGGTAGTATAAAAATACACAAACTGCTTGAGAAAGAAGGTTACTACACAAAAAAATATTGCTAATTTTTTCATCTGAAATTTCATCAGAAACAGCTCTTTATTTTTAGTACTTACCTCTGGATTCCCTTTCTAATAGCATGCTAAAACAAATAGAGGAATCAGTAAGCCAGCAAGTAGGATTTTCTGAATTGCTATGAATTGTGGAACAGGAATTTTCCTTTAATCTTGAATTGTAAGCACTACCTTATAACTTGGTCATTATTTAAATTATTTCTTCTTTTATAACATTCTCATGATTTACATCAGCTAAATTAGGACTATTATAATGCCTAAAATGTCCTCTCATTTTTCAATGAAATTATAGTTGTTTTGGTATATGCTTGCAGGTAGGCAAAAAACATTATAACTATCAAAAGCAGCAGTATCATACTCCCAGCAAGAACATTAACAGAAATGACTACATATGGATTTTTCTACGACACTGTTCTAAGATTGGATCCTGAAAAGAACATTTATATTCTGTATGTTATTCCTTCACAGTAAAATGTGAAACTGTACAGCTGAAGGCTCTGTCATCACCTCCTTCCCAGACTGCAGTAGAGTCCTTTGATTTCACTGCCCTCAGAGGAGAGCTACTATAACCATATAGGATTTTCAGGCTAGCAGTTCTAAGCAGAGACAGATAAATTTGTTCATAAAAGAAAGATTACAAAATAAAAAGCTGGGTCAAAGTCTACTCATTATATAAGCCCAAAACAGTTAGGATTACTGTGGTACAGCCTTCTTTCTACAGATACACAGAAAAAAAAAAAAAAAAGAAACAGTGCCTGCAAGTAGAAAGAGGAATAGGAAAAAAACAAAAAACAAAACATCTTTCTGAAGCCAAAATTTGAAGGTTTTTATAGCATCATCACAAACTACCTTGAGACAGCAATTTGTCCTCCTTCCTTACCCATACTTTACATCACCTATGTATTTCTAGTATCACCAGTGATTGACTTACATACTATATGCCAATTTTCTTCTTGCTAGAAAAAGAACTGAATTTAATTCACAACAGAACTAGTAATTTTTCTTTTTTGTTTCATGGGATTATTGAGTCTTGTATTATTTCAGAAAATTATTTTACCATGTAATTTTTTTTTTAAAAAATAAGGAATGGTCACTTTTTGTTTAGAAAAACCTGTATGCATAGAATTGTGTGGACATGGAGGGAACAAAAATAAACAAAAAAAAAGTGCTGTGAGATACTTCTCCTTACCGTTTTGCAAAGTTTGTAGGACACTGTGTTTAGTAGTTCCTTTGCAAAGTCAGAGTAAGTGCTTCCTATTATATAAACATAATAGGAACATATATAAACAGGATTATATAAACAAAGATCAATTGGCTTCTACCTCAGAGAGTAATAAAATACATTCTCTGAACCTGTGGTCCTTGAGAAACCCTTGATGTCACACACTGCTTTTAGGAGAATGAATAGAACAACCCAGCACTGCTCACAAGCTGTTTTGGTGCAGCAAAGTACTGCTAAAGCTATTTGCTTCCAGAAGAAATATTCCGAATATTCCAAAATATTTTTCAACCTCATATTCTTCCTAAAAATCCATGGTCATTTCTCCTTCAAACTGCAATTTTATGGTCTAGTACATCTAAACATCATACTAACTAGCATAGTAAACATCACCTTCCAAAAACCTACATAGGAATTTACTACAAGCTGTAGTCTTGCCAAAATATTCTCTCCCTATAATCCAATTTACAAATCAGTCTATTCAGTAAACTGTGAACCTTACATATTCACAAAGTATGCCTCATTTACACATAAGCATTGAAATATATCCAAAGTCTACACTGGTTTATTTTCCCCAGTAAAACGTGGCTTTATTGTTTTATAGCACAAATGAGTTTAAAAACCACCACAATTTCTTACAGGGTCAGAATCGAAGCTACAGGGACAAAAGTTCACATCGTATCACCTGATATGCGGTCCATAGTGCTAACTATGCCTTCAGGCAGCTTCAGCTAACACAAAGGGAAAACAGATTCCTTTCCCTCGTTGTCTCCAAATAAGTGCTTTTTCTTTTTTTAAGCAATCTAGTGAACTTCATCTTAGGAGTAGTAATTAGGCATTCTGTTCTTATCCAATTTCTTCCACAGAATCACTGTTGTCTGGTATATTGTCTTCACCAATGTTGCCTATATAGGTCAGTAACTGTATTACCAGAGTAGCAGAAATGCATAAACTGAAGGACAATTCTGGCACAGCAACACATGGTGTTTTCACTTTTCACATGGATAAGTAAAAATTAAGCTGGTGTTCCTTGCATCAGAGCAGTGATTTTGATAAACTAAACGCACCAAATTCTAGCTTTCTCCCAATACAGTTCCATGACACCCTGATTATCCAACACTTAATTCTTTTCACCTGTTTGTAATGAACTATGCATTGTCTTGGGCACTGAAGATCCCTGAATACCTCTGCGAACAGAAAGATAATTGTATATTGCACAATTGCTTGCTCTAATCCAGAGTATTTCAAGTCTTCACTTTTCAAGTTCATTAGGGTTCTAAAAAGGTAGCTCACTTTCACTGGAGAAATGACAGCTTTGCACAAGAGCAAAACAGTGACCTTGCATCACCCATAGTATCATTTATCATATACACAGTGCAAAATTTCACAGAATACAGGGCAATATTTTACACTGGCTTAATAATGTACTCTAAGACCTATTCTCAAGTGTTGTGTGGTGGCATCAGAGTCTTACTTACATTGGCTCCCCACTATGAATATACTCCCATAAGAGCTCTTCAGACAGCTCAGAAAATTTTACTTTAGTCTCTTCATAGAAATCGGTGATTTCCATCTCTAGTTGATTGTCTACAGAAAGAAAAAGGCCTTATTAGAAACAGGAATTATAGTTTAGAGAGCGTAACATCTAGGTTGTTTGTCTTAATCATTTGACAGTTTTGCTTGAGAAACATTAGATATATTGCATAGATGTATGAAATGACTAATAATGTTCTTTACAGACAGTGGGCTCAACTTCCCCAAAACAGTAGGAGTTTTCAGTTTCAGTCTCTGCAGTTCTGTGTCAGGGCTAACAGACTGCTCTTCCTGTATGGAATATATTCTTAAAATTAACAATCCTCATACAAAGCTTTTTATGGATGTTGGCACACACATCTAGCACTGAGTACAAAGAAAAGAAGGCTACAAGCACCCTTCCAACTTTATGACTGTTGTCAAAGAACTCTTAACAACGTATCAGAGTCCAACACGGTAGCTGTCATAAAAGTGGGTACGTGCAGCTGCACCTGCATTTCAGACGTGGGTATCCAGCAGTCCCATCAAGAACAATTTCTGTCATCTTCCTATCATCTCCCAAGAGATGACAAGATTATTTAAGACTTCTGTAGCTGGAAGTGGATGAGGGAAGGTTCAATAAAGTACTGCACACCTGGGTATGGACCTGCTGCATATGGTGACCCTGCTGTCACTGCCGACAGAGGCTTCTCCAAAACATGTTCAAAAGGTAACAGCATTGCACAAATGAGTGTGCACATCACAGATTATTACCTCTCTCTACTCTTTTATATAAACATCAAGCATCTCCTGTTACCACAGTTCTGGCAGCAGTGGAAATGCTTGAGGAGGAGTAAAACATATTTGCAGTTCAGACCAAAGGAAGAATGCTAACCAATTTCTAGGTGCTACTGTGAAGCCCAAACAAAATTTTAAAAATTGGTGCATATGAAGACATTACTGTGTCTTTCAGTATTGATAACAAATTCTAGTCAACTAAAAAAAAACCACTTCATCTTTAATAAGTTAAAAAACACACTATAATTATAAATAGTAAATACAGTTTATAATAATTCTCCAAAACTGTTCTATCTATTGCATCTCTTGGGGAATCTGCTGACTAAAGGTATATTTTTATTCATCTGACTGTGATGCAACTCAAATTTGTAAACTTCAAATGAGAAGTGCTGTTATAGCATCACTATTACAGTTGGGTGCACTTCACTTTCTTCCTAGACTAAACAGTTAAAGGTGTTATTTATATAGCTGGGTTGCTCACAGAACTCCTTGGTAACATGTTTTATTTATTTTGTAGCAGCTCTCCCTCTACTGTACTAGCATATTAGCAGTACTGCATCACTAACTTTAATTCTATTTTGTAAGAGTTAAGAGCAACCATTCCAGAAGTGATTAAAAGCTGTTAATTTGTGTGCACAAAGACTATGTCCAGCGACATGTCTGCAAAAGCTCTACTAAAAGACTATTGGCACAATTATCAGACAATGCTCTTCAAGCACTTCTCAAATTATATTAATGGTATAGTTTCCATAAAAATTACTCCCTTTGTCTATAAATTATGCGATAAAGAACATTGGTGTATTGCTCCCTAGAGCTTCTTAACAGTCTCGGGCATTAGGCTCCAATTGGTCTAAGCGCAACATAGAATGAAGTTGATATGGATCACATCCAGCTCAGTCTCTCAGTCTGTAGTACCTTACTTGAATTTAATTTAGAATATTCCACAACTTACACTGGCCTTTCAATTAGTCTCATAGCAGAGACAGTATTTCTGATCTCCATTGTGTCTTGTTGCTTTCCCTTCTGTGTGAAAACTGAATACAGGAAGAAGGCTGTTTTTTGTGGGGAGTCTTTAATTTATATTTTGATAAGGCAGTTATTGAGTAGAAAACCAATTCAGACTGTATATGAAACATTTTCATCCTGTTTCTTTACTTGTACACACTATCACGAGAGGAATTTTGAAAACAAATATAAGTTGTAATAAAATGATGCATACCTTTACTGCAGCAGTGTATAATAGCCACGCCTGTGAAAACACTGTGCTCTTTCCCATTTAACCTGTCAGGCAAAAAATGTCCATTAAGCAACAGTCCTATGAAATGTTCTACATTATTATATTGCTACACTCTGAGAAGCAGACCATTACATAAATGTATCACTCAATGGATCTGACATGCATCCTAAACAAATTTTATTTCAGTATTGCTGAAAAAATAACGGCAAAACAAACCAAAAACAACCACATAAAAAACACTACCAAAAGCTGCAGTCATTTCAAGGTTCCAAAATACCATTTGTATAAGAGTAGTCCATAGTATCAACTCATTCACTGTACATCAGGGAAGTGACTATTCCAAGTGCATTAGAAAAGGCCAGTTGGCATAAATACTACTGTTACAGCCATCTGCGCTGAAAAATGGCAATAAATAGCTAGGTGATGTAACTCAGACTAAACATGTAATAGGGAACTAGAGCATATGTTCTCATTTCACCCAGACTGGCCCCCAGAGAGCCCATGGCAAGCCAGAGTGCAGAAGAGCCCAGATTCCCTTACCCTGGCTCTCTCTTGGAGCAGCTCTAGAGTGCCACGCTGTGACCAATTAGTTCTGAGGATTTTATTACCTGCTGTGTAAGCAACAGATGTATAATAGCAAAGGATTGTGAATCTTTGAAGAGACTATTTAAGGAATAATCTCATAAAGATTAGCCAGGATTTTTTTTCATGAGATCAGAAGTATCTCGCGTGCTCTGTCCCGCACAAGATTGTAGACTAAACTGTAAGATGAAACAGTGTGTGAAAATTTTAACTTGACACATTGGATATATGCAAAGATACATCATCTTGTCTGCCTTTTTCCCTGGAGTTCCAAAAAGTTAAGTATTAAGTACTTTTCATATCCCTAATTAAGAGATTGACCTACTAAACTTACAACAAACAAAACCCAAAAAAATTTGCATGTATCCCTTCTGTGCAACCCTTTTGATAATCTAAGTGATGGAGAAATTGCATCTTCAAATTTCATGTCTTACTTAAAACTACACACCTTGATAGCATCCTGTAGGCATCTTGCTTATCAACTGGTTTCTCCAGTATCTGCTCATCCACAGACTAAAACAGAAAAATAGAGTGAGTGTGCTGCTTTTTCTCACTTTTCAGAAACTGACGTCAGAAATGATGTTCATATCATGATTTCAGCTAGGGCTCAAACTTGAGTCTATTGAGTAGAGCAAGAAGCACAGATACTTTGGTGGAACAGGTAATTAGGTGTCAAGCACATGAGTGCCATACTCTACCCTCCAATGGGCGCACCTCTCAAACAAAAGGATAATTTAACTTTCTGTCCTTAACAGTTCACTGTCTCTGTGAAGAGGTCAGGTACAAAGGCACAACATAGAACAGTTCACAGGATCTGGACTTCTTGACAGACAAGTCACCTGAGAACAGAACTTCCATGACATACTAGAAGATCCAAGGCAATACTTATGGCAATATTAGCATCCCCAAAACCAGTAGGAAGGCTTCTAGCTCTCTAGACTTTAAAAAGTTGTTGGGAAAAAAACCCTAAAAACCACATCAACAAACCCCATAAAGATGTATCATAACACAGGTATAGCTTCACAGTGAAGGCAACTTTCAAACTTAAACCTAAAGATATAAGTATTTTCTACACTTGTCATAAATTAAAATAATGCTAAATCACTAAAGAGTTCTTACCACAATAGTGTCTGCTCCTATGACAACATCAGGTGTTCTCATATGCTTCTGCAAAAGCATAAGAAAGAAGTAATTTGTCAGAAAATGCAAAGAGAACAAAATCTTTTAAGACATAAGGTAAGAAAATAGCAGTTTACTGGTTTAGAAGTAGGGCTCTACACTGACCTGAAAACAGACACTATTTCTCCTTTTGCACTGTTCATGAAATAGTAAACATTTATATCACCATAAAAGTGAGGCTTGAGCACATCATTCTCAAGCCACAGATTTGCCCAAATATGTTACTGATGAGTAAATGCATCCAGGAAATAAAGTGCATTCTCAAAAGTCAAGCTGGTTTTCAAGGTAGCAAAAAATTCCTTTAAAGGAAGTGCCTAGTGTTTGGAAGCCAGAGAATACAGGCCTCTAGGATCATTTCTCCAAGCAAAATTTTACTGACAAATAAACCTGTTTTTTTTAGCTACACTTTTGTGTTTTTCTCTCAAAAGCAAACACAGTCTATTTTTTTAAAATATGAGAAGTAGTGATACATAAAAATTCCTTGTAAATCTTTCTTGACTTTAAACAGTACCTGTCTTTATAGCTAAGTTTTGATTTACCTGATTATTACAAGATATACTGCTGTTGCTTATCACAATATGATATGAAACCTGCCTCTAAGTGTTACCATTATAATAAAACATTCATAGGCAGGTAATTCTTCTAGACAAAGACTTGATGTGCTCTAAATGGTTCAACCATATCTAGAATTAGCTTTACAAATCCCTATAATGAAGAAGCATTGTGAAATCCACCGAACTAGCACTATCACCAGCACAGTATTTTGCAATGACAGCCCAAAGTAAGTAATTTAGTGAGGTTGGGTTTAAAATCCACTCTTCTATGTTTTACCATTGTCTGGAAAGTAGCTGACAGAATCCTGGGTAACGATTTACATTGGAGACCATGCAATATTTGTTTTGAAGAATGGTGACATCTGGCAACACTGTTAATTTAAAGTGTTCAACATTCCTTTTCTGTTGCTAGAATAGGATCAGCAAACACCCCTCTCTTTCAGAGCTATATTATTAAGAAAATATTACGGTCAATTTTGTGAGATTTAATCTGCTTGACTTTTAAATAGGTTCTGGTAGCAAAGAGCCTTTGTGTTCAAACAGTGATCACAGCCAAGGGCATAAGTCAAACACCACTGATAGTGTAAGTTGCATCACTGGTTTTGATAAAATTTAGGATACAAAATGGATGCCTCATGTAACAGAATCTGAAATAATATCAACTTCTCCCTTCTTAAAATTAGATATACAAATTCTGTTTTAAAACATTGTGGGCAAAGAAAGAGTATTTTTTGTCTGCTTTCCTCCAGTACACACAATTTCTGAGCTATTCTTATCACTTCACCAGTGCAAGCTACAACAAAGCACTGGAATCAATCAATGTTTTTCTGTGGAGTATGTCTCCACAATCAAGAAATATGTGAAATGAAGTTAGCCATACACCTGGCTGTTGAAAGAAATGATGGAATTTATATCCTGCACAAGAGTAGGTATGATGCTGACAACAGATGCAGGCTGCTTCAGTTTGTGAAAAGCTTGAACTGCAGGCATGAGACTTCTGATTAGGTAATTCAAGACATCATCTTTCACAAATGACAGGGAAACATCCATTAGCCTTCAGTGGAGAAAAAGGACTCAGGGATCACTTACGCAGTGCAAGCAAATTAAGTCACAGTAACATGCAACACCTAAAGACAAAAAGCTCATTAATGTAATAGTAACTCACTACATGCATTCTGTTTGCTACTTCAAGAGCCTTCTGTTTTGCTGTTTCCACAGCATACTCATAAGGAGCTTTAAAAGATGACTTTTCTAGTGTCTCCTTAAACCAGGATGGAACCACCTCAAACCGCAGGCCCTGTAACACAGAAAAGTGATGCAGTCAGTCTGACCTCATCATTAAACATTGCTCTCAAGGCACATTAAATGAATAGAAAATCTGACATCTGTTTTCTGCACTTTAACACACCTGCCCCAAAAACACACACAAAAAACTCCCCAGTGCTTCTATTGGTGTTTGGTGCATACATATCCTTTGCAAGCAATCTAAAACAAAACAATCAGAACTTTAAAACTGGTGTGTATACTTGATTTTGCCCTTATTTATTAGAACCTAATCACATTAGTAATTTCATTATTCTTTTCGTATAAAAACAATGAAGTGTGTAAGCTTATACTGTTGTATAAGCTTACACGCTAATAAACAGAGGATTATACCACTGTCTTTTTAAAAATTTAATCCATCCATAGCACTTTACTCATGCAAAAGCAGTGCACATTCTTACAGGAGCTTTACTGCACTTTATGTATCCTTAGACATATGCTAAATAGAAAACAAAACCAAACTGTTTCTGATTAGTTTCATCAAACAATGCCGAACTATTCTTCCAACGTTTTGCTTCTAGGCTACATTTGTACATTTGCACCCGGCAGCCATTCTATGTTTCTAATAACTTAGTGCATGACTGAACCTCGGTGCTTCTCCACACATCCGTATTTTGAAGTTATTTCTTCCACTAAAGCTCAGTTTATCGGTTGAATTATTAAGAATGGCAATACTAAACAACTTAAGTTCGACAGGCGATACCCAAGTGCTATTCAAAAGCCTCCCTCAGCCCGCCCAGCGAGGCTAACACGTTCCTCCGCAGGGACTGAGCGTCAGAATGCCGGGTTACGGCCTCCTTCACTCCGCACCAGCGCCTTTCGGAAAGCACCCGCCTCCTTTATTCCCGCTCCCCTCCCGCTGCTCTCACGGAGCGGGGCCCGGGCCCCGTGCGGGGCGAGCGGCCGCGGCCGCACTCACCACGTTGGTGAGGATCTCCTGCCGGCGCGGCGAGGCGCTGGCCAGCACCACCCGCTTGCTGACCAGCTTCCCCAGCACCGGGTTCAACACCATGGCGGCGCCCGGCGGCACACGGCTCTGCTCCGCGCTGGCCGGGCCGGCCGGGGCGGCGCATTATGTGGCGGCGGGGCCGCGGGGCGGAGCCGGCCGGGGCGGGGCCGGAGAGCCTCGGGCCGTGTCCTTGGCGGCACGGAGCGGCTGTGTGCGGGGAGAGCCGCTCTGCAGCCGCCCTGCCCTGAGGGGAAGGGCTGCAGCTGTCCCGGTCATGCCCTGCGCACCAGCTGAGGCAGCCTTGAAAGAATCAGTCCGGTTGGAAAAGACCTCTGAGATCGAGTCCAGCTTACGACTGAACACCACCAACGGACCACGGCACTGCTCCAGCTTTTCCGTAAATACCTTAAGGGATAGTGACTCCACCTCCTCCTTGGGCATTCCATTCACCCCATCGTTATTCCCTGTGTCCAACCTAAATCTTCCCTGGCACATCTTGAGGCTGTTTCCTCTTGTCCTCTTGCTGACTGCCTGGGAGAAGAGGCTGAGCCTGGCTACAGCCTCCTTTCAGGTGGTTCTAGAGAGTGATAAAGTCCCTCCTGAGCCTCCTTTTTCTCCAGGCTTAACAACCCCACCTCCCTCAGTCACTCCTCATAGGACTTGTTCTCCAGACCCTTCACACCTCTGTTTCCCTTATCTGGATCCGCTCCATCACCTCTATGTCCTTCCTGAATGTAGGGGCACAGAACTGGATGTGGTACTTGAGAGGTGACCTCACCAGTGCTGAAAAGAGGACACGCATCCTGTTTAACATCCCATCCCTTCTGCTCCCCTAATGCTGCAATAAAGTATTTGGAAAAGAGGTGTTATCACTTTTTCTTAGCTCAGAAGGAAGCCTAACATAAGGACATGAAAGTGTTGGAGCAAGTCCAGAGGAGGCCATGAAGTTGATCAGAGCTGGAGCACCTCTGCTATGAAGAGGGCTTTGGAAGCTGGAGCTGTTCTGCTTGGAGAAGGTTTAATAGAGCCCTCTTAATAACCTTTTAACACCTGAAGGGTGAAAACACAGAAGTCAGAGGGGCACTTCTCACAAGGGAGATACTGATAGGATGAGACATAATGGGTACAAACTGAAAGAGGGGAAATTTAGGTTCAGCATTCTGAAGAATCTTTGAGGTCCCTTCCAACCTGTACCATTCTATGATGCTGTGACTCTATTTTCATCATCACTTGTTGCATTTTCATCAAAATTGAAATATCCCCTATTTGGCCTTTTAAGTGAAAAAGTAGAGAAAGTAGTAGAAAAAGAAAATAAAAACTCAGATTACTTTCAAATAGTGTGATGCTGCATGCTTTCTCAGTTGGCTTGGAAGAAAGTGAAATGTATCTTCCAGCATTAAAAATATGTCCAGTCATTAAAACAGCAGTTTGCATTGCATATTCCGATCTTTTTACACCTGTCTCATGGACCATGTGTCTCATTGGTGAAGCCAGGTTCTTCTCAGTGGTGCCAAGCAATAGACAAGAGGCAATAGGCAGAAACTGATGCTCAGGAATATTCACCCAAGTATGAGGAGGAAGTTTAAAGTGCTGGGACCATGCACTGGGACAGGCTGCCCAGAGAGATTGTGGTGCCTCCCACACTGGAGATATTCAAGAACCATCTGAACACAATCCAGTGCAATGTGCTCTAGGATGGCCCTGCTTGAGCAAAGAATTTGGACTAGATGATCCCTTCCAGCCTTTCCCATTCTGTGATTCCATGGCTTGTGTCAGATTTGCCAAATCTGACAGCCCAGTGGAGGTGAGACTAGCACAGCCCCATGCCCCAGGTGCCCCCAGCAGCAGGGCTGAGAGTGTATTGCATTGCCAGCAGGCAGACATGCACACACTGTATGGCATGTGCACTTGGAAACATGGAAAACCACACGGAATAATACGGACAGGGACACTAAGAACTCACCCAGGCACAAACGCCACCAGGAGTCTCTTTGTTCCCCTCTGGCTGATCAGGATGAAAAACTTTTTTGTATGCACACACATTCACTTACCTAGCTATCATATACATGGACCTCCCTGTACCACAACTTGGACAGGGCTCCTGTGGCACCTGGAGGGGCTGGGACAGGGGACTCTGTTGGCCTCGTGGTGCTGCTGGGGGCTCCCCCTCTGCTCCTATCATGGTGCATGGGCATCAGCCATTTGTCTCCATAACCTGACAGGCTGTACGTCATCCTAGGTACTAGGATTTAAGATTTGAACTTCAATTTTTAATTTTTTTTTTTTTTTAGTGGCCATGGTGACTTAAGAGCATAATTGAAAATTTAAAGATATCTTTTCTCAAGTAATTACAAAACACAAAGAACCTAGGGAAATTATGCTGAATTGAAAACAGAAATAAAAACTTAGATTACGTACCACTGTGAATGTAGATAGCTGTGCTCTGTGTATCCATAATACTGAATATAGTTCTGGGATATTTAGAGAGTCAGCAAGGAAAATAGGGCCTGTGTGAAAAAGGAATAGTCTAAGCTTGTCCTAAATTTTGTCAGAACAAATTCACTGTTCCTTTTTTTTGGCTGTGAAGTGTGACACTGCTCCTTGCAAATGACAGGTGTGAAAGATATTGCAGAAATGAAAGCCATAGTATCTTTCTTACAATGCCAATACAATTTTTGATGGATTAAAAAGACAAGGATCTCATCAAGTAACAGAAGCTTATGTTTCCTGGCACACAGTGGAAAAGATGTGGATGTTTTTCTCTGGGAAAAAATATTACAACCCTGCAAATTTAACATAAATGTAAATCCTAATGTATGTATATCTCCAATGTGACTGCATTACTAACCAAAGAAAGGGAAATTGCAATTGTATGGGTGTTCTTAGAATTTGGGACACATTTCTTATCCAGAGTCATCTTTCTATACTATGCCTTGTTTTCTGTTGAATATAAGCAAGCATAATAAACTGAAATCAGGCACTCCAGAGGACTAAGATGATAATGCAAATATCAAACCAACAGGCCAAATTTTCTTCTTTTCCTCATTTTATTCAGACTTCCAATATACTTCACTTATCATAGCAACATGGCAATGAAGCTGTGACTCCATCCCAATCTGTGTGTATGAATAAAGGAAAGACTTGAGATGAAAGGACACCTGTACCTGACAGCTTCTTTTGAGAGAGAGGAACAAAGACTGATCTGTCTCTAGATACCTGTGGAGCCTTTAGAGATGCACCCAACATCACTCCTTTTTCTTAGGTATGGCTTTCCATTAACTGTAGAATTAAACAAGCCTGATTTATTTCCCTTAACTGAATTCTGCTTTGCGCAACAGACTTTGAAATTTAAACAAATAAATTTGAAATATGTGGAATTTCTCTATAATTTCTCTATGTCTTCCATGGAAGTTAAGATAATGCCCAAAACCAGAGACCACCAAAAGAGTTTTTTACTTGAAGAAAATGAGATGTGGCTCTTGCGTTATTATTTTTAAGGAGCGGTATTTACTAAATTTGTTATTCTGTTAAACTTACACGGCAAATGGTGATTTTGTCTATTTAAAAGACAAAACCACAAACCTGTTGAAATACATATTTTCATTTACCGTCTTCATCTTCTGCTGGTCCAAATGTCAAGATAAAGAACCCTGTGAGAAAAGCTAAACCCCATCACATAAGCTGCCAAGCCTGGGAGAAGGCACGGCAAGTGTGAGGCTGCAGTGAGGTGACCAAGGGGAAGATCAATGACACCAGCAGTTATCAGAAAAGTTTGTGTCATGGCTGACTGGGCTAGTCAAAGATTAGCTTGTCCAAGGTTGGTTATGAAACTATTGACTTTTTCCAATATCCAAGGTATTTTGAGCAGAGGCAAAACAGCAGTTAAAGCTCTGAACTGCAGAGACCTCAATACTTTTGTTCTGGAGCTCTCTGCTTTTCTGTGTACGCATTTACTCAGTAGCCATGACAGTAACACCTTGAAGCATATAAAGAACACTGTGATCACTAAGTTCTTGTGCCTACTTTTGTGTGTATTGTGATAAATGTATGTATTTCAACCCAGATGTATTACTTGCCTGAGCCACCAGTGCAATCACCGACCGGATCATCTTATTTGGGGAACAATGCATTTCCATTGTGAGGAAATTAGTGAACCCTGGGGCTTAACTATAAAGTTGCTATGAAGCAAATGAGCATTTCACCTGTCACAGGGCAGCTTGACTTTCCTAAGATAACCTCATCAATTCAAGGAGCTCACACTTATGTTTTTCAAGGAACCTTTTCCTGCCACTGAAATTCTTGCCATAGTCTAATGTGTCTGCCTAACTTGTAAAGTAATTAATACATCTTGTTTCTGTTATTGTAGGGGAAAAGATCTTTGGTTGTTTGCAGATGGATTCTATTTAATCAGCTAATCATCAGTAACTCAGTTTAAAATTATGGTGTCATCTAACATTCCCCATCTTGTGTTTTATTTTTGTCTTTTTATATACAGCTTGTATTTAGCTAGCAGCCTTCTGAGCAGAGTTACCTGTTTCATATAGCACTCCATCTCCTTGATATTTTAAGATTGCTTTACATGTTCAACTAGATCTTTGGTTTATGAAGGGGTATTCTAGATTTTTCCAGAATCAGGGTGTGCTTTCAGAGCAGATGCCTTAGATTTCTTTCATAGTCTTATTGCTTAGCTCTGTGTTCTCATAGGCTATTTTTAAGGATCCCTATCAATTTGTCAGCTTAGGTACAAATGCTCCTTCCCCATCTTCTGGCCAGCTTGGAAGGCCTATAATATCTTAATGTCTTTGGGTGACCATTTCCCAGAATTTCCTTTCTATTTGAAGCAGAGTAGTACTACAATCATATGGAGACATTTTGTGGAGACCACAGGAAGTCAAATGAAATAAGATTTAAATACACTGTAGGATAAAGGCTGTAGGATACGTAATGTCCCTGTAAATGTTTTTACAAATACTTAATTTTTCTTCATAACATAGTTATCAAAAGTCATCATACCTTGGGAAGAAACTTCACAACTGCTGAGGGAGTGCAGTATAAATAGAATCAGAAGAATACCAACCCATTTGTCAGGCAGCTGCATACCCATCTCCTGGGACAAGGAAAGCAGCTACATCAAACATGGATGTAGCAATGTCCAGGAGGAGGACATGGCCATTCACAAAGCAACTTTTAACCGTACAGAAGTCATTATCCAAGCCCCAAAGAGTCATCCTTGGCCAGCACATTTAAATAGTGTAAAAAGTGTCTTTCCAAGAATAATTGAAGAAAGGATGTTAGGAATTCAAACTAACTACCTTGCTTTTGGCTTCTGCCACAGAAAAAGTATTGCAATTTGGAGAAGCCTAGAGCCTTAAAAAAATTTTTAGTGTGAAGACATCTAAGTCCTAGTAAGAGGAGCACAGAATGACAGATTTTGTGCCTGTGCTGGCCAAGAGGATGAGCTGCCAGGTCCACAGCAGCAACACAAGAGAGAGGAATGAAAAGAATGCTTCCTTCCTGCTAGTTTCTACCTGATATCAAATATGTGCTATATTCTCCTCCAGTATAAAGTGGAGTGCTGCAAGCACATCCTGATTTACACGACATAGAAACAGTATTGCAGTTACACACAGTGCCAGTGTTGACTTTCTTAGCTGTTGCTACAGCCAGTGTCTACTGCTGAGAGCAACTTCTGGTCTGCAGCTTTTTTCATGCTGTGAACTTGAGGGCAACAAGCAGCCTCAGAAGGGAAGACTGGGCAGAGGCTAATAAACCTGTAGTCTCTTGGACAGAAGGATGAGTGTTTGCTGACAGCATCCCTAGATATCTGTATGTTTGTGTGTTTGAGAGCCAATGGATTATATTAAATCCATGAGCCTCTTTTGAAGTCATATGTCTGGTTTTTGCTACACAAGCAGGTTCCACCTCTAATCTCAGCATCACCCCAGTCTCACTTCAATTAACACTTGCATTGTCACTAGACAAAAAGAAGCTGTGTATCAGACTATATAAAACACTGATTCTGTGTTATTTAAATTTGAAAAATGCATAAACAAGTACATAAAATATTTTGGGGAAAATGTGCATATACATAATATATATTATATATGCAGCATGCACGTCATCTATGTGTGTGTATGCTTATAAAAAAACGTGTATGTACACATATGTGATGTAAGATACAAATATGGAAAATAAGTATTCCTTCTTTTTTGTACAGTATAATTATAGATGCAAAGACAATGGCATGAAATTAGGGAAACTTAAAATTAGGTGCAGAGAAGAGAATATTAATTGGCTCAACTTTTATCCCAGCTTTTCCAGAAAATAACTTCCGAGGCTCCAAGGTCAAGAGCATCTTGAAGCTCTTATATTTATTATCTGAATCTCCACCGGAGGGCAGTGTGTCCCGTCTTTTTCCTACGTATTTGATCATGAACCTTAACTTTAAAGTACCTGTAAGATGCTGTAGCTTCTAAGAACTAAAGACCACACAACCCAAACTCTATCTTTCCTAGTTTTAATTTTAAGGATTACATAACAGAACAACTTCAGGCTATTCCCTAGGGTCCTGTCGCTGGTGATCACAGAGAGGAGGTCAGTGCCTGCCCCTCCTCTTGCCCTGCCAGGAGGTCTCCCATCAGCGTCCTCTTCTCCAGGCCGAGCAATGGATGCATGTGTGTGTGCAGATGTGTACTTTTAGGAGCAGTCTCAGAGCTGATGTGAATGGCAATATGTCTAGCAATATCTTGAAAGAGATGCATTGAGATTGAAGCAATAAAGAGACACCATAAGCACACTAAGAAGTGCTAAGATATGACTGCCACAGATCTTAAGGCTCCTTCAGCAAATTTTCATGGTTATAAGAACAGGAATAATTCTACCCAATGAAACAAATACTTTTATTGAATATGGAAATAAACACTCAGATTTCTATCTTCTATCATCTCAATTTTATCAGATGTATCAAGTGAAGAAAATTTAAATGTTGCATTTTAGCTTATTTTTGTACTCATTTAGATATTTAAAATAGATCAAACATATGGACACTTTATGTGAAAGTGTACAGAGAAATTTGCATTACTCATCAAAATGGGGTGGGATCACCCCATAGGTATGCATTCTGCATATACTATGGAATGCAGGATGAAATAGGGAAAGGAAAAAATATCAGCATGTTGACAATAATAAGGAACTGGGGAAACCAAGTCAGAGGTGTTGTGGTACTGAAACTTTTTTGAGGGAGAAAAAGCCATTGCATTCCATAGAGGGTTTTTAATTGAGAAGGTGGACAGGCTCTTTTTAGAGGTAAATGATGGGAGGAGACTTTACCTTATACATTAACATATATTTTCCTTTATCTTCTGAAGCCGTCTGAGTTTGGGGAGGTAAGAAAGACCTACACCCTATTTAAGTGCTTGCTGGGATCCCCAGGAATATTATTGTTACAAGCATGAAGATGGCAAAATTCAAAAACAGCTGTCTAGAGGAAGATGGTGATACCAATATTTATTTTGTAGTGTGTGTCTACACAGAGATCTGCTGTCATCTGAATGTCTGAATGCAATCAAAAACTAAAGCAGGCATTGTTTAGGAAATTAAGGAGACAGTCATCAGTTATCATGATGCTGCCAAGCAATAAGATGCTTAGGGCAACACTTGGTGAGGTAAGTTAAGCCTTTTGTGCATGGCAAGCCCACGCTTCCAGAGGTTTGAGTCACTCTGTGAGGTGTTTGTTCTGTATCTCAATAGTGTTTATTTTTTGTGAATCACATTTCTTTCCTTACAGCAGAGATCTGGAGATTTACTGCTGCTCACAGATTTTCTGCTGAAAAGGCGCCATTTTTCTAAAATGAAAGTGGCTATTTATGAAAAAAAAACCTAACTGCAGAAATTCTCTAACTGCAGGTAGCCTATTGCAGAAAATAACTTCCTGTGTCTCTCTGCAGTCACGTAAAATATTTCCCTGCCCAGCTGCCACAGAAATCACTTCTTTAACCCTTCTTTCATCTCTAGCTTGAATCTGTTTATACTTCATATAAGTCTGTTTTCCTTTCTCCTTTGATAAAGCTGCTCAGGCAGACAGCAGAGGAGAAAAACCTTTACATTTCCTCAGATTTAAGGCACTCAACAAAACACTTCTCTATTTTCCTGGTACTTCACCATAACCAACAACAGCATTTAAGATTGTGGAACATACTAGGAAAAGCTCCAAAGGACAATTAGCCTGGGAAGCTCTCAGTAGGACAATGGGCAATTTTCTTTCTTCAAGCTGGGTCATGCCAGAGCCAGGTCGTGTAGGCAGTGGTGCAGAATCTGGGGAAAGAGAACCGACAGTGTCCATGTGCTGAAAATTTCTGCAAAAGAAAAGATCTGACTGCAAGACATCATCCTCAGCTAAGACAGTCAAGAAGGGAGTTGAGGTATTTATTTGTGCTAAAAGCTAGAAAGGTAATCTGTCTGGCAGCTCTGAACTTCATGTTTTATAATTTAAAGACGCTTGAGCGTCTCCTCATTTGATAACATATTCCAGCTGTTTAAGGACTTTAAGGAAAAATACTTGCAACTAAGTCATGAAAGACCAGGAGTTCTGTGGCAGTCCAGACTTCAGTGATGCAGGAATGGGTTTTTTATTTTGTCAAATAAAAAAGAAAGCTTTAAAAAAGATATTTCAACTAAGCATTATGCTGTACTTTATTATGCACTCCATAATTACACTTTATAGGTTCAAGAAGAAAACATTTACTTGCAAAAATTTAATCCAGAATGAAACTAATCCAAATATATTAAAATTAATAGTATGACTTGAAGTTTTGTTCTCAGTAACTTCTTTTGAGACTATGAACTGTGACATAAATGAAGAAAGTACAATTATTCCTATAAAAGATTCCTGGTTGATTTTGGTTTTGTTTTTTGTTGTTTGTTTTTTTTTTTTTTCCCAGAATGGATTTAATTACTAAGAACAATAACCAAGGCTGATATCCTAATCATGCTTGTAAGAGTTATTTTATATTAGAATTATCATTTGGGGCACTTAAAAGATCTGTGACTTTAGATACAGCTAAAAAATTTACCAATAAAACTGATTATTTTAATGGATTTCACCAGGTCATAGCATTGTAAATTAGCTATTTTAGAGGAACTTGTCAGGTCATTGAAAAATATTTTGTTACCAGAAAAGGTACACTAAAGTGTATTTGCCAATGTATTTGTGACAATTCATGCCAGAGAATTGTACTCTTCCCTAATGCAGCTGTGAGCTTTTAGGAGTAGACTAGGCTGCTGCCTGAGAAGTTAAAAAAAAAAACAAAACAAAACAAATTGCCATGCCTCAAATGTACAAGCAGGTCTACTGCTAGTCAGCTCAAACAGCAAAGAGATAGGTGACGGAAAAAATGAGATCAGAGGTGAGAAAATATGTCAGAAATGGAATTAATAATAATGTGTTTTGAAGCAAAATGGATGAACTGTTACAAGCACCTGGAGAGATTTGTTCATCTTTACCTGATTGTGAGAGATCACTTGGTTAGGGGGGTTGGACATGCTGACCTCCAGAGGTCTCTTCCAGCCTCAGCCATCCTGTGATTCTGTGACCTGTCAAAAGGGGCTACATGACAGATGATGAAGCTTGTGCTCCAGACTCCCCTGACTATGGAATAGCCTCTTCCAAGATGATAGCAGGCTGAATTTCCTGCTGAATCCCTTCTTGGCAGCACCCCAGCAGGCAGGGTAGAAGAGGCCAGGCACCAAAGTAGTTCTGGCAGGGCTTAACTGGGAGTGTGAGATGGACCAGTGTGGAGCCAAGGGGCTGTCTTGCTTATGGTGTCCTGGCATTTCAAGAGAAGGGAGAACAGAGCAATTACATCCTATGACTTCCTCTTAGTACTCCTTCAGCCTTTGACAATTTTAATCCTTGAGGTCTTCCTGTGGTGGTTTGCCTGTTTAATAACGTACAATAGATTTCTTTTCCATGTTATTTTCCAGTTTCTCTGGACCAGTGTACTATGTGCACCCACAACATTCTTGGCAAAGTGTTTTCTAATTTTATTATGAGTTGGAAGAAGAGATATGAACTTAATCTGGTTTTAAGCCTAGATCTCATTAGCTTAATATGTTGTTTACCAATTATTGGACAAAGGCAGTGTAAGTCATCCAAATCAGATTTTACACTTCATTGAGGATTTTGGAGGCCTTTTTCCTACCTATCTTATATTATTTCTTTTCTGAGATGAGCAGTACTAAACTATTTAACTTCTAAGATTTTAAATTAATTTCTTAGAGCATACCATATGGTCTTGATCTTTTCTAGCCTTTGTTGATCCTATCTGTGACAGAGGCCAGAAGTGCAGAGAGTAAACTAGGAATGGGTGAAAAATGGATTTCTATGATGCTGAGCTGACAAATGGAATTATGGATTATGATTCACTTAGTCACTGACAAGCAACATCATTTTATACACAAAGCTGTTACTGGGTTTCCCTGTGTGCATTACTTCACTATATTACCAACACTGAATTTCACAAACATTTGTGGTATCCCTCCCATCTCTGCGTAAGCACATACCCTAACCATCCCCTAAGAGAAATAACACCCTGGTGGGTATCAATGTAGACATGTAGACCTCCTGTTATTTTAAACAATTTAAACTAGAAAAAATGATAAAAAGTGATGAGTTGACTTCAGAATAATCTCTGGTCCTCTCACATATTAGCATACATGTAGCCAAACAGAAAATGAACCCAAAATGGAACATAGTCTAGGGAACATTTATGAAAGCACAGCATCACGAGCTGGTTGAGCAAGGTGATTGTCCTGCTTTTCTCTGTGCTGGTGTGGCCTTATCTTGCATCCTGGGTGCCACAATATAAGAAAGACATGAAGTTCTTAGAGCACATTCAAAGGAGCGCTACAAAGATAGTGAAGTGTGTAGAGGGGAAGCTTTATGAGGAACAGCTGAGGGGACTTAGTCTCTTCAGCCTGGAGGAGACTTAGAGGAGACCTCACTGCAGTTACAACTTCCTTGTGAGGGGAAGCAGAGGAGCAGGCACTGACCTCCTCTCTCTGGTAACCAGGAATAGAACCCAAGGGATTGGCCTGAAGCTGTGTCAGGCGAGGTTTAGGTTGGATATCAGGAAAATATTCTTTACTCTGAGGATGTTTGGGCACTGGAACAGCTCCCCAGGGATATGGTCACAGCACCAGCCTGACAAAGTTCAAGAAGTGTTTGGACAATAGTCCTGGGTGCATGGCACACTCTTGGGGATGGTCCTGTGCAGGGCCAGGACCTCGATGATCCTTGTGGGTCCTTCCCAAGTTGATATATTCTATGATTCTATGATTCCATGACTACTGACCCTGACTGTCTGTTCCCAGTTTCCTCCAATGCTCTGGTCCAGGATGGGGGTGGGACAGGCTCTGACTGCTAGGCTACTTCAGAAATCCATATAAATTTAAAAAATATATGTATTGGTGCACCTATTGGGCAAGAAGAATGATTCAAGTTAGACAAAGTCTCATTAAACTACTTTTAAATACTTTTATAATTTGTGTGAAGGGTCTATGACAATGCCAATTTCTGATATATATGTATCTATCCTGTAAAGAAATCTGAAAAAAACTGAAAAAAATTCACAAAAAGAATGAGACACTGATTACTTCTATTTCGTAACTTGGTTTCCTTGCCCTCATCTATGCTTGTAAGTTTTTCACGCATGGCACATAAAAACACAGGAATGAATCTTAAATCCTGTACTTTTTATTTTTTAAAATTTTTATCTTTATATGTACAAAAAAGTTCAAGCACATTAATAGGTTAAATTTCTATACCATAATTAAAAAAAATAATACAAAATACAATCTCCCCTCCCAACCCTGAAAACAAACAGAAGCCTTTACATTCTTATCTTTGCAGTAAAATTACATTAATTACATAGTAATGCTTACAAATAAGCAAGTTGCCCAGGGCCCATGTTCCCCAAATTGAACATAATATGGACATGAACTTCTCAATAACTTCACAAATTGCAATGTATATTTATTTATATGTCTTTATTTATGTGCATATATGTATATGGATGTCAATTTACACTCATTGATCAAGGAGGGTATAAGCCATTATTCTTATGGTGCTCAGGAATGATATATTTCCAGGATCAAAGAACAGTATGATGGGCCTCTTTTAATAATAATTTATTCTCTTCCTATCTAATAAAGACTCTCCAAGATTTCATAGTATATGCCATCAGACTCAAAGGATTGCTGTTAATGAGTGCATTTTTATATTTCCTTCTCAAGGAACAATCCCACTGACCCAAACAGGAATCTGAGCTAACTAGAGGCTAGTTAGTGAAATGGCATGAAGTATACTCAAATGAGGCATCCTTCCTGTTCCTTTTTAAACATTTTCAGAAGAGACATGAAGGATTATGAAGAACTGCATGAGTTTGGAGAGAACATTTTCAGTTGTTGTGAGGATATTTTCTCACTTGAAAAAGGAGCAATTCACTGTTTTTCAAAATATAGCAATTGATGTCCAAGGTGCAAGGTTTCTGCCCTTTTGGCTCTATTTTGTGTCAGTTATAGTTCAGGCACTTTGCAGCATATTTTAGGAGGGGCTATGCACTTGAGGACCATGTTCAAGATAAAACAGAGACAAAGTCTGCATTAGATGTAGGAGAAGTAAAGGCTTTCAATGTAAAAATAGTTCCATGTTAAAAAAAAATTAAAAAGGAGAGAGATTTCAGTATAAACTTCAAAAAATGTTATGCCACAACAAAATGCAGAAAACAATTAAACAATTGTGATAATGAGATAGCTGGAATTGTGTGAAAGTGAATAGTGAAGGGTAGGTTCCAGGCAAATTGATGGGAGGGTTCAGGTGAGTTATGTATCACAAAGATTGGCTTTGTATGCAGAAAATGTACAGATTAATTAAAACTAACACTGTGAAATGCCAGAAAGCATTGAATGTTCACATTGGCTTGTAAATGGTAGTGCTAGGTCCACTCACATTTATTTTGCTCCAAAAACTGACAATACTTTAGCAGAAGATAGGAAATTCATATATCTCACTGTGTGTGTTTTGGTTTTCCACACTTCACTGTGAATAAATTAATGGTAGTTAATTTGTAGTAGTGATGAAAAATTGGTTTCTAATCATGAGATACCCAGAGAAAAATGGCAAATTTTAAGGGCTTTTGGTGTCACCTATTACTTAGGCACAGAAGCTCAGGAATCAGTGCAGCATGAGATGTCTCAACCAACTAACTACAGTGCTGTGGATAGCTTCCTCCTCAGTACTGGATGCAGTTGAAGTGCAGTAAAAGGATATGGTGTATTTTTCTCTTGCTTGTGAGGGGGTCTTGTCTGGTCTTCTCAGGTGGTTTGTGTCTCTCCTCTGTCAGTGAGAGGCAAATGTAGGTAAAAAAGCTGTAAATACTACAGGAAAAAAATTATCTTTTGTCTGTCCCCAGTGCATGTTCTGTAGCAGTTGTCTTTCCAGGCACACAGGCAGTGTTGAGATGTGAAAAGGATTAAACATGGCACGGAATATGCAAACAAGCTGTAGAAAGATATTTCAGAGGAGGGCTCCAAACACTGGACTGCTCATTCCACCTGCTATAACTTACTTTCAGGATATTTGGCACAGCTCTTCTTCTCAAGCCTTATTTTCCTCTTTCTTTTCTTCTTTCTTCTTGCCTGACTCAAAGAAGTCTGTTTCTGACATCTGGCCATCAGGAAAAGCTTTCATCTGGTTTCCGCTGGCACAGAGTGACTCTCCAGTCTGTGGTTGAGTTTTCATTTATCTAGCTGAAAATCTCGTTTATAATCCACACCTTCTCTGTAAGGAAGTAAAAAAATCATTCCCCAGGCAATATGTAAAGCTAAATTCTGCTAAGGGGGATGGTTCTTTTAGGTGTAGCCTACAGTGAATTGGTGAAAATGACCAGTTGATACTAACCACATACAAGCAGCATTGTTACTGTAATAGATTAATGTGGGAAAGTCTGTTTCCTTAAATAAACTGCTTCCTACAGTCCTAAGAAATTAATAACTTCAAGAAATGCAGCAGTATCTGCAAACGTTGTTAGCTTTCCTTTCATTGTATGAGATGTTTTTTCTGTAAAATGTTAAAATAAATAATATGAGTCAACCTAACCTTTTCAAGTGTCAGCGTGGTTTGACTCTGAAAAGCAGTTGGGTGAGTGTTGTGATTTCACAGTGGATGTGCATTATGCCTTAATGGTAAAATACCATGCTACTTTTATTCTTTCTTTTATAAAAATACAACAAGAGATAAAGAAATATAATAATAATAATAATTAAAAAAAAAAAAAAAAACAAAGAAAAAACAAGCTTAGCACATTGCTTAGAAAAACAACTCCCTTACTCCCAAACTAGCTTTGGTTTATGCTCTAATTCATGTACAGTAATATTTCACATTCACTGAGAATCAGAAGTCTTTGGTTAACTATCATAAAACCTCAGACTAACTGTTCTAAATCTATCCCTCAGTCTTATGCAGCAAGACTATTTCCAGGCTAACCTTGTTTGATTTGCTTCAGTGCCTTCTTGAATAAATTCAGTTCCTTTAGCACTTCCAAGACCATAAAATGCTGAAATTCAATTTAAGTACAGCTTGAGTTCTGTCACTAAAGCAAGGTATTTTGAGTGTGGCCTTTGAAAAGGAAATGTTTTCTGTATCTACTCATGAGATTCACTGGTATCTTTCTCCTGGGAATATCTAAAGCTAAAAAACACTTTCCTGCCTTTGCAAATTGACCTTTACTCCCTCTAACCCATCCATAGGTCCACTTGACATTGATCTGGCTGACATGGTCCTGCCAGAGAATAAACTTTCCCTTCTGTTTTCCAAGCTGTCGCTGAGCAGCACCATAGGGCGAAACAATTGCATGAATTTCTGGTAAAATTCTTTCGATGCAAAATAATAAATGAAGGGATCTAAGCAGTTGTTGAAGCAACTGAGGCACAAGGTGAGCTTGTAGGCGGGGTACAAACTGCTGCTGTAAAATAGGCGGCTGATCATATGTGCAAGTAGGATAAAGTTATTGGGGGCGAAGCAAGTGATGAAGGACAGAAGCACAATTGTTGCCAGGTATATGGATCTAGTCTTTTGCTTATTACCATATCTGCTTGATGTCTGAATTAGCTTCCTAATGATACCAATGTAGCATCCAACTGTTACAACAAAAGGGATCAGGAACAGCACAACAAATAAAGTGAGGAGAAAGGCTACCCAAGCTCCAAAGGTGGGCAGCATATCCCATTTTAGGACATCAAAACAGGTTATAATCCCTAATTCTTTCACTTCATAGGTCAGGTCTGCAGTTTCTAGTGGGTAGAAGGCTAGTAGCAAGGAAAACCACATAGCTAGGCAGGCAGCCAAGGCATATCTTTTTCTTCTCCACTTGCTCAGCTTCAAGGGGTGTACCACACCCATGTACCGCTCCATGCTGATAAAGGTCATGGTCAGTATGGAAGAATACATGTTAGAATAGAACATCACTGTCACAAGGCTGCAAAGAATCTTGCCAAATCTCCAGTGATTGCTTTGGAGGTGATAAGAAATCTGGAAGGGGAAACAGCTGGCCAGCATAAGGTCTGTGATGCTTAAGTTGATCATGAAGATAACAGAAGGTGTTTTGGGTTTGATGTGCCAACAGAGCACCCAAAGGGAGAACAAGTTTCCAGGGATGCTGACCAGAGCCACCACTGTATACACAATTGGGAGGGTGAAGGAGATTGTCTTATTCTGGAGCATTGCTAGGGTCAAAGCATCCAGGTGGGATTCGTTTTTAACCATTATTCACAATTGTTGTTGATCCCTTTAAGCCAGCTGGATCATATCATGGACACTTGGCTTGAAAACCTAGAGGAGAAATGTCAAGTGAAAAAAACAATATGTCAAAACAGAAATTAGGGAAATAAATCACAGATCACAGATCATAAATCATATATTAATCAACTAAAAAAATCCTTTCGTTTGACAGATTTTCCTTGAGTACACTGAATCCATTAAAATACTGTCTGAAAAGTCTTGCCTCCCTCCAAATCATCATAATGTTTTACCAGAGTGATGTCTTCCTATCTTGGAGAAGCTACCTTTTCTCTGCTGAATGGTTTTCTGATACTTAGACTCATAGAATCATTACACTTGAAAAAGACATCCAAGATCATGGCACCTTTGAGCAAACACCACTATGTCAATTAAATCATAGCACTGATTATTGTTAACCAGCACCCCTGGGTTCTTTTCCACTGGGCAGCTTCCTAGCCACTCTGCCCCAGTCCTGTAGTGCTGCATGGGGTTCTTGTGGCCCAAGTGCAGGACTTGGCATTTCTCCTTATTGAACCTCACACCATTGACCTTGACCCATCAATCTCTCCTGTCCAGATTGCTCTGCAGTCTATTCATTATCACACCTCCTATGTTACTGTAACTTAAAGAAAGTCACATATCACAAGTTGAAATTCAGTTGATGTCTGTGTGAGAACACTAGTCCATAGATTCTTCTTGAGCTAAATCCATTGTATACTCTAGATGTCATAACCTTGATTTCTGTAGTGCACAATATCTTCTGACATTTTTTCCCCGCCAACTAAACTGTGATCCATTTCAGGTAAGAGCTGGCTTTTATTTTTTTTTTTACTTAGGAAAAGGAGAACATGCATTCAATGCTATATTGTAATATAAACAGAATATAAGGAAAGAAACATGAGAACCATGGAAAATTGCACTTGCTTGGACTGGTTTACAGGCTGGAGAAACCCTCATCTACCAAGATGAAAAATCTATTGATCTTCAGTTTCTGCAAAATGTAAGTTATTTTTACATGTCCTGTTTGTAGCTGTCTTATTTGCATCATCTGTAATTCTGCAAAATTACTTTCAGTTTTGCAGTCTGCAAAGTGGACCCATGCTTTCACTGTCTTCTTTTCATAGATCTTTCTTGGCAGATGCAATAGCTCATAGTTTAGTGTGTTTATTTTAAGCAGCATGGTAGCATTCAGCAGCTGCAGGAAAGAACCCACACCTCAGTGCTTGCTTTTGTTAAGCTGCAAGTACAGGGAGGCAATTTCACAAAAGTACAGCATTGAGAAAGTGAAGAAATGGCAAAAAATGCCCAGAAAGGCAGAGGATAGATCTACAGTATGTTCTGTGGAGAGTTACAATAAGGGCTGAAGAGGTGCCAGGCCAAGTCAGCCAAAAAATGTGGGCACATATCTACTGCTTAATTACAGGCAGAGAGTGGGTTCAGGCACACTGCTGCTTGTGGATTCTCATCACCTACATGGTTTATTCCAAGTGTCTTGTTTCAAGGCAGCCCTGCTGTAGGAGGTTAGATTAAAAAACACAGGTGCCAGTTAGTGTCACTTAACCTATTATCTTGTTTAAAAAGAGCTTTAGTTTGTGTGGTCATGTGTAACCGGTCAGTTCCTCAAACTCTGTAGCTGGAAATAACCATTCTGACAAAAAACTGTGCTTTCTGGGAGAGGCTTTTACTGAAAAACTTGTTCTCTGAACCATTGATGATTCCTGAGACCTAGAAAATGTGAAGTCTCTACTGGAGGCTGGCTGCAGTGCAGTAAAGAGATAATCAACTGAGAAAAACCTGAGTGCAGATCCAGAAAAAGGGATCTTAGTGGGGGCTTTTTGAGGTTCTTTCTTGATCTGATATATTTGATATAGTGCTTCAAATGTTAGCTAAAAATATCCAGAAGTGGTGAGAGTCAGTATCAAGAAAATTGTATTGATTAATGTTGCTTCCAGCGGAGTTGTTGGAATCCTAGATAAAGGAACAAGAAAATTGAAATTGCAAAGAAATCAGAGATGTACATATATCATGCACATGACACAGAGCAAGCATGTTTCAAGTACTGAAGTGATCATCAGATGGGGACAATTACAAAAAGCCCTTTGAGCCAAATTTGTTGCAAATGAAATTAAGTTCTTGTCAGGGGAGTTCTATCAAGAATGAAACTCTTCATTTTTCAGGCTAACTTGAAAAAACACTCACACAACTCTTGGATAAAAGCTTTAATGCTCTCTATCTCAACTCATCACTCTTAGCATAGAAAATGTTTATTCATGAAGTCTGTTGCCTCAAAAATCCTGCTCAAGTAGCATCCCTTTGTGCCTAACAACTCTATACTTCTCAAAACAAACAGAAAACTTGTCTGTATCAGTTACTACAGAGCTCTAATAATATACCTTTGCAAGTGAAAGATATTTGCTATCACAGGCCCCTAGATGCTATTCCGATAGAAATTACAGGTACTAGGGAAGGTAGGAATATAGGTGAAAATTTCCATTAAATCTATCAAACTGGTCATAAAGCTATCTAATATGTCTCATATTTTGGTTTGTGTTAGAGTTAATCTCAAACGTATTTTCTTCTGTACTTGTTTTTTCTGAGAGGATATCTTGATAAGAGGGAGATAAAAAATGCATGCCTAGATGCTGCCACGTGCAAAACAGTGTTAACATTCAGAGCCTGAAGGCAAATTTTTATGCACTTGTGGAATGCTACTGTCAGTAAAACATAAGTGCCTCCAAATGCAGGTTCAAAACACCAGACTTACTGATTATGTGCCTCAAGAGCTTTCCAAAAAGGGTAGGACTCCTTGATATTGGTTTCAGTAATGCAGATGTTTATCACAACGAGCAGAAGGAGAATGATGGGTGGTTCATTTAGAGTCTTTTGCAGGGGAGAAGGGGTCATGCAAAGCACACAAGACTGATGTTGCATGCCATTCATGAGGGCAAATAGCCTCTTGAGGAAATGTGTAGTACAGAAAATCCTCCTCCCAATTTCATCTTTCCTTTTGCCAGATTCTCTGACACTAATGCTGAATTCCTTGTCAGGAAAGCCTGGACTAGAAGAAATTCCTGCTCTGACTCACCTTTACTTGTAATGATTTGTTTTTTAAAAGCCCAGGTGTGTGGGGTTTGGCTGGGATATAGTTAATTTTCTTCATAGTGCTGGTATAAGATTATTTTTTGGATTTGTGCTGAACACAAAGTTGACAGCAGAGAGATATTCTTGTTACCAGTGAGCAGGGCTTACACAGAGCCACCACAGAGCTTTTTGTAGTGCCACACTAGCAAGGAAGTTGGGGCTACACTAGAGGCTAGGAGGAGACACAGACAGGTAGCCCAAAGTGACCAAACAGATATTTCATACCTGTAACATCATTACCTTTATATAAAGTAGAGGGAAGAAGGAGGAAGGGGGGAACATTTGGAGTGATGGTGTTTGTCTTCCCAAGTAACCCTTTCATGTGATGGGGCCCTGCTTTCCTGGAGATGGCTGAACACCTGTCAGCCCATGGGAAACAGCAAATTAACTCCTTGTTTTGCTTCACTTGTGTGCATGGCTTTTGCTTTCCTTATTAAATTGTTTTTGTCTCAACCCACATTTTTTTTCCCTCTTACCCTTTCAAATATCTCTCCAATCCTGCCTAGTGGGGGAGGTGAGCAAGCAACTGTGTGGGGCTTGGCTGCTGGCTAAGCTAAAACCATGACAGCAGGTTAAGCTGCTGGAACCACAATGTACCACTCCCATTGCTGCTTCTGTTGGGGTTTAGTTAATGCTGTGTTTACATTTTCATCTTGTTCAGGGTAACTGTGTCCTTTTCACACTGCATCCGCAGTCTCTGTCTGTCTCTTGTGGTTTAATTTGTAAATGTAACACCTCAAGAGAGAAAAGAATCCCTCTTAAGAGGTTTAAAATTAGATTCCTCTTAAATTTTATGAGCTTTTTACATCCAACTTCAGCTTTCCAAAAAAATTCAAATCAGTGAAGCTTGCACAGATTTTAAAACATCCACACTAAGTTATGGTTTCATATGCATAATTTTAAAAGATATAATTCTGTTACATACATTTCTGTGTTAAAAATACATGGGTTTGCTTTCATTTCAGGAGACCCTATATTTGAAATATGACAGACCAATGGACATACAGAGAGATTGAAACAAAATCTAAATAAGGATTCTTCAAGTGACATGATCCAGTCTTGCTAACATTTACATCAGTCCTCAAGCTTGTGACATAGAAGGAGAAATGTTAAGCTTTTCTGAAACAGTTAGTAGATGGATGTATATTAGTCTAAGTACTAAGCCTCTGGAGTAATGCTCACTAAATCCATGTAGAATTTTTTTTGCTATTCTTTGTACTCACTGGCTTATGGCACTCTGCACAGAAAACTCACTTGGAAATTGAGTAGCATCAGGTTTGCATCCAAGCTGCAACCATAAGGTAAGGTGACAACTGACAGGAATAGGGATTTCTTTCCCTTCAATTGACAAAACATGATAAATAAAACATTAAAGGATGTATTGAAAATCAAACAGTAAAAAGTCACAAGATATCTATGTTATTTTTTTTGCTGTGAAAGAGGAACAGTCTCTATTTTTAGAGAACTGCTAAATTAAGCTGATGTGATTTCTCTCTTACATCTATTATCTTCCTGTTGTCAGTGTCAAGTGCACCTGTGAAAAAGACTGAAAAGCCCTTGAGTGAAGTCAAAATGAAAATTGCCAATTTATAAAAAAATTGAGATTTGCTTTGTGTTTTGAGATTAAAAAATAACTTTAAAAATATATCATGCAGCATAAAGCCTTTCAAAACCTATTGTGTTTCATAATTTTTGGTTCACAACATGTCAAAGCACTATTGCATAGTTTAAAAACTTTTTATTTCATAACTTCTTTAATATTGTTACACTTTTAGAAAGACATCCTTCTAGCTGAAGAATGTAGGATGGCATGTTCCAGATTACAGGGAAAAAAAGCTGAAATGCAATTTCAACTCAATTGCAAATAGATTTAGAATGAAGCAAAGTGAAAGCACAGATTTTATGGTAAGCATTTAGAAAAGTCCTATTATAGTTTTTTATCAATGCAAGTGTAGCTGAAGAATGGATTTTTTTTTTCTTAAAATACTGCTTTTTAATCTATTTCTATTTTACATTTTCTTTTACTTACTCAGTTTGCAAGCAGTAACAAGAGCTAAAGGGTTAGGACAGTTTATATCTACCTAATGGTAGATAAAACTAGAGACAACTTGGGGGTTCTCAGTACAGAGTGTTCCTGCTGGGTTTTCAATGCCTCCTGGACTGTCTGAATTACTACTGACATGACAGAAGTGAGTAAAATCCCTTAAAACAAATGCTTAATTTCTATTGTAAACTGAGTATGAGGAGAAGAAGGAGTCGGGAAGGTAAAGAGCCAAGAGTCAGTAATCTTGAGCTGTGGGAAAAGTGAGAAACACTTCAATATTTAAATGAAGTAAGGAGGTTTGATATGAAGAACAAGAACAAAAAATGCCTTTTAGTAAAACATCTCAAATACAGTTCCTAAAGCCTCATTTATGTGATTCAGAGAAACACTTCTGCAAATGTTCAAGTTCACCAAACTGAGCAATGTAAATGAGTCCATCTCCGTCTGAACGATTCCTAAACTGAACACGGGCCTTACCGAAAGAGGCTGCAGGTTTTGTCTTGATGGTTTTTTCACCCTTGCAATAAACCTTCATGCAAATTTTAGCTTGCAGTGTTGCATCTCTACATCTCTAAAAGCCAAGAGTTTGGTTCACTCAGTGAACATGTGAACCTAAGACTTCTAAGAAATTTCTTTGTATTTGGGCTTCCTTGTTCTTTTAGCTGATTTATTTTCCTATTGTTTTGTTCTGAGTATCATTATTACAAAGATCAGAAACTGCTGCTAAGCCTGTAGTTATGTTATCACAAAGGCATTATTTGATGTTTTACCTTACCTTCTTATAAGAAAAATACATTTGGGAAATTACACTTCTATCCTCTGTGCACATGTGTGTGCAAGTATTACTGAGCAGGGAAAATAAAACTGGAAGCATCTAACTAGCTGTGATATTCGTGACCGTCCATGCCATTTAGCTTTAAAAATAAAACTGATATTTATTTCTTATTTTTAACCAAAGATCACTCAGATAAAGGACATAGGTAAACCATATGTATACCTTCACTGCAAAAGCTGGCATATTTTTTACAATGAAAAAGTTAAGTGATACTCATATTAAACAAAAACTCTTTCAGAGACAAATGTCAGTCTTTATCTTAGTACACACAGTCAAAGTAAACCCTGTAGTGGTTATAGCTCTGACCTCAAACCATCAGGACAAGGTAAAACAAGAGTGTCTTCTTTCCACAAGGATTTCACATTGAGAGTTAAAAACCCCTCTGTTTTTTCAGTAAGAAAATATAGAAACGCTACCAGCTTTCATGTAGTGGAGATGTGCATACCTGTTAGAGCTTGTTAGCTGTATCAATCTAGAGAAAATCTGCTTTATTCAAAAGTGAAGCAAAGTAATGCTGTCATTTCTGCTTACTAGGGAGTGCTTCTGTTCTCCAGCCTGACAGAGTATAAGCAGGCCAAATAGTAAAAGACTGAGACAAAAAATTGTTACCGTGAAATTTAAAAAATACAGATGAGAGGCAAAGAAACTCCACAAGCAAATACTGCAACAAATCTGCAGAACTAGCTAAGCAGTAAAATTAAATTACATATCATCTTTCAAATTTCCTGTGTCTATCCTGGACTATGCAGTTTTGCTGATAGTTGAATTTTAGTTCACTTGAACCTTCACCTTTTCAAAGTGTAAATCAGCAAGGTCAGGACCCTCTGCTGGTGTTAGCAATATTCACCCTAATTTAGGTAAGATTTGCATAAACACAACCACAGTCATCTGTGACTGTGAACCAGTTCAGAGTGAAATTCATCTGAACATGAGCCAACAATGTGCCCTGGTGTCCAAGAAGGCCAGTGGCATCCTGGCCTGTGTCAGGAATGGTGTGGCCAGCAGGAGCAGGGAGGTCATTGTCCCCCTGTACCTGGCACTGGTGAGGCCGCACCTTGAGTGCTGTGTCCAGTTCTGGCCCCTCAGTTTGGGAAGGACATTTTGATGCTTGAGCATGTCCAGAGGAGGCAACAAAGCTGGTAAGGGGCTTGGACTGGTAAGGGAACACAAACCCTGTGAGGAATGTCTGAGGGAGCTGGGGGTGTTTAGCCTGGAGAAAAGGAGACTCAGGGGTGACCTTATCACTCTCTGCAACTTCCTGAAGGGTGGCTGTAGTCAGGTGGGGTTGGTCTCTTTCTCCAGGCAGCAACTGACAGCAAGAGGAAGAGTCTTAAGCTGTGTCAAGGGAAATATAGGTTAGATATTAGGAAAAAGTTTTTCATTGAAAGAGTGATAAAGTACTGGATTAGTCTGCCTGGGGAGGTGGTGGAGTCACCATCCCTGGATGTGTTTAAAAAAAGACTGGATGTGGCACTCAGTGCCATGGTTTAGTTGAGGTATCAGGGAACAGGCTGGACTCGATCTTGAAGGTCTCTTCCACCCTTGTGATTCTGTGACTCTGTGATTCTGTAATGTGCTCTTTAAAAAACTTTATTTCTGCAGTAGTCAGGTTCTTGTAAATAGTAAGTCTGTGGGCCAGTATTGACAAAAACCTCTCAGCATCTGAAGTATATTTACAGTATTTACAGTTCAAGTGCTACTTACAAAATAGATCAGTTTGCAGTTTGCTTTACCAGTGAGCAAGTCAGCTTATAAAAATGCTGGATTTTGAAGAGGTTCCAATTTAGAGGCTAATAGCTAGAATATTATATATATGTTGATAAGCAGACTTTGTAAGCTAAATTTTTTGAAGACTGATATTTTAAAAAAGATTAGCAAAGCTAAGGCAACAGAAGAATTCAATATATCAGCTCAGGAATTCACTGCCCATATGCACACTCCTATTTCCCAATAGCACAAGTTAATTTTCCTCTGGGTGAAACCATATGGTCTTGCACAGGGAGGAAAAGCCATGCAAGCAGTTCCTGAAACTTCTGATTCCTGGCAAGGAACCTTCACTTAAACGGACCACAGTGTCTGTCAGATGGTGCAGGGCCATGAACAATTAGCTTGTAAGCCTCCCTTTAACTCCTCTGGCAGACATCCTGCACAGTGTGGAGTTATCCTGTGCCAGAGGGCCCTCCTGCAGCTATCTTGGCCTGGACTTATGGAAAGATGAAGACACATGTTTTTATAGAACTTTGATGAAATTGCCTGATGTAGTTGAAATTTAAATAACACATGAACTGATTTCCTTTATAACTTTAAGTTTTAAATATTGTCTGTATCCAGGATTGACAGACAATGGCTTCTGGTCATGAACTACTTCCCTCTACAAGTAATTGCCTCACACAGCTGTTGTAAGAGTCAGAGGAAAAAGTGTAGTCAATCATTTCCCTTCCGACCTCAAATTCCAGGAAAATAATTTAACAGTTTATCAGCACAAGGCATTTGTGATAGACAATGTGACAGATTCCTAACAGAGAAATCCTCAGTCTTCAGAACCTTGGAGTCTTACACTGAATATGTGTGCTCCAACTGGCATTTTATAGCAAACAAATATATATAAATATACACATGTATAAGCATATGTGTATATATATATATATTCTGTTTGAAATCTCTACTTTCTATCTTTTCACCTCTCTTTTCTGTGAAGCCTTCTTCAAGTATTTCCTCTCCTGATCAGTCCACAAAGGAATTGAGGTAGAGTTGCTGCATGCTCTTAAAGATTATCTTTAGAGATAAAAATTAAAAAAAAAAGGAAAGGAAGGAACCTCAGATGATGGGGTTTTTTTGTACTTGCACTAAGGATATGACATTCTGTAGCTGTTAAATGATTTAGCTTATGATAAGCCCAAAAACAGGACAGGCCATGAAGTTTTGAAGCTGCACCTGAAAGGATAATTTGGTGTGGTATTTGGGAAATGTTTTGAGTAAATGATGTAGAGTAATTCTAACAGTGATATAACATATTTGGGCTAGAAATTTGAAGTAATATTTGTGGGGGTGTATCAAATAAATTGTTGAGCATGTAAGCTGCCTTCAGATGGGGCTTTTTCCACTGCTTCCATTAGTTAATCTCAATAAATTCAAAACTTCTTTCTACCCCGCTGGGTAAATAGATGTGTCCCAAAAAGCCTGTGCTGGATCCATAACAACTGGTGACTGGAAAAAAAAACAGGATGAATTGTTGTTCCTCCTATTAATTAAGATCTATGCGAATAGTCAAAACTATTTCCACACCAGTAGTACTGAGTGACAGGGTATAGGTGGCCTCTACTGCCTGGTCTTTGCTAAAGCTATGGATTTATCATCCATAGGAATCTAAGTATCTATTTTTTGGGTGAGTTGGAAAGTGTTTATTGTACTGGGCAGATCTCCAGTGACTGCAGTATTTGCATACATAGTCACTTCCACAGTAAGTGCAGGTGTTTGAAGCTGATTCCAGCCTGTTTTAAACATCCTGTTGATTCAGATCCTGATTTCCTGGAGGCCCATAGTTGCCTGGAATCTGTCAGAATCTGAGCTAGTTCACTAAAACGTAATTCACCCCTGTCAAACTTGGATCACTCAGCTGCTGTCTTTAAATGACCAGGTCAGCTTTTGTGTGAAAATGAATTGGCACAGAATATGATCAGATGCATTGTTTTATCCATATCCATCTTCTTCCACCTGTGTGTCAAAGCCTACAGTCAGTTTTACATGATCACAAGAACTCAGAATAAAAATTATTTTGTCTTCTTCTATTCCTGCTGCAGTACTTGCTCAGATATATGCCAATACATTATCATAATGAATGCTACCTGTGAAATAATCACAGGCAGAAGTCAAATGTTCTGCAGCTGGTTTGTGTGGGGGGCCAGTCCAGGTCTTGCAGGCTGACAGAACAGCACCCTGGTATGTCAGCCACTTCTCCCAGTTCTGTATCACCATCAAACTCACTGAGGCTGAAGTCTGTCCCTTCACCCTGGTCATGGACGAATAAGTTGAACAAGACTGTGCCCAGCACTGACCCCTAGCAATAGGCTGCCAGCTAGACTCTGCTCTCAGGAAATTTTGATCACTGGTACCATTATGCTTCAATAAGATACATGTAACAGTAGAGCACTAGGAGACGGTTCTTTGGAGACAAAATTTGGGCTATTAAGAGCTCTAGAGATATCTAAGTGATGTGCTTTGAAATATTACCACACTCCTGCACTTTCAGTGTGTAACTTGACAACAGATGCATAGAAAAATGATATAGATGCACTTAAAAATAAAGGAAATGTTTGGTGCAGATGGTACCATCAGGAAAATATGGTTTGACCTAAACTAAAATAGGGCAATGTTTATGTTACTGAAAATTAATGTTATAGCTTTCAAACTAAAAACTAGAGAGAGCCAACTGGCACATAAAAGTGTACAGTTCAGGATGACACGTATTCAGTATTATTAAATTCCCTGCAGTCTTAGTAAAAAGGACAGGAAAAGGTGTTAATAAAGTCCAGGAAGGAACTGGATTAACAGTTGCTACGTGTGAAGTGTGTGAAGCACATCACATAAAACAGTGAGCCACAAAAAACCCAGATACATAGAAAAACAGTTAAATGAAAAGTGTAAAAATGCTGAGGCTGATTGCCCTGGTTTTCAGCTGGGAATCTGACCTAATTTAGGCATCAGAGAAGTCTGATGACAGAAAGTGACTGTTAGGAATGGTATGGCCTCACTGATACAGCCCTGCCAAAATGTGCCATGCTGCTTCAGGATCCTTACACAAGACAGAATTTCCATGGGCTGAAGGCTGTGACTGGAGGACTGCATCATTAATCACATAAATGTGGTAGCGATGTGCTTGGGATAGAAAAATCAGCTGAGAGCAAACAGTATGGAAATAAAAAAAACCTTTCAAGTACCACTAACCAAACTAGGAAAATATGCTCTGGCAATGTGTGTCTTCATCAAATATGATTCCTTGTGGAAATCAGCTGTTCAAGACCCAGTGAAGGGCTCCTCACAAGATGAGGATTAGCAGCTTTCAGCTCAGGCTTTTGCCATCCTGAGTGTCCACAGCAGCAGGAGCACTCACCTGCAGTCTCCCCTTCCCAATCCAGACACCAAAGAACTCTGGCCTATAGATGATTGCAAATAAATTTCTACAACTTCCACTCCTTAACTGAGAATTGTTAGCAAATGGCAAGCTTGAAACCTGTACACTCATTAGAGCTTCCATATCAAAAGGTTTTGGTTCTCTTTTTCACTCTGTTGTAGTGCCACAGATCATGAAGGAGAATTGTCGCTGGAAGCTCCTTTGCTGGCAGACACCTGATGCTTTTGCAGTGGCTGGGATCACATCACAGCAGCCACCTTCCCTTCTGAAACCCCAAGGATGCCCTCAACTACCTGGAAGTAGAGACAGGATAGGCCTTTTGAAAATGCAGCCTGCTTCCCAGCTCACAGTGAAGAAAAATCAGCACCAGCTACTTTCTCACTTCTCTTTCTGAGAATACTGGAGGTTATCTATTTTTTACTATTAGTTCCCAGCTCTGTTTTGGGACTCATTGCTCATGCTTGCTCATGAGAAGTTCAGGGGCTCAGAGCCTTCATGGGGTTTTTGCACAGAGCTGCCAAGATTCTGCTCTCCCCAGCCCTGCTGAAATGCCCTGGACCCTTGGCCCGCTTTCTGCCTGTGCACATGGCTCCCAGCCAGCATCGCTGTGTGGCATCAGCTCGGCACTGAGAGGCCTGGTGGCACATGCCAGATGAAGTCACCCGTGCTTGTGACAGCCACTGAGCACTACAGCCTGTGGTGGGGTTTAATGTGGTTTGGCAAGCAAATGAAGGAAAATGCAGTGTTTTGAAGATTTTTCAGGGAACTGAAAGAAACAGACCTGAGTCCTTTTTATTTCAACATCTCAGAAAAACTTTTATAAAAACCTAAAGGCAATACTTTTCAGGAGAGAAACTTTATTTTCCTTTCTTCTTCTCTGCGTGTTTCTCTGTCTTGCATTGCCTTATCATCATGCAAATATACAGAGAAAGAGAGAAAGAAAAGCAAAGGAGTTTTAAGCTTTAAAATAAATCCATTTTCTTGAGGATTATGGTTTAATAAAGGTTGTGCATTACATTTTCATAAAAGAGCCTGGAAAAACAAAATAAATTCTCAGAATCCCTTCTAGCTTCATCCATCCATCTGTCCATGCAGGTGAGAAAACCATAATGCTAACATACTAAAGATAAGAGTGCAGTGATAAATGATGTTTCACCACACGCTGTGGGGAAAGTTTTTTACAAGTTTGGCCTAGCTTCTCAGTGTAGGTTCCTCTTTCCATTCTCTGAAATTCTTTTAAAAAAATTGCACACACAAAAAAACAGCTTTCAAAATCAGTTTCCTCAGTTCAGCCCTCCCTTCACTCCCACACCATCTCTACAGATGCTTCTTAGATATACTAAAACTACATATAAAAGTTACTTGTGTTTGTACTGTGTAGGTTGATAGTTTTTAGAGCATTCTGCTACAGCATCATGTAAACTAACCTCCACAAAACCCTCAAGGCTTGTCATTTAGTTTTGTTTACCTGTTTCTTTAATGTAAAAGAAAACCTTATTTTTACAAAGGCCAGCAGAAAGAGAAGACTAGCAATTCACCAGCTTAAACTTAACCTTTCTTTTTCAAGGTTATACAATCACAACAGGAAATATTTTGAAATGGTCACCCTAATCACAAGACAGAGTACTTTTTAGTTTGAATAAGTGTTCATATTAGTCCCCTATTTTTAGGTTGCATCACATGCCAAACTCCTTGACATTGCCCTTTGTATTAATACTATTTTCTTCTGGGGTTTCTTTTCCTATTTCTTTACCTACCTGATGCAAAGCAGTATTTGGAAAATATTCTAATTTTGCCTTAAGTCCTCAGAAGGCATCCAAATATTTTAGGAATCTATCCTTAGCAGTGGCATTCCTGACTAGCTTCCCTGCACACTTTTGCAAAAGCAAAAGCAAACACAATTTGTCTCCTGCTTCCAAAACTGTCAATGAGAACGTAGCAACAATACTTTGACCAGTATCAGTGGCCTCCCCACAATGCCACTATATCCAAAGCAATATGACTTTCTAGATTAGAGTAAGGAGCCACCTTATTGAACTGTGTAAAAGGATCTGGCACTCCAAAACCACTTCTAAAGTGCTGGGATGAAGTGGACTGAAGGCAACGCTCACAGTGAGCTTCCTCTTTATCAGTCCTGCAGAGAGCCATGCCAATAAGGAGATGAAAATGTTAATGTCTTCTTTGTATCTCTTTGTGGAAAAGGCTCCCTGCAATTACAAGAGGTGGACAATTAAGAATCAGGTCTCTTCTGAGGGTTGACTGGATTAGCAAGAGTTGACAAGACTGTAGGTGTGTTCTTGAGGATGATAAGCAGAACATCTTAAATTCCAGTGCTCTCTCTCACTTGCTCAATGCCTTCTGAAAAGTCACTTTCCTACTCTCATATAATTTTTTCTTTAAATAATACTATGGTTTTTTGCACAACTCAGTTACCTTGCTGCTGATGGTTCAAGGAATATTAGTGTCTTGCTTTGTAAATGCTACAAGAGTTACAAGGAGAACATGTAAAGTGGCATTTGAAATTGAGCACTTCCTTGAACTTTAACTGATGATATAATGAGACTTCCTAAATCAATTATCAAAATAAAATAAGTATTTCTTTAGGGGTAGTGGATTTTTTTTTTATGAATTATAATAATGTAATAATATCCTAAGAGGATAAATCTCCACAAACTTCAAGGTACTATAAGATTCTCTGGTTCTCAAATGACTGAATGCCTAATATTACAGAATTCAGTGTATTATTTTGTCTACCGTGTTTCTGATGTCTTGTTACTAGTGAAGCAACAATTCAGCTGAAAACCAGGCAAAAGACTTTCTTTAGAAACTGGGTGTAAAAAGAGATTGTGGTTAGATTTGCTCAATCACAAAAAAAAAAAAAAAAAAAAAAGGAAAGAGAGACACAGGAGAGCAGCAAGTACCTAGAGGTATTAAAACAGAATGTAAATCCACAGAGAGAGGCCAGTGCACCACCATCCACACCTACTCTGCCTTGGGTTGTAGAAACATAAGTTTCTACATCTGCCTGCTGAGGACTTTCCGTGGAGACATCTCAGATGTCTCCACCTCATCAGCTCATAATTAGGCATTTTACCATGAAATACAGAAAATCAGGACACAGAGCAACAAGAAAGCTAGACAGAAACAGTCTCTGAGAAAGCTTCAGAGGAGGTGTGTAAAAGCCTCCATACCCTTTGTGGAGAATTTCAAGGAAATCTCTAGATACAACCATGTATTACCCCTGAAATTTCTGCTTCAGTGAGATGTTTGCATCTGTCTGTTCTCACAAAACCCAGAAGTATACAAACCAGCAAAAAGAGTACTATTCACACTTCCTAAATATCACACAATAGGGAAGTGGGAGATACTAATTTATTTCTCTCTTCAGAGCAAGGAGATTGAAATCTAATCCCCCCCCCCCCCCGCAGTTAGCAATACTATTTTCTATTAGTTGCTTCACAGAAAATATATACATTACATTGAAATAGGAACTGCATTTTGGATGTCTTCTCCTCTCAAGTACTAAACAAACATTAGAGTTTGTTTTTCACACCTATAGAATTTATATCCCCGTGGTACCATGCAACCTGGAACAAATTCAGCTGCAGGAGTAAAGACAACTTGTAGAGAATAACATTATGATTAATGCATTTCTGCAAGAATGCTTGGTTCCAATCTCAGCCAGGTAAACATCCATAGTCTTTAGGGGAGTGCCATAAGTATCCACAGGACTAAAGGGCACATTGCATTGACATCTTGCTTCGTTCTGTATCCCATGGAGGATGTACTCCAATAAGTGTTTTGGCAATTTATGGTTTACTAGGTACTCAAACTGATGCAGCACAAGGAACAGTCTTCCTTTCACTCAACAACTGTGACTTCAGGCCTTCAGCCTGAGCTGGTCATTAGGATATATGGGCTTCTAAGGATTTAATTGTTGGGGTTCATAATTTTTGTAAAGGCACCTTTAGCAAAAGCTGAACAGCTGAAGACCTCAGTCTTGAGTTTTAGCACTTAGTGGTAACAAAAGAGCATTTAGGCTCCTAGAGCCTTTTTCAGTGCTAGCATAAAGATCAGAAATTAGAAATTCCACATGTGATGGAAGTTTTCTCCTTCGGAGTAGGGTTGGAGTGGATCCCAGCAAGTAGGTCAGGCATATGAACAGGCAGAGGCCTGATGCTAGGCATATAATGTGAGTCACAAATGCACATTTGCTTTGCTCTGCCTCCTAGGATTACGCCCCTTTTGCAGAAGAATCTCTTATGCTCCTAGCTACATCATCCATTGGTGAGCATAGTCTCACACTGGATGGATGGTCTTCATCCTCTATTGTAAGTATCAGTGGCAGTCAAAAATACTTGCTTTTTCTGCTTTTATTGCAGTCCCAATTGCTTTTCTCTAGTTCAAGAACTCTGGCATATCTTCCAGAATGTACTGCCACTCAATCAGTCTTCTAGATCATGGAGTTCAAATGTCTTGCTAAACTCTTCGAGAACAGATATCCTGTCCCAGCAGACTAGGAAAGACATTCAACATAGGAAAGCTACTTGCTTTATGTCTTACTTACTTTACTTGCTCTATGTCTTACTAAGATCCTTTACACATTCCCCCTTCCTGGCTGGAATGGGAGAAAACAGTAGAAAGATCCCATAGTTACACTAACTACATTTTCTGCCAAGGGGGGCAATTACACAGGGAAATACCAAAGAAGCCAGGCCAGAGAAAGAACTCCAGTGAGAATGAAAGCTGTGCTCATGGAGCTACAACAGGGCTCAGGCTGGCCTCAGAGCAAAGACCAACCTGATGTTTTTTAACAGAACAAGGCTCACAGGACATACATGGAGGAGATTACACATACCTTCTTGTGCCAGAAAGGGACCTTAGCTATCTCTTGTGACATCCTGTCACTGCTGGCATGACCAGCTGCTATCAGTGGGTATGTGGGTACATCACTGTGAAGGACAAGGTTTGAGGAAAGCAGGAGATGATCAAGTAATTTTCAGTGTTGTGTGGTGACAGTACAATGTTATCTGTGATCCAGGCTGTCAAAATAAAACTGTCAGAAGGATGAATGGGAAGACTACAAGTCTTTCAGTGGTAAGAGACTGACACCACCTCTCCCCCCACTCCTAGCAAACTGCTGTCAACACTTCAACTACATCTTGCTGTTCTGATGAAAAGCTACCCTAAAGTTTTCTTGGCTTTCATAATCCCAGTTGGCTGGAAGGATATATGTTGCTTTGTTTTTTTGAAAGTTTTAAAGTTCTTCTAAAAGTTTTCTATGCCTTCTGTTCTTTACATATTTCTACTGAATTTTCTCACACTGTTCTTGTAAATAATGATTACTTTACATTCTTTTTGTGGGTGAAGAGAATTGGTAGACTGTTGGTTTGACCAGTGTGGTTGGAGAGGTAGCAATTTCACCCTCCAATCCACAGTCACTCTTAGAATTCTATATATAGTTATGTCGGAAAATAAAGTTTACTCTTATTTCTTTTCTTCCCTCTTTTACATCTAGCATCCGTGTGTGAGATACTTGGTATCATAGTGTGACAGATGTACAGATCGACTTATTCATAGACTGGAAATAAAGAAGAAAAGCACATGTAGAAATCCTCTATTAAAGAGTTAAGAGGAAGGGAGGAGAAATAAGGAAGTAGTGGTTGAAACAATCTGCTTTTAAGCAGAGAAAAAGGTTAAGAAATACTTGATGACATTTTAAACGGTGTATAAACAACACAGAAAAGCCCCAAACTCGGTTTTTTTTGTTGTTTTGGTTTTTTTGGTTTTTTTTTTTTTCCTGGGGTTATGGGTATCTGTAACTAGTGGAAACTGCAATGAGAACTTCAGAATTGGAAACACTACACTTTTAGCCAAAAAAGCAAGCACAGTTTTCTCACCCACAAGACCGAAACATGCAGTGAAGGGATTATTTCTAATAAGGAGAAGAGAGGTTGGTTTCCAAACCCTTTCGGTGTAGGGTAACACTATTTTTTCTATCTAGTTATTTAATTTGAGATTGAGTGGATCAAAAGTACATAAAACAGAACAAGCACATAAAAACCCTTTGTGAGGTTTGCCACAAAGGACACTGAGACTGTCAGAGTCAAAAAGATAAATACAAACTGATTTGCAAAGAACATTTACATACTCAGTAATTCTGATCTGAGCATGCTCTGTTGTCTTTTAAAAAATTGTACCATATTTGACTGTTTCTCCACTGGGGAAATAGTCTTGTCATTTATCATGATCAACAGTAGTGATTCAGCAGCAATACAATCTTTGTAGTCCTAACATATAAAAAAATTAATACATAAAACATGATGCAGATGTATTCAGAAAAAGTGCTGTCATTTGCAATTGTCTGTACGTAGCGCCTTACTAAAATCTATGGCATAATTTCTCACCAATGTGAGTTGTTGTGGAAAGGATTTAGATTAAGGATGGTTTAGGACTAATTAATTTCATAAGTAAATAAATGTGAATAAAATAAATATAAAATAAATAGATAAAACTAAAAACATTTAATTTTGATGTTCAAAACTATTTAGAAGTTTAATTACTGCAAGCTTAACTTTCAGCTTCTATATAATGCCATTTAACTCCGTGCATGAAACAAGGCAGTGAGTAACAGTCTGCAAGATATTTATTTACCAGCACTACTTCGAGTTATTTATCTTTGATGCCTTTGATGGCTACACATCAAGAGACTTAAGCTTTGGCTCAGATCTCAAAAAAGGAAGTAAGTCCCCACAGGTCTCTACAGCACATTTCTCTGGGGGAGGAGGAGGAGGAGAGCACTGAGGCAATAATGTCCTTGCAGAAAGCTCAGCCTGAATCTATTGTCTCCCTCCCAGAAGTAGGTAAAAGGGCACAGTGACAGTGGGCTGCAGAAATGGAAGGTGAGGGCTGGGGCTCTGTGGAGCATGGTGGAGATAACAGAAAGAACCTGCACTGAGATGCTGGGCCAGGCAATTCTTTCTCTGAGTCAGTCAATGAACACTATTCACAGAAACCAAGTGGGCTGTTAGGACTTAGAAATGAAAGACTCGTATTTCAGTATGCTTTCTTACCAGACAAATGAAGTCTGTGGGTGAGCATGTAGCCTCATCTGTAGAAGAAGGCTGTGACACAGGAGAATCCATAAGAGAATGTGGGAGTCCTGGGCAACTGCCACCCAGAACATGTATCACACACTTGTTCACTTTATTGTTAACATAGAAGCGAGAAAGTAGATAAAACCCAGAGAGCTATTGAGCCAAGCTGCTGTCCAGCTTTGTTTGAAAATGATCTTTAGTCTATATACATGAGTCTATATTTTTCCTCTCACTCCTCTCTCAAAAAATGTGAATTGGCTGAATGAAAGCCTGGAATTCAGACATTTATAATTCCACCTGATGTTTTTTAGTTCTTTTCCCTGATTAGTGCAACTGCATATGGTTTTCTGTGTGTAAGGGCCCTAATAATTCAGGAGAATTTTGTAGTGTGCAATGACAATAAGGATAATATTCATTATATATTATTCCACTGTAAGTCATAGTAAGAAAAAAGACTAGTGCTTTCTACTGTTCCCAGAGCGACTGGATCAACACATGTTGGTATTATCTCCCCTTGAAGGGCAGTGTCACCATCTCATCCTAAATGTTCAAAATGTTTTTCACTTACCCCTTTTTTCTGTCTGGGGTCCAAACAAGGAAAATGTAGCTCAGAATAGAAGACAAAGTATTTCTTGTAGATACAAATACCAGTCTGCAAATCCTACACCAAATCCTGCTTGACCCAACATGTGACAGACCCAGTTTATGAATGAACCATATCTTTATCTTCCATTGAAGGAAGTGAAAGCATCTAGCCTTCAGTTCTCTTGGGCCAATAGCTGGACACCAAAATATCTTCAATATATAAGCATGGCTTTATTTCTAACACTTGGCACACTTTGAATTTCTGGCTGGTTCTTTGTGAACATACCCCTACTTATTTTCTTCAGATTTACTAGAAAAATTTAAGCTGATGATACATAGAGGGTGTGAACTTTTTTACTTTGCTGTGGTAGGTATGGGCAGGGGAGCATTTACAGCTCCTGTAGCACATTAGTGTGAACAACAAAATCGTTGGCAATGGCAAGCTGCAACACTGAGGTTTTTATTTCAAACTTGAGAAAGTCAAATCTCCAGGTGACAACATGCACTTTTGAAAATGGCAAAGATTTTCAATTTTTGGCCCCTTACTGAAAGAAAGACATTGAGGTGCTGGAGAATGTACAGAGAAGGACAATGGAGTCTGGAGCACAAGAACAGCTGGGGGTGCTGGGTATGTTGAGTCTGAAGAAAAAAGGAGACCTTATCACTCTCTACAACCACCTGAAAGGAGGTTGGAGCCAAGTGGGGGTTGGTCTTTTCTCCCAAGTAACAATTGATAGGAAGAAAGGAAATGGCCTCAGGTTGCACCAAGGGAAGTTTAGATTGAATAATAGGAAAATTCCTTCATGGAAAGGGTTGTCAGGCATTGGAACAGGTTGCCCAGGGAAATGGTTGAGTCACCATTCCTGGAAGTATTTAAAAGATATGTGAAAAGATATTTAAAAGATGTGACACTTCAGAACATGGTTTACTGGCAGACTTGGCAGTGCTCAGTTAAGGGTTGGACTCAATGACCTTGATGGTCTTCTCCAACTTAAATAATTCTGTTTCTGACCACCTTTTTCCTTCTACACTCATGACTACGGTAGTTCCAAAGACACGTTGAAGCAGTCAGAAAAACAGGCACAACGAAAGGAACTGATTTTTCCGTAATTGTTTGATTCCTTTCTCACTCTGCTCTCCTGCTGCTAACTGGCATAGCAAGTCTTTCCACATGCTGGTGTCCCACATTTAACAAAGTGATTCCCTGGCACTGTTGCATTTGGTTTTCATGGTACTGCAGCAGTGCAAACTGGGAACCGACAAAAATCCACCCCACTCAGTGTAAACATTTCCAAGCCCAGGGTAGACCAATAATAATTTGTTATTGATATCCATATTGGCTATGATCTCTGCCCCTGTCATGTGGGGGTAACTATGTACTCAACCCACAAACATTAGCAGAAATAGACGTAGGAGTTGAATAAACCTATCAGCCTACTATAACATGTAAAACTGTGCCATATCCTGTTAGATTCTTAGAGAAGAGCTTTCATTTAAAAATGAAATTTCAAATGAAATTTCAAATTTCATTTCATTTAAAAAGCTCAAAAAATAATCTTTACAAGTATATATGGTTTTAAATGTCAAACATTTAACATGCATTTCACCATAAAAGACTTCACGGATGAGTTTGTGAGGCTATTTTATCTGCCAAGACCGGATTTTAAGATCATGTGTCTACACTGGTGAGAATTGCTAAGGTTGCAAAAGCCAGACATGTGACAGGAAATTTCATTCTTCATCCTCTTAGAGGTGTTAAAGACATGTTTATGCCCCATGGGAAAAATGGGGGACCAAGAAGCCACATCTTCATGTGAGAGACTGGGTGCCAGTGATTTTCTGTGGCAGGTCACAAATCAGGTTGATAAAGAGATGCTGTATGCAATATGCAAGGTAGTGTTTAATACAGCTTAACGTCTTGACCTTGCTTCTATTTAACTCAGTCTCACATTCACGTGCTAGCAGCCAACTTCTCTTAGCTGCAATTATGGATAGGTTGCAAACTTTTTGACTAACTATGTATTTCTAAAGACCCCAGCAGCTCTGATTGGTGCACTGAGGATTTAAACACTGTGTAACTGAGGTCAGCAGTTTTGCAGAGACATGTGACTGAGGGAATGGAAGGTGTCCCTAATGAAAATGTTGTGTCTTTTCCTTCCGAGTTGAAATGCTCACAATGTCCATTTATCTCAGGAAGGTTACTGTTCTAGCAGCCTGAATAAATAAAAAGCTGAAGATCTTGAGCGACAGAATTTCATCAGCAGGCTCCCCTGGTTGCTTTTTAGTTGAATGCACCTACTAATCAAATGGTGTAAGTCAACAAGCTGAAGACAGGAAATTATCCAAGATTCTCTGTTCTAACTCAATCAGTTGTCTAGAAACTCTGCAGGTCACAGGCTTGAAAATTGACATGTTTAAGCTTGCCTTTTCCCACCTGATTTCAGTTGGAACCAATGCCTTCCCAGCAATTTTCCAAAGGCCCCATGAGAAAAATTTAGACTTTTTTCTCCTGATTGTTCAATAAATGACACTATGCCCTATGTAAAATGCACTGTTCAAACTCTTGTCCTAAATACTAAATAAACAATTTTTTTTTTACTTCTATGTTTCTGAGACCTGAATATTTCAGGGGCTTCTCCAGAGTATCTTGGGGAAAGACCTGAAAGAATCACACCTTGCTGTCCTCTACAAATCCACTTTCATCAGCAGCAGCATGTAACCCAAAGTCTCTCTTCCTCCTGTTAACTGCTGTCCAGATCTCACCCTCTGTCATCTACCCCGAGTTTGTACTACCAGTTTGCTTTTTTTGGTCTCATCCTCACCATTTCAGTGCTTACTTATCCACAGTTTCCTACCCTATCTCTTACCACTGCCTGTGTTCCAGGGGGATTTCCCTTTGATCCCTGCACTGCTTGACTGTCACAAGGTGAAGCAACAAAAGTACAAAAGGCTTATTCTCACAGCTTTCAACTGCTGAACCATTGTAGCCCTAAAGTGGGGTCTATTTGGTGTATCCAGGATTCTAGGAGAACAGGATTTCAAATAGGCATGATTTAGCAAGTCTCAAAGACCAATCATGTTTTTCAGAATTTAGGGGGTGGGGCAGGGAAGAAAGAAAAAATCCTAACAAGATTATTTCTGCCTTTGTGCTTACTCACCTACTCAAAGTTGTGTTCCTGAATATTTCCTTATTGCCTCAGCAATTGCCTCGTACAGCTAAACTCTGCATGTAACATCCTGCCAAAGAAAATGCAAAACTTTTCCTCTTAAATGTTGACCAGACTTACAGGCAGTTCCCTAAGGAATTTGTCTCGCCATCTCACTGCTGATGTTTCCGTGCTGCAGCAGATCAGATTTCCTCTATGAGTAAGATCTGCAGAAAGGAACAAACAAGAAATCTTTTAGGGAAAAAAAAAAAAAAAAAAAAAAAAAAAGTCATATATAAAGATAATTGCAAAGAGTGACAATGACAAACACTGATAGCATTTCTATTTTCTTTCACAGCCTCAAATATATGGTTTCTTAGCTGTAAAACATACCTGTGCAGGACTGCCAATGCTTCAGATTCTAGACATCTTAAGATGAAGAAAAAAGAGCACATATTTGTTGGTTTGCTATTTTCCCTTTTCATTTTTGCAGATGTGGATCAGGTGCAGGGTATCTCACAGTAAGTAGCCCTAGTTACTTCTTCATGACCTTAGCAAGGTGTAATTTCTGTTCTTATTTCAAGATTTAATCTGCAGTTGGGAGAGCAAGGATTTTCAATTCACCATCTGCTGAGCCCAAATTATTCATGCAGTACTGTGAAAATGTGACAAAAATGTGCAGCTCTTGATGACCAAACTTGCAGATCCCTGGCTCCAGCCTGAACAACTCTTGGATCCTGATCAGTATGTGTGCAAAAAGGCTGAACCTCTCTGTTAGGATATCAATGACAGCTAAAACCCAGTATTTAATTATTGATTTGTTGCATGAAGCATACACAGATTTCTCTCTCTTTCTCTGAGTATTCAGCTTTAGTTAAATATTCATCAACACTGAAAAACAAGATTACCAATAGAAAAATTCTGTAAGGACAGAAGGCTTCCAATCAAAAATACATGAAAAGAGACTGGATCAGACATTACCAGATTCAAAGATATATAAAATTAATCCTGTGGGATATTTCTGATTGATTAGCAAGTAATTTAGATAAAAATTGGATTACATTACCCATTTTAAACCTATTTTAAGTAACAACCTTAACTCTCAGGCTGCTTCCCTCTCAGGTTTCCTGTGTATAAATAGTAAGCCCAAGAGGAACACCAGCTTGACTTTCCCATTTGAGAGCTGGCAATAAGAATAATCAAGCCAGAACAACAATCCCACAGTCATTTAATTATAAATAGAACTCATTTCATCCAGGAGCTCCGGGGGCAGTAGTCAAGGTCCAAATTGTAATGTCATTTCTGTAATGTCATTTTTCAGAAAAGAGCTACATTTTCAAGCTCCTTTTGCATGCTGTGAAGAGCATGGAACCGGTGTCAATAAATATGCCTGATAAGAAAACCTCCATTCTGTCCAACTGAAAGCTTTGCAAACATTAGTTTTCAGCAGCGAACCCCCCTGAACTTCTGTTTTGAAACAACTTTTTATCTGGGAACTGTGCAAATGTGAAGTTTTTAAGTGGCAACATATATGCACAACACCAGCACATATTTTAGATGTGAGGTGACACAGTCTTGGTGTGCCTTCATTTTCAAACAGGACAGGGGAGTCTACCACAATAACTTGCTGTGGCTGAGTTGTGTCTGGGTTTCTCCCCTCTGGCCACTTGATCAGAATGAAGCAGTTACTGTGGCAGACCAAAGCTACCATACAGTGAACGACCTTTCTGCTATTTGTTTTCAGTGCTGTTACACATAACCCCTCCACATAACAAACGGCACCCTCCAACAGAGGAGTGCACCCTTTCCCCCATCAAACAAAGATACTGATGCTGAAAGAGCACTGAGAGCAAACATTTTATATCACCTGAGTTGGCCTTTTCTGCACTAACAGTCGTCAGTGAAAGCCTAATTATCTGCACAGGCAGACCTATCTGAGTTGAACCCAAACCCATGCTGCAAGACAGAAGGTGAATACACGAGCAGTGGGTAAGATGCTGGTGGGTGACAGGGAATGCCTGGATTCAGTTTGCTCTTCCCACACAAAGCTGCTGAGCACTTTCCCTTGAGCTGTGCCTATTCATTAACTGGGAAATGTGACTGCAGGGTGGTAGGCACATCTCAGCCAGCTTTCCTCCAGCAAACTATGGCATAAGCTTCACGAATTTACCAACTAACACCATACAGACATATAAAAAACAGCAAATTTCTTAGCACTGATGTTCAAAATAAGACTAAGGCTGATGCAAATACTTCTACCCCTGCCATAGCCTTTTCCCTAGCAGAACAGTGACATGTTCTCTGGTTGTTTCTAAACTGACACAGCTGTTTGCAAGGGAAGACTGGGGTTCTTGATCAGATTGCCTGCATGGGGCAGCTGCAAAAGCCAGGGTACCAGTCTGATACCAGCTGAGGTTCATATTAAGTCCCCATGTGTAGATGCAGTGACAAAACATCATGTAGATCATTGAGTCTGTTGAGGGTGTAGTTCATTACAGAGGTTCAATTGCTACTCTAACAGCAATTTCACAAGTAAAGTGGAAATAATTTAGGAATGAAGTGCCAACATGGATGGAAAATTTGTGTCTGAATCAAACCAATGCTGTTAAAAGTCCTAACTAGATTCTCCTGACTACTATGTATAAAATCCAGAAAACGTTTAAACCAAACATTCAAGGAGTCAATATCCAAACATTGAAACTGATAACAAGCAAAGACTTAAAACCCCACAAACGCAAAAACTCCCCTGAGTCTTAAAAAACCCACAAATGCCATACCAGTGTATGATTTCACTCAGGGATCAGCAGGGCACATACAATTTCCCTTTCTGTATGGTGACACGATGACAGCACATTACTGCAATAACTTCCCCACAGATGGCTATTTTATGCTTGTTTCTGAACTAAAGGTTTTCACACAAATAATCTCTCTCCTTATCTATTGAGAGGCAATAAATGTCATACGCAAAAGTGCACTGTGTTGTGGGACTGCCTTCTGGTGCCTGTCTGAGTTCAGCTTTTATGCATCAAAAGACCCTGATGAAATTGTATCATCCCATGATATTGTTCCACAGTCACTTCACTGTGTGTTTTGGGCTGTTGCAAACTGTTGGAGCAGTCTCAGGATGAGTACAGTACATGATTCTGCAGTAGCTAAAGATAGATATCAGGTCCAGATTTACAGCTAAAACTGGTCCAGAATTAGCTGGGTTTGATTTTTTTTTCCTGTTCCCCACTATGTAGAAGTTAATTTTTCCTCTTTTTAGAAACAGAGCTGAAGATACTCTATGATTTTTACTACTCTGCCCACTAAAGCAAACTGTGCACTTGAGAGCTCCTTATTTTGTTAGTGGTTACTGCAGAGTGAACTCCTTAAAACCGGTGATGAGTTTTCTTTCTCTTTTACTGCAGCATTTGCTGTAATAAATCTGACTTCTAAATATGTGCAACATAATTTCTTAATTATCTTTGCTCTATTATTATGCCATACAGTTTTTCCTTTATTTCTACAGCTCACACTCATCTGGCACAAAGAGACACATGTACTTCTTGGATTTTAAAGAACTTTGTTCTCGCTTCAGATGTAAATAATAGGAGGGAGAAAACATCAGTCTTGACTGAGTCTGGCTGCTCTGAGAAACTATTATGAATAAACAATCAAGAAGTGAAAAGCTGTACTCCTTACCTGGTCTGAGAGGTACAGTGCACCTTGAAAGCCTCTTAAATGACACAGAAGAAATAGAAATAGTTGAAAGTTTTTACTCATCCAACCAGAGGACTCAGGAAATGACTATTTTGCAACGATTAACTCCTTCCTCACTTCGAGGTCCTTCAAGTACAGCTCCACTTCAGTTTGGTAATGAATGCTCTGCCCTACACATGATTTCTATTTCACACTGAGAATATGCAGGTGGCCAGAGGAGAAGACTCTGATCACCTCTGTGAAAGACAAAAACGGCAGTGTCTTCTGCATAACTGTGACCAAGTACATTTTACTGTTGAGTGACACTTATGTAACAAAATGCAGAAATGACCCAGAATAATGGCTTGAACTCCCAACTCTCATTTATAGAAGAAGTTTAGAGCAGTGGAGCAACATTCTCATCATGAATTCAGTGTTGTGGTGCCCAAGAGAGCAAGGTAAAAAATGAGATTATTTGAAGGAGTGGCATCCATTGCAGCCTGGACAAGCATTGCATATACATATGGTGTATGATACTTTTATACACAGAGGCTCTCCAGCTGAAAGTCAGGCATCCTGGAGTATCAGGAGTTAGTCCTCTGCACATAAAACCCCTCTGTGCCTGAAAACCTGCCCCCTTTGCCTAAATGTATCTGTTTGACTAAAAGGCATTTCTGAGATTTAGCATATAAACACTCACTAGCCTGAAAGCTATTAATAGCCAGCTGCCCACAAAAGCACAAGCTACTTCTGGGGAGTGGACACCTCCATACAGAACCCAAGGTGGTACCTGGGCTTCTGAGCCTGTGGAGACACCCATATTGGGGTTTTCTGAGACAGGAATGGGGTTGTCTTGCCTAGCTCTGGGAATTTGCACTGTAGATGTCTACACCAGAGTTTGTCATTCAAGACACTCTTGAATATAGGCAGTGGAAAAAAAAATACCTTTGCAAGATTCTTTATCTGGGAATTTTAACATCCAAATAAATTTCTTCTGTTATATAGATACATATGCTCGCATGGGGGTTTTTTATGCAATCAAGATTTTATAAAAACTACAAAAAATCCTTATTCTCTGCAAGTTAAGTCTTACCTTTGTTTTCCTAATGATTATTTCCAATAACAAAGACTCAAGAGGCATGCTCCCACAAAACACTGATGAGGCTGGTCTGCACTTGAAGTTTATCCTTTTACAGTACACCACAGAAATAATGAAGATACTTAAGATCCTAGATCTGAGCAGGTGCTTAGTGTTGTCTTGGAATGGAGGACAAAACATTTGTGTGACTCCTCAAGCTATGGCTATTGATGCCATAGCTTTGTATGCAGATACACCAGGGCATTTTACTTTGAAAACGGTTGCAGGATGGAGACTCAAGTTCTTGCTTTAACTCATCTCACTTCCACATATAAAAAATTGAAACCAACTGTCAGTATTCTCACTATGAGCCACAGGTAAACAGGAAGGAGTTTCAGTCTCATAGCCTGAAAGAGTACAAAATATATTTAATAGGACCCCCTAAAAGCTCCTCCAAAAAATGAGATTTGATTTGTTTCTTTGGTTGCTATTTTTTTAACAATCTTCTTTTAGTTCAAATACAGCAGACCGGAAATAGAGCTTTTTCTTTTCTACTTTTTGATCATATAGTCTACAAATAATTAAATTTTTTCAACTTTTAATTCATTACCATTTTTAAAGAAGCTTTCCTCTCTAAAACTGGGGAAAGAAACTTTCAGAATGAAAAGACCCTGCATGTACTTTTGGTAAAAAGCAATTAAATTCTACAGTTCTGGAGTATTATAATGAATATATTATTAATTAATGCTGCAGTACAATATACTGTGATAGATCATAACACAGTATAATGAAAATTATTTAATAATTAAATATACTACTTCTACAAGGTAGTCAATATGATGACTTTCATTTGGCCATGCTAAAATTTCCTCAGAAAGCAATTAAGTGCTAAGAAAGCATCCCTCTAAAGACTGGTCATGCCTTTCAGAATGATTATGAGCAACAGTGTCAATTTTTAACAGTGTCAATTTTATGGGTGAGTTTCCTTTGGGTGGAGTCCCTATTCAGCTTCTCACTGAGTTCAGCAGGCTTTGGAGTTCGCTTTGAGTGTCTTCTCTGGAGCTGTTTTAAGCAGTCTGAGTATTTGGGTTCCTGTCTTTGTTGGTAAAAGACCTGCAATTCAGCTGTGTTCTCCTGGGAAACAGGGATATGACTTTTGTGTAGGATATTTTAGACTAGTGTGGTGGCATTTTAGACTTTTTTTTTTATTATTTTTTTAACTGATGTTAGAAAGTTCATCAGTATCTTTCCAGTGCAGAGGTCTTCCTCTACAGTCAATCTGCAACAGCCTTGAGGTTGACCTGAATGTGGCTCTGGTTCCTGGAGCCCAGAGGAAGCAGATGCAGATGGGGATCTGATTTGCACAAGGCTTTGAGGGCTACCCAGCCTCAGGCCATACCAACCTTTTGCATATTAAAAAGAGAAAAAAAAAAACGGTTTTGGGGAGCTGCAGTAAGGCTGAATGTTATCATTCATTAACAGCAATGCTATTCCCAGAGAAGCAAACACTAGATTCTCTTCTGCAGCTGAGGAGGGTCTGGAGGAATGCAGAATTGCAGGCTAAACACAGGACGTGCTTTGGGGTCTTTCTGATGGACCTAGCCTGTCATTCCATGAGCAGAGGAAGGTCTAACAGTGGGAGGACATGACACAATGTTAGCTGTGATGTGAAAACAAGAAGAATGCAAGCTATCATTCCACCTTTCCAAGGGGCTCCTCATCTCAGCTTTATCTGAGCTGTGCAGTTCTGCTGGAGCTCAGCTTTAAATGCACTGGGACACAAAGAGATCAGCAGCTTTCACAGGTGGTGGTGGGAGGTCTGTAAGTACAGTGATATGGGAGTGTGACAGTAGGCAACCTCCAAAAAAAGTCCTGTGATTTGCGAGTGAGAAGATGGAAGAGTAAATCTGTATGGAAGTGAGAGAAGGTGGCAGGAGCAAAGGAGACTGAGAGAAGAAGGAGTCCCTGATCTATGGAAGGAAGACAAGCAGAACAGAGAGAGGGAGGAAAAAGGGTCTGGTGAATCTATCCTGTATCATAGCAAAGGTGAAGGAAAAGAGAAGAGTTTACTGAGAACTTCTGCTTCTCTGTCATACAGCACCAGGAGGTCTTGAGCAGATCTCCAGGGCTCAGGTCCATTTTAAGCAGGTGAGATAACCATGGCATGAATTGTCCTATAGCAAGGTGAGCTTTTTTTGAGGGATGAATGGCAGGCAGGCAATCAGTGAAAAGAATGAGGAGACCTCTGACTCAACACCAATCTGATTATCTCTAATCTATGTAAATCCCACCCACTGTCAGAATTCAGAACTGAGTTGTGATGCCAACAATGATAAGCAATACAGAATACATGGCAGACAGAATAAATTACTTTGATGCTCATTGTCCAGGTAGCAAAACTCTTTTCTGCCCAATGCTGTTGTCCTGTGTGCTATAATGCCATTACACATCTGAAGAAACTCCAGTCCTCAGTTGTGACTGTTTGTTCATTTTAGTGCTACCATGAAATTACCTGTGGAGCTTTCCAGAAAGGAGACATTCCTATCAGTTCTTAAGGAATAAGCAGATATCTTGGCCAATTACTTCTAGTTAGATTCAGTATAGATGTTCTAGGCCCATGGAGGTGTGATATGGTAAGAAATAAAATGTACCTAACAGTTCTTCCTTGCACATGAGATGTGATCTGGCTCCTTGCCCAATGTCACAGCCTTCAAGGGTCAAGTCTGTCTGTTTGTCTGTCAGTTATCCAACCCCCAAATTACAGGTTTGTATAATGTTGCCAAAGAACAAATGAATAGGAAAAAAACTCAAAGCAAAAAAATTCATGTCAGTATTTTCAAACTGACATCTTTTCATTTCGGCATACGAAATTTCTGTCATAGGAAATGAGAGCTGATGCGTAGAGTGGCAGTGGTAGTAGTACATGATATGGGTTTTTGCTTTGTTTGAGATGGGTCTTCTGTCCTCTGGAGGAGCATTTCAGTCACTGGACTGCAGAGCCTTTTGGGGCCAGGATCTCTCCAACTAGATCTGTTCTACCATGGCCAGGGAAACTTGCTACTTTTTACACTGCGGTGAATATCTTGGTCACACCTCTGAACCAAACAGTCTCAACATTTCCAGAGTCTCAACATCTCCCCCTCCAAATACACTCATACTTTACACTTGGTTTCTGTGCAAAATTGGAGGGATTCTCCAAAGCAAGCTCCTGGCATATGTTTTTCTTGCAGCAAAGATTCAGGTGAATGAGACCTTATCGCAAGCAAGGGGTGAGAAAAAGTCTGTGAAGGGATAGAGTGAGAATGGTGACAGATGGCAGAGGAGAGTTAGAACTCTATGATGTGCAAGGGGGGTGGAGAAGCAAGGGAGCAGAGA